>NC_080857.1:448368-1048368 GCF_030435755.1 Ochotona princeps
CCGCTGGGGTCTCAGGGGGCAGGGAAAGGTAATCTGTGGAAGGGAAGACCAAATAGTGGAGGGTTCGCAGGAGGCAGGGGGCTGCCTGGGCCCGGGTACCTGCCCAGGATGTGAGCCAGATGGGCGTGGCAGATGCACAGAGGGCCAGAGGGGTCATGCAAACTGGATGCTGGGAGCACTTAGGGAGGTGGCGGGGAGCCTCATGTCTTACTGATCCCCAACAAGGGGTCCAGACAAGGCTGCCCGGGATGCCTGACCAGGGTCAGGGAGGCGGGCTCTCAGCCTGCATGGTAGAGGTGACGTGGGGACTGAGCAGGCACCACGCTAGGGGTGTGGCCAGCAGCCAGGTCAGCTGCAGGCAGGGAGGGTGGGGGTGTGGTCCCGGTGCCCTCCTTGGCCTCCCAGTAGCTCCAGTAGGGTTTGGGGGCGGTGTCCCCCACCACCGGATGCTGCAGCCAAGAGGAGATGGCTGGGCCTTCCTGTCACCCTCCCCAGGCCCCTGGAGCTGTTGGTGTGGCCGGCGGCCCGTCCAGGGGGAGCACACCCCTGGGACCCATGTGGGCTATACTCAAGAGCCTGGCCGCTCCAGACCCCAAGCATGTGCCCCATCACCTGGGCGGCGGACACCGCGGCAGGTGCAGGCTGCGATCCTGCAGGCCTCCTTGGCACCCTTCTCCTGAGCTGGGGTGTGCAGAGTTGGCTGTGTGGTCCTGGGCAGCTTAGGAAGGGAAGGGCCTGGCTCTTTCCTTTGACAAAAATAACCTGGTGTGGTGGGAACGGCGTGGAAGTGACATGGCTTGGATGTGGTACCACTGCCAGGCTCTCGGCCTGGCGCCCGGGCTGTGGACCGCAGCACCTGCCGCCCAGGCCACCTGCCCAGCCCCTGCAGGACTGCCAGACGGGACGCTGGCTGGCGGGCTGGGCAGACCCTGACCTCTGGGCATGGCTAGAGAGCCAAGTGGCCTCTGAGGCCATTTCCTGGGGTGTGTCCCAATGTGACAGCCCCTCCCCCTCCCCTTCCTCAGGCTCTGCTGTGAGGCCCGGCTGCTGCCCTTGGGCTAAGATGAAGTCATGCCTGGGCCACGGGGCCAGGACAGGGACACCCCGCTGGCAGGCACTCCCTTGGGGACCCCATAGGGCCTTTCTTGCCTGGCGCCTGCTCTTGGGGCCCAGCTCAGGGGTGACTCCCAGAATAGCTCAGGGAGGAGTGATAGGACAGCTGGGCTGACCAGCCCGGGCCGGTGGCCGGGAATGCCCGTGTCTGTGGCCCCACTGGCTCAGGGGCCGCTGCAGGCCGTTGACCCTGTGTCTGGGCCCATCCCGGTCCTTCCAGGTGCAACTACGGCTGGCAGGGACGGTTCTGTGACGAATGTGTCCCCTACCCCGGCTGCGTGCATGGCAGCTGCGTGGAGCCGTGGCAGTGCAACTGCGAGACCAACTGGGGTGGCCTGCTCTGCGACAAAGGTGGCCGGCTGGGGAGGGCGGGGACAGGATCTGCCCCCTGTTCTGGGACACGGGGCAGTGTGGCCAGGGCCTGTCCCCT
Organism: Ochotona princeps; assembly: GCF_030435755.1. Taxonomy (NCBI): domain Eukaryota; kingdom Metazoa; phylum Chordata; class Mammalia; order Lagomorpha; family Ochotonidae; genus Ochotona; species Ochotona princeps. The sequence continues at coordinate 449,912 of NC_080857.1, forward strand.
GAGCGCGCCTCCACCCGCAGACCTGAACTACTGTGGCAGCCATCACCCCTGCACCAATGGGGGCACCTGCATCAACGTGGAGCCCGACCAGTACCACTGCGCCTGCCCCGACGGCTACTCGGGCAAAAACTGCGAGCGGGGTACGTGGGGCCACTGCTGGGGCCCAGAGGCCTGGGGTGGGGAGCGCTGACCCTCACCCTATCCACCCTGCTCTGGTTCTTAGCGGAGCATGCCTGTGCCTCCAACCCGTGTGCCAATGGGGGTTCCTGCCATGAGGTGCCATCTGGCTTTGAGTGCCACTGCCCGTCAGGTTGGAGCGGGCCTACCTGTGCCTTGGGTGAGTGCTGGACACGGGCCTGGGGGCTCCAGGTGCTGTGGGGGGCTGAGTGATGGAAGGGCACCCTCTCACCTGGCCAGGCCCACGTGGCTAGGCTGCCATGCCCCTGGCCACCTCTTCAGACCATCTTCTGTCCTCTGCAGACATCGATGAGTGTGCCTCGAACCCGTGTGCAGCAGGCGGCACCTGTGTGGACCGTGTGAACGGCTTTGAGTGCATCTGCCCCGAGCAATGGGTGGGGGCCACCTGCCAACTGGGTAAGGCCCCCCGGGCCAAGGGGGCATGCTGCCGCGCTGTGCATGGTGCTGGGGCTGCGGGGCTGCGGGGCCAGATGCGGCGTGGGCATGGGGGCTTGGGCCCCACAGCTCCCCTTGTCTCTTCACAGACGCCAATGAGTGTGAGGGGAAGCCTTGCCTTAACGCTTTGTCTTGCAAAAACCTGATTGGCGGCTATTACTGCAATTGCAGCCCGGGCTGGAAGGGCGCCAACTGCCACATCCGTCAGTACAGGGAGGGGGCTGCGGGGTGGGCCTGGGGCGCGGGGGCTCCACCAACACCCGCCTTCTGCCCTTAGATATCAGTGACTGCCATGGCCAGTGCCAGCACGGTGGAACCTGCAAGGTGAGACCAGCAGGAGGGGGTGGGCATGGGACCAGTGGGCACTGCAGGAGGGGCTCACTGGTGGTGAGACCAGCAGGAGGGGGTGGGCATGGGACCAGTGGGCACTGCAGGAGGGGCTCACTGGTGGTGAGGCCAGAGGAGGGGGTGGGCATGGGACCAGTGGGCACTGCAGGGGCTCACCGGTGGTGGGGCCAGAGGAGGGGGTGGGCGTGGGACCAGTGGGCACTGCAGGAGGGCTCATGGGCCTGCTCACGCCTGGCCAGGACCTGGCAGACGGCTACCAGTGTGTGTGTCCACGTGGCTTCGGGGGCCAGCACTGTGAGCTGCGATGGGACGCCTGTGCTGGCAACCCCTGCCAGGGCGACGGCCTCTGTGAGGACCTGCCGGATGGCGGCTTCCGCTGCCATTGTCCCTCTGGCCTCTCGGGGCTCCTCTGTGAGGTGAGGCCTGGGGCCCAGAGCAGGGCAAGGAGGCCAGAGTACTCTGGTGACCGGGGAGTCCCTGCTGGTGGGAGGCTCTCCCCAGCTCCCCATGCACCTGATTCCCCCAGGCCCAGGGGCAGATAGCTGACTCCGAGGGCGGCCAGACGGGGGCAGGGGATAGGAGGCGGCCTTCCTGCCGGATGCTGCCTCCGGGAGGCAGAGGAAGTTGGGCTGCAGCAGTGGCCAGGGCAGTGGGAGGAGGTCAGGGGCCCGCAGGTGCTTCCGTCCAGCGGCCAAGGCCTGGATGCTGCTGGAACTAGGTGGAGGCGGAAGCAGGAGGGCAGCCTCGGGAATTCCCGAGGATCTGCCTGTGTTGGGCATGGAGGTGGGGTGGGCCCTGACAGGTGTGTTCCCGCCTCCAATGCTGTGCAGGTGGCCGTGGACTTCTGTGAGCCTAGCCCCTGCCACAATGGTGCTCGCTGCTACAGCCTGGACAGCGACTACTACTGTGCTTGCCCTGAAGATTATGGCGGCAAGAACTGCTCGGTGCCCAGGGAACCGTGCCCTGGAGGGGCCTGCAGAGGTGTGCAGGTGGCCCAAGGCGGGGGCTGGGCTGGGGGCTGGGCCGGGCGACCCTGACTCCTGCCCCCTCCCACCTGTGCAGTGGTAGACGGCTGCGGCCTGCAGGCTGGGGTGCCGTCCGGCGTGTGCGGCCCCCACGGGCACTGCATTAGCCAGCCTGGGGGTGGCTTCTCCTGTGCCTGCGACAGTGGCTTCACGGGCATCTACTGCCATGAGAGTGAGTGGGGCAGGGCCGGGCGGCCTGGGGACCCCCGCCCCATGTGCCTGGCTCACCTGGCTTCTCCTGCAGACATTGACGACTGCCAGGGACAGCCCTGCCGCAACGGGGGCACGTGCATCGACGGGGTGGACTCCTTCCGCTGCTTCTGCCCCAGTGGCTGGGAGGGCGAGCTCTGTGACACCAGTGAGTGGCTCCCGCAAAGCCCCGGCCCCTGCCGACAGCCCCGCCCCCACTGACCTCCCCACCTCACCCTGTAGATCCCAACGACTGCCTCCCGGACCCGTGCCACAACCGCGGGCGCTGCCATGACCTGGTCAATGACTTCTACTGCGCATGCGACGACGGCTGGAAGGGCAAGACCTGCCACTCGCGTGAGCACTGTGCCCCCAGGGCCAGGGGGGTGCTGCCGTGGGCCGATGCTGAGCACCCTGTGTCCACAGGTGAGTTCCAGTGTGACGCCTACACCTGCAGCAATGGTGGCACCTGCTACGACAGCGGTGATACCTTCAGCTGCGCCTGCCCACCGGGCTGGAAAGGCAGCACCTGCAACATCGGTGAGGTCGTGTGCGGGGCTGGGCCGGGCTGGGCCGGGCTGGGCCGGGCTTAGCTGATCTGGGCTGGGCTGGGCTGGACCGGGCTGGGCTGGACCGGGCTGGGCTGGGCTGGGCTGGGCTGGACCGGGCTGGGCTGGACCGGGCTGGGCTGGACCGGGCTGGGCTGGGCTGGGCTGGGCTGGACCGGGCTGGGCCGGGCTTAGCTGATCTGGGCTGGGCTGGGCTGGACCGGGCTGGGCTGGACCGGGCTGGGCTGGGCTGGGCTGGGCTGGGCTGGGCTGGACGGGGCTGGGCTGGGCTGGGCCGGGCTGGACTGGGCTGAGCTGGGCTGGGCTGGGCTGGGCTGGACTGGGCTGGGCTGGGCTGGGCTGGGCTGGGCTGGGCCGGGCTGGACTGGGCCGGGCCGGACTGGGCCGGGCTGGGCTGCGCTGCTCTGGACTGTTGAGTGCCTTCTCCCCCTCACAGCCAGGAATAGCAGCTGCCTCCCCAATCCCTGTGTGAATGGGGGCACATGCGTGGGCAGCGGGGATTCCTTCTCCTGCATCTGCCGAGACGGCTGGGAGGGTCGCACCTGCACACACAGTGAGATTGGGGGCTGGGGTCTCCTCCCTGGCTGTCCACCCCAGTGATTCCAAGGTGGTCGGGCCGCCTGCCGACTCCTTCTCCCAGGGCAGCACCCCCGGGTCTCCCAGCACCCCCTCAACCTCATCCCGTAGTGGGGGCTCCTGCTGAGATGGCCCCCGATCCTGGGCTAAAAGCTGCAGGCCCTGCCCATCTGCCCTGTCCCCAGCGCCCCCGGCATGGTCGTGCTGGGCAGGTGCAGCCTGGACCAACCACCCCTTGTGTCTCCTCTCAAACCAGACACCAATGACTGCAACCCCTTGCCATGGTGAGTGCCAGGCAGGTTGTGGGGAGGGGCGGGGCAGAGCAGGTGGGCCTGCCTGACAGCCCTACTTCTGCAGCTACAATGGTGGTATCTGTGTGGACGGCGTCAACTGGTTCCGCTGCGAGTGTGCACCTGGCTTCGCAGGGCCTGACTGCCGAATCAGTGAGTGGTCCAGCCCAGGGCAGGGGTGCAGGGGTGGCTGGGCACCCCAGGGTCCCACTGCTGAGCCGCCGACGTGCTTTCCCAGACATCGACGAGTGCCAGTCCTCACCCTGCGCCTACGGGGCCACTTGTGTGGACGAGATCAATGGGTACCGCTGTAGCTGTCCGCCGGGCCGGGCTGGCCCCCGGTGCCAGGAAGGTCAGTGGGGACGGGCCGTGGGCTGAGGGCCGCCTGGGGCCTGGGCACCCACACTGGCCCTGAAGTCTCGTCTCCCCACAGTCATCGGGTTTGGGAGGTCCTGCTGGTCCCGGGGTGCCCCGCTTCCCCACGGCAGCGCCTGGCTGGAAGACTGCAACAGCTGTCGCTGCCTGGATGGCCGCCGGGACTGCAGCAAGGTGGGGCCTGACCCCAGCCTCCCTGGGTCTCCCGTCCAGTGCTGATCACCACGAAGACACCAGGAAGCTGGTGCGGGGGGGGAGGGGCTGGGGAAGCCGAGTGGGAGCCCTGGGGTGGAGGGCCCCGCTTCCCCCACGGGCATGACCCTGTGTGCTCATGCCTGCCCCAGGTGTGGTGCGGGTGGAAGCCATGCCTCCTGACAGCTGAGCCCAATGCACCGGGCACCCAGTGCCCACCAGGACAGCGGTGTCGGGAGAAGGCCCCAGGACAGTGCCTGCAGCCGCCCTGCGCTGCCTGGGGTGAGTGTGGACCTGAGGAGCTAGCCCTACCTAGCACGCCCTGCCTGCCCCGCTCCGGCCATCTGGACAACAACTGTGCCCGCCTCACCTTACGCTTCAACCGCGAACAGGTGCCACAGGTGAGCGCTGGGCAGGGGCAGTGGGCACCTGGCACTCAGACGAACCCAGTCCCTCCTGGACAAGAATGGGAGGGCATGTCTGCGGAATTCGCCCCCCTCTCCGGGCACAGTTGCAGAATGTCCCCTGTGTCCCACACGTCTGCCCAGGGCACCACTGTGGGTACCATCTGCTCTGGCATCCGCTCCCTGCCGGCTACAAGGGCAGTGGCCCGGGACCGCCTGCTGGTGCTGCTGTGCGACAGGTCCTCCTCGGGGCCCAGCGCGGTGGAAGTAGCCGTGGTGAGTGCCACAGGGTGGCCCCCAGGAGGCAGCACAGGCGCTGAGGGCCCCAGCCAGCACTGGCCCAGCCTAGGGGACCCACATACACAGGGGTACAGCTGTGCTTGTGCTGGAGGGCGCAGAGCTGGGCTGGGTGGGAGAGCAGAGAGCAGGGCCAGTGGGAAGTTGAGCTGTCTGGTGGGACAGGGAGGATGTGGGGCCCCTGAGGGCTCCCCTGTGGCTGTGGGCTCCTGGGGTGAGATGGGGTCCCCAGTACCTGTGCAGAAGCTGTGATGGCGGCCACCTGAAGTGTGGAGCGAGGGTGGTCAGAGCTCTGAGAGGCTCTCGTGGTTGTGGGGCAGGGGCTCGGGCAGCCTGGGCAGAGATGCCCGGGACCCCTACCAGGATCCCCGGCGGGCTGGACAACTGCAGCCATGTTGCGCCTGAGGCCAAGGGTCCCTAGAGTGTGGTTGGCCCCACAGCATGGTCTGGCAGGGCTGGGGTCTTGTGCCACCAGGCCTCTCTGGCGCAGGGGCCCCTCTACTCTGCTTTACCAGAGCCCTGGTCCCGGCTGTGGGGAGGACCCCGCCGGTGGAGCCTGGCGCGGGCTTGGTCTCTACTGGGGTGGGGAGAGGGCGACCCAGGCTGAGGACAGTGGGAGGGGTGATCCGGGCAGCAGCCACAGAGGGTTCGCCATCCCCCACGGGACCCCCTGAAGCCTCCGAGGGGACCCCTCAGTGCCTTGCTCTACAGTCCTTTAGCCCTGCGAGGGACCTGCCGGACAGCACCCTGATCCAGAGCGCGGCCCATGCCATCGTGGCAGCTGTCACACAGCGCGGCAACAGCTCAGTGCTGCTGGCGGTCGCCGAGGTCAAGGTGGAAACCGTCGTGGTGGGCGGCCCCAGCACAGGTGCGCGGGGGACCCCTGCCCCTGCCCCTGGCCCAGGCCCAGGCCACAGGTCCGCTCACTGCCCCATGCGCCCGCAGGCCTGCTGCTGCCCCTGCTGTGCGGCGCCTTCAGCGTGCTGTGGCTGGCCTGCGTGGTTGTGTGCGTGTGGTGGACGCGCAAGCGCAGGAAAGAGCGGGAGCGGAGCCGGCTGCCGCGGGATGAGAGCGCCAACAACCAGTGGGCGCCGCTCAACCCCCTCAACCCCATCCGCAACCCCATCGCGCGGCCCGGCGCGGCCAAGGACGCGCTCTGCCCGCGCACGAACTTCGCGCCGCCGCCACGCGGAGCGGCCGAGGCCCTGCCGGGCCCTGCGGACGAGGAGGACGCGGAGGACCCCCTGGAGGTGGAGCGGTTCCTCCCGCGCACCAAAGACCCCGACGGCTCCCCGGGCCGGCCGGTGCGCTGGGCGCCGGGCCCCAAGGTGGACAACCGGGCGCTTAGCAGTGCCCGCGAGGCCCTGTATGTGGGCAAGCAGTAGGCGGTGGCTGCGGGGCGGACCCGGGCCCTGCCGGACTGCGAGGGCCGGGGCTCTGTGCATAGTTTCTTTATTTTGTGTAAAAAAAAGGAAAAGAAAAAAAAAAGAAACAAAACAAAAAAACTCACTGGAACCAAAACCCAAACCCAAACCCAGAGGTTTATTTTGTACGTGCCCGAACCCGTGTGTAAGTTATTCGGAGCGGTGGGCGGGGCACCGGCGTTGGTTTACAGACGTGTGGGGGGGTCCGCCTCCGGGCCTCGCGCAGGAGCCTCGCTCCAGGGTCCCCCATGCCCCCGCGGAGTCTGCGTGCCTGGGCTGGGAGCCGGGCCCTGGCGGCCCTGCTGCCCCAGGTCTGCACCGAGCTTCAGAAGTGGTCTTCCCCCACTACCCGGAGCGACAAGTGCCTTTTGCCGCCCTCCCATGGAGCGCACCTGTGCGTATGTACATATTAAAGGCCCCTGTGTCCGAGCAGCTGCTGTACGCTGTGCCGTCCTTGCTGGGGTAGGAGGGGTGAGCATGGCCTGGTTCCCACGGTGAGGGACAGAGCAGGACGCACCCTGGCGGGTGGCCCTGGCCTGTTCTAGCCTCAGGCCCGTGGCCAAGGCTGTACCCCGATATGGCCCAGGCTCCTGGGGTTGAGGACAGTCGGAAGGCATGTCAGTAACATGAGTACCTCACTGGGGAGGTGCTCCCTGGAGACCCCGTCTTCGGCCTTTAAAAGATTGTAGTTGTTTGAAAGGCAGAGAAAGTGACCATCCAGCCACTGGGTCACTCCGGTACACGCCCTCAGCCGCAGCGACCAGGTGGGGCCAGAACCCAGAACCTTGTTGAGGTCCCCCTTGGAGATGCAGGGACACAGGCACCTACGCCAGGCCAGGTACACACAGCAGGGACCAGAGACCCAGGGACAGCAGGCCCAGAGGGGTCCAGCCTGCTACACCATGTGCCACACCCTGGGGTTCTCAGTGGAGTTGCCTGGACAGGTATACACGGCTACACCTATGCACACACCTGTGGGTCCTCCTGCTTGCTGGGAGTGGGGCCCGAGGCCACGGCCTGGGGGTGAGTGGGAGCACATGTGGGACCCTGGGCTGCCCGTCTCCACTGGTGCTGTCATCTCAGCCGTGATGCCCTGGCCACGTGGCAAGCTCCTTTCCTGTCCTCTGTCATTGCATACTGCAGGCCAGGCCCAGTGTGCACGTGCTAGCAGAGGCCCCGGGGGGGGGGGCTGGACAGGAAGCCCCCAATCCTGGCTGCATGGCCTGCCAGGAGGAGCACATGCCAACGCTGGCAGGCCCAGCGGGAGCAGCAGCCAACTGACCCGGGAGAGCTTCCGGAGGTGACAGCCTACAGGCTGCACGCCAGAACGGGACGCTGGACCCTACTGAAGCAGAGGTGGCGGGTGGCAGCTGAAGAGTGCCCAGTTGGGCGCCGGTAGGCGGGCATCTGCTGCAGGGAGTGAGCTGTGAGCTGCACCTGTCTGGTTCTGTCCCCTAGTTCTGGGGAGCCCTGCTGCCTTGGTGCGGGGCTCCCAGGACACAGTCCGCCTCTGGCTGCTCCAGGCAAGGCACCCGAGGGAATCTGCAGCTGGCTCTGTGTGCACAGGTCCATGGCTGTGTGCTGGTGGGTGCAGGCCCCCATGGATGTGTGTACACACATGTGCAGACCCCACGGCTGTGAGTACAATACGTGTGCAGGTCCCATGGCTTTGTGTACAGGCATGTTCAGGGCCCCATGGCTGTGTGTACACACATGTGCCAGCCCCCACAATCCTGCCTTCCATTCTCCCTGGTCTCCCCAAGCAGTCTCCCCTCAGGTCATGACTGGGGGTCACTGGGGAGTGTTGACCAGGTTCGGGTGCCTACTCTCCTGCCTCCCTGCCATGCCGGCCCTGCCCTCTAAGGCCATGAGGATGCTGGGCAGAGGTGCAGGCCCTGTGGCCAGCCTGTGTCCCCACCCTGTCCCCACCTGGTGGGCATGCGAAGAGCCCCCAGGGTACGCTGCTCCTGGCCTGACAGTCCCCAGGGTGGGGGAGGTGGGGGCTCGGGGCATTTGGGGTAATTCTTTCTCCTCACCCACTGCTGCTGGCCAGCCTGGTCCCTTTGGGGCACCATATCTGGGAGCTGTGCTCTGTGCCACAAGGGCATACCCTCCCCAGGTGCCGGGAGAGCCCTTGCAGGACTCAGAGCCCCAGGCCCTTGGCCCTGCTCCCACCATGGCCTGGGAGGATGACAGGGTCAGGTCCTCCGGCCCTAGGAGCTTGGAGCAGGGCAGTGAGGGAGGCAGCTGGTGGGAGGGGCCTGGAGGCAGGGTAGACTTTAGGGTGGCTGGACTCCAGGAGGGTTCCGAGGGTGGGTGTCGGATGCAGACCCATGACACGGTGGCTACTCATGGGCTCCAGGGGAGGAGGGATGGGTCACACTGTCCCCACTTGACCCCCTTGTGGGAGCAGGACCAGTGCTGGCTCCACCCTGCCTGACCTGCACCCACCTCACCTAGCCCATGAGGACTGCGGGGAAGCCCTTGGCCCACCTCCAGGGCCTTGGCTGCTTTCCGGGCAAAGGCCCGAGGGACTGCAGCAGCTGCTTTGCCTGGCGACAGCACGGGCTGACATGTCTCCGAAGAAACCAGCCCCAGTGGGGGCAGCGCGAGGAGGCCACACAGGCACCCAGGTGCCCAGGCCCGTTAACCCCTGCAGGCTGGGCAGTTTGGTGCCTGAGACGGAGGGTGGGGGTTATGGAAGCAGCTCTAGCTGTGTGGAAGCTCTCATCTAGGTACCTGGGCTGGGAGTGGGGGGCTGCTAAGGAAACATCCCGGTGTGAGCGACGCCCTTTGCCCATGGAGTGATCTGGAGAGCGGAGGCAGAGCCTCGGGGGCACCCTGGGCCTGGAGGGTGGCACTGGGCACTGTGCTGCTCTGTCTGCTCCACAGACACGCAGGGACATAGGCAGAGCAGGGCCAGGTGAGGGGCTGCAGCTGGAGATGGGAGGACACTGGCACTGCGCAGCTGCCCCGAAGCACTGTCCAAGGCTTCTGCTACCCTTGGTCACCCTCATCCGAGAATATTAAATAGAAGATTCCAGAAGTGAGAATAACACACTTGAAGTAGTTTTTGTGCTGTTGCTGCTTGCTCTGCTGCAGTTATTACTGTTAAGTTCTTACTCTAATTAAAGACCTTTGGATCAGTAGACCACACTCAAACTTTGTGAATCTTCAGAAAGTTCAGACTCTGTTTGTTGATTGATATACTTTTCTTGGAGAGGCAGATTTAGAGAGGAGAGACAGAAATTTCTTCCACCTGCTGGTTCTCTCCCCAAATGGCCACAATGGCAGGAGCTAAGCTGATCCAAAGCCAGGAGCCAAGGAGCTTTTTCTGGGTCTTCCACATGGGTGCAGGGTCCTAAGCACTTGGGTCATCCTTACTGCTTTCCCAGGCCACAAGCAGGGAGCTGGAGGGGAAGCAGAGCAGCTGGGACAAGAACCAGCGTTCATATGGATGCCAACACTTGAAGGTGGAGGATTAGCCAACTGAACCATCACACTGGCCCCATGACTTTCTTTCTTCAAGATTCATTTATTTATGTGAAAAGCAATGAGGGGAGTAGGGCGCACAGAGAGAGTGTGCTTCCATCTTCTGTTCGCTTCCCAAAGCTGGAGTGGGCGCAGGGACCAGCACACTCTCAGGAGCGGAGGAGCTATGCCCTCCACCCCAGATGCAGCCATGGCGGGTGCTGTCCCATCGCGCCGCAGGCTGCCCAGAGCCCCAGCCAGAGTTTGAGTGGCGCCGGCGCAGACATGAGCACATGGCTCAGGCCTCTGACCTGGTGGCTCCGAGGGGCCTTCCGACCCCAATGCACAGAATTTTCTCCCAGTTCTAGCCCGTCCTGGGGGCGGGTACAGGCTGGGTTCACAGCTTTTGTCTTTCTGCAGCATTTACATGTAAGTTGCAAGGCCTCGGCCCTGCATGTTTAGCGTGTGGCCCAGGGAGTTGGTCACACGTGGACCTCTTGCCCAGTCTATGCACAGGCAAGATGCAGGGCACCTATGGGGGCCTGGAACTGCCACAGGCTGCACGCTGCGTGTCCTGCTCCCCGCAGAACCAGGGTGCTTCTTCCGCACCCCAAGCGAGTGTGCCTGGCCTGACCAGCCCCACAAGCCTGGACCAGCATTGTGCCTGGGCTGGCAGCTGTAGTCGTGGTAACCAGGAGCTGTGTCCACGTGAGCTGTGTCCACGTGTGCAGCCCTGGCAGAGTGGAGATGGCACTCACCTTGAACACAGCACAGCCAGGAGCACGCAGTGTCTTTCCCCGCGTCTCCCTGTGTGTCGCTGTCTGTCTCATTCTCTTTCTCCAGCAATTACTGTCTCTCCCTCTCCTTCTCTCTGTCTCTCTTCTCTCTGTTTCTCTCTCCATCTGTCTCTGTGCCTGCCTCTGTCTCCTCTCTCCCTCTCCCTCTCTCTGTCTCTCCTCTCTGTTTTTCTCCCCCTACCCCTGGCCACTCACGAGTTGCCCTGTGCCCACCTCCAGCTCCCCCACAAAGCCTGCACGTTAGCCATTTCTCATGTGCCCCAGCCAGGTGGCACAGACCTCCCCAAACCCTGGCCCATTTGTGCTCACTGCATGTCACACCCCCAGCCCCTGGTAACCATGCAGTCAGCTCCCGTCCCTGCAGACCAGGCAGCTCGGCACACACACACGATGGGTTGGACAGTGATGGTCTGTTCCATCTGCTGGTTCACTTCCCCGCATGGCCAGGGGCCAGATCTCCATCAGATTCCCTGCACTGCGGGGCGGGCCTGAGGACTCAGACCACCCTCCACTTCCTCCCAGGAGCAAGGCGTGGAGCTGGACCCCGTGGAGCAGCTGAGACTGGCCTGGAGCCCCAACTGTAGGCGCTATGTGCTGGCCCTCACCTTGTAAGCCGTTCCAGCCGCTTCCAGCTGTGAACATTCAAGGGCAAGCTTGGGGCAGGTGTTATTGCCTGCTGGGCAATTCCTGGTTTGGAGCTTCTAGAAGCTGCAGGGGCCTCCTTCAAGGCACAGGGTGCCCCAGCACACACCTACCAGCAGGTGCGAAGAGCATCCCACAGCCTCTCTCCTGCCAGCGCTGCCTGCAGTCACTCACCGGGGGTGTCACTGGCAGACGTTTGGTGTGCCCACGTGGAGAGCCTGAGAGGCGCAGTGTGCATGTGTGACGCGGGGATGGACTGGGCACCAGCACCCCGGGCTTGGATCAGCCGTCCATCTGGCAGGTGCTGGCTCACACAGAGACCGCGGCAGCTCACGCCCAGGCCCTGTGGTTGGCATGGGAACTCAGCGAGGCTGAGCACCCTGAGGCAGGGCGTCACTGGTGGCATCGGACCAGGAGCCCGAGGGCTGCGTGAGGAGCGCGGGGCGTTGGCGCTAAGGCCGGCTTGCCCTCATGGAGGTCTGCTAGTCCTGCTTCCCAAATTTCTGTGGCTTCAGAGACCAGGGGGCGCTGGTGAGCTGTGGGCGGGACCGCCCTGGGCGCCAGCCAGCTCCCTGGGAGCCCTCCCCACCAGCACTGGGCACACCTCCCCACCAGCACTGGGCACACGGGGTACCACCCCCAGCACCCCTCAGGGCACCACTTCTCAACACCCAGCAACCCTCAGGGCACCACCCCCAGCAACCCTCAGGGCACCACCACCAGCACCCCAGCACTGGCCCCTAGCACCTGGCATACTGAGCACCACCCCCCAGCATCCTTAAGCTGGGCTTGTAAGGTAGGCGCAGGAATCCACACCCCCTTGTCCTGCAAGCTTGGTAGAAGGGCCGTGAGCCCAGCAGCTCTTTCCAGCTCAGCTCCCTGTGGCCTGAGTCCAGGGGATGCAGGGTGCTGACCAGGCCTGCCCAGGTCCTCTCCAGACCCTGGGGCCTGGAATACCAGGGCATGTAGGTGCATGCTTGGCGCCATGGGCCCAGCCAAGCTGCTCCCTCCGTGTATAAGCATGTGGGACACATACATGCAGGGTCTGCATGCTGGACCCAGCAGGGGAGTAGTGTCAGCTTGCCCTGTACCTAGTGTGGTTGAAGACCCTCAGGCTGCTGCTAGGCCCTGGCTCTGGGGGGCATCTCATTCTGTACGGGGTTGCGGAGGCCTCCCAGTAACCAAGGGAGGACACCCCATGCCAGCAGGCCTGAGGATGACTGAGTCATCCTGGACCCTGGGGGCTGGAGGAGCTGCGAGCTTAGGCTGACCCTGGGGGTCACAGGGGAGCTGAAAGGACAGCAGCATCCGGGGAGTGGGCCAGCCATGAAGGGTCCCTCTACCTGTCCCTCCCCTGGCTCTGATTTGCCAAGAAGCAGGGGCTCCTGGAGGTGAAACCCCGCAGGGGGTCTCCAAGGGAGGACAAGCTTGCAGTCAGGTCAGTATGGCCAGAGGCACCCGGACACAGCCCCTGTCCGCTCAGGGCCGCCCTGCCTGTCCCACACTCCCCGGGCTGCGGCGCAAGTGGCCTCAGGTGAGGGAGCCCTGCGCAGCAGCGGCAGTAGGACCCCTTGCCGGTGGGGACCGTGCTCTTGCGGGCGAGGCTCGCGACCACCTCCTGCCTCCTGTCCAGCCTCGGGAGCGTCTCAGCCACAGGCAGTCCCCCGTGCCCAGGAGCAGCCGCATGGGGCGCCCCGGGCAGCGCTTGCCAGTGGTTGGCGGATCAAAGGGCGGGAGCAGCCGCCAGCCGGCGCCCACGGAGGCAGGAATCCCTGGCCCCAGGGCGCGGAACCCAAAGCCACATTCCGGGTGCCTGGGCCTCACACGGCAAGGCAGGCCAGGAGCATGGCGACACCTGCCCGGGCTGGGCCTGTCCCCGGGGCCCCAGGAGGGCGGGGGCTGCGGGGAAAGTTGGGAGGGGGTCCCAGCACAGGACCAGCGTGCTCCCACGTGCTTTCCCCGGGGAGCTCACTGAGCAGGCAGACAGCCAGACGGCCTGGACCCCTGGGGGGTGTTGCTGCCCACCGGCCAGGTGCCTGGGGCAGCTGTCAGCCTGCCCCGTGAGGCTGTGACGAGTGGGGTCACTGCAAGCGGGCAACACGGTTCTGGGGGAAGGGCTGGGGCGCCGGGGCCTCCCGCCCCCACCCCTCCTGCCCCCAGCTCAGGCACAAGCGCTGGTGGGAGGACCCGAGTGCTGGGCTGCCCGGGGAAATGCAGGACCGGTCACGGCCACCGGGTGGCAGGGCAACTCCAGTGTCTGGATCGGTCCTGACCCGGCTAGCCGGGCGGTCGCAGAGGGGCCAGGGCCCTGCCAGCCTGGCCAGCGCCTTTCCCAGCCCCAGCACCTCGGTATGTCCTGAGAAGGTGGGGGCAGCGGGTAGTGACCATCCTCTGGCCGGTAGCGCTGGTCCTGGGCACAAAACACGTCAGCAAGGAGGGTTTGGGGCTGGACAGTGGGAGGACACAGTCCCCAAGAGCCCCCATCTTCCCTGGGCACCTGCCCACGGTACCTGCCCATGGATGACTCAGCTGGTCCATGCCCAGAGTGGACACTAGGATAGAATCTGCGGCTCTGGGGGCCCCGGGCTGTCCGCCTCACCGTCCCACCAGCTGACTGCCCAATGCCTGGTTCCGGTCCCTATGTTGCCAAGCCCCGCTGCAGCTCAGGCCGGCCCTGGGAGGCTGCAGGGGTAGAGGGGAAGGCTAAGGCTGAGTCTGAGGCTTCCGGTTCAGCCTGGCGTGGCCGATTGGTGACGCATCAGGGTTCCTGGACACAGCAGTGAGAGGAGAGGTTCCCCTCTAGTAAGAGACCGGAGGTGGGGGTGGGGTGTGTGCAGCCAAGGGCGCCTCTGTTCCCACTCTCCAGGAACAAACGGAGCGCTCAGGTCAGGTAAGCACCCAGCTCACGGCTTCTGTCTCCACCCCCTCCCCAGCTCAGGCCCCCGTCTCCAGCCCCCTACCCAGCTCAGGCTCCCAGCCACCAGCCCCCTCCAGCTCGGGGCTCCTGGTCGCCAGCGCCCCCACCCAGCTCCTCAAGGACCCCAGCTGTTGTGTCATCCCTGGTCTCCCCCAGAGCAGGAGGAGGAACCCACATCTGTCTGTTTCCTGAGAGACGGAGCTGGGAGGAAGGCTGCCTGGAACCCTGTAGTGCCTGGGATGGGGGTGGGGGTACCTTCCTGGGTCCCCACTGGGATCTATGGACCTGGCACTCTCTACCATGGACCGAAGGGCCTGGGAAGCAGGCCCAGTGCGGCCGTGGGCGCTGGCACGCTGCCCAACATCCGCTTTGCTGATTTCTGAGCCCTACCCACCCCCAAAACAGCCCAGTACTCTACTCTGCACCGGCTGTCAGTAATGGGTTTGGGGCGTGTAGCCTGTGAGGCCCTGGACACAAGACAGGCCCAGGAGGCCAGGCATGGGGGGCACTGGAGCAAAGGGGCAGATGGACAGGAGGCAGCCGGAGCAGAAATGCAGAGGATGGGCTAGCAGTTCAACTCCCGGCTGCTCTGCTTCCCATCCGCTGCCCGCTGAGGCCCTGGGGAAGGCAGTAGAAGATGGGTCAAGTCCTTGGACTCCCAGATGGGAGACCCGGAAGAAACCCTTGGCTCCAGTCTGGCCTAGCCCCAGGTGTGGCTGTTTGGAAAGTGAACCACCCTCCCCTTCCCGCATAACTCTGCCTTTCAGATCAATCAGTCAATATGTAAAAGATGAACACACACCAGAGGTCTGCAGGAAGGGTGGGGCAGGGCCACCCGTGGGGGGCAGGGCCACCCGTGGGGCAGCGTGTGCCGGGGACTGCCCAGAAATTCCACTTCCTCAGGTCCCTTGTCCCCATTTTGAGCCTTCAACAGCCCTGGCCTCTGGAGCACACAGAATTGTCACCGTCACAGTTCTTAGTAAACTGAGAGTGGATTCCCCCACCCCTAGGCACTCACTGGGGAGGGAGGGAGAGGAGGCACCAGGAGCCACCGGCCAGCTGTGCTCTGGGTGGGCTGCGGGGGCAGGTGCTGGGGCCCCGGGACCCTAGCAAGTCTCTGGGGGCAGGCTATGTGCCCTCCCCTCTTCCTCTCCATCCTTGCTTGGGGCCAGCCCGGGGTGTTGCAGGGTGTGAGCGAGATCATGCCAGACAAGTCTAGGATGTGTTAAGGAGTCTTTATTAACTAAGCTTGGTGATAACTAAAAATTAGCAAATGACAAATCCATATGGCAATCCAGTCTGAATCAAAGCTCCGAGAAAAAAGCAAATGGTCATTACCCGAAGTCTATCCGTTCAATTGAAGACCTATGTCCAGCTTGTCTCCTGAGGGACATAAGGGAGCAGCCTGGGCACACACTGCGCCCTCCCCTCCCCTTCCCCTGCCTCTCTGCCCACATTCCACTAGGCCTGACTCTCCTGGAACTCTTTTTTTTTTTTAATTTTAAAATTTTTATTGGAAAGGCAGATGTACAGAGAGGAGGAGAGACAGGAAGATCTTCCATTTGTTGATTCACTCCCCAAGCGGCCGCAACGACCAGAGCTGCGCCGATCCGAAGCCAAGAGCCCAGACCCTTTTCTGGGTCTCCCACCCGGGTGCAGGGTCCCAAGGCTTTGGGCCGTCCTTGACTGCTTTCCCAGGCCACAGGCAGGGAGCTGGATGGGAAGTGGAGGAGCTGGGATTAGAACCGGCTCCCATATGGGATCCTGGCACATGCAAGGCGAGGACTTTAGCCGTAAAGCTACTGCACCAGGCCCTCCTGGAACTCTTAATAGCACACACATTAGAAATACAAAGGATCTTAACATTAACATCTTCACTGTCCCGCCCCAGCAGTGACCAGAGGGTGAGGACTACAGAAACACAGGGGCCACGCTCAGGGGCTCCCTGTCCTTGGAGTCTGTTTGCGGGTACTGGGGAGGCCAAGGGTCGGAGTGCACATGCCCAAGAGAGCGAGCCCCTCCCTATCATGGCCTTTATAGGGGCTTGTGAGGGGTGTGATAACAGAACAACCCAATACTGCCCCCTCTCATGCCACATGTGGGCAGAAGGGAACACCTAGGTGGTGGTGGGAGTGGCTTCCAAGTTTGTGACCCTGAAGTAGCTGCCTACCCCACAAGGGAGCAAGGAAGTTGGGCATCTGGGTCTTAGCCTGGGGGCTAAGAGGCCCCACGCTCTGTGGAAACCACAGCCCTCACTCCACTCAGGGCCTCTGCGGCCTAGGCCTGCGACCCCAGCCCCAGTGACACTGACTGCCCCTGCTGGCACCCACAGCACCAGGAGCCCCATCTGGTTACCCCCTTCCCCCCACTGCCTGGCCTGATCCCTCTCCCCAGGAGGTGCCAAGGAGGGGTCAGGACCCTCAGGGGCCTCACAGGGGCCTCACCTGTCACATCCTCTGGGACACAGCATGGCAGGGCCCACCAGGACACCGGCGCCCCCTGCCCACGGGGTCCAGAAACAGGCGGCAGGGTGGAGGTGCTGCTGGGGGAGGCTGAGTGCGTGCTCCCTGGGGTCAAGAGGAAGCCGGCTGGCAGGCCGGTCATGCGCAGGCCATGCAGTGCCAAGGAAGCGGCCCTTCTAGGTGACACCTGCCCACCCAGGCTGGGGTCCCGGATGCAACGGGTCCTTTCCTCAGACACCCCACCCCTGCCTGCGTCCTCTTTCCACGCAGCCTGGTCCTGCTGTATACAGGAAGCGTGCCTGAGGCACTGCTGATTGCAGCCAGCTCTGGGCCAGCCCTGCCCAGGGCCTCAGCAGAGGAAGCGGCACCACCCGCCTGGAGCCTCAGCCCAGTGGAGAGGAGCCCGATGAGGACAGGTGGCGATCGCTGGCTCCCTGTTCAACTGCAGATGTGGCGGCTGGGTCAAGGGGCAGTTGGAGTGGGTGTGGTGTCTGGGGGCCTACTCCCAGGATGGGCTGAGCAGGGTTAGGGCGGGGGTGGGGAACAGCCCCGATGCACAGGGTGGCCCAACAACCTGTCTGCAAACCCAGGAGCTGATTGCTCCAAGGCTGGGTGGGACCCTGGGGCCCTCTCCACACGCCTCCACAGGGCCCACATAGGAAAGCTTTCCCCAGCCACTGTAGGGACCCCCAGGGCCTCAGGGAAGGCCCCCCTGAGGGAGGAGTGAGCCTGGAGGTTCCCTGCACCACCACCACCGCCCCCCCCCCCCCGCTTCCCCCAGGAAGACACGTCATCCGAATCAAGAGCAGGGCCTCGGCCAGCCCCCACCGCCTGCCTCTGTGGTTAGGGGCGTTCCAGACCCTAGCCACTTCCTGAAGCCTGGTGCTGTCAGGCTGGGCGCCGGGTAAGTCGGGCGGGTGGCAGGCGCTGGGGCCAGGAGGCTGCGTCGGTGGGCACAGGTGACCTGGTGGTGTCCAGGTGGGGACTTGGCTGGGGGCTTCTAATCTGGGTCCCCCCAAGATAAAACAGGGTGCAAGTGCCCACATGTGAGGAGAGGGGCCTGCGGGAAGGGCCCGCCATCCCCAAGGCGAGAGCTGGGGGAGTTAAGGAGGGTTTGGGGGTCAGGGTCCCAGCTGGGCCCCACCATCGCTGGCTCACAGCCTGCCAGGTGTCCAGGCTCTCGATCACTTCCTGGGTGTGATGTGGGGGTGTGCACACGTCTTGGCTGCCCCTCCAGGGCCCACCCAGGGAGGAAGGCTTGTGGGCCACAAGGCAGGGTGGGCTGTGGCCAGCCTGGCCATGCGGGGAGGCCCAAGGCCCAGCAGCACCCCGGCCTGTGCACTGCCCACAGTGGGCAGCATGGAGCCAGGCCAGGGTGTGCGAGAGGCTGTGCCAAGAGGGAGGGGTCAGCCCACCCCGCACCAAACAAGCGTCCTAAGTGAAACAGAAAGGGTGCTTCCCCTGGTCTGGGGGGACCAGGAACCCTGAGGGTGGGGGCTGGTGGGGACACGGGGAGTAGGCGTCGAGGAGCTGGTGGGAAGCCACCCTGCCCTGGGGCTCATCGACAGCGCTGGCAGGCAGCCCAGGAGGCCCATGCTGGCAGGCAGGAGGATGGGCCTGGTGCTGAATCCCCAGGGACAATGGCTGTGCAGATGGCTGTGTGAGCTTCTCTGTAGCAGGAAGGCAAGGGTTACAGGGACAGTCAGGCCACAGGACTGGGGCAGCAGCTGGGAGGCCACCCTAGGCCCCTATCCCTAGGTCTGTAGAGGTGTGCAGGCTCCCATGGACAGGCAGGGCAACTCCAGAGGGGAAGGAGGCCTGACCTCCAGGTTTCTGGAAACACAATGGGCATTGGGTGGGTGGGGGCTTGCGTCTGGAAGTACCTGAGTGACCCCCCCAGGACCCGTCCATCCAGCTGCTCCACAGCCAGTAGTCATCCCAGGGCACAGCCTGAGGAGGCTGTGGGCTGTCCTGGAGGATCTTGGCAGTTCTGTGCTGATATGGTGCCCGGGATCTGCGCCCCAAGCCTCAGCCTGTGGACCATGTCGGCTGGCCAGCCCCTCCCACCCCGGGGCAGAGGCTCCCGAAGAAGCTGTGACCTGGGAGGTGGCCAGGCTGGGGAGCAGGGTTGAAGGGGAAGCCCAGAAGGGGCCGGGAGTGACCTGAAGCGGTGTGCCCGCTGAGTAGGGTGGAACAGCAGGGGCCCTAGCTGCGCAGCTCCTGGCAGAGGAGCCAGGGCCTACTGATGGGCGCCCCCACTCTTCTGACAGGCCATGGCTGGGACCCAGAACTGGTCAACCAGGGCAAGTGGCCCCAGGGCGCATGTGCATTGGGGCCAGAGGGGGCCACAGGGGGCCTGGCTATGGAAGGCTCACTTTGCCCCGGGCTGTGGGAACATTGGAAGATGGGTGCACAGCAGGCCTCCCCCAGCAGGTGAGCCAGGGCCTCAGGGCCCCACTAGCTTCTCCCACAGTCGCAAGGACACCCATGCTGGGAAGCTCTGGGCTGACCTCCAGGGCTCAGCCAGAGGCCTAGGCTGGCCAGGGTGCTCCTGGTGCCTGGGTCATAGAGCTTGAGGGTGGGCCTGGAGGGCTCCCTTCCCGCAGACCCCCTGTAATGGGACCCCGTTAGGGAAGGAAGCAGAGACCCCCCCTCTCCAGTCAAGCCATCCTCACTGGGCAGCAGCTCCCGGGCTGTCACCTCACCACGACACACATCTAGCGGGCTGGGCCAATGCCTCCGGCTGCTGTGTACACAGAAGCAGCGCCCACTCCTGGCTCCCTGCTCATGTCAGTCTCCGGGGCTGTTGGTCAGTGTTCACAGGGAAGCACCTTGTGCTCAGCGAGGCTCAAACCTGCTGACCGAATAGGAGAGCAATAGATACTGCCGCCCACGGAGCCAGGAGCTCCGGTGTGGTCTCCCCCGGCTGTGCAAGGCCTCAGCCGCCCTCCCAGGCTATGGAGGAGAGCGGACTCGGGCTCAGAGCCAGGCACCTGATGATGCCTGGTGTCACAGCCGCTGCACCCCACGCCTGTCCTGAGCAGGCCCTGGGCCACTCCCTGCTCCGTCGCAGTGGGTCTCCGTGGGGGTGCTGCCAGTGGCTCCTGACACGCTGCAGGGAATCCTGAAGGGCTGAAGGCACTGTTGTCATTTCCTGGTCAAGGAGCATGCCAACCCGCTCAGCCGCTGCCGCCGCCATATGCAACGAGTAAGTCGCATTCAGGCTGGTTTGCACAGCGCTGTTTCAACCCGCCACTTCAGAGCCGTGTGCGACCTCCGCAGACGTCGCGCCTCAGGACGGCAGGCCCGAGTGGCTGTGGCTGTGTGTGAACCCAGTCATGTCAGGTGAGCGGCCCTCCCACCCCACATGCCATCGAGCACCGTCATCCAGCCCGTGCCAGCCCGAACCCAGGACAGGTGGTGGTCCCAGTGCTTTCCCTGTACCATGCAGCCTTGCCTGCTGTGGGGGGCGGGGTAGGGAGCAGACATGAGTCCACCTGCCCCCACCAGGAGGACTGGCTGTGAGGGGAAGGTATGGGCAGGGGGCGGGGGCTCTTGCTCAGTTGCACATGATGGGTGTAGGGCCTCCCTCCCGCCTGCGTCAGCTCTCTCCTCCAGGCACCTGAGCCACTGAACCAGCAAGTGCTAAGGTGCAGGTCGAGTGCCCCACGGGAGCTCCATCCAGCCTGATGGCACAGCAGGGGCTGCCCTGTGCCCCGTGAGGGGTGCCAGTGAGGAAGGGGAATAGCTAGGGTGTGAGGTGGCATAGCTACGTGGAGGACAGTGTGGCTTCCCCGGACCTGCAGCTTGTCCAGCCTGCGGTCTCCAGTCACCCTCCTGAGCCCTGCCTGGGCTCCCAGCCTCAGCTTCAGCCTAATGTCCCACAGGGAACGCCACCCCCGTGACCGCCTCCATCCCCCGGGCCGGCCCGGGCCCCTCCACCGAGCACTGCAACGCGTCCTTTGAGGAGAGCCGGGTGATGCTGGTGCTGGTGTACAGCGCGGTGTGCGCCCTGGGCCTGCCGGCCAACTGCCTCACAGCATGGCTCACGCTGCTGCAGGTGCTGCAGGGTAACGTGCTGGCTGTGTACCTGCTGTGCCTGGCGCTGTGCGAGCTGCTCTACTTGGGCACGCTGCCGCTCTGGATCCTCTACATTCAGAACGGGCACCGCTGGACGCTAGGCCTGCGTGCCTGCCGGGCCACGGCCTACATCTTCTTCTGCAACATCTACCTCAGCATCCTCTTCTTATGCTGCGTGTCCTGCGAGCGCTTCGTGGCTGTGGTGTACGCCCTGGAGAGCCGCGGCCGCCGTCACCAGAGGACCGCCGTGCTTGTCTCTGCTGCCATCTTCGTCCTCGTGGGGCTGGTCCACTACCCTGTGTTCCAGATGGAGGAGGAGGAGGGTGGTGCCTGCTTCGAGCCACCACGCATGAGTGCCACCATCGCCGCCTTCCACTATGCCCGGTTCACCATGGGCTTTGCCGCGCCCCTCGCCATCATCGCCTACACCAACCACCGCATCCTGAGGAGCGTTGGCCGCAGCCCGGGTCTGACCGCCGCCCAGAAGGCCAAGGTGCGGCACTCGGCTGCAGCTGTTGTGTTCATCTTCCTGTTCTGCTTTGCACCGTACCACCTGGTGCTGCTCCTCAAAGCCGCTGCCTTCTCCTACTACCACGGGGACCGTGACGCCGTGTGCGCCTTCGAGGCCAGCTTCTACAGCATCTCCGTGGGCTTTTTGTGCCTGGCCACAGTCAATAGCGTGGCTGACCCCATCATCTACGTGCTAGCCACAGAGCACTCACGCCAGGAAGTGTCCCGCATCCACAGTGGCTGGAGGAAGTGGTCAGCCAAGGTGGACGCTGTCAGGCTCACCAGCTCCAGGGACTCAGAGGACACGCGCTTGCCTGCCACTCCTGCCAAGGGCTGCCCCGGGCCCCAGAGTCCCCCAGGGCCAGAGCTGGCCATGGCGGGGGACAGCACATGAGCCCTGCACAGGCTGGTGGAAGGGTCTGGCTGGGCCCAGCATGCCAGGGGCAGGAGGGCAGCATGGGTGTCCCTGGAGCCCAGTAACAGATATCCCGGTTCCCTGCCTTGAACTGCTCCATCGGGGGTCCTCCGTGCGGCAGCTGACACTGTGTCAGGGACATGGAGGCCTGCAGTCCAGCCCGGCTCCCTCTTGCTGCAGCTGGGCCTGGTTGTGTTGTGGGGTCTCCATGGACTGTGCAGGAGTCTGGCTGTGGTATTACATCCTAAACCCCCTCTTGGGGCCTGGCATGGACTCTGGGCTGAACTGTCACACACTGCAATGCTCACATGCTGGCCATGGGAACCACAGAGGCCGGTGGTGCTGGCGGACAGCTGGGGGTGTGAGCTGAGCAGCAGAGGCCAGCACAGGCTGCCCACTCAGACAAGGAAGTGACAGGGAGCGTGATCCTAACCCCAGCATCTCTGAGAAACTCCAGACTCCAGGATGACTGGGCAGAGCCCTGCACTACAGCACGAGCAAGGTCTGGGCCAACTTGAGTCCACACTGGCCTCGGCGGCACAGCTCCGCGGTCAGGCTGGGGATCTGTGCAGGGCTCACTCAGGAGTGTGGCCCAGCCAGCAATGCAGCCCAGGCAAAGCCTCGCCCAGCTGACCCCACCTGACCTGTTTCTTTGAGGTTGCCGGACCCTCCCCGACGGGCCACAGCACACAGGACAGTGCCAGGCCACAAGCAGGAGCCTGGGCCTCCACCCACATCTCCCATGAGGGTGCAGGGGCCCAATGCCTGGGTCTGTCCTGGCTGCATTCCTGGGTGCAGGAGGCAGCCGGGACTCGAACCAGCACCCGTACAGGAAGCTGGCGCCAAGGGCAGGGGCGCTATGGCTGCTGCACCGGCACTATCCATTTGAAGATCTGCTTATTTCTTTTCAAGGCAGAGTGAGAAAAAGCAACAAAGGAAGGCGACCTTGGCTCTCAGGCGGTGGGAGGCTCCAGGGCCGGAACCCACAGCATGGAGTCCAGGGCCGCAGCCTCCTCTCCCGAGAGCTACCAGCCGTCCACGCCCAAAGCGGGTCCCCTTCTGCTCCCTCCAGTGTCGCATTACAGAAGGAAGAGCGGAGAGGGACCACCGCCTGGCCGCTGGCAAATGGCCGCCATGTCCGGCCGCAGCAGGGACTCGTTGCGGCCCCAGGAGACCCAGGTCCCAGAGTCCTCCGCCGCCTCCCAGGCGCCCAGGCAGCCCTCGTGTGCGAGGACGGGAGGCCCGGGGCCGGCGTCGCGGCAGTCAGGAGGCGGTATGGAGGCGGGCATGGGGCGGCATGGAGGCGGACGTGGGGGCCGGAACCCGCCCGTCACACAAGCACACTGCGTGGAAACTTGTTCTGGGGAAGCGAGGCCGGCCGCGCGCACGCGCCTGACGTGTCGGGGCGCGAACCCCGCCCCTACGGGGGCTCCGCCCACCGCGGAAGTCCGAGCCGCCCGCCCCATCCGCGCGCGCAGCCCGGGAAACTCCGGCGCAGGCGCACTCAGGCGCGCGCGAGGTGGTCCGGGGGGCGGGGCCGACGAGGGCACGTGATGTCCCCAACGGCCGCGCAGCCGCGCGGGAACTCGCGCCACCGCGGCTCTGCCCGCAGCAGGTTTGAACCGGAGGCGCCGCCCCCGCGCTCGGCCAATCGGCGTGCGCGGCGCGCGGCGGCCGCCATGGCGACCCTTTGTGGGCCCGCGGAGCCGCCTGGCGCCCCGCCCCGCGCGGCCGGGCCCTCCCTCGGCGGACGCGGCGACGGAAGGCGGTGGACGGCGTGCGGCGAGGTGAGAGCGGGAGGGCCGGGCAGGCTGCTGCGCTGAGGGGCCCGCGGGGCGCCGTGCTCGCCGTCCTCCTTCCCGCGTGTCCTGCCCGGGTGTCCTCCTCCCCGTCCTCCTCCTCCTGTCCGCGTGTCCTCCTCCCCGTCCTGCCCATGTGTTCTCCTGCCCGCCTGTCCTCCCCGTCCACCTGCCCGCCTGTCCCCCCATCCTGCCCGCATGTACTCCTCCCCGTCCTGCCCGCGTGTTGGCGTCACCCTGGGGCTCTCCGGCGTGTTGGGGGAAGTGGAGTCATGGGGTGCAGGGGCTGTTCTGGATTTCCCTGTGTCAGAGCCCACCCTCGGCTGCCTTGGCTTGCTGGCGCTGGCCCGCCGGCCTGCATGGGTGATCGTGCGCCCTTTGGCCAGCCTGCGCTCCCAGGGCTCCCAGCCAGTGGAGGCCCTGACCCCCCCTAGCCAGCTGGACCTGTGACCCGGTAGGCTTGGTTTGGGGCTGACCTGAAGGTGGCCGTGCGAAGCAACAGTGGACGAGGATGGGGCGCTGGCCTGGCTCTCAGTCAGTGGCTGTGCCCGCCTCAGCGTCTGCACAGGCGGACACGGTCCTCTGTGCTTCACGCACCTTAACACAGGGCTCCGTCAGAGGGAGATTGGGAAAGTGAGGTTGGTAGCCTGGCCAGATTGTGGACAGGTAATAGCAGAGTGATTGAAGCTGCCAGAGTAGGCCCAGCCCCCGGCTGCCCCCTGCCCCCTGCCCCATTGCCTGGCTCTGGAGCCAGAGCGTCCATTCAGATGTCCTGTGGGAAGCAGGTCGGGGCTCTCAGCTCTTGGATGCTGTGGGTGAGTGCTGTCCGGAAGGTGCTCTAGGGGCAATGGGCAGCTGCACGCCAGTGCTCACCCACAGGTGTCCCACATGTGCCCTTTGCCCCTGCTATGAGCCCCTCCTGTCTGGAAGCTCCCAGTTCTTTGGGGTGCAGGGCTGGACCCCCCCATGGTAAAAGGACATTGAAAAGTACGGAAGGTTGGGTCCCAGCCGTGAGGGTGAGTGTGGAGGAATGTGGGGACCTTCTTCTGCAAGGGTAGGGCTGGCGGGGGAGAGCCTGCGAAAGGTCTTCTGGCCTCTTTACCTGGATCCTCTGGGCACCCTGAAATGCCTCCCAGCCTGGTGCCAGCTCCCACAGCTGGGAGATGGCAGGCAGGCCCCGGAGCAGCGGCTCAGGGTGGTGTGGGGTATGTGTGCGTGTCCTCGGCTGTGTGAAGGTCCCGCAGGGTCATCTGACCATGAGAGCGTCACTGGGGCATGTGTGTGTCAGGACCGTCTGACTTGGGAGTGCCACCAGACAGGATCCACACAGTGGATGGGTCTCCACAACTGGATGGCACAACGTGTGCCACCCGCAGACCCCTGCTCCTTGCACAGCCTCCCACGCTGAGGCTTTTGGTTGGATTCCAGGCTAGGTCCTTGAGAACACACTTTACCTGCTCTTGGTCCCTTTCTCTGCTGTGCAGGGGAGTACTGTTTGGGCAGGCGGCTGTGCAGGGGGAGCGCTGTGTGGGTGGCCGGGCCCCAGGGTGGCTGTGCTGAGGGCAGCTGTGTGCAGGGGGAGCGCTGTGCGGGTGGCCGGGCCCCAGGGTGGCTGTGCTGAGGGCAGCTGTGTGCAGGGGGAGCGCTGTGCGGGCGGCCGGGCCCCAGGGTGGCTGTGCTGAGGGCAGCTGTGTGCAGGGGGAGCGCTGTGCGGGCGGCCAGGCCCAAGGTGACTGTGTGCAGGGGGAGTGCTGTGCGGGTGGCCAAGCCGAGAGCAGCTATGTGGAGGGCAAGCTATGTGGAGGGCGGCTGTGCAGGGGGAGCACTGTGCGGGCCGGCTGAAGGCGGCTGTGCAGGGGGAGCACTGTGTGGACGGGCTGAGGGCAGCTGTGCAGGGGGAGCACTGTGTGGACGGGCTGAGGGCGGCTGTGCAGGGTAGGGTGCCTGTCCTTCCGCTGCAGCTTCCGGCTTGCTCACTGGGTTCTGTTGGTCCCTGCAGGACAGCATGTTTGCGCGGGGACTGAAGAGAAAGAGCGCGGAGCCAGAGGAGGACGTCCCTTCCTACAGCCTGCAGCGACAGTCACTCCTCGACATGTCCCTGGTCAAGCTGCAGCTGTGCCACATGCTGGTGGAGCCCGACCTGTGCCGCTCGGTGCTCATTGCCAACACCGTGCGGCAGATCCAGGACGAGATGAGCCGTGATGGTTCGTGGCGTGCGCCAGCGCCCCCGGGCCTGGGCCGGACCCCCCTCGACCACCTGGTCTCCACGGATATCCTGTGCCGCCCAGCCAGGGAGCTGGGCGGGGAGGGCCCCGTGGCTGAGCTGTCCCTGGGCAGGACAGCGGCCCAGGCTCCCAGGGACGTCGGGAGCAGCGGCTGGGGTGTGGGCAGCCCCCAGGAGAACAGAGGCGGCTTCCAGAAGTCATTGGACCACATCTTTGAGACGCTGGAGAGCAAGAGCCCAGGCTGTGTGGAGGAGCTGTTGGCGGACGTGGACAGCCCCTACTATGACCTGGACACGGTGCTCACAGGCATGATGGGCGGCCCCAAGGCCGGCTCCTGTGATGGGCTGGAGGGCCTGGCCACGGGCACCCCGCCCACAGGCCCCAGCTGCAGGCCGGACCTGGGCGACCTGGAGCGCGTGGTGGAGATCCTGGTGGGGACGTGAGGCAGCCCAGCCCTCCAGCACGGCTGCTCTCCGGCGGGTGGCCATTCCCGGGAAGGCTGCCCAGTCCTGGGCCCTGCTGCCGGCATGTCCCGGCTGTGGAAGCCAGCGGAGCTGCCAGCTGTGTCCACCTCACTGGAATTGGGGTTGGTGACTTCAGAGCTACGTTGTATGTCGGGGCCGGTACAGTGTCTTACAGTGTATTTTTACAGTTTTTGTACTTTTTAGATCTTTCTCGGTTGTTTTGTATGAACGTCTTCTGCTGCTATGTCGGGGACATCTGTCCTCGTCTGCCACAGGTCTGTGGCCATGGCCAGTGGCTGTCGCTTGAAGTCCCCATGAGGCCGTGTCATGGTCCTCCTGGATGCTGAGATGGGACTGGAGCAGTCGCCCTGTGCTGCTGCAGAGCGGCCCGCAGTCTGGGTCTCCAGACGGACACCCCGCCCTGTCCCTCAGCCACAAGGTTTGTTTCCTTTGAGGATATGACTGCTGTTTAAGATCAGTGACATATTTTGCTTACTAAATTCATGTAATAAATGGACGCATTGGTTCATTTCAAAGTGAGGGAGGGAGGGAGGGTGCTTGGGCAGCCGATCGGCAGGTCCTGCCGCCTGGAGCCCTGCTGGGCCCGGCTCCCCTCCTGGTCGCCAGCAGCCAGGAGCTGGGTTTTCAGCCACAGGAGGTTTGGGGGCCAGCTCGGGGCCCTCTTGGGCTGTGGGGTCGGCCGGCAGCTGCTTCTGCTTGTGGAAGAGCGGTACGGGGTGCGGTTGCCCCGTAACATTTCCGCGTTCTCCACGTGTTGCTTGGCCGTTTTCCTGAGGAGTAACAAAACTGGAGCTGTAGTGTCTTAGGTTTTTCCAGAGAACTCTTCCATCCACTGGTTTACTCCCCAAATGGGCACAAGGAACAGAGCTTGGCAGGTCCTAAAGCAGAGGCTTGGAGCATGCTGGTCTCACAAAGGCCCAGAGTTTTGGGTCATTTTACTGCTTTCCCGGAACTGGTGTCCACATGGGATGCCGGCACCACAGGCAGACACTTTAGCTACTGTGCCCTGTAGAGTCTTTTCTTTTTTTTCTAAGATTTATTTATTTTTTCTTTTATTGCAAGGTCAGATATACAGAGAGGAGGAGAGACAGAGAGGAAGGTCTTCCATCCGATGATTCACTCCCCAAGTGACCACAGTGGCCGGTGCTGCGCCAATCCGAAACCAGGAACCAGGAACCTCTTCCGGGTCTCCCACATGGGTGCAGGGTCCCAAATCCTTGGGCCGTCCTCGACCACTTTCCCAGGCCACAAGCAGGGAGCTGGATGGGAAGTGGAGCTGCCGGGATTAGAACTGGCGCCCATATGGGATCCCGGAGCGTTCAAGGCAAGGACTTTAGCCGCTAGGCTACGGCGCTGGGTCCCTGTAGAGTCTTTATACCCTTAAAAGAGCAAAACATTTAGGAGGAGCTGCTCACTGGGGGCACAGCTGGCCAGGTTGCCACTTCCCAGGTGCCAAGGATATGCCATGCCTTAGCCCTCCGCTGGCTTCTCTGCGGGCTCAGCAGGTTCAGGTTATGTTCAGCTTGTTGGTGGCAGACACTTGTGGCCAGCACCGAGCCATAACTTCCCCAGTGCCACTGGGAACCAACACCGGTGCCAGCACCCATCCAGGGCACAGTCATGGTACCAGTGGCGTCTGACCCCCGCTCGGGCTCACCTGCTCGGCCTTTGTGTTGATGGGGCCTGTCAGGACTGTCCATAGAAGAGGGGAGTTGGGGGCGCCTTCTGTTACCTGTGGGGGCACATGGAGCCTTCTAGCCCACGGCCTTCTACCACGGGACTCCCCAAGGGTGACTGAACTCCACAAGTATCCAGGCAGTGGGAGTGAGCAGGCACAGGACTTGAACATCAGTGATGGGCTGGCCAGGCCCTGCCTCCACCTGTAAGGGTTGGCCAGCCCGGGGGTGAGCGGAGTGGGGCAGGGGGCAGTCCTGGGCACTGAAGCCAGCTGCTGTCTGAAAGCCGCCTTAGGGTGCAGCTTGTGTTCCCTGGTGGTGGCAGAGAGACGGTCAGCTGTCACACCTCGGGTCCTCTTGAGTGTCAGGCTGTCCCACGGCCCTTGGCCTGCTCCCCCATACACACAGACATGTCCTGAAGCCCCAACAAGTGTTACGGCAGTGCCTCAGGCCCTGACCCGCTGAAACCCATTGCCAGTCTGGCTTCTGGGGTGCGCTGTGTGGGCGTGGCCAGCGGCCCTGGGGAGGCCACCTCACAGCCTGCTGTCCTGTCTCTGTGCCTCCAGGCCCTGCTCAGTTGGCGTCCTTGGGGTCCCAGCACCATGCTCTGAGTCCACACGTGGCTGTGGCTCTGGGATCTTCTCTGCTGGACTTCCTGCCTCCTGAGTCCCCATGGTCTGGTGCCCGGCCAGCTCTCCAGCCAACTGCGAGGCCCCTCATGTCACTACCTGCTTGAGGCGAGGGCCTCAGATGAGCCCAGTGCCCCAGGCCTGACAGGGAGCCCTAGGGAACCCCAACACCCATCCTAGCCCGTGTTCCCCTCCTTCCACCCATGACCTGGCCCTCTCCTTGTGGGAACTGCCCCTGCTGGTCCAGTCTTTGATCACAGTGGACATGCAGTGAGATCACTGCCTGCCCAGCACTCCCCAGGGCTAGGGCAGCACTGCAGTCAGCTGCCTGGGCTGGCCCCACTAGTTCCTGCAGGTTCCTGCTGCTCAGGGCACGGCTGTAGCCAGTGCAGCTTGGGCAGGCTGCCATCTATCTCCTCTGCTGCTGTCCTCGCTGGCCACCATGTTCGGTGGGGACTGAAGCCAAAATGAGCTGCAAAGCAAGCAGAGGGCACGCTGGCCTCAGGGTCCCTCCCACCTCCTGGTGACATCCACGGCCTGAGGCCTGGACCTGGACTGTGTGAGTCCCTTAAAGGGTCAGGGAGAGGGAGGCGGGGCTGCAGCAGACCAGGGAGGACAAAGTGACTGACGCCTTCCAAGCCGAGCCGAGGCCCTGCTCAGCATCTGGGCAGAAACCCACAGGGCTGCAGCTGAGTGCCAGGCCCCTGGGGCCTGCTACAGGAGCCTGGGTGCTGGGGCAGGGGCAGCTGGGCCCAGAGTCTCATGGTGATTGTAATCTCTCTGAGCATTCCTGGCCAGCAGGGCTGGGTCAGGGCAGTGTCTGGAGTGACAGCCATGGTGCCTTGCTCTGGTGTGGGCTGCCTCTCCTTGCTACCACCACCTTGGCTGCTGTGACCACCAGGGGGGTGAGAAGACAGCAGCCCAGAGAGGCATGGCTGCAAACCCTGACTGGCTCCTGTTGCCTGCCCAGACCCACCGCAGGCTCTCAGCTGTGGGCAAGAGTCCCGAGACCCAGGGCGCTAGGTCTGAGCCTCTCTGACTGGAGCCTGTGCGAGGATCAGGGAAGGTGAGGTGTGGCATCAGTTATGGCTGCGGGGCACCTGGGTAGCAGAGATGTGAGAAGGACAGCCCCTCTGGAGGCCCAACCTGGAGGAAGGCAGAGGCGGGCTGGCAAGAGGGCACACAGTTCCTGTGCCAACAGCAGGTGACCCCTGGGGAGTGTTCACGGGGGCAGGAGCTGGGGGCTCCAGATGGCAGCCCCCTTCTCCCGGGCACCTTCTCCTTGGCTCCCTCAGCTTTGGGCTCTGAGACCTAGCAGGCAGGAGGAGGGGTCCTCCAGGGACATAAGGCAGGGAGAGGCTTGGGGCTCTGGGGTGTGGGGGCTAGCCAGGTGGCTCCTGAGATGGGGTCTCCAGGCAGACACCAGACAGGTGTCCGCTACTCAGTGCCCCTGCTTGCCAAGCACCTGTTGAGGTCCACAGCTGGGCCTCACAGCCCAGCACCAGGGGCAGAACACAGCTGGGGGTGGGGAGTCCTCAGGCCACGCAGGGGGCTGCAGTCCCTCAAGAGGTAGCCCCTCCTCCTTGCCTACGACCGGGGTGAGGCCACTTCCTTTGGGTGGGTGGGGGCATGGTGGGACACACAAGTCTGAGCCCTGGGCCCTGGAGTCTCCATCCCATCCGTGTGCCCAGGCCCCACCCTCAGGCTCACTCAACTGGGTGGATGTACAGGGCCCAGGGCCAGGCCAGGCGGGCATGCACAGGGCAGTGTCCCCACCCAGGAACAGCTGCTCCAGGCTATGGGGCAGTGTCCCTCTCATCAGGCTGGCTGGTCCAGGCTGCGGGGCCCCTTCCCGGCAGTGCTGTCCTCAGCTCGCAGCTGGCTGACCGCCTAGAGATGTGGCCAAGCAGCAAGAGCTGCCCATGGCCAGCTGGCCTATTGCTGGCTGCAGCCTTGGAGTGTGAGCATGTGTGCACACGGGCCCAAGTGTAAATGTGCGTGTGTGTGTCTGTGTCTCTGTGTGTCCTTCGGTCCAGGATATTGTCTTGAGCCGCCCCCTTTGGCAGCGATGTCCTGCCCACCTGTGTGGATGGGGATTCCTGTGCCCGTCCATGTGGGACCGAGTCCTGCCCCCACAGCGCCCACCCTCAGGCTTGCCCCAGCCCAGGTCGCAGCCAAGCTCCTTGGCTCACTGCACACTGCCTGAGGACCGTCCAGGGAGGCTCCCAGAACCTCACTCCAGGCGAGGATCCGACTTGGTGGCCTGCACTGCTCAGCCCTGCTCCAGCTCCGGTGGGTGTGGCTCCTAGCTCCCTGCCTTCTCTGCGGGAACAGTGCTTGTCCAGCAAGTTCCTTCCGCACTGACCAGCTCACACCTCATCCTCTGGCAGCCTCCCCGCCCACACAGCCCCTGGGGTGGGTGCAGTGGGGTGCCCGCCCCCAGGCTCCTGGTGAGAATGAGCAAGAAGGATGACTCCAGCAGTGCTGACCAGGCACCTTGTGGGCACTGTGCCCCCGACTCCATCCCTCCCGGGTGGGAGGGCAAGGCGGCGGCCACGAGCAGGTGCAGGGAAGCGGGCTCCTCCCCGGGACCAGCAGGGGAAGCGCCGGCCAATGGGCTGCGCGGGGCGGGGCGCGGCCGGTCCGCAGTGTCCAGCAGCCACGGGCTGCGGAGGCAGGAGCCGGGATAGCGACGGGACAGCGACGGGACGCGCCGGGCGGCCGGCCCCAACGCCGCAATGTGCGACTGCTTCCACGCCGTGCTGCCCTGGCCCGGCGCCTCCGGCGGCGGTGCGCCTCCCTGCCTGCAGCCCGCTGTGGGGCGGGTGGGCTCACCAGGGTGCGCATGGGGCCCTGCCTCTGCCTTCCCGTGGCCCCCAGCTCCAGCCCAGTGCCTGCCTCCCACCCCCTGCGGGGTCCCTGCCCCATCCCTGCATCCTCCTCCGTTTTGGGGTCCCGGTGTCTCTCCTCTCCATTCTGCTCTGGGGTCGCCATGCCTGTCCTGCTCCTCCGTGGGACCCGCCTCTGCTCCAGAACACCTGTCCCTCCTCCCATCAGTTTGCTTGTCTCTCTTGTCATGGCCATCGGGGACCTGTTTGCTGGACCCTGGGAAGTGGCTTTGGGAGAGGTGTTGCCTGCTGGGAGCAGGTTACCCATCCTGGTGGGTGGGAGGGGCCAGAGGCCAGGCTTGCCCCCTGGACCTGCTGCAGGGACAGTGGCCTGGCTGGCCCAGGAGCCAGGGCTGCTTGCTGAGAGGTGGGGTTCCTGGGTGAGGGGCTGAGTTGGGGCGCCCCAGTGCTGGGAATGGTGAGGCACCTATTGCTGTGCGAATGACCCTCGGGGTGGCCAGCACACTCCTTTTTGCCTCTGGCTACAGAACGGGCACTGGTGGCCACACCCAGGACACCCGGCTAGCATGGCCAGGGGCTGGGGCCACACCACAGCCCTGGGGGAAGCAGAGTTTGCTGCTGTTGCTGAGCCACAGGCTACAGGCCCAGAGGCTCCACCTGCACTGGGTGTGGTCCTGCAGCCCAGCTGGAACCCCGCCACCCTGCGGCGCTGTGTCCGCCACCCTGCGGCGCTGTGTGTCTGGCCGAGGCTGGACCCCCCAGCTCTGCTCAGTCCTGAAAGACCCCCTGTTTGGGCCTCCCCTCAAACACGGCATCAGATTGAGGGCCCTGGGCCAGCGCAGGGTGTGGCTGCTTCCTTGCTCAAGGTGCCACCCCGCTGTGCCATCCTCTTGGCTTCCCCAGGCTCCTGTCTGGTGCCGCTGCTCCCAGGGGGTGGGGCTTTGGCAGGCCACCCGTGGGGTCATGGCCTGGGAGGCTCTACCTAGTCTTCCCCACAATCCCTCAGCCCACGTATGTGCATTCCTGCGCTGCTGGCCCCCATGTTCTGGCTTGTGCCTACTTGCTGCCCAGGGGACAGTCTATTCCGGGCTCTGGCCTGTGTGCCAGGGCTGCCCCCTGGTGGCTGCACTGGGAACTCGCTGCCTCTCCCCCTTGGCAGGTGCCTGACCAGCCCCACCAAGTACACCAGCTCCACACTCTGTCCACGCCTTGGGCTGTCACTCGAGGAGGTGATCAGACTGACAGGGAGCCCCTACCCCCCCTGGCCATCCCCTACTTGGCCCCTGCCAACCCCGACCGGGGTCTGAGTGCCTCCCCCAGCTGCACCCAAAAAGGCCC
Source organism: Ochotona princeps (assembly GCF_030435755.1). Lineage (NCBI taxonomy): Eukaryota > Metazoa > Chordata > Mammalia > Lagomorpha > Ochotonidae > Ochotona > Ochotona princeps. The sequence continues at coordinate 482,529 of NC_080857.1, forward strand.
CCTGGGTCAGGGGGATCCCAGAGGACATCTGCATGGTCTCCGCTCAGGTGGCTGACCCTCGGCAATGCTGGGAAACGACTGAAGCATCTGTGGCTCAGACCGTCCCAGCTGCAGACGGCAGTGACCATGGAGGCTGGCACCGGCCTGCGTTGGCATCTCCTGCTGCTCGCAGTCACACAGGGGTGTGGCCCCATTCCACAGCACCTTGCCCAGCGGGGTGTCCAGTGCTGGACCTGCATGCCACCCTTGCTTCCTCCCAGGCTGGCTAGTCCCTTCCGGCCCAGCTGGGCACTGCTTCTCCCAGGAAGCCCCAGGTTGCTGGACTCCCCACTCCCCGTCCCTCGGTCCTCTCCCCCTCTTTGCTCAGGGCCTCTGTCCAGATCCCTGCTTTATTCTGGCTGTGAGGGGCCTGCCTCCCCTTCTGAAAATGAGACGCCATGGACTCCCCAGCTTACTCTGCTGTGCTTGGGGGCAGTGTGAAGGGCAAGGATGCCTGCCCACCTGTCCATTCGGGTATGTGCGCCCCCAGAGCCGGTGTGTGAGCACTGTGGCCTTGGGGGCACGGAGGCCTCATTGAGAGAAGGCGTCATGGTGGCTGCAGCAGCTTAACACAGGAGCTGGGTGGGTGGGAGTGAGGAGGTCCAAAGGGCTGGGCGAGGAGCCCTCCTTCCCCCACCCCTGCACGGGGTGCTTGGTCCCACTGTTTCTTGCGCAGGGTGTTTTGGTTTCCAGACTTCTCTGGTTTGATTAGCAGCCAGTCCCCGCCTTTCTGGAATGAATATTTAATAGCAGAACACAGAGCAGGGCCCAGGAGGCCGGCTACGGGTGAGGGGAGGATGGGAGGACCACAGCCCCATTGCTGAGGGGACAGTGAGGGGTAGTAGGGACACACAGGTGACAGGGCCCTGGGGTTCACATTGGCCACAAAGGGCAGCCTCAGCCCCACCAGGGAACAGGGGCACCTGCCCCGCCCAGGCCTCCCTGGAGCTCTGGCTAACCCTGGCATGCCGAGGGCAGTCACAGGTGGGTAGCCTTTTGCCAGGTAGTATGGCACTAGGGCCCCTTGTGACCCGGCCCTGGGAATGCTGTGTTACCAGTGGCAGAGGCTGAGCCTGGGGTCCGATCTGAGCCAGGCCCACCTGTGCAGTGGGTGTCTGGGTCCAGGAGGTGGTGCCTGGGGGTTTCCTGGGAGTCAAGGCTGTGGGCAAGGTCTTTCTTGCTCAGTGTCTGGCCCATGGTGGTGGAGGGGTGATGGCCCAGTGTAGCTGCCCACTGCACCGGGGCATTACCCTCCCCGTCACAGCGCTCATGGGTCCAGAGCCCTGGCTTCCACACCCACTGCTACCGGCCAGCAGCAAGGGCTGGTGTGACCCAGGTTGGAACCAGGAGGGCAGGAACACCTGGGGTCCAGGGGGCGCTGGAGGGGCTGCTGCGCTCCCAGCAGAGCCTGCTGGGCTGCATGTGTGGGAGAGGGGAGGTCCAGCCGGGAGCTGGGGGCAGCCAGACCCCTCTCTTTGTCTCTCTGGCTTCTATGAGGAGCTTGTGGCTGAGAGGGTGCTGACGCCAGCCCCGGGGCTGGGGGCACAGGAACTGGAAGCTGACCTGGGGGGGCCGCATCTGTCCAATGGCTGGTCTGTTGGCTCCCCCACCCTCAGTTGCACCGCTGGGCTCAGCACTGACTCAGCCAGGCAGCCTGCCGGCCTGGGGCTGAGAATGGGCCATCAGGGTGAGGTTGGAGGCACAGTGCTGGCACCCCTGACTAACATCCTTTGATGTCAGCGGGCTGACAGCGTGGCTGGAGTTCATCTTCCAGGGCCAGGGCGCTGAGGAGGGGTCTCAGCCTTGCAGCCTCTTGCTGGCCTCCTTGGGGCATTGGAGCTGCTGAGCCCTGATTGCTCCCACATTCCCTGGAGGAGGCCCCAACACAGCTTGCTGACCAGGGTGAGGTGGGGCCAGCGGCAGTCCCGCTGCTCCAGGTTGCCCAGGAATGCTGGTCTGTACGGGCCTGTTCTGGCCTGCCTGGGGCCGTGGGCGTCTGGCATCCACAGTTCACCGGCAGCATGGCTGCAGGCCCTGCCCAGGCCTGCTGGCCACCCAGAGCCAAGAGGGGTGGGAGGGAGGCTTGGATCTTTGGGGCTGGTAGGCTAGGTGGCCCTGTGACCTGGGTCCCTGGATGAGAGGGCATGCCCCTGCCTGCTCTTGGTCCAGTGTCTCCGCTGCCCCTGGGAGCTTGGAGAGGTAAGGGCTATTGATGGGGCAAAGGAGTGGGCAGGGGGACAGGCTCAGGCTGCCCCCGAGGAGGCCAGAGTCACGGGGAGGCCTCCCTCCCTTCATTGCACCGCCATCTGAGCCCTTTGCAGGGCAGGGCGGCCTCTATCTGGGTGTCGCCTGTCTGCACACTGCGCCCTGCACAGTGTCTGTGCGTCTGGCCCAGCGGCAGTGACTCATGCAGTCGGCTGCTCTAGGGGTGGAGCTGAGCAGAGCCTGGCTCCCACTGCAACCAGGACTCGGCCACTCCCTCTGCAGGGCATGGGGGTCTTGGCAGGAGGAAGTAACTGGGGAGGGGAGAGACCAGCAGGCAGCGGAGGGAGGCTGCAGTCTTCTGGCCAGCTGGACAGCAGAGCGTCTTCAGCCCTGGCTGTTTCCTATGCCCACCCAGCACCCCTGCCCTCTGTTCACCTCGCCATGAAGCAGGTGTGTGGGGCCACTGGGCTGCCAGGCAGGGGGGCCAGGGGTGCTGAGATGGTGTGGTGTGTACCTGGCTGCAGCTGATGCTGGAAGGCAGGGGTCAGCTCATGGGGATCTGGCAGCATGTGCCGGACCAGCCAGGCAGGGCAAGACACCAGGAGGCACTGCCTCAGAGCCGGAAGAATCAGGGCTAGCTCATAGCCTGCAGGGGCTCAGTGTGGGCAAGGAGGTGGGCTTGGCTTGGAGGGGCCCCAAGGGCTGGACTGGGTGGCCATAGGGAAAGGAGGAGCTGTGAGAGCTGCTGTGCTAATTCAGTGCCTGGTGGTTCAGGAAAGCCCCGAGCCACTGCACTGGGGCTGCTGTGCCCCTCCCATGTTCGGGCTGTGAGTGGGAGAGGCATGTGGGCTGCAGGAGCAGGCGGTGTCTGCAGTGACGGCTCCACAGCAGGGCTCCACAGCAGGACTCCACAGCAGGGTTACACAGCAGGGCTCCACAGCAGGACTCCACAGCAGGGTTACACAGCAGGACTCCACAGCAGGGCTCCACAGCAGGACTCTACAGCAGGGCTCCACAGCAGGGCTCCACAGCAGGGCACCACAGCAGGGCTCCACAGCAGGGCACCACAGCAGGGCTCCACAGCAGGGCACCACAGCAGGGCTCCACAGCAGGGCACCACAGCAGGACTCCACAGCAGGACTCCACAGCAGGACTCCACAGCAGGGCTCCACAGCAGGGCACCACAGCAGGGCTCCACAGCAGGGCACCACAGCAGGGTTACACAGCAGGGCTCCACAGCAGGGCACCACAGCAGGGCACCACAGCAGGACTCCACAGCAGGACTCCACAGCAGGGCTCCACAGCAGGGCTCCACAGCAGGGCTCAGCCTGGGTCTGCATGGTGGAGGGAAGGTTAGAAGTGGGAGAGAGAGCTGGGGTCCAGGCAGGGGCAGGGAGGGAGACCTGGGCCACCATGGCTGAAAGCTGCGGGAGTGCTCAGGATGGCTGGGGGGCTGAGAGGATGACCCTGGACCCCTGGGACTCTGGCAGCCAGGCCAGCCTCCAGGGTTAGCCACGGTGCTCCTACAGGGAATTATCTGGAAACATGGGGTGAGGCCTGTAGGTGCCCACGCCTGTCTCATGACAGAGCCTGCGTGCCCCTCAGTAAGTCCCAAAGGGGCAAGGCTGAACCTCTGTGCCTAGATGGTGCACTGTGGGTCCCCCGTGTGCCCTCGGTGCCCTGCACCCTGGGTCCCCCGTGTGCCCTCGGTGCCCTGCACCCTCGGTCCCCGTGTGCCCTCAGTGCCCTGCGCCCTGGGTCCTGTGAGTGCAACAGGGCCGGTTGGTGTGGGTGCGGATGGAGCTGGTCAGAGTGGTTGCGGACACGGTGGGGTAGTTCGGGTGTAGACAGGCCAGTGGATGTGGGTGTAGATTTGGGTTGGTTTTGGCAGATGCGTTGGTCTTCACCCCTGGGGCCTCTGCCTGCCAGGGCTCCATCTGCCCAGGTCGTCCCGACATCCCAGGTGCTGGGAGCATAGCTTCCTGGGGCCAGGGGTTCCCAGCATGCTGCCCACCCCCACATTCTATCAGGCCCCACCCTGGAGTGGGAGATGGGCAGGTATGTGCGGAGGACAGAGTGTGGCAGCCAGACCTGCTAGACCAGGCTGAGCTGTGCCTAAGAGGGCTGTGCTGTGGGCTGGTGACTGGCAATAACCTACCCGCTTGCAGGGCAGGGCAGGGCAGGGCAGGGTCAGGCTGTGAGAGCCACAGGCCGGACAGCGGGTAGGCCCAGAGCTGGGTGGGAATGGGGAGAGAGCTCATAGCTGCCCAGGCCTCCTGGTAAGTGGTTTCCCTGGGTGACCCACAAGGCACCTGCTGTTGGGGTCAGAGGGGAAAGGGCAGGACCCTGCCTCCACCCCTCTCTCCCTGGCAGCGGAAGGCCTTGAAGGGTTGTCCAATCCTGCCAGCCCAGTGGGCAGTGACATGGAGGTTCTGACTTTCCTGAGGTGTCTTCCTGGGGGAGCAGGACGCAGTGGCCCTGTCCTGGGAGACCCCAGCCCTCTGCTAGGCCCAGGAGCATGGCCAACAACAACTGGCCAGGGGCTGAGGACCACGACCCCACTGGGCAGTGCTCACCAGACCTGCTTGGTGCACCGCGGCCGCAGGGTCCCCCAGTCAGGAGCCCTGCCCACGTGGCCAGCAAGGGTTCCCCGGGACCCTGGGAGGGGCCAGGCTGCCACCAGCAGGGAGCTCCAAGGTCCACCTGCTGTCCTTGGCACCTCGGCTGGAGCCACGGATGTTGGTGGTCAGCAAGCTGCCCCTGGCACCCTGCCGTCCTCCCCACCCACAGACCCACCCCAGGCCAGCATGGAAACGCTGAGCTCAGGCTGGGATATGAGCGGGGCCCCTGTGGGGGCGTCCATAGAGCCCTCTGTCCACGCGCACCTCTGCAGCAGCGTGGCCTGCTGGGCCACGTCTCGGTGTGTCCAAGGGCTTCGATCCAGGTCCGCCCTCTGGAAGGGGCAGACGGAAAACAGCAGCGCAGGCCAGTGCCATTAAGTCTGACGCCTGAGGGGTTTCTGGAAGCGTCACTGAGGCCTCTAAGGGACGTGGCCTCCGTCGGGATCATCCACGGGGCGTGGCCTCTGTGGACGTGGCCTCCGCGACTCCCTGCAGCTTGGCCACCCCAGGCGACCCCGGTCCCCTCACGCTGGTGTGAGGTGATGCGTGGACGGCCCCGTCCGGCGTGGGGCTCGCACGCACAGGGCCGGGGCGGGAAGCCTCGAGCCCCGCGGTGGGTCTGAGCCGCGGAGGGGGTGCTGGCCCCCAGCCGCCGTCTTGGGTCCCCTGGCAGGGTCTGTGCCTGCCTTCATTTGGAAGGACAGTTTGTGAGATACTAAGTTCTTGTTTTGAGGGATTATTTATTTGAAGGGGGGCGGGGTAGTGACAATACTGGAACATGGCTCCCATGTCTACCATAGCTAGGACTGAGCCTGGCACCCTGCCCGAGTCACCTGTGGGTGGCGGGACCTAAGTAGGCCATTACCGCTGCTCTCAGGGTGTCCATCGGCAGGAATCTGGGGCGTTCCCTGGGCTGCAGCCTGCCCTTGGAGCTCCGCTGCCCGGGGCACAGACACCAATAACAGCTTTGGAACCTGTTAAATCCAAAAATGGGGCTGACACTGTGACCATCTCGAACACAGCGTCCCACCAGGGCATTGGTTCATGTCCTGGCGCCCTGCTTCCCATCAAGCTCCCTACCTGTGGCCTGGGAAAGCAGTCGAGGACGGCCCAAAGCCTTGGGACCCTGCACCCGCGTGGGAGACCCGGAAGACGGTCCTGGCTGTAGGTTGGCTCAGCTGTTGAGGCCATGTGTAGAGTGAACCCATGGATGGAAGATCTCTCTCTCTAACTATGACTTTCTCTTTCAGAAAGTCTGGCACTTGCTTGACTGTTGCCACAGCCCCACTTGCTCTGCATGACTCCCACCCCGCTGCTGAATGGAGCACCTTGAGCTGCAGCGGCAGGGACTCTCAGGCACTTTCCGGGCTCCCCATCCCACAGCCACTCGAGCCTGGGCCTGGGACAGGCCTGGACCACATCGTGGCCTCTGTGGCTCCACTAACAGCCTCTCTCTCCACAGTGTCTGGTGGACAGCTAGAGCCCCAGGAGCCCGGTGTGGAAACGGAAGAGGACCACTTGGTATGGAGCACCCAGGGGAGATGTCCCCACACCCTACCCTCCTCCCATTGGGCCTGGAATGGGCCTCAGTGGCTAAGGGCAGCTCGGGTCTCCTCCCAGGTGAGCGAGGTGCCTGTGGACAAGCTGCTCCAGCCCCGGCCCCAGGGGTCCTCACCTGTGTACGAATGCAAAACTGAGGGCTCCAGCTTTGGCCTCCAGGTAAGCCCGGCAGAACCCTCAGGTGGGGCCCAGGGCTGGGCTCGCAGGCACTGGCATGTCTGCAAGCCTCCCTGCTGGCCACTGGGCCCTAGGGATGCCCATCAGCTATGCCCTCTGTCCCTCAGCTGTGTCTCCCTTGAGGTGGGTCAAGACACAGTCAGGGGAGCCCACAGCCCTTCTGAGTATGTGCACAGGTGGGACACACACACACACTGCCCACACACAGACTTTGTGCTAGACGTTATGTGACATACACACCTGAACCCACACACACGTTGTATGAGATGGCCAGCGAGTCACACCTGTGCCCCCACATATGTGTGTACACACACCTGGGCATTCACACACCTGTGCACCTACATATGTGTGTACGCACACCCAAGTATTCACACACCATACATGCATACACTTTGTGTAAAGCCTACTTGTGTACGCACACAGCTGGGCACATGCTCTGTGTGTGCGTAACACTGCCTCACTGAGGTGAGCAAGGCTGCCTGAGTCAGGGCTGTGAGGGACTCTCTCATGCCATACTCTTCTTGCCAGTGAGGTTTCTCATGAGCCGACGGCTGTGAGCAAGGTTGTCGTGGCAGTGGGGATGCAGTCACTTCAGCCCTGTGTGCTGCCCTGGTCTGGGGCGGCTGGGGCACTGCCCACTCCGTGGGCTGCAGTAAGCCACCCTGGGCAGGCAAGGCTCCTCAGAAAGACGGAGGTCCTGGTGAAGTGGGATTCCAGGCACTCACAGACACCCTCCAAGATGAGCCAGCCTCAGGTGGGTGCTGCCCGGCTGGGAGCATGGCTTCTGCCGCCAGAACTGAGGCCAGAGCAGAGGGGGCAGCCCAGGCCCTGGGGAGACCTGCTGTGCTGCAGGCCGAGCTGTGCTGCACCCTGGGTTCTCCCCGTGGACTGACGCAGGACTGAGGGAGCTGGGCTTTCCTCTGCCGGCAAGGCAGCCTCAGTGTTGCCCACCCTGGGTTCATCGTGGCCAAGGCCTCTTCCCAGTCGCCAGGCCGGCGGCCGTGGCGCTGTTGCTGCCCCTGGGGGTGGGGGTCTCGGCGGTGATGGGGAGGCAGCGTCAGGAAGCTGCAGCTGCTCCTGTGCCCTGAGGCCCCTGGGCCGGCTTGGGCGTGGACAGGCTCTTCCTGGGCCAGGCAAGGGAAGTTCCCATGCAGGAGTGCCTTGGCTGGCTTCCTCAGAGTGTGTCGTGTTCTGGGCTGCTGCAGCAGTGCTGTGGTAGGACAGGCTCACAGCCAGCGCAGTGCTGATCTGCTCCTGTCACAGTCCAAGCAGGAGGCCGCCGAGGTGGCCCTGGAGACGCAGGTGAAGGCAGGGGCCAGTGGCTACAGTATCACCGGCGGTGGGGACCAGGGCATCTTCATCAAGCAAGTGCTGAAGGAGTCCCCAGCTGCCAGGCTCTTCAGCTTACAAACAGGTGCCACGATGGGGCCAGCTGGTGGGGGTCAACGGGCGCATGTGGCGTGTGAGACAGGGCCAGTGCTTCCAGCCCTCTGAGCCTGAAGTGGTTGCTGGCATGGAGGGGTGGGGTGGGGACTAAAGCCGGGGCTGGTCTCACTGCCTAGGGGACCAGCTGCTTAGCACAACCGTGTTCTTCGACGAAATTAAATATGAAGATGCTCTCAAGATTCTGCAGTACTCAGAGCCATACCGGGTCCAGTTCAAGGTCAGACGGAGGGTCCCTGCTCGAGAGGCTGAGGGGTGCGACTCCAGCAGCGGCCGTGGGGCCCTGGGAGAGGGGGAGCAGGTAAGGCTTGTGGATCTCGACCCAGCAGTACAGGTCAGCCCCTGCCCCAGAAGCCTCACCACCCAGTGCCTTCTCCCTGCATTTCAGGACAAAGATGTCATCTGTGAGTGGACAAAAGCCCAAACAAAGATGCTGCAGGGAGACACAGACCAAGAGTGGCTCATCTCTCAGCCCCGAGAGGGTAGGGGCAGGCAGCCCCGGAAGGACAGGCGATCTTGGCCTAAGTTTCAGGCACTCGCAAGCAAGCAGGGACCCAGGCCCCGGCGGTCTCACAGCACCTTGGAGGCCTACAAGCGCAGGGATGCCTCAGACATGTGCCCAGACAGCGTGGAAACAGAGGCCCAAACCCCAGCTCCGGGTGGCCAGAGGACCAGGAGGTTCCTGAACCTGAGGCTCAAGATGGGCTTGGGGCAGGGCCTGTCTATGGGGGAGTCAGGGTCAGAGGCCACGAAGGATGTTGCAGACCGTCGGAGAGAGAAAATGCCAGCAGTGCCAGGTGCCAGGCCACACCTGAACATGCGCGGACTCCCTGAACCCGTGGAGGGGGCTGTGAGCATGGCAGTGGGAGCCAAGCCACAGAGCAGAACAAAGGACAGGACAAATCAGTGGGGGGTTGGGGCACAGGGAGAGGGGGACAGGAAAGCAGTGCAGAGCCAGGACGCTGGGATGTCCAGGAGGGCCCTGGAGGACGCAGCACAGCGAGGGGACGCCCGGAGCCACCCTCCAGAAATCCACATACGGATGCACAATTTGAAGATCCCCAGATTTGGATTCTGCCAAGAAAAGGAGCTTCAGACAGAAAGACAAGTTCCTGTCCCACAGGCAGAGGAAGGACGGGGCCCTGGGCGGCAGGAGCTCGAGGCCAGGGAGGCCAAGGTCAAGGCCAAGCTTCCTGGATGGCAGGAGGGAAGCCCAGACCCAGCGGGAACAGAGCCAGGCACAGAGGAAGGAGGAAGGAGCAAACAAACCGCAGAGAGGGTGAATGGGGTGCTGGAACACCCAGGGACCCCACCCACAGAGCCAGCAGGGCCTGAGGAGGACACCCCTCAGGGAGGAGGGCAAGGAGACACAGGCATAAAGGACAGGGCCAGACCCACCACAGAGAGCAAAGGAAAACGTGACACAGAATACAAGAAACTGACACCTTCAGAGAACGAAGGACCACACAACAAAGTGGGGCAGGAACACAGCCTGGAGGACAGAGAGGGAACTGCACAGGACAGCACGTTGAGGAATCAGGTCTACAAGACGCAGTCCTGGAGAAGCACAACCACAAAGAAGGGGACCAAAATCTCACTGAATATGCCAATGAACAGGGCTGGCATGACACGGAAATTAATTAAACATGACAAAGACGACACAGAACACAGCGTCCAGCGCCCTTCCTCTGACCTGCAAGTCCAACCCGGCCATGTGGACGTCAATGTCCCCGAGGCAGGGCAAGTCCCCGAGGCAGAGCTGGCGGCACCACAGGCCTCTGCAGCTGGCCTGAAGGTGCACCTGCCCACGGTGCAGGTGCCCGGCATCAGGCTGCCCACGGTGGAGCTTGAGGGTCCCAAGGTGGACGTGAAAGGTGCCAAGGGTAAGATGAGCATGCCCAGTGAGCTAGACATGCCACTGCCCAGTGTGGATGTGGACTTCCAGGCTCCAAGTGGGAAACCTGAGATGGACACAGAGCTGGGAAACAGGGACATGAGCACCAAGGACGGCAAGTTCAAGATGCCCAAGTTCAAGATGCCCTCTTTTGGGGCTTCCGCAGCCTGCAAGGCCACAGAGGCCTCGGTGGACGTGATCACACCAAAAGTGGAAGCACACCTGGGCCTCAGTACCGTGCAGGGGGACCTCAAGGGCCCCGACCTCAGCGTCCAGCGCCCTTCCTCTGACCTGCAAGTCCAACCCAGCCATGTGGACGTCAATGTCCCCGAGGCAGGGCAAGTCCCCGAGGCAGAGCTGGCGGCACCACAGGCCTCTGCAGCTGGCCTGAAGGTGCACCTGCCCACGGTGCAGGTGCCCGGCATCAGGCTGCCCACGGTGGAGCTCGAGGGGCCCCAGGTGGAGCTCAAGGGTCCCAAGGTGGACGTGAAAGGTGCCAAGGGTAAGGTGACTGCCCCCGACCTCGAGGTGTCACTGCCCAGTATTGATGGGGATATGCAGGCCCCTGGTCCCAAGGTGGAGCCCGACCTGGCCCTGGGAGACAAAGACGTGGCGACCAAAGACAAGAAATTCAAAATGCCCAAGTTCAAGATGCCTTCCTTCGGGGCGTCCACACCGAAGAAATCTCTGGAGGCCTCGGTGGGTGTGGAGACTCCAAAGTTGGGGGCTGATGCGAGCCTCCCCACTTTGCAGGGGGACCTCAAGGGCCCCGACCTCAGCGTCCAGCGCCCTTCCTCTGACCTGCAAGTCCAACCCGGCCATGTGGACGTCAATGTCCCCGAGGCAGGGCAAGTCCCCGAGGCAGAGCTGACGGCACCACAGGCCTCTGCAGCTGGCCTGAAGGTGCACCTGCCCACGGTGCAGGTGCCCGGCATCAGGCTGCCCACGGTGGAGCTCGAGGGGCCCCAGGTGGAGCTCAAGGGTCCCAAGGTGGACGTGAAAGGTGCCAAGGGTAAGGTGACTGCCCCCGACCTCGAGGTGTCACTGCCCAGTATTGATGGGGATATGCAGGCCCCTGGTCCCAAGGTGGAGCCCGACCTGGCCCTGGGAGACAAAGACGTGGCGACCAAAGACAAGAAATTCAAAATGCCCAAGTTCAAGATGCCTTCCTTCGGGGCGTCCACACCGAAGAAATCTCTGGAGGCCTCGGTGGGTGTGGAGACTCCAAAGTTGGGGGCTGATGCGAGCCTCCCCACTTTGCAGGGGGACCTCAAGGGCCCCGACCTCAGCGTCCAGCGCCCTTCCTCTGACCTGCAAGTCCAACCCGGCCATGTGGACGTCAATGTCCCCGAGGCAGGGCAAGTCCCCGAGGCAGAGCTGACGGCACCACAGGCCTCTGCAGCTGGCCTGAAGGTGCACCTGCCCACGGTGCAGGTGCCCGGCATCAGGCTGCCCACGGTGGAGCTTGAGGGTCCCAAGGTGGACGTGAAAGGTGCCAAGGGTAAGATGAGCATGCCCAGTGAGCTAGACATGCCACTGCCCAGTGTGGATGTGGACTTCCAGGCTCCAAGTGGGAAACCTGAGATGGACACAGAGCTGGGAAACAGGGACATGAGCACCAAGGACGGCAAGTTCAAGATGCCCAAGTTCAAGATGCCCTCTTTTGGGGCTTCTGCAGCCTGCAAGGCCACAGAGGCCTCGGTGGACGTGATCACACCCAAAGTCGAAGCAGACCTGGGCCTCAGTACCGTGCAGGGGGACCTCAAGGCCCCCGACCTCAGCGTCCAGCGCCCTTCCTCTGACCTGCAAGTCCAACCCAGCCATGTGGACGTCAATGTCCCCGAGGCAGGGCAAGTCCCCGAGGCAGAGCTGGAGGCACCACAGGCCTCTGCAGCTGGCCTGAAGGTGCACCTGCCCACGGTGCAGGTGCCCGGCATCAGGCTGCCCACGATGGAGCTCGAGGGGCCCCAGGTGGAGCTCAAGGGTCCCAAGGTGGACGTGAAAGGTGCCAAGGGTAAGGTGACTGCCCCCGACCTCGAGGTGTCACTGCCCAGTGTGCACCTGCACATTCGAGCTCCAGACGCCGAGCCCGATGTGGACACGGTCCTGGGAGACAAGGACGCGTCTACCAAAGACAGCAAGTTCAAGATGATCAAGTTCAAGATGCCCTCTTTTGGGGCTTCTGCAGCCTGCAAGGCCACAGAAGCCTCGGTGGACGTGATCACACCCAAAGTGGAAGCACACCTGGGCCTCAGTACCGTGCAGGGGGACCTCAAGGCCCCCCACCTCAGCGTCCAGCGCCCTTCCTCTGACCTGCAAGTCCAACCCGGCCATGTGGACGTCAATGTCCCCGAGGCAGGGCAAGTCCCCGAGGCAGAGCTGGCGGCACCACAGGCCTCTGCAGCTGGCCTGAAGGTGCACCTGCCCACGGTGCAGGTGCCCGGCATCAGGCTGCCCATGGTGGAGCTCGAGGGGCCCCAGGTGGAGCTCAAGGGTCCCAAGGTGGACGTGAAAGGTGCCAAGGGTAAGGTGACTGCCCCCGACCTCGAGGTGTCACTGCCCAGTATTGATGGGGATATGCAGGCCCCTGGTCCCAAGGTGGAGCCCGACCTGGCCCTGGGAGACAAAGACGTGGCGACCAAAGACAAGAAATTCAAAATGCCCAAGTTCAAGATGCCTTCCTTCGGGGCGTCCACACCGAAGAAATCTCTGGAGGCCTCGGTGGGTGTGGAGACTCCAAAGTTGGGGGCTGATGCGAGCCTCCCCACTTTGCAGGGGGACCTCAAGGGCCCCGACCTCAGCGTCCAGCGCCCTTCCTCTGACCTGCAAGTCCAACCCAGCCATGTGGACGTCAATGTCCCTGAGGCAGGGCAAGTCCCCGAGGCAGAGCTGACGGCACCACAGGCCTCTGCAGCTGGCCTGAAGGTGCACCTGCCCACGGTGCAGGTGCCCGGCATCAGGCTGCCCACGGTGGAGCTTGAGGGTCCCAAGGTGGACGTGAAAGGTGCCAAGGGTAAGATGAGCATGCCCAGTGAGCTAGACATGCCACTGCCCAGTGTGGATGTGGACTTCCAGGCTCCAAGTGGGAAACCTGAGATGGACACAGAGCTGGGAAACAGGGACATGAGCTCCAAGGACGGCAAGTTCAAGATGCCCAAGTTCAAGATGCCCTCTTTTGGGGCTTCCGCAGCCTGCAAGGCCACAGAGGCCTCGGTGGACGTGATCACACCCAAAGTGGAAGCAGACCTGGGCCTCAGTACCGTGCAGGGGGACCTCAAGGCCCCCCACCTCAGCGTCCAGCGCCCTTCCTCTGACCTGCAAGTCCAACCCGGCCATGTGGACGTCAATGTCCCCGAGGCAGGGCAAGTCCCCGAGGCAGAGCTGGCGGCACCACAGGCCTCTGCAGCTGGCCTGAAGGTGCACCTGCCCATGGTACAGGTGCCCGGCATCAGGCTGCCCATGGTGGAGCTCGAGGGGCCCCAGGTGGAGCTCAAGGGTCCCAAGGTGGACGTGAAAGGTGCCAAGGGTAAGGTGACTGCCCCCGACCTCGAGGTGTCACTGCCCAGTATTGATGGGGATATGCAGGCCCCTGGTCCCAAGGTGGAGCCCGACCTGGCCCTGGGAGACAAAGACGTGGCGACCAAAGACAAGAAATTCAAAATGCCCAAGTTCAAGATGCCTTCCTTCGGGGCGTCCACACCGAAGAAATCTCTGGAGGCCTCGGTGGGTGTGGAGACTCCAAAGTTGGGGGCTGATGCGAGCCTCCCCACTTTGCAGGGGGACCTCAAGGGCCCCGACCTCAGCGTCCAGCGCCCTTCCTCTGACCTGCAAGTCCAACCCAGCCATGTGGACGTCAATGTCCCCGAGGCAGGGCAAGTCCCCGAGGCAGAGCTGACGGCACCACAGGCCTCTGCAGCTGGCCTGAAGGTGCACCTGCCCACGGTGCAGGTGCCCGGCATCAGGCTGCCCACGGTGGAGCTTGAGGGTCCCAAGGTGGACGTGAAAGGTGCCAAGGGTAAGATGAGCATGCCCAGTGAGCTAGACATGCCACTGCCCAGTGTGGATGTGGACTTCCAGGCTCCAAGTGGGAAACCTGAGATGGACACAGAGCTGGGAAACAGGGACATGAGCACCAAGGACGGCAAGTTCAAGATGCCCAAGTTCAAGATGCCCTCTTTTGGGGCTTCCGCAGCCTGCAAGGCCACAGAGGCCTCGGTGGACGTGATCACACCCAAAGTGGAAGCAGACCTGGGCCTCAGTACCGTGCAGGGGGACCTCAAGGGCCCCGACCTCAGCGTCCAGCGCCCTTCCTCTGACCTGCAAGTCCAACCCGGCCATGTGGACGTCAATGTCCCCTAGGCAGGGCAAGTCCCCGAGGCAGAGCTGACGGCACCACAGGCCTCTGCAGCTGGCCTGAAGGTGCACCTGCCCACGGTGCAGGTGCCCGGCATCAGGCTGCCCACGGTGGAGCTTGAGGGTCCCAAGGTGGACGTGAAAGGTGCCAAGGGTAAGATGAGCATGCCCAGTGAGCTAGACATGCCACTGCCCAGTGTGGATGTGGACTTCCAGGCTCCAAGTGGGAAACCTGAGATGGACACAGAGCTGGGAAACAGGGACATGAGCACCAAGGACGGCAAGTTCAAGATGCCCAAGTTCAAGATGCCCTCTTTTGGGGCTTCTGCAGCCTGCAAGGCCACAGAGGCCTCGGTGGACGTGATCACACCCAAAGTGGAAGCAGACCTGGGCCTCAGTACCGTGCAGGGGGACCTCAAGGCCCCCGACCTCAGCGTCCAGCGCCCTTCCTCTGACCTGCAAGTCCAACCCAGCCATGTGGACGTCAATGTCCCCGAGGCAGGGCAAGTCCCCGAGGCAGAGCTGGCGGCACCACAGGCCTCTGCAGCTGGCCTGAAGGTGCACCTGCCCACGGTGCAGGTGCCCGGCATCAGGCTGCCCACGATGGAGCTCGAGGGGCCCCAGGTGGAGCTCAAGGGTCCCAAGGTGGACGTGAAAGGTGCCAAGGGTAAGGTGACTGCCCCCGACCTCGAGGTGTCACTGCCCAGTGTGCACCTGCACATTCGAGCTCCAGACGCCGAGCCCGATGTGGACACGGTCCTGGGAGACAAGGACGCGTCTACCAAAGACAGCAAGTTCAAGATGATCAAGTTCAAGATGCCCTCTTTTGGGGCTTCTGCAGCCTGCAAGGCCACAGAAGCCTCGGTGGACGTGATCACACCCAAAGTGGAAGCAGACCTGGGCCTCAGTACCGTGCAGGGGGACCTCAAGGCCCCCCACCTCAGCGTCCAGCGCCCTTCCTCTGACCTGCAAGTCCAACCCGGCCATGTGGACGTCAATGTCCCCGAGGCAGGGCAAGTCCCCGAGGCAGAGCTGGCGGCACCACAGGCCTCTGCAGCTGGCCTGAAGGTGCACCTGCCCACGGTGCAGGTGCCCGGCATCAGGCTGCCCATGGTGGAGCTCGAGGGGCCCCAGGTGGAGCTCAAGGGTCCCAAGGTGGACGTGAAAGGTGCCAAGGGTAAGGTGACTGCCCCCGACCTCGAGGTGTCACTGCCCAGTATTGATGGAGATATGCAGGCCCCTGGTCCCAAGGTGGAGCCCGACCTGGCCCTGGGAGACAAAGACGTGGCGACCAAAGACAAGAAATTCAAAATGCCCAAGTTCAAGATGCCTTCCTTCGGGGCGTCCACACCGAAGAAATCTCTGGAGGCCTCGGTGGGTGTGGAGACTCCAAAGTTGGGGGCTGATGCGAGCCTCCCCACTTTGCAGGGGGACCTCAAGGGCCCCGACCTCAGCGTCCAGCGCCCTTCCTCTGACCTGCAAGTCCAACCCAGCCATGTGGACGTCAATGTCCCTGAGGCAGGGCAAGTCCCCGAGGCAGAGCTGACGGCACCACAGGCCTCTGCAGCTGGCCTGAAGGTGCACCTGCCCACGGTGCAGGTGCCCGGCATCAGGCTGCCCATGGTGGAGCTTGAGGGTCCCAAGGTGGACGTGAAAGGTGCCAAGGGTAAGATGAGCATGCCCAGTGAGCTAGACATGCCACTGCCCAGTGTGGATGTGGACTTCCAGGCTCCAAGTGGGAAACCTGAGATGGACACAGAGCTGGGAAACAGGGACATGAGCACCAAGGACGGCAAGTTCAAGATGCCCAAGTTCAAGATGCCCTCTTTTGGGGCTTCCGCAGCCTGCAAGGCCACAGAGGCCTCGGTGGACGTGATCACACCCAAAGTGGAAGCACACCTGGGCCTCAGTACCGTGCAGGGGGACCTCAAGGCCCCCCACCTCAGCGTCCAGCGCCCTTCCTCTGACCTGCAAGTCCAACCCGGCCATGTGGACGTCAATGTCCCCGAGGCAGGGCAAGTCCCCGAGGCAGAGCTGGCGGCACCACAGGCCTCTGCAGCTGGCCTGAAGGTGCACCTGCCCATGGTACAGGTGCCCGGCATCAGGCTGCCCATGGTGGAGCTCGAGGGGCCCCAGGTGGAGCTCAAGGGTCCCAAGGTGGACGTGAAAGGTGCCAAGGGTAAGGTGACTGCCCCCGACCTCGAGGTGTCACTGCCCAGTATTGATGGGGATATGCAGGCCCCTGGTCCCAAGGTGGAGCCCGACCTGGCCCTGGGAGACAAAGACGTGGCGACCAAAGACAAGAAATTCAAAATGCCCAAGTTCAAGATGCCTTCCTTCGGGGCGTCCACACCGAAGAAATCTCTGGAGGCCTCGGTGGGTGTGGAGACTCCAAAGTTGGGGGCTGATGCGAGCCTCCCCACTTTGCAGGGGGACCTCAAGGGCCCCGACCTCAGCGTCCAGCGCCCTTCCTCTGACCTGCAAGTCCAACCCAGCCATGTGGACGTCAATGTCCCCGAGGCAGGGCAAGTCCCCGCGGCAGAGCTGACGGCACCACAGGCCTCTGCAGCTGGCCTGAAGGTGCACCTGCCCACGGTGCAGGTGCCCGGCATCAGGCTGCCCACGGTGGAGCTTGAGGGTCCCAAGGTGGACGTGAAAGGTGCCAAGGGTAAGATGAGCATGCCCAGTGAGCTAGACATGCCACTGCCCAGTGTGGATGTGGACTTCCAGGCTCCAAGTGGGAAACCTGAGATGGACACAGAGCTGGGAAACAGGGACATGAGCACCAAGGACGGCAAGTTCAAGATGCCCAAGTTCAAGATGCCCTCTTTTGGGGCTTCCGCAGCCTGCAAGGCCACAGAGGCCTCGGTGGACGTGATCACACCCAAAGTGGAAGCAGACCTGGGCCTCAGTACCGTGCAGGGGGACCTCAAGGGCCCCGACCTCAGCGTCCAGCGCCCTTCCTCTGACCTGCAAGTCCAACCCGGCCATGTGGACGTCAATGTCCCCGAGGCAGGGCAAGTCCCCGAGGCAGAGCTGGCGGCACCACAGGCCTCTGCAGCTGGCCTGAAGGTGCACCTGCCCACGGTGCAGGTGCCCGGCATCAGGCTGCCCATGGTGGAGCTCGAGGGGCCCCAGGTGGAGCTCAAGGGTCCCAAGGTGGACATGAAAGGTGCCAAGGGTAAGGTGACTGCCCCCGACCTCGAGGTGTCACTGCCCAGTGTGCACCTGGACATTCGAGCTCCTGACGCCGAGGCCGATATGGACACGGTCTTGGGAGACAAGGACGCGTCTACCAAAGACAGCAAGTTCAAGATGATCAAGTTCAAGATGCCCTCTTTTGGGGCTTCCGCAGCCTGCAAGGCCACAGAGGCCTCGGTGGACGTGATCACACCCAAAGTGGAAGCACACCTGGGCCTCAGTACCGTGCAGGGGGACCTCAAGGGCCCCGACCTCAGCGTCCAGCGCCCTTCCTCTGACCTGCAAGTCCAACCCAGCCATGTGGACGTCAGTGTCCCCGAGGCAGGGCAAGTCCCCGAGGCAGAGCTGACGGCACCACAGGCCTCTGCAGCTGGCCTGAAGGTGCACCTGCCCACGGTGCAGGTGCCCGGCATCAGGCTGCCCATGGTGGAGCTCAAGGGTCCCAAGGTGGACGTGAAAGGTGCCAAGGGTAAGATGAGCATGCCCAGTGAGCTAGACATGCCACTGCCCAGTGTGGATGTGGACTTCCAGGCTCCAAGTGGGAAACTTGAGATGGACACAGAGCTGGGAAACAGGGACATGAGCACCAAGGACGGCAAGTTCAAAATTGCCAAGTTCAAGATGCCCTCTTTTGGGGCTTCCGCAGCCTGCAAGGCCACAGAGGCCTCGGTGGACGTGATCACACCCAAAGTGGAAGCACACCTGGGCCTCAGTACCGTGCAGGGGGACCTCAAGGCCCCCCACCTCAGCGTCCAGCACCCTTCCTCTGACCTGCAAGTCCAACCCGGCCATGTGGACGTCAATGTCCCCGAGGCAGGGCAAGTCCCCGAGGCAGAGCTGGCGGCACCACAGGCCTCTGCAGCTGGCCTGAAGGTGCACCTGCCCACGGTGCAGGTGCCCGGCATCAGGCTGCCCATGGTGGAGCTCAAGGGTCCCAAGGTGGACGTGAAAGGTGCCAAGGGTAAGATGAGCATGCCCAGTTTGCTAGACATGCCACTGCCCAGTGTGGATGTGGACTTCCAGGCTCCAAGTGGGAAACTTGAGATGGACACAGAGCTGGGAAACAGGGACATGAGCTCCAAGGACGGCAAGTTCAAAATTGCCAAGTTCAAGATGCCCTCTTTTGGGGCTTCCGCAGCCTGCAAGGCCACAGAGGCCTCGGTGGACGTGATCACACCCAAAGTGGAAGCAGACCTGGGCCTCAGTACCGTGCAGGGGGACCTCAAGGCCCCCGACCTCAGCGTCCAGCGCCCTTCCTCTGACCTGCAAGTCCAACCCGGCCATGTGGACGTCAATGTCCCCGAGGCAGGGCAAGTCCCCGAGGCAGAGCTGGCGGCACCACAGGCCTCTGCAGCTGGCCTGAAGGTGCACCTGCCCACGGTGCAGGTGCCCGGCATCAGGCTGCCCACGGTGGAGCTCGGGGGGCCTCAGGTTCATATCCCATGTTCCCAGGTGCACGTGTCATATACCAACGTGCAGGGCAATGCTCCCGACTTGGCAATATTGCTGCCTGGCTCTGATATGCGGTTGCCCTCTTCTTGTTCCCCCCTGGAGGTGCCTCCATCTCCTGTTGCCTCTTCCCTTCCTTTGCCATCCTCACACTGTCGAGCTACTTCTTTGTCTGTCCTGGATGGAAGCCTGGAGTACATTCAGGATGCGGCCTCTGTGAGCCAAGGAGCAGACATGGTTCATGCGACCCCTGCCTCCCTGCAGAATGATACTGGGCATACAGCATACCCTTCTATTGGTGGCGAGAGCACTGTATGCCGCCTGGGCTTTGGGCACAGGCTCCCTCCTACTTTCCCCCAGAGCAGTTTGGTCAGCTTTCCTGGGGTACATACCACCCGGCTTTCCATGGATTTGCCCAAACTGGTACCTCCTGGTTTGTCTTCAGCCAGTGTTCATGGCTCTCCTGCCTGCACCCCCACTTCCTGGGAACCGTTCCCACTCAGTCAGCACCAGGAACCTGCCCCTCAGGCTCCTCCTGACAGTTCTGCGCTCTCTAGCACTGGTAGCTCTGCTGTCCCGCAGTGCCATGTGGGCATCCCTGCGGCCCAACCTGCTGCGCCACTTCACCTGGGCAATCCCCTAGTGCCTTTAAGTCATGATCAGTTGAATTTTCCTAAATTATTTAAACCAAAGTTTGGGTTTTCAACCCCTGAGGCAGACCTGTGGGCCCCTGCCTTGCAGCCTTTGGGTCCTCTTCCCTACGTGGCCATGCAGAATAAGCGGCCTCCAAAGAAGCAAGGGCACAAAGGCATGGGCAGGCTTCCCCCGGCGACGGCTTCAGAGGGCCAGGGACAGATCCCTGTGGCCCAGCGAGAGGTGGGCCCTCCCCTCCAGGGTGCCATAGAACCAACAGGTGCTGGGGCTGGGCCTCGGGCTAGGTCAGCCCCTGCAAGGGAAGGCCTGCTGCAGGGTCACTGTGGGGAACTAGGTGGACGTGGCCCTGAAGAGGGCCCCCAGGAGGACAACCGCACAGGAGCTGAGCCAGGGGGCACACCTGGGAGCAGGTTTGGGATGCCCAAGTTCCACATGCCAGACTTGAGACTCACCCCATGCCCAGACAGAGGTGGGGCTCTGGAGCAGGGAACCCCTAGTGAGGACGGGTGGCCCCTCCCTGGGCCTCAGCTGCAGGCGGGCACATGCCCATTGTCCCCAGCCACCACTGCACCTGAGGGTGTTCCTGCAACAGTGCTCAAGGTAGACCTTCCTGCCATCCACAGCCGGCCAGGCTCGGGCTCCCTGCCTCTCCGGGGGCTAGACACAAGGCTGCCAGGAAGTCAGGCTCCACGGGAAGACCCTGGTGGTGGGACTGTTCTCAAGCTAGGAGCCCACGAGCTTCTTGCTGAGAGCTGGCCTTCCCTGCCACAGGGCCCTGTCAGACTGACGGTGTCCAGGACGGGCGTGCCCGCCCAGGTCTCTGTGGTCAGCACTGAGCAGCTCTGGCAAGAT
Organism: Ochotona princeps; assembly: GCF_030435755.1. Classification (NCBI taxonomy): domain Eukaryota; kingdom Metazoa; phylum Chordata; class Mammalia; order Lagomorpha; family Ochotonidae; genus Ochotona; species Ochotona princeps. Next base: position 502,977 of record NC_080857.1, read on the forward strand.
TCCGTGCTGACAGTCAAGTTCCCCAAACTAAAGGGCCCCAGATTCTCGTTCCCGGGCCCCGGCTCCGAGTCCGATGTGTTTATCCCCACGGTAAGGCAGGTGCCGAGCTACGTGGCCAGGGTGGACGAGGCCCTCGGGGAGGGGTGCACTGGCCTCTGGACAGCCGCTGTCCTGCCAGCAGCCACCGGGGTGTTCAAGGAGCCCCCTGCTGACCTCGACCCCTCCTCGAGACCACCCCCCATCTCAAAGGCTCGGGAGCATTTCCAGAGGGCTCCGGCTGAGAGCCCGGATGCCATCCTAGGCAGGGCGACACCGATGCCCACCGACCTTGCCCAATCCGACATCATATCTACTCAGATCGTGCGGGAGTCGGAGATCCCCACGTCCCAAGTCCAAATGCCCTCCTATGGGTTCTCCTTGCTGAAGGTGAAGTTCCCAGGGCCCTCCAAGCAGGAGGCCCCTGCAGGAGCCTCAGTCCCTGAGACCCCGCAGCCCGACACTGGGGAGCCCTTTGAGATGCTGCTCTCCAGCGGCTGCTCCGATGAGGAGCCAGCGGAAGTTCTTGAGCTCCCCATGGAGGATGGCTCAGAGCCCGCAGCAGCCAGTGAGCCGCCGCAGCAGCCTCACAGCCAAAAGTCTGGTCTGTGGTTCTGGCTTCCCAGCATCGGCTTTTCCTCCTCTGTGGACACCACGAAACCTGTGGCCAAAGCCCATGGCCCGAGACAAGCTCCCGTCCAGACACAGCCCGAGGCCCGGCCACGGAGGCACGAGAGGGCCGACTGGTTCAGATTCCCCAAGCTTGGGTTCTCGTCTTCAGCTCCCAGGACCAGTCCTGGCGTGGAGCGCGAGGCAGGGCTGGCCGGGCCAGAGCCCCAGGAAGAGGCTGCGACCTTCTTTGATGTCCAAGAAAGTTTCTCCGCTGAAGAGAAGGAAGGAGTTGCGCCGGCTACAAGTGAGGAACTCCCCCAAAACGCCATCCAGGACCCTGCGTCCCCATCCCTGTGAATGGGGGATGCGGAGGAATGCAACCTGGCCACTGGGGAGGACGTGGCTGCCGCCCCCCAAGGAACCCTGCAACTCTGCAGTCCCCTGAGGAGAGCCCAGGCAGCCCTGGTCCTCCCTGCCAACCCTTTGTGCTTCCCCGTGGATGGCTGTCTGCTCAGGGCACTGTGGGCGTCTGTGGGTTGTCAAGAGCCCTGCTTGTGTCCCCATGCTGGCTAGGGGTTCCGTGACTGCTCCTGGCGTGCAATAAAGCAATCGCTGAGTCCCCTGCGTTGTTCCAGGTCCAAGTTGAGCTAATTCTGCCCCCTGCACCCCACATCCCACACACCTCCTACCCTGAACAGTGGACCAGAAGGCAGGCTAGGATACATCTCAACCTGCCCACCCCCAACCAGCTGTCCCTCTCATCTCGCCTGGCATTGAGGCCCCAAGTCACGGCTGGTAGGGACACAGACAAGCCTGGCGCTGGGAGGAACTGGAGCGGGGGGAGCGGGCCCCAGGCTTGGGGCATGGAGTGAGGCCCAAGGCTTTTCACAGCTTTCCCACTGCCCTGACCCCCTCTGAACCCTCCAGTGCCCGCTGATGCTCCCTGGGCCATGTGCAGACTGTTAGCAGACATATTTGGAACCTGGAGCCACCTCCTCTCGGCTAACAGGGTTTCTGTCCCAAGGCAATGGGTCCCTTGCGGGGGCTGCAGCACAGTGGGGTCTCCTTCCTGAGCCCTTCTCTATAGCTGCCAGGGAGAGAGACCACCCAAGTGAGGGGACATAGGAGCTGCTACCCGTTGCCCCAGGAAGTGAAGGTTGCAATCCCAGGCCCAGGCCAGGTCCGGATGAGCCAGGCAGGTGCAGAGTGGTGCAGGCTGCCTGGTTCCATACAGCATGTGCTTGCTGTGCCTGGGCGAGGCGGTGGCCACAGCCCCGGTGGGGTGGGGGGCTGGACTGGAGGCCGGAAGCCAGCCCTGGCCTGTGCACCACATTCCCCTCTGTGTAGGTGCAGCTACAGGCGTCTAAACCACACTCCACTGAGTCATTGTGGAGGGCTCTGCCATGGAGCAAGCGCTAGAGGCCACCCTGAGGGAGGTGTGGTCACCTGAGCCAAGTGTGTGGCGACAGGCCCTAGACCCCATCAGAACCAAAGACGAGAACCTTCTGGAAGGCACTGTCAGGTGTAAGCAGGCGAGTACTGGGTATGGTAGCAAGGCTGGGAGCTACATGCAAGCCTAGAGACAGAGCCAAGGTTGGGACAGTTGACCAGGATGTGAGGCCACAAGTACACAAGTATACAAGCGAGCTTGGGTTGGCATCCTGGCCAGCTTCCCAGGGAGGGAGTTAGGAGGGGCCAGATGTGAAGGTCTGTCCAGAGCCCAGAGAGGTGGGTGCAGGAAGTCAGTGGCCTGTGGGGGCGTGGTCCTGCTGCACCCTGGGCCCTCTGACCCAGGGGGAAAGGCTGAGGGGTAGGGCAAAAAAAGCCCAGATAGTGTGGCCCAGCAAGGGCACTGGGCATGCCCTGATGTTGAGAGACCCAGAGGCTCCTCATGCTGTGTGCCTTGTTCCTGATAGGGCCCTACCCCTGAATTCACCTGCCCTGAACCCCTAAATGCCACTTAAGATCCTGAGCTCCTACAGGAGCCCCTGGGTCACCAGGGGCCATTGCTGGACACAAGACTACATGTGCCTGGGCCCTGTCCCTGTCCTGTGGGCTTGTGCAGTGCTACCTGAGCCCCTGGCCACTCAGTGCTGCCCGCCACCCTCTCCACCGCCACGACTGCAGAGCAGAGGTGGCTCCTGCCCCAAGTGGCAAGGATCTTTTCCAGGGAGCATGAGGACAGAGCCACAGCATGGGTGCTGGGCCGCCACCCACAGGCCCACAGACTGCACAGGGAATGTGGGACACCAGCTGGCCAGCAGGTGCACACCCAGGAACTGTTACCTGCTTGGTATTCTCTGGGTCCTGCCCATAGCCATGAAGAACAGGGGTCAGCAGGGTGGGTTCTCCGCACCCTCAAGCCCAGCTGTTGGGTGTCTGCAGCCTGCTCAGGAAACATGCCATTGGTGAGGTTCACACAAGCTCCTGGCAGGGGCACACTGTACAGGCACTGGGCTACCTGCTCGGCTGACCCAGGCCCATTGGGCACTGTCCTGGAGGTCCCTCGGCACATCCCAGGCTGTACCCATTGCCAGAAACTGTTTCCTGCTCTGTGAGAGCTGCTCCCTGCCCTAAGGGAACCCACAGCTGGACATACCTTCAATGAAGAGGTCCCCAGGTGTATCCTGGACTGGAGTTCAGACTCCAAGTCATGAGCGGGAAGGGACCTGCCCCACACCCTGGGGCCCCGCCTCATGCCTGTCCCTAAAGGAAGGAGGTGCTGGTGTCACCAGCAGGGGACACTTGTTCCCATCTTCCCACAGCTGTCGGCAGGCACAGGAGCGGCAGCCACTCAGCGGGGCTGCCTGGGGGCCAGGCTGTCCTCCCCAAGAGCCACACACCACCTGGCCCCACGTGCTGACACGCCTAGAAGGGCAGCAGGTCTGTCCATGGGCAGGTTTGGGGAAAATGCTTTCTTGCCTCTGGAGAGAGCTGGCAGCCAGACCCCATAGGCTTCTCCTTGCCTAGCACACTCCTGGCAGCCTCCCCTGGTCTTGTGGCCAGCCTACCTCAGGCACCCCTCCTGGCACTGTGGTCCCCGAATGAGGCCAGGGCGAGGGATGCCGGCATGCTGCCATGTGACAGAATGATTTATTAGAACAAACTCCATGACAAATCATATAAAATAACTTTCCAGAGAGACAGCACAAGACCACCTGAGAACAAACGTGTGAGGGTGGCTCCCAGAAGCCTGTGGGGCGACAGTCCCAGGGTCGGGAGCAGAACTCAATGTGAGAGCACGGATTCATGAACAACCAAAGTGAACAGTGATGCCCAGGGTGGATGATGGAGCGGGCAGCCAGCTTCCGGCTAGGACATGCAGGGCGGGCCATGGCCAGTGCCTCCTCCGAATGGACAGCAGGCTTCCTGGGGACAGGGGCACCCGGCCACCCTCCCCTATACATATACACACGTGCCAGGCAGTTGGGGCGCAGGCACACGGGACTCGTGCACTCGACAGCTCAGTGTAAACAGCAGACTCGCCCACTGGGCCTGCAGCAGGCCCAGCACTTGCAAGCACACCGGGGGATGGGCGCCTGTCCCACACCACAGCCAATGGGCTCTTTGGCTTAGCAGCCCTGCAGGGGCCACCCTCTGCTCACTCCTCCCTGCTGGAAGAGCTGGGATGGCAGGACCACCCCACAAGCCTTATGTGCAGGGGTACGTTGCAGATGGTCTACAGCCTTCAGGAGCATGGCTGAGGTCTATGGGTGGGGGAGACTGCCCAGTCACACCCAGGCCTCCGGGAGCCCTTAGCGGGATGCCCCTGAGACAGCAAGCAGTGCCCGGGCATGCCTTCAGCCGTGTATGACATGTGGCTATGTCTGGGCACACCTTCAGCCATGTGTGTGTGGACCCGTGTGGCAGTGCCATGTCTACAGCCGTGTGTATCACGGGGCTGTGCCCAGGCTGACCCAGGCCGGCTCCTTTGGGGCAGCACCCAGCTTGGGGTTGGTGCCTGTATTGGCACCTAAGGTTCTGAGCAGCGGGATCTCGGCCGCTGAAGTCAGGCCTGGGGAGAGACAGGGCAGCAGCCCCAGCCCTCCCAACATGGGGTTTTGGCACTGAATCACCACCTCTAGCCGATCCTGCTCCGAACACAGGGCCATGGCCCTGGGGGCCCTCCAATGGCACAGATCCCGCCTTCCCTAAAGCTAAGACAAACACCACAGCAGTGGAAAGGAGTGGGGGCCAGGACAGGCGGTGTCTAGGGCTGGGGGGCCTGGGTGTGGGGGCACCCGCCCAGGGTCATGGCACCTGTGGGGCCCTCACGGGGAGCCACCTGCAGCCGGGCAGGCACAGGGCACACACAAAAGAGGAGCCCCGGCCTGGCCTGTGGCTAGATCAGAAACCGCTCAGCATCAGAGAGAAAGGCAGGCTCCGAGCGTCCAGGCGGCCCGCAGCTGGCCCGCGGCGGGCGGCTCCTGGCAGTGAGGCTGGGCAGCAGGGCGTCCGCCGAGGATGGTGAAAATGGGCTCTGGGCAGCCACGCGGCCTCTCCCCAGCCCTAGCTGGGTGGCGCCCCCACAGCCCCTGTTCTCGGCCAGCAGGTCCAGGTTCCCACTGGGGTCCACGATGGCATTGATGACTGAGGGCAGGAGCAGGGAGGGTCAGGCTCTCCTCACTCGGGGCCCATCCTGTCCCCCCCGGGGGGCTGCACCCACCTTCCAGCTGCTTCTGCACACGTCTCAGTTCCTTCAGGATGGAGCTGATTTCCTAGAGGCAAGGGGGCAGCATTGGTGCGGGGGCCAGGCACGGCCCGGGCCAGGCACGGCCCTGTCCAGACAGGGATGGCTGAGGCCGACAGCTGTGTGCGGGCTCACACCTTGTTGGATGTCTTCAGGATGGGTACCTCATTCTCAGTGTTGATTCTGGCTTCCAGGTCCTCCCACGCCCGGCCCGTGTTCTGGAAGAGGATCCTGGGGGGCGGTGGGATGGAGCCAAGGTGACTTTTATGACCAAATGGCCTCTCTCTGCCATGCTGGGTCACGGGCAAATGAATGCTCAGAGCAGGACTAGGGCTGGCTGGCACCTCTATCCACCTCTGCACTGGACACGGGAGCTTGGGGGCTGAGCTGGAGCCAAGGGTACCGAGTTCAAGGTGTGCTTGCTGGGCCTACAAACTCAGGGGCCTCTGCTGCCTCTTAGACAGACACAGAGTTCCCACCAGGCCATGTGCACACTCACGAGCCTGTCGGGCTGTGCACATACGTGTACGCCCATGGGGCTGTGGCCCTGCTGCTTCCAGCTCACACACACCAGCAGCTCAGGCACGGACTGCCGACTCACTTCATCTTCTCCGCCAGCTGCTCCGTGTTCTCGCGGATGGCGTGGGACAGCTGGGACACCGGGTTCAGCATCAGGTTATCGAAGATCACCTGGAAGGGGTTGGTGTCAGCACAGCCCTATGGCCGCAAGGCCCCAGGCCCGCCTCGCTCCCCGGCAGCCCCGCGTGCCTCTTCATGGTTCCGCAGCCGCGTCTTGTTCGCCAGCGCGTCCTCCCCCCGGCTGTCGTTCATGTTCTGGTCAAAGTCTCGGGAGTTGAGGCACCCAGGGGGCACCTTCTGGAAGGTCAGGCTGGCCTCCGGAATGCGCTGCACCAGCTGTGGGGGGCAAGGCTTAGCCTGGTACAGCCGCGTGTGCAAGAGCCCACGCCTCCCGACAGCGGGCGGCACGTCCACCACAGATCTGGCCATGGGCTTACCTCCTCCCGGGCAGAGATGGTGGAGGCAGGGGTGCTGGGCACGCTGCCGAGAGAGGGGCTTCGGGCGGGCCCCCCAGATTCCAGGGAGTCAGCACCCTCCCCAGCCACGTCATGGATCTCTTGTGCCAGGATGGCCACGTCCTTCACCAGTGTCTGACTGAGTCTGCGGCCAGTGAGACAGCAGCTTGCGGGGGGCAGGGGACAGCCAGTGGAGGCATGGGGCCAGGACAGTGGTTCCTAGCCTGGTTCCAGCCCCCAATCCATGAGGGGTTGGGCTGGGGCCGGCGCCACATCCAGGCAGACCACTCTCTGCACTAGGGCCCATGTCACGTGAATGGACTCGGTGGAGCAGAGGTGGACATGTAAGCTAAAGGGGATGGGCCTAGGCCACGGCAGCAAGAGCCCAGGGCCCGGGACTGTAGGGTCAGGGCGGGGCAGATGGACAGCAGGCCAGGCTACCCCCACCTCACCCCCTCAGCCAGGTGCCTCAGCAGCCACTGCAGGCAGAGAGGCTCCTGTGGCTGCCAGCACACGGGTGTGCCTCAGCTGCTCCTGCGGGAAGCCACATGAGGGCCGTGTGGTGGATGGGGCGGCTGGTAGGTGTGGGTGCATGCATGGGCTAAGTCATGGGCAGATTCCTGAGACGGGACAGCGGGTGCCACTCACTTGGCAATCTCTGCGATCTCAGCCGTCTGCACGATGAAGCCGTACGGGTCGGGTTCCTCCTCGTCATCGTCTGTGTCCCGGGGGCCGGGAGGCCGCGAGCGAGCCCGGCTGCAGCTGCCAGCCCGCGGCGTCTGCGTGGCTGTTGAGGCATGGGAGCGAGTGTGTTTGGGGGAGCCGTGATGGGAGCCGTACTCCTCCTCGGAAGTGGACGTGCAATCTGAACCCTGCTGCCGGCGACGCGGGTCTTGGGTGAGCAAGAACGGAAGAGAGCAGCACTCAGCGTCCACGCAGCCCGGGCCCCGCGCCGAGACAGGCTACGCCGAGGCCACGACCGCACTCCCAGGAGCCAGCCCAGTTGCAGAAACGCCACCCGGCCGAGCCACATGCATACACGGCTGAACCTGCTTGCTGGGGTGGGGCCACGCATGCCGGGAAGGCAGACACAGAGCGGGGTGTAGCTCCCCACTGGGTCAGCCTAGGAGGGCGGGGACAGTCAGAACGCCTCCCTGCAGCCACCATGGTCCTGCCCTGCCCAAGCCCCACAGCCACGTTAAAGCCACGCCAAGGGCTGCACAGTGGCCAGGCAGGGCCAACCTGACCCTTGTCCCCTGCTCCTGAGGCCAGCTGCCCCTCAGCACCCTTGCTCAGGACTCAACCCCCTATGGGGAGTGCCAGCCTGGCCTGGCCCACCCAGCCCACGCAGCAGGCAGGCAGGGGGTGGGGTGGCAGCACTGTGGCTTCAAACCAATCTGACTGGCAGAGTGAGTGTCCCTCGCTGGACAGGGCAAGCCAGGCTGGCTTGGGCCAGCTCTGTAAGTGCAGCAGCCCATGGGCTCATGTGTGCCATAGAGGCATCCAGACAGACAGGTGCAGCGGGGTGGGGAGGGAGGCAGGCCACCCAGGACCAGTGTCACTTGGCTGGCTCAGCTGCCCAGCTTGGGATGCCCAGCTTCGGAACAGGCTCCTCCGTGGGTCCCCACCCTGCCCAAGCCCAGACACTCACTAGATGCATATCTTGCGCTACCCGGGCGGGCCCTGCTGAAGGGCTGGCGGGGACTTGAGGTGGCTGTGCTGGTGGCAGCGGCCTTCCGGGCAATGGCCCGGGCTTCGGCCATGGTGGGCTTGCGGTTGGTGCGGCACAGCTCTGCACTGTGGCCCGAGAAGCCGGGACGAGCGGGGCCTGTGTCTGTGTCACTGGGTCCTGTGAAGGAACCTGCCCGCTTCCGGGGCATGGCCAGAATGTCCAGGCGTGATAGCTTCTTGGTCTGTTCAGCAGCCGGCCGGCCCGCAGGCTCGGGATTGCCCAGGGCTCCCCGCTCACTGTCCGCAGCCTCAGTGTCCGAGGCATCCCCGAGCCGGGCGCGCCTCAGCCGGGAAGCCCGTGTGGGCCGGGGTGTGGACAGACTGTTGGAGCGGGTCAGAGCCTGCTGCACCTTCTGGGCACTGGTGGAACTGCGGCTTGGCTCCTCCCGGGGGGCTGGGGGTGGCGGTGGGGCCGCCGGTCTCCGGGTGACACCTGGCCGCCCTGCCCCCGTGGCCTCAGGTGCCTCGTGGTCTGAGCTGGGACCACGCTCGTCCTCCGGCCAGTCGAGGGCTCCCCGGGGCCCAGGGCCACGCCGCACAGCCGGGTGCCGGGCTGGCTCCCCGCGGCCTGGGTCCGTGGGGCCTGGTGGGCGAGGCTGCTTTGCGGAGGGCCTTCCACGGGCGCTGCCCGAGTCCAGTGTGGCTGGCGGCTTCTCCTTCTGCAGCCCCAGGGCCGGGGGTGTGGTGGGGCTGGGTCCATTCCTACCACTGAGCAGACTAAGGGTGCTGGCCGTGTCCACATCAGAGTCCCCAGATAAGGAATCCTCGGGGGGCCCAGGCATGCCGCCCCCGTCACTATCGGCAGTCTTGGACAACAGGCGGGCCTCCAGGGCAGCCAGGGCTGTCTCAGTGTCCTTCAACAGGAGCTGTGTGTCCTGCGTGGGGACGTCCAGCCGGGAGGCCCGGGCGGCGGCCAGGTCCTGCAGGAGTGGGTGGCTGGAGACGCGCAAGGGCTGTTCAGGGGCTGGAGGGCCACTGGCCGGCTCCTTGGAGGAGGCCTCCCTGGGCAGGGCCAGGCCGGGGCTGTCCGGCTCTGGGGATCGTCCTGCCCGCAGCTGGAGGGCCAGCTTTCTGTCGCTGCTGCTGCTGCTGCATAGGCCAGCCCTGGCCGGGGCACCCCCCGCCTCCCCGGGAGCCGCCGCTGGTTTCCTAGGGAAAGTGGTGTCCCCGTTCTGGTCTCCGATGAAGAAGGAGGTGGGGGCCGGTTCCCTGGCAGCCCGCGATAAGTGTCGCTCCTGGCACCAAGCCAGTCCCTCCTGCGGCTCCTGGCCCCGCTCGGGGCCCCGGCTACCGTCAGACCCACTGGTGTCACTGAGGCTGTCGGGGTCGACGTCCTCCCGGCCTACAAGGCAGCCACTTGGCTCGCTGCCCAGCTCGGGCGGCCTAGGCCCACTCCTCCGTGCAGCATCGGGGCCTACAGGGCCGTCCGCCCTGTCGCCAGGCAGCTGGGGGAGCAGCCTCCGTGTGCGTGCGTGCGGGGTCCCCTCCGACTCCCCAGCCCTGTGTCCAGGGCCCTCCTCTGTGAAGCACAAGGGTATCTGTCAGGGGCCACGGCCCCCAGGCCCCATGCGGCCTCACCACAGCACAGGGTCCACTTACCAGCCAGTCCGGGGTCCGAATAGCTGTCAGCTAGGCTGGCCCAGCGGGACACCCACTTCTGAGCTCCAGGAGAGCCAGGCAGCTGCGGTCCCTATGGCAAGAGGGCAGGCGCATTGCAGGCAGGGTGCGGGCAGCTTGCCGGAGGAGCCAGGAGTCCCTGTGGCCTTGCTCAGGCCTGCGTGAGTCCAGTGGCGCTGCCCGTTGGGTTCAGCACTGCCCAGGTTCTGCCCAGACCTGGACACACCTGAATCTGGCACACCCACCAGGGGAACTACCCTGGGGTGAGGCCCATCCTCATCACCACCCCCTTCATGCCCTCTGCTCAGTACCTGGTGCTCTGCTGAGGGTGCCACGCCTGGTACCCGAGCAGCAAACTCCTGCAGCACGGCCACACGCTGGGCTACGGCTGCATCCCTGGGCTCCTCCCGGTCCCCCCTGATAACTGGGCGGAAGGCGGCCGAAGACGCCCTGCAAAGTTCAGGGGACTCAAACACTCCGAAGACCTGGCGGGAGGAGACGGCAGGCACCAGGTCAGGGGTGCTGGGGTGCAGGGCCTGGCTGCCCGGGCCGCCCGCCCCCACACACCTGGTCGATCATCCTACGGGCCTCTTCCACCTCCTTGTCCTGTGCCTCGGTCTCAATGGTGTAGGTGCCCGCATCACTCAGACTGTCCTCCTCCTCTACTCTGCCTGCCCTGGGCAGCTGGGGGGCAGCACCAGGGGGCTGGGGGGCAGGGGACACCGCAGGGCTGGGCCCCCGGGGTGTCAGGGCTGCAGGCAGGATGGGGGGTGCCTTTTCAGGCCCAGGCCGGGTGGTTGGGGGACCGTCCCCCAGACACTGGGCCATGAACTCTTGCGCCAAGCGGGAGCGGCGCCCCACACTGCCGAAGGGGCGGGCAGGGGTGCGGGGGGCGGGAGCGGGGCCCCCCAGCCTCTCCTCAGTCTTCTCACGTTTGAGTGAGCTGGCCCTCTGGGGTCCCACAGCACCTGGGGCTGCCCGGTCCCTCTCAGCTGGCCCAGAGGGACCACGGCGCTTGTCGGCCCTGGGATCACCGGGTGGGGTGTGCGTGAAGGACTGCGAGCGCTTCTTGCGGGGCGTGTCTTCATCATAGAACTCGATGACAAAGGCCTGCTGGTTACGCAGCAGCTCCTGGGGGTCTCGCTTGATCTGCCGTTGCAGCCGCACCTGCTCTGTGCCCGGCTCCACGGAAGCCCCGGCCACTGCCGCCGCCGCTGCCTTGGCCAGGGGATCCTCGGAGTCACTCTGCGTGCCATCCTCATGTTTGTGGCCTGGGGAGGGGTGGCCATCAACCTTGAGAGCCCTGGAGGCTGACCCATGTGTCATCTGCGGGACCAGGCAGGTGGCTCTTGTCCTGCGGCCACTCCTGGCACCCCCAGCCCAGGAACTCACCCTTGGGGCTGCGGCTACGGACAGGCAGGTCGCTCTTAGTGCTGTGGCGGTCATCCCCGGGCCCCGCTCGCCGCAGCAGGCTTGGGTCGTTGTGCACCAGCCAGTCGGCAACCTTGGTCTCAGCTGAGACCACCTCTACAGCCGTGGGCTCCCGGGCCGGGGGCCGCCGCTGGCGCATTGAGAACTTGGTGACATGGTCCTTAATCTTCACCTTGCCTGGGCTGCAGTCGTCAAACTCAATGGTGAAGGAAGCATGGCTTTGCACCACAGGGGCCACCTCTGAGTCCCCGCCGCTACCCCTGGGTACCGCCTGCGCCTGTGCCTCCGGGGCCTCCTTCGTGGGAATCTCGAAGTAGCTGGGCTCGCGCCGGAACGAGTAGCCCGGAGGTTCAGCGGGTGCTCGGAAGCCAGTTGGGGAGCCATCAGGCTCTGAGTCAGCCACTGGCAGTGGCAGTGGCTCCTTTGGGTGCTCTGTGGGCACGGCATGCTCAGATCAAACCTCCAGTCCACCCCCTTGCACCCTGCCCTGGCCCCACTCCAGCCATACCCCCTGAGTCCTCCAGGCCACACCAAGGCCGCGCTCTTCACCCCTCCACTCTCCCAGAAAGCCCTGCCACCCCTGTGCTGCTCGGGGGCCCCAGACGCCCACCTTGGCAGGGTTCCTCCTGGTGCCGGCCCTCGGGCAGTGTGCCATCGCCGTCATCCTCCCCCCACCACGAGGGCTGCCCATACAGGGGTGTGCGGTAGGCAGCCGCCTCTGCAGAGGATGGAGATCCCAGTGTGAGCGGGCCAGGCTCCGGCTCCAGCCTGTCCCTGTGCAGACCTCACGGGCCCGAGGCTGCGTTGCCCTGTTCAAGCGGGCAGCACAGACAACCCCCACAAACCTTCCCGCTCAGGCTGACTCTCACCGACACCGCGACGCAGGTGGAGCCACGCCCAGGCAGCTGCCGCTCCATCCCACTGCCTTCCAGAACACTTCACTCCTGTGCCTCTGTGCCACACTGGGCACTTGCTGAGCCCCCAGGCCTTGCTTCCCTGCCACCCAGGTATGTCTCACCACACGCCCACCAGCAGCCAGGGGTCTCTGCAGGGTCAGTGTCAAGGTCACACCCTCTGTGACCCCTGGGAACACTAGGGTGGACTAGCGGAGGACAGGGCCCAGGGACACGAGACACAGGTGAGCACGGGCAGGGGCTGGGGGCCTCAGTCTTGTGGGTTGCTGTGAGCCTTGGATGTGTGGCAGCCAACTAAGAGTTCCCGCGGGCATGGGGAGCTGCCCCTGCCTCCCAGCACCTACCTGCTCCTGGCCTGCGGTCCCCCTTGTCCGGCCTGGGGTTTGAGGACTCGCAGTAGAGTGGGGGTTCAGGCTGAGCCTCACCCCTCACGGGAGCTGCACCGTTGACGCTCACCTGCAGCTGGCTGGTGTACTTCTCATGCTGCAGGCGGGCAGGAGAGGGAGGGCTGGCCATCCTCCAAGCCACCCAGGGCAGGCCGAGCCTCGCATCTCCCCCTCCACCCACAGGGCCTGGGGTCTGCAGCACAGCCCACTCCCAGGGAACCCAAGCAGGGAGGGAGTGGAGAGGCCCCACCCCCCACTGCCACACTGGGCTGGCCACAGGACAGGGCACCCACCTTGAGCGCCTCCTCGGGCACACGGTGCTGCACCCGCTCCAGCACATACATGTTGGGATGTAGTCGCACATTAAGGAGAACACGGCTGGGAGGGGCCAGGATCAGCTCCAGCACCCAGCGCCCTGGAGTTCCTCCCCGCTGCTCCGGGAACCAGATCCGGCCACCCAGCCACCCCGTCCGCCCCAAGGCACAGGGGACCCCAGGGGGTGCCGAGGGCCGGTAGTACCCGCCAAGCCCCAAGGGTATCGTAGCCGAAACGGACGACATCATTAAGCTTCAGTGTGACGTACTTCTGGTCTGGGATGCGTATATCATTCACAAACGTCTGCCAAGAAGCCACGAGTGACCAGAGCCGCCCAGAGACAAGAGAGACGTCGCCCGGCCTCCGTGGGCCCGGCTGGGCGCACAGGCCTCAGTGGTGCCTCATGCCCAGGCCGTGGGGAGGACAGATGCTTCGCCAAACAGCAGGCCCCCAAAGCCCACCCAAAGAGGTTCGCCCGAGCTGGTGGGGTGCTGAAACTCACCCCATTCAGGCTGCCCAGGTCCTTCACCCAGTGCTCGTCCTTCTCTTGGTCGTAGTTGATGACGGCATGCTGCCTATCCACACTGCGGGACTAGAGACGAACGGGCAGCCCTCAGAAGCCCAGCCACCTGCGTGCCCCGTGGATTGAGGGCCCCAGTACCCCAGCAGGTGCAATCAAGCACCCAATAAATGCAGCACAGCATCCCAGCACACGCAACCCAGAACCCCAGCACACGCAGCCCAGAACCCCAGCACACGCAGCCCAGCACCCACCACACACAGCACATAGCCCAGCATCCCAACACATGCAGCCCACCACACACAGTCCACTACCCTGGCCTCAGAGCAGCCACAGTCAGCCAGGGCCACTCTGGCTGGTGCCCCCTCAGGCCCCGGGTGCTTCTGAGCCAGCGGTGGGAGGACTGGGAACCCTCTGGCACCAGGCACAGGCCCGGGAACAGGCCGTTCCCTCCCAAGGGCAGGCAGGGACAGCCAGCCCGGCTCCTGCAGGACCCGGGGGAGGCAGGAAGGCAGTGACGCTGTCTTGAAGAGGCACAGCCCCCAGGCTCGTGCACTCCCTGGCCGGGATGGCCACCTGCATATACACCCAGAGCAACCCCATTGGGTGTGTCTGACCACCAACTTCCCTGGGCCCCAGGCCCACGTTCAGTGGCTCACAAGGTGGGCCCCGCTGCCCCACCCCCACACCACACGTCACCGTGGGTATCTGGAGAGCAGCTGTGTCCATCCTCATCCTCATCCCAGCTAAGGAGCCTCAGGCCTGGCGCCAGGGCCAGGAGAAGCCAAAGAAATCCCGCAAGCCAGGGAGGCCACCGAGGCTGGGCCAGCCTTTGGGGTACTAAAGGCAGCTCAGGGCTTGGGTCCCCCCTGGAGCTCATGCAGGAGCCCCAGACCCTGGCCCTGGCCACTTGTAGCACGGTACGTGCAGGACACCTTCCCCAGTAGGTAACCAAGCCTACATTTGTGCCTGTGTGTGTAAGCTGGCGCCTGAGCTCTGTGCCATACCCTTAGGCCCAGAAACTGGGGGTTAGAGTCCAAACCACAGCGGCCTCCCCAGTCCCTGGGAAAGCAGCCAAACAGGCCCAGGGGTCCAACAAGAGCATCCCTGCATCCCTCCCAGCAAAGGCTTCAGGACTGCTTCCCCCAAGATGCCCTCCTGGCCACCTCGGACCAAGTGCCTAGTGGCCCCCCAAGCTGTGGCTGGAGCAAGCAGAACTGTCCAACCCGCATGCAGGCCGCTGGGGGCCTGGCTGCGTCCCCCACCCCGACCCAGTATCCACAGGCACTGTGCCCTGCTTTGGGGGCCTCCCAGGGACCACGTAGTAAGGGGGCCCACAGCCAGACACGCTTCCTGGTACTGCCACGACAAGCCAGCAGACAGCACATACGTACTGCCCACATGCCCAGTGCCCAAGGCTACTGCTTGAAGCCCTCTTCCCCTGCTCGCCTGGCTTGGTCTCCTCGTCATACCACACTGCTATAGAGTCCCACCTCAGCATGGCTGGCACAGGCTGGTCCCGACACAGCCCGAAGCCCCTGCCAGAGCCTCAGACAGCTCTGGGTGTGCAGTTCTGGCAGCCAGGGCTGCACCCAGGGCCACGGCGGGCCAGGGAGTCCCTGGGGCATGAGGCAGCTTTCCTGCCCCATGCAGGCCTCATGGGGGACTGGACGGGACAGTACCCCTGGATTCTCTTCCTTCTGAGCATGCCACCAGGGACCACCGCCAGGATGCCCCGTCCTGCACCTGGTGGGCCTGGAGGGCCTGCAGGGCAGCACCCAGCCGACGCTGAGGGGCATCGGCCTTGCTGAGCCTAGCAGAGCCCCAAGTTATGGGAAGACTAGTGACCACACGGAGCCCTGTCAGCACCCACCCAGGGTGCCTCCAGGGTCCCAGTTCTGGCTGGCCCGCTCACCTGCAGCATGAGCTCACACTCATCACGCCCCACGAAGATGAGCTCCCGAGGCAGCCGGTGCCGCGTGCCACTACTGCTCACCAGGAACCATGACGTGACACTCATCTTGGCACCGGCCAGGCCCGTCCGGCTCTGTGGGAAGCAGAGTTCAGAGTGGAGCCCCTGGCCACTCCAGCTGGCTGCTGCTGGCCACCTCGAGAGATGCCGGGCTCCAGCCATGACAGGTCCTGCCTGGCCTGCCCCCTCACGCTGTGGACACATGTGCCCAGAAAAGCCAGCGGTGGGAGCAGCTGCTAGCACAGCCCATGGCATTGCGCCAGGAGATGCGACGAGAACAGCAGGTACAGAGCTGGGGACGTGGCCCTGACCTGTGTGCACCCAGCAAGGGATGTCCACGTACCCTTGGACCATGGACCACCATGGGGGACGGGGCACGGCCCTGTGTGCCTGAGGCTGTGACATGGGTCAAGGAGGCATGTGAGCGCCTGTGCTGTGGCCAGCCAAGTGGGCAGCACTAGAGGCCCTTGGGGAGGGGGGAAAGCTTGTATGACCACCAGGAACACCTGGCCATGCGCACAGCCTGGCCAGGTGCCCACGTTCACATATACACTGGCAGAAGTCAGCAGCGGGCATGGCAAGCAAGCAAGCTAAGCAGAACAAGCTGTGCTGGGGGGCAGGACACCCCTGGGAAGCAGGAGCCTGTCTCTACAGCCCCCAGGGGCCTGGTGACACCACCTTCAGGGCAGAGGTGGGCAGAGGGATAGCAGCCAGCTGCAGGTAGCAAAGCAGGTGGGGAGGGGGAGGGGCCAGGTGGGGCCAGGGCAGACACACAGGCCACACACAGGTCCCGGAAATGCAACAGCCACCATGATCACGCGCACCAGGCCACACCCAGTCCCTCTGCCCAGGGAGGGGAGAAAAGAGGGTCCTTCGGAGCGCCTGTGGGAGGGGCGGGGCCTCAGTCTCCTTCCAAGCAGGCAGGGGGGACCAAGGCCAGGATCCCGAGCACAGCGGCCCCCCTGGGCAGGCAGGCGGAGTCAACAGACCGGGAGCCAGGAGGCAGCTCTGGGCCCTGCTGCTTTTGAGGGTCCAGCCGGGAGGCAGGCGCTGGAGCCGGAGCGAGTGGGGCCTCAAGCCCCCAGCACGGGACCCTGGGCACAGCCTCTGCCTGTAGCTCCAGCTGGGCAGCGGCGCCCAAGCCCAGCCCCACGCCGCACACCCCACTATCACCTGCACCAGTTCCCAGGCTCCCAGCAGCAGCAGGCCTGGGGATTCCCACTCCGGACTCCGGCTAAGAGAAGCCAAGCTTTCGAGGCCCGGCCCTGCCGGCTAAGCCGCAGCCGGCCGTCGCCTGCCTCCGCCATCCCATCCCGCAAAGGCCTGGAGCCGGCTCGGGCTGCGGAAGCACCGGTCTCCGGAAAGGGAGAACTTAAAACGCCCCGGGGTGTCCCCAGCCGCCCCACAATGCGGGAGACAGGGACCGGTGCGGGATGCAGGCAGCGCAGGGCGCAAGGAGACAGGGACCGCGGGCAGACGGCGCTGGCGAAGGGAAATGGGGAGAGGAGGAGGAGGGACCGGGAGGAGAGGCCGGCGGGAGGGAGGCGGCCTGGGCGGCCGCCGGGGCACAGGGAGAGGCAGCGGCGCCTTCTGAATCAGCGCCCGCCGGGGCGGCCATGGCCGTGCGGGTGCCGGACGCGGACCCAGACGCCCAGGCCCCGCCGCGTGGACGCGCGCGGGGCGGCCCCTCCCGGCCTGGCGCAGACCCCGGCCGCCTCCGCGCAGGCGGGGACCGGCCCGGCCAGGTGTGCCGGCGCTCCCCGCCCCCGCGCCATGTCGGGCCCGGGCCCGGCCGGTTCTCCCGGGAGTCTCCCCGATCGCGGCGCGGCCCGAGGCGCGCAGGTGCGGGCGGAGAGCGGGAAGGCCGCGGCGAGAGCGGGCCCGGCGCGTCCTACCTGCGGCGCGGCCCCGGCTCCGTCCCGGCTCCGTCCCGGCTCGGCCCGGCCGAGCGCAGCGCGGGGCCGCCTAGGACATGCCCGGCGCGCCCGCACGCTCGCGGCAGCCCCGGCCGAGCCCACGGCAGCGCGGCCTCGCGCGGCGGGGCCTTGACGTCTGCGGCGGCCGCCCCGCCCCGCCGCGCGCCCCGCCCCGGGCCGGCCCCCGGAAAGCAGGTTAGCGCTGGCAGCTGCGGCCAGGTGCGGCGGAGACCCCTCCCCGCCACTGCGCCGGGGCCCGCCCCGCGGCTCCCACGGGCGGGCGAACGCCCCACAGGCCCCGGCTGCCCCCGGCCCCCCAACCCTAGTCCCCGGCGGCCCAAGGAGGGACAGAGGGTCCACGAGGTCTGCAGAGTCGTGGCGACGCGCATTCAGGCCCGTAGACGTTCGGGCCCGAGTGGGGGTGCTCAGGGAGGTGGCTGCGGACGCCCTTCTACCTCGTCCCGCAAGTGGGCCAGGCCTAGCGGATGCGGGGGGCTGCACCCGGGCGCACCCGGCTCCCAGGGTCCCACAGTCGAGGGGCAAGGATGAACATGGGAAGAGGACCTGCGTTCCGGGTGGGGGCGGGGTGACGTGAGGAGTGCTCCAGACCGGAGCCCTGGCTTTGTCCAGTGCGCTGCTGGCGTGTCCTGCGCCTGGCTTGCTGGCCACCACCTGCACCGCAGGCAGCAGTGCCAGCAGAGCCTCCTGTCTGGCCGGAGCTGGAGCTGCGAGCGCCGATGGCACCAGACGCCCGCACATGAGCGGAGCGCTGCCCTGCCTCTGCGTTGGCAAACAGCCTGAGGTGCCCGTGGGGCTCGGATCGCCTCGGGCGAGGGGACTGCCCCGCAGCCAGGTGATCCCAAGGCACCGGGCAGCGCCGCAGGAGAACCTGCCCTGCAAGGGTTTGGGGGCGGTCCCTGGAGTGCTTGGTGGGCCTGGTCCCTGAGAGGGTCTTTTGAGGGAGCTGTGGGGGAGGGAGGGCAGCGGGCGCACTTTGTCCCTTCCCCAGGGGTATAGTCGCTGGGCACTTCCTGCTGCCCGAAGGAGCCTGGGTAGGAATGCTTTCCTCTGCTTGTGCCGGGTTCCTTCCAGAATGCTGAGCCGCACCCAGGTGTGCAGCTGCCAGCTCCTAAGATCCCAGGTGCCCACAGCGGCCGCCTGGCAGGACCCAACCAGGAGCTCCCAGCTTTGCCGGGTTTCCCAAGGAATCTCCAAGGGCCCTTCAAATGAGGAGGAGGGGAGTTAGGAGTGACTGGATAAAGACCAAGAAAGGGTAAGGACCAGCCCCTCCTCCGCACCCCTCCCTGTCCCTCCTCGAATTGACAGTGTGAGGTAACAGCTTGAGAGAACAGACAGTGCACAGTGAGTAATCCGAAGGCACTGGGACCCACCAAGGACTCCGGAGGACTCGGGCAGGGCACCCAAAAGCAGTTCACCTCGGGCCGGGTGGCGTGGTCTAGCGACTAGAGTCCTTGCCTTGAACGCACTGGGATCCCATATGGGCTCCGGTTCTAATCCCGGCAGCTCCACTTCCCATCCAGCTCCCTGTTTGTGGCCTGGGAAAGCGCTGAGGACAGCCCAAAGCCTTGGGACCCTGCACCCATGTGGGAGACCCGGAAGAGGTTCCAGGTTCCCGGCTTCGGATCGGCGCAGCACTGGCCATTGCGGCTCACTTGGGGAGTGAATCATCGGACGGAAGATCTTCCTCTCTGTTTCTCCTTCTCTCTGTATATCTGACTTTGTAATAAAAATAAATAAATAAAAACAAACAAACAAAAAACCAAAATATTTAAAAAAAAAAAAAAAAGCAGTTCACCTCTCCCAGGGCATCCCACCCAGTGCCTCACATCCCAGAGCTGCCACAGCCTCTCGGTGAGGGCCTGGGCACCCTATGTGGTGTGGTTAAGGGGTCTTCCTTAGGGCTGGCAGGGACGTGACCCGGAGGCCTTCAGGCTTGAGCCCAGGGGACACGTGGTGGGGAGGCAGGGCCTTCCCTCCCTCACAGAGCCATTCTCCTAAACCCTGGACTCAGCAGCCTTGGGGGATCTGGGGCCACCGGCTGACAGTAGTTGCCATCCCCCATCTATCTGCACCCCACACTCTGAGGACCTCACGGCAGCCTGGCACACAAGGCAGTGTCCTGTCCTCCAGGAGCAGGGACAGGGACCCCTCAGGAGCTTCACCTGGGGGTGGAGCTTCAGCGCTGGCCATCTTCCCTTCAGTGACCAGGAAGGCCCTTAGGCCATGCCCAGGGTTGGCCTTGCTGGGGCCCTCTGGCCTGGGGACTGCTCCACCTTCCGCAAGCCCCACAAGCCCCAACAAGGTCCTGGCTGCCTGTTCCTGTCCCAGAAGTCAGCCTCACGGGAACTCTAAGAACCGTCTACTCAGACAGCCACTGAGACCCTGGGCCGGTGGGGCTGCCCTGTCCTCTGGTACAAGGGCGACAGTGGGAGGGGGGACAGAAGGAGAGAGCCTGAGAACATGGGGGCACAGGAGCACAGGGCTGTGCAGGGTCGGGCTGCTGCTTCCCTGCCCAGCACAGGCAGGTGCAGCCCTGGGAGGAAGAAGGCAAAAACAGGTAGCCCCCTACCTGCCCCCAGGCTCATCCGGCAAGCCTTGCAGGGTTGCCCCCAGGCTTGTCCAGGAGGCCCTGACCATTGCGGTAGGAATGGGCCTGAGGCCCTGTGAACCCCAGGACTCCTGACTGTTGCTGAGCTCTGGGGAGCCTTCCTGAGCAGAGGGACCCTGCCTTTGTTCAGAGCTGCAGCAGCTACCTCATGGCTCCTCGGAAGATGAGACCAGGCCCAGAACCCACAAACTTGTTATTCTTGTTGAGTGAAAGAAGGCAATGAAAAATCCTGCCTGGGGCTGGACGCACCTGGTGTGCGTGGCTCAGCTTTCTGCAGGCCACTCCTCAGCATGGGGGCTCCTGTGGGCGTGTCACCTACCCCTATCCCCAGGCCTGATGCCTGCAACTCCTCTCTGGGGGGGCGGGGGTGGAGAAGATGAAGTGATGTCTCCCTCATCCACATGCGCCCCACTTGCTGGGGTCCAGGGGTCCAGGGCCACTCCTCAGGCTGAAGGTGCTGGGGACAGGCATGGGCAGAGGCACCTGTCACATGGTTGGAGAGCTCATCTCAACCTACGGACTCTGACCCACGTGGGAGACCGTCATGGAGTTCCAGCCTCCTGGCTCCAGCCTCACCAGCCATGACCACTGTGGCTGTTTGGGAAGTGATCCCCTGAATGGAACATCTCTCTTGCTCTTTCCTTCTCTTTCAAATAAATGAAACAGGAATGTGAGAAATGGGCCGCTGCAGGCGCCTGATGCCCTCCAGCAGATGACAGTGCGCCACCTGAGTGTTTGCTGGGCACCAAGTTTCACATTGGCTGGACTCCTCAAAGGACAACGGACAGAGCTGGGCCAATCAGGCGCTTTTTCTGGGTCTCCCACGTGGGTGCAGGGCCCCAAGGCTTTGGACCATCCTCTACTGCCTTCCCAGGCCACAAGCAGGAAGCCGGACGGGAAGTGGAGCAGCTCAGACATAGGGGACCCCAGCACATGCAGGCAAGGACTTCAGCCACTAGGCCACCACGCCAGGCCTGAATCTAGATATGAGGCTATTTATTCTTTTTTTTTCTTTTTTTTTTTTTTAGGAAGTAAGATACATAGAGAGGAGGAGGAGAGAGAGGAAGAGCTTCTGTCCGATGATTCACTCCCCAAATGGACGCAATGACTGGAGCTGTACTCGAATCCAAAGCCAGGAACCAGAGCCCCTTCTGGGTCTCCCACACCGTGCAGGGTCCCAGGACTTTGGACTGTCCTCGACTGCCCTCCCAGGGCACAAGCAGAGAGCTATATGGGAAGCAGGGCTACTGGGATTAGAACCGGCGCTCATATGGGATCCCAGTGCATTCAAGGTGAGGACTTTAGCCACTAGGCCACCACGCCAGGCCTGAATCTACAGATTCTTAAACAGACAGTTGCACAGGGGCCTGGCCATCGAGAGTGAGAATGGGTGCCAGGCCTTGTGCAAGCCAACCTCCCGCAGAGAGAAGCCCAACCACCGATCTGGGCCACTGGTCAGACCCTGTGGGTCCCGCGTCTTGGGGCATAGCCAGGGGAGGAAGGGTCCCACAGGCAAATGAGGTGGGGAGAGCCTGTGGGCTCTCTCTGATGGAGAGGGGCAGGCAAAGGAGCTGCTGGGGTCGGGGGAGGTGCAGGAGGCTGGCCTGGGATGGGAAGAGGAGCAGCCTTCATGGCGTGCACAGGACTGTAGAGTCCAGTTCTGCGAAGCCCCATGGGCAGCCACAGCCCTACAGCTAAGGAGCCAGTCCTGGGGGGTGGGAGGCAGGGCAGTGCGGAATTCTAGCCATGAAGGGACACCCTGGTCTGGGCACATGGAAAGCAGGCCCAGCAAGGCCGGACACCTGGCTAGCCACTCCACCACCCAGTGCCTACCAAGTGAAGAGTGGCCCAGGTTCACTATGTCAAAATCCTGCCACTGAGTGTGGGTGCCCAGCTGTGCCCTGATGCCTGAGTGACAGTAAGTGTCCCAGGGCCCAGAAGTGCAGACTCCTACTCCATGTGCGATGCCCTGGTAACTCAGGATAGCCAGGAGAGAAGAGGATGGACAGAAAGAGGGCCCTGGGCTGGCAGAGGAAGGGTGGGGCTCACGACCCTAATCCCGGGCAAGGGGCGAGGTTCTGCCATGGTGAGCACCATTGTGTGCCAGCCCTGTGGGCATCTCACCACATGCACCTACCAGGGTGCCCGTGTGCTGCCTCTTGGGAGGATGTGGACTTGGGGGCCAACACCCCAATGTAGCATAAAGGCAGACGGATGGACAAGGGCCCCTGCAGGAACCCAGCCTGGGAGGGGCAGCTGGGGAGAGGGGCTCCGCTCGGGGACACAGCATGTGGGGAAAGGGGCAGGAGCTTGAGGACAGTCACCATGCACAAGGCAGGCAGTATTGTTTTTTATTTGTTTTGTAAGATGGACAGGGGCCCAGTGCAATGGCTCAGTGGCTAAATCCTTACCTTGCAAGCGCCAGTATCCCATATGGGCATCAGTTCTAATCCTGGTGGCCCAGCTTCCCATCCAGCTCCCTGCTTGTGGCCTGGGAAAGCAGTCGAGGACGTCCCAAAGTCTTGGGATCCTGCACCTGTGTGGGAGACCTGGAAGAGGCTCCTGGCTCCTGACTTCGAACTGGCTCAGCTCTGGCCGTTGCAGCCACTTGGGGAATGAATCATTGGATGGAAGATCTTCCTCTCTGTCTCTCCTCCTGTCTGTACATCTGCCTTTCCAATAAAAATAAATAAATCTTTACAAAGAAGGATGGTGGACAGAGTGCTTCCGTCCTCTGGCTCACTCCTCAAATGGCTGCAGCACGCATGCTGAACCAGGCGCCCACGCAGTCTCCCCTGTGGGTGGGGGCCCAAGCACTGGACTGTTGGGTGCCTGAGCAGGAGCTGGGCCAAGCAGCAGGGACCTGAGCCAGTAGCCTGGGCACAATCTCAGAGGCCCCATAAAGGCACAGGGACGTGCACTGGCCCTGCCAGGAGCTGGCCCTGTGGTGGTGGAATGGGGAAGCTTGGCACTATGTGGGTCCTCAGAAGGCCTTCCTCCTGGGTGGCCACAAGCATGAGCAGCAGCTGTGTTCCTCTGGTGGGGCTGGCCCTGGACCCACATGCCCGGCAGCCAGGCTGGTCCCACTCAGGTTCGCAGGCTGTGGGAGCCTTGTGGCAGCCCCAGGCAGGTGGTGGTGCTGGCTCCTGTCCGGGCCTGCAGACGTGGGCTGAGCCCCTTCTGGCCTGGGGATCTATGTCCACCCAGGTCCACCCAGGCGCTGGGGCATACTGCCGCTGAGGGCTACCTCCCAGTGGTTCCAGGGAGTCAGGAGGGCAGACGCCAGCACAGCCAGTGGTGGGGACAGTGACAATGTGCGGAGTAGTGGTACCACTAGGCATCTGGCTTGGTTTTCTGGGCAGGGTGAATGCCTGCCCTCTGAGCCTGCGCCCCCCAGCCAGGCGGGGCAAGGGGACTCCGCTGCTGTTTGGCTGCGGGGGGGGGGGGGAGTGGGGGGGGGAACTGTGCACACCCAGGGAGAGCACCACCAGGTGGCACGTGTGGGGGAGCCTGAGCCCTGCTGCTCAGGTGGGTGAGTCATCCACCTGTGTGTGCCTCGCCCACCCATCCACCTGTCTGCATGGGTCCTGGCTCACTAGCCACACCTGGACTCAGTGGATCTGGGCAGGGGCGGGGTGGCATCAGCCACTGGGACTCAAAGCGCCTGCAGGTTGTCCCCCCATCCCCCCCCCACAGGAGCCGCCCTGCCCAGAGGCAAGAGGGGAGACACTTCTGGTCCAGCGTGTCTTCAGGAATGCAGTGTGGTCGGTGTCCTCAGAGGAAAGCGCCATGCCCTGGCCCAGCTCTCAGGCCAGTTAGCACCTGAGGCATTGAGCTCTAGTCTCCATTCACAGGGGCCTCCTGGACATTCCAAGCAGGGACAGGCCACAGGTAGGGACGTGCCCAGCACCCCTGTTCCTGGCTGTGATGTGTCCCTGACCATAGGGACAGGTCAGACTCCCTGGTGCCACGCGGTCTCCAGGGGCACTCGGGCCCCGGTACTCCTGTGTCTGGGGTCACTGGGGCCCAGGGGGTCCTGCTGCAAGCACAGAGCACACTCCCAACAGTGTAGCTGTGGTGGCCCCTGGGAGCCCAGCACAGCCGCGGGAGTGGGCAGGAGGGGGCTGCCCAGGCCTGCTCACCCCTGCCTGGTCCGGCCCCTCCACGGTCAGCGATCTGGGGAGCAACCCAGAGGAAGCAGGCACTGTCTCTCTCTGCCTTTCATATAAATAATTCTAAAACAAGCAACCTGCTTGGTGGAAAACAGAAGGTACGGAGACGGACAGGAGGGCACAGCCCCAGCTCTGGCCGGTCGCGTCCTGACCCGCTCCTGACCGCCGACGGACGGGCTCAGCGGTCACTCATCCATCCTCCGTGGAGGCAGAGGGAGGACACAAGCCTGGTGTCCTGCAGCAGAACCCCACAGGCGTGTTCCTCCACGGTAGGAGCCTAGGACGCAGGTCAGCAGCCCAGGCCTTGTGCGCACGGGGCGGCCACCGCCGCGGCGGGCGAGGGAAGGGACCCCAGCCATGCTTCAAGGCTGTGCGGTCCTGGGGCAGGACGTGCAGGCCGCAGGTTCGCTCCCAGCCCGGGGCAGTCCAGCGGGACCCCGTGCCCACGGATGGGCCCGCGCAGCCGGCGGAACCACGCTTGCTTGCAGCCCTCGCTTCCGGACGGACCGCCGACTGCGACACCGAGTGCGGCTCCCGCGGGAGGGGAGGCCGACGGAGTGCGCGTGCGCGGCGCGGCGCTTCCGGGTGTCGGTGGGGTCCGCACGAGGGGCAACGGGCGGAGGCCGAGGGCCGCCCCGAGTGCGTGCAGGCTGGGCCCGGCCGCACCTGCGCCCCTTGGCCAAGCCAGGCGGGGCCTTGCACCCCGAGGCTGCTGGGCTGTCGGCACACACCGGCTCGGTCACAGCCTCCTGCGTGGGGCTGAGGCCACGTGCTGCCGCCATGAGTGGACACGCCTCCGGAGGATTCCGAACGGCGGTGTGTCTGGGGTGTCTTTTATTTACGTGAAGAACAGAGGGATTCCATGCATCCCGCGGGTGCACCTGCCGGAGCACAGGTGTGCCAGGTCAAGCCAGCTGGCAGTGCGGGTGCACTGGTCAGACAGGAAGGGGCACAAGGCACTGCGTCCGAAGATCCAGGCAGCCGGAGTGAGGGGGTGGTCCGCAGGCCTGGCAGTGGGAGAGGAGTGGGGGAAGGATGGGGGCCGTCTTCCCTCACTCTGGGCCGAGCCCCGCCCAGGACATGAGTCTGCAGGCCTCACACACTTTGTCCATTTACTTGGTCCATGACTGGGGAGCATCCTGCCTCAGCGTTGGCTGTTGTGACCACTGCCAAGGGCACCGCGGGCGCCCTCTCCGGGCGCTGGAGGGCCTGTCGTGTGGACCCTGCTTTGCAGTGAGGTACACTGAAGTTAGTACAGTCCTGAATCCCCCACGTAGTGACCTTCTGGCCTGGGAAGCCCTGGAGATGACAGGCTCCTGGTGCCCACCAGAGAGGGCTGGTCTCTGGGGACAGGGACAGTGCCCTCGTGCAGCTTTGCAAGTGGACGGCTGGAATGGGCAGCCCAGCAAGGCTGCAAGAAGTGCCAGTCCTGGTGCCCAGGCCAGGGCTTGCCGCTCACCATGGAGGCCCTCGCGCTGGCTGACGGGGCGAGGCCACTCAGGTGCTTGGCTGGCAGCAACCTCCTCAGTGTCCCTGATCAGCAAGTGTCCCTGGCCGAGGTTGTCATTTTCTGAGAAGGCCCTTGTCGTTTCCCATGTATTTACCTGTTTGTGTCTGAGAGAGGCAGAGAGAAATCCTAGCAGCTGGGGCTGGGCGAGGCAGAGGCTGGGAACCTGGAGCTCCCTCCAGTACCCCGCGTGGGTGGCCGGAGCAAATCAGATGTGGGTATCCTAACACCAGCTGACCCCCTGGCCCTCTGCAGCTCCCTGACGCTGTCCCCTGGCTTTCCCACCACCAGCATGGTGGGATCCCCGGCCCAGCAGCCTCACTGGGATGAAGCCCCTGTGTACAGATCCACCTTCCTCCTCTTGCAGCAGTGGGAGTGCGGTGGGTCTACTGTCCCACGGTGACCTAGGGACAGGTGGCATGTAACCCTGGTTGTTAAGGCCTTGCCAGGAGGCTGGTGCTGTGGGCTGAAGCACTGCATCTCCTGTGGGCACTGCTCGCGGCCTGCCTGTCCCACTTCCCACCCAGCTCCCCGCTGAGGTGTCTGGGGAAGCAGAGGGAGAGCCACCCACGTGGGAGTTTCCGGCTCCCCACTTAACCTGGCCCAGCTCTCGGCCTTTTGGGGAGTGAATCAGTGGATAGAAGCACTCTCTCTCCCCTTGTCTGTCACTCTTTCAAATAAATAAATAAATAAATAAATAAATAAATAAATCTTAGCGATGGCGAGCTCCTCTACCCTACACCAGAGAGGGCTGTGTGCCAGGCCCTGGTCCATGACCCCCTCGGGTCACAGGGAAGGCAACTATGGGGGAAGCCTGGCCCAGCCCTGGCCGCTGTGGGCATCTGGGGGCACAGCAGACAGGAGAGCTCCACATCTCAGGCAGTGGGGCTCTGGGGCTGATCAGGGAGTGAGGGGAGGACAGCCAGGCCGGGGGTGGCCTTGGAGAAGGGGCAATGGGAGGTATGGCTGTGAGCACTGACAGGGCTGGCTGGCATGGGTGACACTGTCCTGGTGCCCACTGCATGCCCAGGATGGAGCTAGGGTGGACAGAGGGACCAGATCCCTGCAGCCAGAGCCTGCAGCGAGTGAGGGGGCAGCGCCGGGGACAGGAGAGGGAACAAAATGGCTGCTCTGGCTTGGTGGGCAGGGCATCTCTGTGCCCATTCCTGTTGGCAACCACAGGGTGGCCACAGGGTCTGCAGAAGGGCAGGTGGCAAGGGACCTCTGATTGCCCGGAGTCCAGGCCCTGGTGGGTCCACTGAGGGCAGAGGAGAAGGCAAAAGGGAGAGACACTGCCCCACAGCCACAGCCTCTGAGAAAAGAGCCCGAGGCCGAGCCCAGGAGCCAGTGGCTTTGACAGCCCGCAGGGTCCAGTCTGGGAAGGGTTCCAGCCTCATTCCCCAACTTCCTGAAGGCTCTGTTCAGACCTGGGGCTGGGTGGGGAGGGGGAGCCCCCAGGCCCAGCACCTTGTGCCCACCTACAGACCTTCCCAAAGGGTCTGGCGACAGTTATGCCTGTCTCCTCCCCCACACCATGTGGGTGTATGGTCGTGTTTGTGGACACAGGCAGCCTGTTCCAGCGCTGTGCGCCAGGGTCTAGGCCAGCTGTCACGCAGGAGCACTGTTCCTTTTCCCAGTTGGGGTTGGGGGGCAGGGGAGGCACCCCATGAACTGGAAGGCTGCAGAGGAGCAAATAACATCTCTTGCA
Organism: Ochotona princeps; assembly: GCF_030435755.1. Lineage (NCBI taxonomy): Eukaryota > Metazoa > Chordata > Mammalia > Lagomorpha > Ochotonidae > Ochotona > Ochotona princeps. The sequence goes on from NC_080857.1 coordinate 530,167, forward strand.
CCCCCAGCCTCAACGAGAAGGGGGTGAAGCTCTGGGGCCAGGGTCAGCTTCCAGGGACTTCTTCCACAAAGGGGACGGGCCAGAGGCGACGGGGGAGTTGCTGTGGGTGGGGACAAGGTTTGGTGACAATGAGGCTGAGGGGGAGGCTGTGGTGCCCAGGGCAGAGCCTGGTGTCGGCTCTGCACCCCTTCTGTCCCAAAGCCCTATAGGTTGCAAACACATGACCCCAGGCAAAGGTTGGGGGTCACTGGCTGTGGTGGGGGAGCAGCATGCCAGGTGTGTGTGGGGCGAGAGGAAGGCAGGCTCTGGGGACTCTTGGATCACCCCCAACAACTGTGCTCTGCAGCTCCCCCTGGGCCCCTGCCCAGGGCATCCCCGGCCTGGGGTCTGCCCCCTGCAGTCCACTGAGAGCGCCCTGGTGTGGGCAGCCCTTCTGACCCTGTTCTGCCAGGATCCAGGGCGCTGTGCACTGACAGGACTACATTTATACAAGGGAGGAAGTCCCGGCCTCACACTCCCCAGGCAAGGGCCGGCTGCAGCCCCACTCCTGGGCTGCCCCAGGCACGGGATCCATTGAGCTGGCAGACTTCCCTGTGAGACAGTGGCCTCGGTACAGCTCAGTGGGAGGCTGGCTGCGATGTGGGCAGCAGCCTTGGGAGCCAGGGACCTAGGGGAGCTCTCAGGTTGCAGCTCTGGGGGTCCTCCAGCAGGTCCAGCCCCTTCCTGTCTTGAGGAGGGAGCTGACCCTGCTTCCCATCAGCAGGGTGCTTCGTCCCGGCTGGGAGGCAGCCGAGGGCTCCTCCAGAGGCCAAGAGCCCATGGAGGGTCACCCCAGCCACCTGCTCAGCTCCAGCCCCAGGCTGGGGTAGAAATGGATAAAGAAAGGGGGAGAGGCTGGGAGGAGGACCCACAGTTGGGATTTGTGGGGCCAGTTCCTGCACCTCTGAGCCAGCACAGTGGGGAGTACCTGAGGCGGTGAGGCTGGCAGCTTTGAGCCAGCCCAGGCTGCCTGCCACAGGAGAGCAAGCAGGGCCCCTTGGGAAAGGCAGCTGAGCTGGACCAGCCAGGGGGCTCTTCGCCCCCCCCCCCCCAGTGCCTCCAGGAGGCCGGGCACATAGACCCGCTCTGACCATTCTGCCCCAGCTCCTTGACAGTGACTGAGTCCAGCTTGGGGAGCCCGGGCTGTGCCCAGGGTGGTGCAGGGCCCTGGTGCGCTCTGGGCTGCAGCTGGTGCAGGCCCCCGAGCCCTGCATGTCACCTAGGGGTGCTAGAGCCTGGAGGGGCCACCTACCCTTCCCTGCAGACTCACCTGGCAGAACAATAAACGGGGACACTGTTGTCAGCATTGATCCAGACCTCAGGTAACAGCCCAGGCCATGGGAGTGGGGGTCTGTGGTGGGGGTCTGCCACCTGTTTCTCCTCTCCCTCCCGACCCTGACTGGCAGCTGGGGCTCCCCCTCCAGTGCCGCTGGAGGCCACCTGCAGGTGAGGCAGGAACGCTGCTCATGCAGGTGTCCTCCATGGGGACAGGCGGCCCTGCATACACTGCATGTGGTAAACAGGATCCCAGGACACCACTGCCCACAGGACAGTGCCCCCACGGTCAGCCCCTCAGCCCTGCCACCAACAAGGCCATTCCGTGTTCACTGAGGGGACTCTCAGGATGCCACAGTCCTGGCCCACCCACTGCCATAATAGATGTGTGGAGCCACTCGTGAAGACCCCACTTCTCTGGCTCCCCCAAGGTTACGGGTGCTAGGGACTGCTCGTGGCTGAGGCCCGTCATCCCACCCAGTCACACTGCCCCTGGGGCTGCACAGCCTGTGGATAGCTCCCTTGTCCTAGCTGTGCCTCCAGGGATACCATCTGTGCCCAGCCGGCCCCCCTGCTGATACTCACTCTCGGCCCCCTCCCCCTGCAGCCCCAGCCAACCAGGAAGGGGCTCCTGCTGACAGACCAGGGAGTGCCCACCAGGAACACATGCCAGCCACCTCCCTGCCCTGGGTCGGGTGCCCGAGGATGCGCCCTCAGGTGCCAGAGCAGACAGGGAAAGTTCTTGCAGGGGACCCCAGCCAGGGCGGTCTGAGGACTTGGCTTGCAGGGGCTGGGAGCAGGACAGAGCTGGCACCGCCAGGCTGTGCTGGGGGACAGAGCAGAGGAGCCAGCCTGGGGTGAGAGGCCAGGGTTAGGGTTAGGGAGGAAGGTCGGAGCCCCAGATGGCGGCTCCCATAGGCTTCACCTCTGGAGCCCCCCACCCTCGCGCCAGGGTTCTCCCGCCAGCCCTCCCCCGGCCCCAGAGCCCCAGGAACTGCATCACCCCAGCAGGGATTTGAGGAGGCCGCTGTGGAACTTGCGCACGTGGCGGTACAGGTCCCCTGACTGTGTGAAGCGGCGCTGGCACCAGCGGCAGGAGTGAGGCTTCTCGCGCGTGTGCACCACAGCGTGTCGGCTCAGGTTGTGCGAGTACTGGAAGCTCTTGCCGCACTGCACGCAGGTGTAGGGCTTCTCCCCCGAGTGGGTCCGCTCGTGCCTCTTGAGCGTGTAGGCGCACGAGAAGGTCTTGCTGCACTGCGGGCACGTGGGTGCCGCTCCGCGGGCTGGGAGCCGGGCGCGGACGCCGTCTCGCTCACGGAAGTGGGCGCTGAGGTGCAGCTGCAGCACGCGGGCGCTGGGCAGCAGCTGGCAGCACAGTGGACACATGCAGAGGTGCCCTTCCTGGCTGCCAGGGCTCCTGATGTTCTGCTCCTGGCGGTGGGCGCCGCTGGCGGCGGGCGCGCCCTGGGCTGCAGGAGCAGCTGAGGGCCGCCGGGGGCTGCCAGGAGTCCCGGGACAGCCGCCGTCCTGCTGCTCACGCAGCGACACCAGCTCATCCTTCACCAGCGACTGGGCCCCCGGCGGGCGGCTGGGCCCCTGCCTCGCGTCAGACTTCAGCGACAGGTCCAGGGCCCCGTCAGGTGGTCCCGGGGCCTGCCAGCGGCAAGGCAGCGGTGCTGGCGGTGGGAGGGTGGCCTGGACCCTTGGAGCGGCGGGCAGGGGGCGCGGCGGCTGCGGGTCCAGTTCCCGCAGCCTGTCCTTGCAGACGGCGACCACGTCCTGCATGTGCAGGTAGCTGGCGGCGGCGAGCACGTCCTCCACGGGCAGGCGGCGCAGGTCCAGGCGGCCCTCGTACATAAAGTCGAGCAGCCGGCCGAAGGCGGCGGCCGTGACGATGTCGCGGTCCAGCCGCACCGTGTCGCGGCCGCCCGCCGGCTGGTCCCTGTAGCAGAGGTGGAAGTACACGCTGCAGGCGGCCAGCACGGCGCGGTGCGCGGGGAAGCGCGCCTCGCCCACCTGCACGGTACAGTCGCACAGGAAGCCCAGCTCGCGCTGCCGCCTCAGGCGGGCCAGCAGCCGCGCGCCGTGCCCGGGGAACTCCATGCAGCCCCGCCGGCATCGCCCGGCGAGACGGCGCGGGGAGGCGCTGCGCGGCCGCGCGCCCGGGCCGCCCTTTGCACCTGCCCCGAGCAGGACAAACTCCACCGAAAGTCAGCAGAGAAGCCTCGCGCCGCGGAGGGCGGCCCCCATTTATGGCAGCGCCGCGGGGCGCGGCCGGCGGGGCGGGCGCAGCCGGGAGCCCGCCCCTTTGTGCTCACCCCGGGCCCCAGCCCCTCTCCCGCCATCGCCTGCCCGCGCAGCGCGCCCTCCCGGGTGCGGCCCCGCGGGGAGGACGCGGGCGCCGGGCGGGGCGCGCTGCCACTTGGCGGGCCGGTGCTCGCTCCGCCCCGCGTCGCGAGAGCGAAACTCGGGGTGGGCCGGCCCGGGGTGGCGGGGCTGGGGTAAGAGGGGGTGCGGGACACGGGGAGGCGATCTAGCGATGTTTTCCGCCTCTGCCTCCGCCCTTCCTGTGCAGCCCCAATCCGAGGTCCTGATTGCCTCCAAGGGGCTCTCCCAAGCTGGGCTTGGTGGCCCCAGAGCGGCCGTCGGGGCCTGGGTCAGGTGGCAGCTACGCCCCTTCCTGGAGAGCTTGTGCTTGCGTGTCAGTGCAGACACAGACCTGAGACCCCCCTACCCTCCCAGCAGACCGGGAGGGCTGGGGTGGGGTTAGGACTAAAGCTTCCGGGTCCTGGGTCCTGCTCATTCTGAAGACAGGTTGGGTGGGCGAGTGGGGAGGAGGCAGAGGGAGCAGGTGCCCCACACCGCAGACCCCTCCCTGTCCACGAGCTGCCACCCTGGTGGTCTTCCGATAAGGGAAGGTAGCTGGTGTGGCCTCGGCAGTGATGGGGAACCAGTACCATTTGGGAGCCTCACTCTGAGCACAGGTGTGTGCGTAGTGTGTGCGCGGCCCCAGCCCTCAGTCGCCCTGCAAGGTACGTGCCCAGAGGGCTGGGGCACCAGGCGCAAGCCTGGTCTCCCTGACAGCAGCCCAGTACATGGGGTCCAGGCAGAGCCCCGCCCTTCCCTGCGGTGAACCTAATGACCCTCGGGAGCAGATGGGGGCACATTGCTTGCTTGGCTTCAGACCCGGCTACCGGCTGGCTATTTGTTCTGAAAGGTTCTCCCCCTGAGAGTACGCCTATTTTCTCCCCTCTCCTTAGGTGGTCTTTTCCTCCTCCCTGCACCCTGGGGGACCCTCCTTGGGGGAAGGACTGTGCACTCTGAGTGGACTTGCACTGGAAGCCGCTGTGGGCAGGGAGCAAGCAGGCCACCCTGAGGAGGGGCAGGCCTGGCCCTGGCAGTTCACGGTTAACTGTGGGAGTGGGCTGTCCTGGGAGCCTGCAGCAGGCCGCCCTCGGAGGGCCTCTCCAGAATCGGGGCGCCATCTGGCCTGGGAGCTGCCCCAGGCCCCGCCCTGCAGCTGCTGCTGAGCTCACAGCCCCGTGCCCGGCTCTGCGTCCTGTCCACGGCAGCTGCAGGAGGGGACAGGGCAGGAGGTTTGTTGGGAACATCTGGCCAAGGGGCCCTGTGGCAGGCCCAACAGTGGCCAGAGCGAGGCCTGGGCTGTAGCCCTCAGTGCCAGCTCAGGCGCAGGGGTGGGTCACTGCAGCTGTGCAGAGTGCAGGGCCACAGATGCGGGTCTGCAGGGGGGCTCCCTGGATGCTTCTGTTCCCCAGGCTCCTCCTCCTTCCAGGGTGGGGGTAAGCAGACTGCACAGCCCGGAAGGCGTTCTGGGGGTCACGGTCAAAGTTTGTTGGGTCCCTGAGCTGGGGTCACTCAGTCCTGGAGGAGCAAGTGACGCCTGTGCTGTCGGGGCGGCACGGAGCCCTGGACACCCGGTCCGCCTGCACCTGCCTTCCCGCGCATCTCCCAATCCCGAGCTGAACTCTGACCCTGAATAAAAAACAAAAATGACAGCCTCCCCCAGCCCCGCGGCCAATCAACGCTGGGCCTCTGGGAGGGGGCGGGGCGGAGCTTTCGGGAGCGGGGGGGGGGGGGTCTGTCAGCCTCGCGGGAGACCCCGCAGCGCGCGTGGGCTGCGGCCAGGGGTCCGGCCCGGCCAGTCCAGGCAAAGGCCTGCTGCGTGCGCCCTCCGCCGACTGCCTGTCCCCAGCTAGGGGTCCCTCTCCTCCCCCTGTCCCCGCAAGCCCCGCGCCCCGTTCTTCTCAGGGCTGGGGAGACCGTCCGCACTCGCCCCGCACTGTCCCTGGCGGCCACTCGCTCGCCTGGGACCTTTAGGGCCTTCGGGCAGCTCCCTCCTCCCGACTCCAGCCCCCAGGCCCATTTGGGACGCGGGCCGGGCCACTAGTGGCCGGCGCCTTACACAGAGGGCCACGGAGGCCGCGGCTCCGTTAGCGAGCCGCCGGGTCCGTCCCGCGCTGCTCGCGCTCCGGGCGCTCCGCCCTCGCCGGCGGCCGCGCGCTGGGGGCGCCCGGGGCGGCGGAGGCGGATGTGGGCGGGCGGCGCGGGCGCGGGGCGGGGAGAGGGCGGGCCGGCGGCGGCGGGACCGAGCGCGGCGGGCGGCCGGCCCAGCGCAGCCAGCGCGGCCCGAGCGCGGGAGCAGGCGCCGAGCACCGAGCGCGCCGCCGGCACCGAGCGCGCCGCGAGCGCGGGCACCGGAGCGGCAGCGCGCGAGCCCGGCCCGAGCAGCGCCCGCCGCGGCCTCCAGCCGGCCCCGCCCAGCGCCGGCCCGCGGGGATGCGGAGCGGCGGGCGCCGGAGGCCGCGGCCCGGCTAGGCCCCGCTCGCGCGGACGCGGCGGCCCGGTGAGTCCCGCCACCGCCTGCGGCCGTACTCGCGGCCCGACGCTTTGTTCCCGGTGGGCCGGTGCGGCCACGGCCTCTGGCGTGGAGGGCGGGGGCAGGAAGTGGCCGAGCGAGGTCTGGGCGTGGAGGGCGCGGGGCGCGCGGCCGCGCGGGAGGCGCCCCGGCTGGCGTCCGGGTGCGGGCTGGCGGCCCCGGCCTCTTTGTGACCTTGGGAGGCCTCCCCGCCGGCCGGGCCTAGGCCAGCAGAGGGGGTGCGCCCGGCCCCGCGGCCTTGGGCTGGGGGCGCCCCTGCAAGCCTGGGTGCGGGGCCAACGGGACCGAGTCGGTGCTGGGGGCTTGGGAAAAGGGTTGTCCGCACCGCTTTTTAGTTCCTAGGAGCCTCTGGTAGTCAGACCTTCCTGGGCTGCCTGGGTTACTCCTTTAGGGGTCTGCTACCCCTTCTGGGCCCCAGGCTGCTTCCTGTTTGGCTGGGGTCAGCTGCTCACACCTGCTTGGGGGTCCTGGACCCGCTGAGGAGCCTGCCTTGGTGCACCCCCTGGCTGGACTGGCCTGAGATTCCCCCCCATACCATGCCCCCTGCTGCCCTGGGCTGCTTGAAGCTGGCACTCAGGTGCAGGGCAGGCTGTGTGGGTGGGGCCTGGTTCCCTATCCCTGGCTGGACACAGCCTACAGGCTGGGTTCTAAAGCTGGGGGCGGGAGCCTCTGGGCTGCAGGAAGTGGGGGTCCCCCATGCTGCAGCGGTGGTCCTCCTAGGCCACGCCCACTGCGGTTGTTTTTGTCCCCAGCCCTCTCTCCCAGGGCGAGTGGATGCAGGCCCCAGGCCCTTCCTGGTTGCCACTAAACCTGGTCCTGCTACCCAGCTTGCTGCTTAGGAGGCCTGGCCTGTGGCCTCTGCCTCCCTGGCTGTCCCCCTCCTGGGGCTCCTGCCCAACCTGGGGAATGCTCAAGTGGGCCTGTGCCAGATGCTGTGGCTGGTGAGCAGGGGGCTCATACTGTGGCACAGGGCCTGGAGGAACGCTGAGGGTTCCCAGTGGCAGGGGCCCTGTGGTTTGGGACGGTTTTCCTGCAGTCCCAGAGCCTGGACAGGCTGGGCACTGGGCGGTGGGGGGCTGGAGCAGTTGAGAGCTACCTGGACGATGTGGTCTCAGCTGGTTCCACAGGTTGGGGAGGCTGCAATCCCTTGGGGCTGGGAGAGATTTATACACAGGCTGGGGGAGGGGCAGGGGGCTGGCCAGCCTGGTGTGGAACCCAGGGAGCCCTGGGCATGTGGGAGAGGATGTGGACAGGCCAGGGCCGCCAGGGCCAGACTCAGACTGACAGTCCTCGGTCACTTTCTCCAGAGCCCTGGGCCAGGCCCCCTCAGCCTCCAGTGAGTGCAGCAGGAGCCAGACACCATGACCGACGGAAGCATTGTGAAGGAAGGCTGGCTGCACAAGCGAGGTGCGTGTGCCCTGGGGGTGGGTGCCCTCAGGTCTGGTCTGGATGCCTACCTTCCTGATTTCCTGGAAGGCCCTGAGGACACTGGGCTGCCTGGGGCATTGCCCAAGGGCCCCTGAAGACAGGTTTCCCCACACCTGCTCTGGATGAGCTCAGCGGGTGGGGGTGGGGGTGGGGGCCACAGTTGCAAGGAGGGCCCAGCTGACAGCTCCTCCATCCCTCCTACGGCCTGGGGCGGGCTCCCTCTGCGAAGGGCAGGGATGCCTCTTGTGGAGGACAGCAGACCTGGGGCAGCACTGGCATGGGTGTGACACTTGTCCCATGCTTCAGCTGGGCCAAGTTCAGGGACTTGCCTGGGCCTGGGAGGCCTGGCAGCCCCCAGTCCTCCTTGTGGCACCCCCAGCCTGGGTGGTGAGGCTGTGGACCAGGCCGTATGTCCATGAAGCCCCCTTCCCCTCCAGAGGTGGCCATCTGTTGTGGCCCCTGGCTGTGTGGTGGTCACCATCAGTAGTGCTGATTCCCGCTGCATCCTTCTCCTGCTCAGGTCTGGCTGCAGGCAGGGGGCAGAGACCCCTGGGAGATGGTCTGGTGGGGGGCTCCTGCCCACCTCTCCGGAGCTTGGTGCCTGGGCCCCGGACGGCTGCATGTGGACCTGCATCCATGGCTGGCGACCCCGGGAGCCAACACATGGGGCCAGCCGTGCTCTGGGAGGGCCTGCGGGTCCCCTGAGGAGCATACCCAGTGGGACTCTAGATGTCAGCTTTCTGTTTTGTTTTGAGAGGCAGGCAGTTCCTCCGGTGCCCACAATGGCTGCTGCAACCGGGACATAGTCCGGGTCTCCTGGCCACCTGAGCCCTTGCCGTGCAGAGCCCCCAGTGGAAAGCTGTGCCCAGGGGCTATGGCCCTGGAGGTGCCAGCCCAGAGGTGCCTGGGGGAAGTTGGCCTGGGGTTGGCATGTAGGTTCCCTGGGCCCTGCCCACTGCCTAGGAGGCAAGGTGACCAACGGGCTTATATGGGCACCCATCTGTCTGCAGCATTCAAGGTCTTGCTGTGCCCCCAGTATGGACTTCCCTGCTATGGCCCTGAAGGTGGCCAGGCTCCCTCTCGCCTCCCAGCCACCACCTCTGAGTCCAGGGGCAGGTGGCCCTGGAGGGGCCTCCAGTCCCAGAACCTTGTGGGACCCTGCTTGCCACTGTCCAGCCAGGCAATGCCCTCTGTGGGCTCACCCTTGCAGGGCAGGGAGCACTGGGGCTGTGCCCGCCTTGGGCAGGGCTGCCCCTGCTTCCCTGGGAGGCGGGTGGCTGTGTCTACATCCTGCAGTGCCCTGTGGGCAGCAGGAGGCAGCATGGGGCCTGGGAACCTGGAGGGGGTGGCTGTGTCTGGTGGGAGGGCTGGCCAGAGGGGCCAGGCTGCTGGGAGCATGGCTGTGGCCATGGCTTGGCAGTGTTGGGCCCAGCTTCCTGTTTTGTGAGGTCAAGTTCTCCCTCCAAAAACAAACAACAAAAGAGGAAGCTAAGGTGTTGGTGCTGGGGGGCGGGGGCAGTACTCAGGGCTCTGTCAGGCAGCCTGTGGGGGCTCAGGAGGACGGGCAGGGCTGGGGCATTCACTCTCCTGCCCCGGGGGTGTAGCTGGGGCTGGGGTGCGGCTGGGCTGCGGCTGGGCTGCAGGACGATGGCACCCCCTTCCCCTCCCAGCTTTCTGCACCCCCTCTGCAGGCCTGGCTGATTCCTGGAAGTACCTGGAGGGGTAGAGGGGGAGACATGCCTAGCGGGCATGGGACCTGCCCTCAACTGCTCCCTCACTGGGGCTCCTCGGCCCCGTTGCCCACCCACGGAGCAGTTGCCTGCCTTTACCACTCGTCAGCATTGAGGGCTATGAGTTCCTGGGGGTCCTGTTGGCAGCCAGCCGCTGCCTCTGTGTCCCGCGTGTGTCTGTGTTCTTGGGGAATGTCTAGTTGCTCTGTGGTGGCAGGTGGGCATGGCGGGGCCCCACCTTCTGAGCGCTGTCTGGGGAGGCTGCTCAGCCAGCAGCACCTTCTCTCTGCACAGGTCAGGAGCTCTGCCACACGTCTTGCCAGGTTGGGTCCCTCTGGACTCTTGGCCCGGGACAGAGGCTGGGAGGTGCCCCTGGGGGCCCCACATGTGGCTGTGGCAGCTGGAGGCAGTTGGTGACCACTGAGGGTTCTGGCTTTTCAGAGTGGCCACAGTTGGGGCCGGCCCTGAGCTGCAGATCCAGCCATGCTGGATTTAGAGTAGTCAAGGGTGGGGAGACTAGAAGGCCACCCCACCCATGGAGCAGAGGGATCGTGTGTAGTTGAGCCAGGGGACTGGGTGATGGTGTTTGGGTGGGGTGCTGCAGGAGGCTGCGTCCCTCCACTGCGCTGGGGTGGCTGGGGGAGCCCAGCGTCCAGCCCAGGGGCAGTTGGTCACCAGCACCAGGTCACGGCCATGGCCTGCCTCTCGGACTAGTGTCCCAGGGACCCTGTGCATCCTGCCCTCTGGGGCCACCCCCTGCTGGCAGAGTGGACGCTGCTGCTGCCCTCAGTGCAGCCCTCCCAGCCGGGCTGACCGCCTCAGGGGACGCAGGGCCCGCTCAGCCGGCAGTGACGGACTGGTGCCAGCAGGCCGTCTGCTCAGTGGGCTGAGAAGGTACGTGGCGGCTGCAGCTGTCGCACACGATGGATGTGTTGGTGCGGTGGCAGTGCTGTCAGCTGGCGCTGCTCCCCGGGCCTGCTGGGGTTCACTTTGCTGTGGAGAAACAGCTTGGTGCTGCCTGGCACCCTGCCAGCCACTGCTGTGGCAGCAAAGCGTTAATGCAGCAGTTTGCTGAGAGTTGCAGGGGCGGAGGGGATGCTCGTGGGGTGCAGGCCACGCAGCGTGGCGCCTGACTCCTGCCCCAGTCATACAGGTGCTGCTGGGGGTGCACAGTTCGTGGGGGGCTGAGGGTAATCCAGCGCTGGGGCCTCCTGGACTGGCTTGGGGTTGGGGGCTTCTGATAGGACCCAGTGTGGGGCCAGCTGGGTGCCTCTGCCTCTGCTCCCAGCCCTGACCCACATTTGAGGCTGTGCTAGTGGTGGGCTGGCCAGCCTGGGGAGGCGTGGGTCTCCTGGACCTGCTTGGGAGTGGAGCCTGCTGGGGCAGGGAGGCTGGGGCCGGCCATAGTTGCAGGTCTGAAGTGCATGTGTTGTTGGGGGATGCTAGGACACCCAGGCCTGGGTGCCCGCTGCACACCCTGCTTGTAGGGTGGCCTCCAGAGAGCTCCAGTGTGCTGGCTCTGCTCCCACCCCACGTATGTCATGTGGGCCCTTGTGGCTAGGGGTGGACCTTCCCTGCTGGACTCTGCTGCCCCACCCATGAGCAGTGCCTGACACGGGGGCAAGGAGGGACCCCTTGCTGCTGGGAGAGGGGGAACCCAGCGGGCACATCTGCCTTCTCTGTGGGCTCCCAGGGGCCAGTCTGATGGTGGCCACAAAAGACCCATGGTGGCCGCACTGCCTCTTTTCCCGGCCTGCTTCCCCCCACCCAGGCCTGGCAGGGTCTGTGGCTGTGTCCACATCTTAGCTGACTAGGTTAAGTGTGAGGAGGCCACACCCCAGCCAAACCAGGGCTCTGGTGAAGAGGTGGGGCAGGTGTGTCCCTCAGCAGACCCCTGGGCAGGCTCCCAGTCGGTGGGGCTGCATCACACAGGGCCAAGATGGATTCGGGGACACGGGCTTGGTGCTCATCAGTCTCCGCGCTCCGTCAGCGTCCTGGGGCGCGGCAGCTGGCAGGATGGGAGGCACTCCATCAGGGGCCGACAGCTCCAGACTGGCGCGCAGGCGGGTGGGCGCTCCGGCGGGCGGCCCGGCCCAGCAGAGGGGGGCTGTGCAGCCCCCAGAGCCAGCTCCATGCTCACCCTGGAGCCCCTGTGCACCCTACCTGTGAGGCCAAGCCTGGGGGCATCAGGCCCTGGATGTGGAAAGGGTTATAAGAGCAGGGGTGGGACTGCCCATCTGCCAGGGCCTCCCCCTGTGAACTAAGGGCTGCAGGCTGGGGTGGGGAGGTGCCAGGGAGAGCGAGTGCCCTGCCTGGGCGGCCCCTGCCAGCCCTGGGAGTCTGGTGGTCTAAGTTGGGGTCTTTGCCTGCTCCCTGGGCCCTCTCAGTGGGAGCAATTGCCTAATTAGCCCCGTCCCTGTTGCTCACACTCTAAGCTCGGCAAAATGTAAATGAAGCGTTCTCCTGGGTGTCAGGAAGATAAATGACCCCACGCACTGCCAGAGCATCTGTCACGTCCCCACGCGCTGTGCGTGGGGGCAGCTGTGCCTGTGTCCCTGAGCCAGGACAGGGTCACAGCAGCCGGTGTTCAGAGGCTGTGCCCAGGGCGGAGCGGCGACTGTCCTGTGTCAGCTCTCATCCTCTTGTGCCTTCCAGGATCATGGGGCCGGCGTGCCCCTGCCAGGAGCCAGGCTTTTATGTTCTTGGTCAGCTCACTTGCCTGTCTCATTCTAGCCACCTGCTGGCCACACCCTGGGTACCTGGCCTGGGCCCTGGCACCCCTCCCCATGCCTGCAGGCACCCAAGTCTTGCATAGTCCTCACAGCCGGTGTCCTGGGTCCCCACAGGGGAGTATATCAAGACGTGGCGGCCACGCTACTTCCTTCTCAAGAGTGATGGCACCTTCATCGGCTACAAGGAGAGGCCGCAGGATGTGGACCAGCGCGAGTCCCCCCTGAACAACTTCTCTGTGGCACGTAGGTGTCCTCCCCAAGGCCCTTCTGCAGCTGAGGCCCCTGGGAGGGGTGACTTGGATGGGGCCGATCCCCTCAGCTGGGGGTTAACGTCCAGTGGGTGCGCTGTGTCACTTCCCCTGTACTGTTCTGTACGAGCCACTGACTTAGGGCCCAGCTTAGCCCTGGGGGCTGGCCTAGCCAGGCAAGAGCCCATGTGCCCCAGGATGTGAAGGGGGATGGCCCCCATGGGATCTGCCCCCCCCACCCAAGTTCACGGCTGTGGCACAAGCTGCTGGGTCGCCCTCCTGTGGTGTGCCCACCTTGTACCCAAGGGGCTCAGGCTGAGCACATGCCCCAGGACCAGGACTGGTCAGGCTCCTGGGGTGGGGACCACCAGGCAGGCTGCCCGCAGCCTCAGGCATGGCAAGAGGCCGCTCGGGAACCAGGGCAGGGGCAGGGTCTGGCTTCCTTAGGACGCGGGGCTGCAGAAGACAGGCCGGGCTTGGCTGCACAAGAGTCTGGGAGGGTGTGGGGGTTGCTGTGTCCTGGCTGTGCAAAAGCCCACGTGTCCCCTGCATGTTCCTGGTATACAAGTGTGTTGAACACGGTATAGGTATGTGTGTGGGTGGGGGCTGAATGCTATGCAGGCGTGTGTGCTGCAGGCAGCAAAGGTGGCTGTGAGGAGCAGGACACACTGCTCTGTCACAGCCCCTCCTGGGGCCCCCAGGGCCTGGCAGGCCCAGCCGCTGACTGGAGGACCCACGTGGTCATGTTGGCGCAGCTCAGTGTCCTCCTGGGCTGCCTCCGGAGCCAACTGTTCACGCCGGGGGGTGCCGAGGTGTGGCAAGGGGCCCTGCCTGCTGAGGGCTGTCCCTGATGCCACCCAGAGTGCCAGCTGATGAAGACGGAGCGGCCGCGGCCCAACACCTTCATCATCCGCTGCCTGCAGTGGACCACGGTCATCGAGCGCACCTTCCACGTGGAGACGCCTGAGGAGCGGTAGGCAGCGGCCCGGGCACCTGGGAGGAGGCTGGGCAGGCGAGGGACAACCGGGCCCCGGGGAGGAGGCTGGGCAGGCTGCCTGGCCCCACAGGCCCTGTCTGCCGGGCATCCCTGCAGGGAGGAATGGACCACAGCCATCCAGACAGTGGCCGATGGGCTCAAGAAGCAGGAGGAGGAGATGATGGACTTCCGTTCGGGGTCTCCCAGCGACAACTCAGGCGCCGAGGAGATGGAGGTGTCGCTGGCCAAGCCGAGGCACCGTGTGGTAAGAGCCACCCCTGCCCAGGCTGCTCCCCGCGCTGACAGTGGGTCAGGGAGGACCTGTACCCGCACCGGCCTGGGCTCCTGGGGGCTGGGCGGCCGTGAGCTGCAACCACTCATCACCCACAGACCATGAATGAGTTCGAGTACCTGAAGCTGTTGGGCAAGGGCACCTTTGGGAAGGTGATCCTGGTGAAGGAGAAGGCCACCGGCCGATACTACGCCATGAAGATCCTCAAGAAGGAGGTCATCGTGGCCAAGGTGGGGCTGGGGTGGGGCGGAGCCGGGCGCCTGGGGGCGGGCCCTGGGGCGGGGCGGAGCCGGGCACCTGCGCTCAGATGCCCCACCTTTGCCCCACCTTCCAGGACGAAGTGGCACACACGCTCACAGAGAACCGCGTGCTGCAGAACTCCCGACACCCATTCCTCACCGTGAGTGTGCGCGTCCTGCCCAGCAGGGGGTGTGGGCAGTGTGCTGCGGGTGCCCTGGGCCGTGCCCTACAGCCCTGCATCCGGTTCCAGGCACTCAAGTACTCCTTCCAGACGCACGACCGCCTCTGCTTTGTCATGGAGTACGCCAACGGCGGCGAGGTGGGCGCCGGCAGGTCTGGAGGGCGGGGTCGGGGGTCGGGCTCCCTGCGCGTCTCACCTTCCTCTCCACAGCTCTTCTTCCACCTGTCCCGCGAGCGCGTGTTCTCCGAGGAGCGCGCGCGCTTCTATGGCGCCGAGATTGTGTCGGCGCTGGACTACCTGCACTCGGAGAAGAACGTGGTGTACCGGGACCTCAAGGTGCCCAGGGGGCCTGGCAGGGGGCTGATGGGCCAGTGGGGGGCCGGGGCTGACCCTGCCTGCCCACACAGCTGGAAAACCTGATGTTGGACAAGGACGGACACATCCGCATCACCGACTTCGGGCTGTGCAAGGAGGGCATCAAGGACGGCGCCACCATGAAGACCTTCTGCGGGACGCCCGAGTACCTGGCCCCCGAGGTGCTGCCCACGCCCACCCCACCTCCCCCAGGCGGCAGTGTGGGGTGTGTGGCTGGGCCCGCGGCGACGCTGCCCCCCTTGGCCCCGCAGGTGCTCGAGGACAACGACTATGGCCGGGCCGTGGACTGGTGGGGGCTGGGCGTGGTCATGTACGAGATGATGTGCGGCCGCCTGCCCTTTTACAACCAGGACCACGAGAAGCTGTTCGAGCTGATCCTCATGGAGGAGATCCGCTTCCCACGCACGCTGGGCCCCGAGGCCAAGTCCCTGCTCTCAGGCCTGCTCAAGAAGGACCCCAAGCAGAGGTGAGGCCGGCGGGGCCTGGAGCCCCTCCTGAGCCTGCCTGCACCCCCAGGCTGGGCGGGGCCTGGAGCCCCTCCTGAGCCTGCCTGCTCCCCCAGGCTTGGCGGGGGCTCCGAGGATGCCAAGGAGATCATGAGGCACCGCTTCTTCTCTGGCATCGTGTGGCAGGACGTGTACGAGAAGAAGGTGCGGCCCTGCCCGCCCCGGGGTGGGGTGAGGGTACACGGCCCTGCCCCAGGGTGGGATGAGGGTGCATGTGCCCACCTCCTGCCCTGCTTTCTGAGGAGGTAGGGCGTGTGCCCAGTCTGCTGTCACCCCACCTCTAGCCACGCCAGGCCCGTCATCCCTGTGACTGGGGCCTCGCCTGCGCATCTCCCACTCCCGCGGCCTGGGTGCTCACTGGTCTTCCTCCAGCTGCCAGGCCCGAGGCAGGGTGGGCTCAGCCTAGGAGTGTTCTTCCCCAGCCCCCCTTCTCCATTTACAAGGAAACCAGTGCAAGAATGGCAAGCTGTGCCACCTGCTGTGGCACTTTGGGGTGCCCTAGGCGGTCCAGGGTCAGCTGACCAGTGCCAGCCTCCTTTTGCTGTCATGCAGCTGAGCCCGCCCTTCAAGCCCCAGGTCACCTCCGAGACAGACACCAGGTATTTTGACGAGGAGTTCACGGCCCAGATGATCACCATCACGCCTCCTGACCAAGGTGAGGCTCCATGCCTGGCAGGTGGACACGGCCAGGGTGGAGTTCGTGTGCCAAGGGCCCCACCTGAGCTTCCCCCCAGCTCAGTGCTCCTCACTGCGGGGTGCCAGTGCCTTGTTCCTGCCCCTGCAGATGACAGCATGGAGTGTGTGGACAGCGAGCGCAGGCCGCACTTCCCCCAGTTTTCCTACTCGGCCAGCGGCACTGCCTGAGTGATCCCCGATCCCTGGGGTGGAAGGAGCCATCGCGGCCGCAGCCACAGAGCCAGGCCACCCATCGCAGCAGATGGGAAGGAAGCTGCCACAGTCCTTAATTTATTTCACCAACTCGTTCTGGCGAGGCCCGGGCTGCCAGGGCCAATGGGCAGAGGCCAGGACGGGGAGTAGTGCTGGGCACTCCACCCCCTCTCCCTGCCAGCGGCTGGCCTCTGAGGAGAGTGTGGGGTGGCCCTGGGGGAGGACCAGCCAGGGATAACACTGTGACCTCTTCCAGAGGCCAGAGGCCCTTGCTCAGGTCAGGTGGCCCTTGGGCACTGTCCCCCAGTGTCCCCTTGGATGACCCCTGACAGCTCCTGTTCTCCCAGACGCTCCATGTC
This sequence comes from Ochotona princeps, assembly GCF_030435755.1. Lineage (NCBI taxonomy): Eukaryota > Metazoa > Chordata > Mammalia > Lagomorpha > Ochotonidae > Ochotona > Ochotona princeps. The sequence continues at coordinate 546,333 of NC_080857.1, forward strand.
ACCGGCTCTTGCCCTGGCCCTGCCAGCGTTTTTATCATCAACCTTTGTATTTTTACTATGAAACCTGGAATGGTCCTTCCAAGTTCAATAAAAACTGCTTTTCAAGTTGGTGGCACTGTGGGGTGATAGGTGGAACCCCTGGCTACCTCTATGAAGCCTCAGCCTCTGGCTGCCCAGGCAGCATGGACACCCCAGAGGCCTGAACTGGTCACGTGCCTGTGAGGTGGCTGCTGGTGCCCTGTTGTCTCCTGAGGGTGTGGCCAGCCCCGGTGAGCACCCTCGCCAGGGGACCCTGGGCACCTTGCGGATGACAACATGCCTCCACAGTCCTAGATGGGGCAGGCATTTGGGGTCTGCAAGGAGCCTGCACCTCCACATTGCAGCCAGCACAGCCCTCCCCATGCTGCCACCAGGGGCTGAGCAGCTTCTGTCACCCTGGCAGCCTCCACACCCCCCGCGCACACACACACACTCAGGCCATTAACAGAAATAGAAAGTTCATTTGCTGGTGTCACGACAGTATAAACACAGAGCCCGCCCACACAGCCATCAGGCCTCGAACATGGTACAGCTGCCGCACAGCACCTTCTCACCCGCATCGCCGAGCCTACAGCACGGGAAGAGGGAAGAGACGGGGTCAGGGTGAGTCACTGATCCCACACAACCAGCCCAAGAAGCCCAGTGGACACCCCCACCCCAGCTGGCTGGTGGTCCCAACAGAGCCAAGACAAAGGATCGTCCCAATCAGAGGTCTCAACTGTCCCCACGAAGGCTCTGTGGCCAGCCCTCCTGGCCACCCTCGGGTCAGAGCCAGACCAGGCCAAGCCATGGAGAAGCACTGGCTGCCGCCGACGCAGGTGTCGCTGTGCCGCCTTCCCCAGTGCTTCACGATACGCACAGCAGTGTACACCGGAGCATTCGTGCCCACACGTGTGCGAACTTGCACATCCACACCAGTGTACACCCCATGCATGCCCACACCTGTGCACACTTGCACCCATGTACGCACACCCCACACCTGCATACATGCACACACCCACGTACGCACACCCTGTTCCCAGCCTGAAAGGCCACATGAACCCAAGGGACACATGTAGGAACCTGCACCTGCAGGCAGTGCCCAGACCCCAGGAGGGTCACCTATGGGGAGGGGGGCCCAAAAGATCAGCACGCAGGGCCCTGCTGTGCACAGTGTGCTAATTCTCTGCAGCACCGGCAACCCATGTGGGCGCCGGTTCTAATCCCGGCAGCTCCACTTCCCATCCAGCTCCCTGCTTGTGGCCTGGGAAAGCAGTGGAGTGGAAGACGGTCCAAAGCCTTGGGACCCTGTGCCTGTGTGGGAGACCTGGACGGCACTTCAGGCTCTTGGTTTCAGCCTAGACCAGCCTGGCCATTGTGCCCAGTGGACAGCATGTTCTCTTTATCCTCTGCCTTTCAAATACATAAAATTTTAGGAAATAAACAGCCCAAAATACTAATCTGTCCAGGACCCCACCAGGCAGACAATCAGCATGCTGTGGGTTTGATTCTATGTCGTCAAGGACGCCAGCACCTAACACGAACCAGGCATGTCCACTTACTCCAGCAGGCCACACAGGCCGCAGGCCACGGCACCGCAGCCCCAGCAGGCTCGCACGCACTGCTCACACAGGGCCCGCTCACACTGGCCACATGCCGCCTTGCCGTCCACTGCACGTACACATGATGAGCAGGCCACTGGGGCCACCCTGGATGGGTCTGCGGGGAGGGAAGGCCAGGATCACTCAGATGCTGGGGCTGAGGGGTTCCCACTTTCCCGTCCCCACCCCATCTCCCACTGGATCCTTTGACAACCTCCCACACACTGTGTGCTCTCTGCCCAGGGGGCTCCCAGCTCGCCTAGGCTTGGGGGTGGGCTGTTTTAAACACCCACCCAGCTGCCTTCTGTCTGCTTCTGCATCTAAGTGTCCCTCCAGCCAGCCATCTATCAATCCGCCGCCCAGGCAGCCCAGTTCTGCCAGGTGGACGCCAGGCCCAGGAACTCCCTCTGTTGCCCCCCCCGGAAGGGTGGAAGGTGCTGGGACATGTCCCAGACAGCGACTGCAGCACCTGCCCCACCCTGCACAAACAACATTGACCCGGAGGTTCCCGGCGCCCCCAACAGGTGTGAGGGTGCGGGCAGCCAGCCAGTGGCCTCAGCGGCCCCCACTCACCAGCCTCTGCCCGACTCCGGAGCAGGCGGCCGTCGGGTCCGATCAGCATCTGTCCCCTGGCAGCAGGGCCGGGCTTGGGGGGCTCGGGCAGGTGCACAATGGCGCAGCCGTCGGCCCACATGCGGTCCATGTAGGCCTGGGCCCCCTGGAAGAGCAGCTGCTTGGTCCTCTCTGGGAAGACAAACCACACGCGTCAGCCAGGCGCCCGCAGTCCGCCCACGCCCTCCGTGGGCTCATGGCCCCGGACTGGGGACCCCTATCCTCCCCAGCCCTCTGCAGGTGCGATGGAGTGAGGAGGCGGACGATGAGCCGGGCCAGCCCCGTCCCCTTCCCCTTCTGGGAGGCAGCGGGCAGCATGGTAGGGATGGCCCAGGCCCACGGCCAGGCGGGCTCCTTGCCGCTGGCTTCGAGCTGTAAGCGGAAAGGAATGGAGCTCCCGTGGAGAGGCGGCTCCCTGTCCAGTAGCTGCGTGGCCGACCCTGCAAACCTGCATTTAACCAGCGCGCCCCAAATCGCGCCTGGAGCACCCCCGCAGCCCCCCGCAGGGCTGGCAGGCCCAGAGAAGGTGCCTCTGCGGCTCCCCGCACGCGGTTCGCCGCACGCCCGGCCTCGGCTGGCCCTCGGGCCCCGGCACGCGCTGACCCCAGCCCCGCGCGGCCGCCGCTCACAGCGCACGCACTCACCGACCATCTCCCGGGAGTAGCGTTCGGCGCACACGCCACGGCCCAGCTCCCTCTGGCCCACGCGCAGCTTGAGCTGCAGCGGCGCCGCGTCCGCAAAAGGGCAGCCCCGCTTGGGCATGGCCGCGGGGCTGCAGGACGCGGCTGCCCGCTTGCCGCGCGCCACCGTGATGTCACAATCTCGCGCCAACACTGCCAGGGTAGGGGCGGTACAGAGGCGAGGTGCGGGATAGGCCAAGAGAGGCTGCGCGGGGGCGGGACTCGTGCGAGACGCGGCGCTGATAGGCCAGACTAAGAGGGAGGCGGGCCTCTTACGCTAACGGGCGGGACTCTGGGCGCGGGAGAGGTCTCGGGCGAGGCCTCGGACGCGAGGAAGAGGCGGGGCGAAGCCCTGCCACGAGGCACAGGATAGGTCAGGAGCCACGCTGGGGGCGGGGTTCGACCGAGCGCGGCGCGGGATAGGTCCGGACAGGCTAGGGGGCGGGACCAGGCGTGGGGCGCGAAGGGCTGCGTGGACGTGGGGTTTCGGGCTGGTGGCGGTGTTGGCGAGCCGCTTTCCTCATGTCGTTCCTCAGAGGCTCCGGGAAGCGCGCGCCGTCCTCGTCTTCAGCATTCTTGACAGGAGGACGCAAGGGTCCTCCCGGGGCCGAGGCCGAGCTCACACGCTGCAGGAGACGGCAGTTTTGCCCAGGGCTTCCTGCACTGCCCGACGACTGCGGGTGGGGCAGCATACGAACTGGGGTGGGGTGTGTGAACTGGATTTGGGGTGTGTGAACTGGGAATGTAGGTATATGAACTGGATTTGGGGTGTGTGTGAACTGGGGTGGGGTGTGTGAACTGGATTTGGTGTGTGTGTGAACTGGGGTGGGGTATATGAACTGGATTTGGTCGGGGGTATATGAACTGGGAATATAGTTATATGAACTGGATTTGGGAGTGTCTGAACTGGGGGTGGGGTATATGAACTGGATTTGGTGTGTGTATGAACTGGGGTGGGGTATATGAACTGGATTTGGTTGGGGGTGTCTGAACTGGGAATATAGGTATATGAACTGGATTTGGGGGTGTCTGAACTGGGGGTGGGGTATATGAACTGGATTTGGGGGGTGTGACCTGGGGTGGGGTATATGAACAGGGTGCCACCGAGGCTGCTGCTGCCCTCCTGTGCCAAGCACTGCCTGGCTGGTGGCAGCCTGTGCTCCACCTGGTCCCTCTGGGCCCGGGCCGGCCTCAGGTGAAACGGTTAAACGCCCTGCACTGGCAGCATGTCAGCTGCCTCTGGGTGTCGCCCTCCCAGCTAGGGCGCCTGCTCAAATCCCAGTACTCCTGCTCTGTATCAGCCCCCTGGCGTGGCTGCCACACCGGAGCCCCCGCCGCTGCAGGTGCCGAGGGAGTGACAGAGGATGCAGGTTCTCTCTCTCCCAAGTGAAAACGGGGATTTGAAAGTGAGCGTCCGTCTCTTGACAGGTGTGGCCCAAGCACAAGCTGGCATGTACAGGTGCGGTTGGCGGCAGCACGGGCTTTCCGTGGCTGGTGATATGGCCTGACCAGTGCCAGCCACATTGGGTTAGGCATGTTTGCAGGGGACACGAAGGCTGCCCCTTCCCCCCACCCCAAGTGACCTCAGTTCTGCTCTTGACCCTATTCTAGAACCTTCTGGATGGGGTCTTCTGGATGCCACCCTCCCGCAAGGGACTCCCGGCTGCCTTGCACCATCTGTGTCAAGTCTCTTGCGGACACGCGTGTCCTCCTTGTGCTGGCCAACACTGGGACACGTGTAGCCTCTGAGAAACTCCTGTGACTCTCCACTCTGGCTTGAGGGGCCTGCAGAGTAGCCCTGCGCTTGTGTCTGCCCCGGGGGGCAGCACAGGCCTCGCCCACCCGGGTTCACCTGGGGTCCCGGTATGTCAGCTCTGGCTTCAGCTGCTGTTTTGCTTTCTGGATGTAACTCTCTGCCCCCTGAAAGGGGGGCAGCTCTGGGGATGCTGCCTCCCCCCGCCTCTCCACTGCAGGGAAGCAGCAGGCCAACAGGGACACACACACAGGTGGCCAGTCAGCTATTTATTGGGCCCAGCACCCAGGCGCCCATGGCTGCAGCTGGCCTCGGGGCCCCCGGGGGGCACAGGGCTGGCCTCGGGGCTCTGATGCAGGCTTAGCTAGAACAGCTGGATTATGGACTCCCGGGACTTGCCAACGCCGACCCACTTGACTGCAAGGGCAAGGAGCAGCCCATTACCCTGGTGGGCACCACGCTGGTCCCATGGCCGTCCAGTCATGGGGCTGTTTTCTTCCCAGTAGCAATGGCAGAACACAGGACAGCAGGGGTGGGAGCATGTCCCCAGGGGACTCCCCCAGGAGGCTGTGTTCTCTACCTGATCTCTGAAAATCACTCTGGGGGCTCTTGTATGGGTGCACAGAGGGGCCTGGGTACCCACCTGCCACTCCCACATGGTTCTCCACGAAGCGCACATAGTTCTGGGCCTGGGGGGGCAGGTCCTCCCATTTCCTGGCCCCTGTGGTGTCTGTCTTCCAGCCTGGCAGCGTCTCATATTCAACCTCCACCTTTTGAAGTGTCTCCTGGTTGGCTATGGGGAGGGGGTGGGTGCACACAGGGACATGAGCAGGGAGGGTAGCCTGCTGTGGTCTCGGCCACTTTGGCACGTCCTCCAGGCCCTGCCTGGGAATCTCACCCACAGAAAGTGCCAGCTCAGCAGGCCCCTTGAGGTGAGGGGTCAGCAGAGATGGGGTTTCCCACAGCCCAGTTCATCCCTGAGTCCACACCGGTAGGCTTGATCTCAGCCACTGGGGACCAAGGTGGGGTCAGGACGTGATCCCGGTGTGGGCAAGGGGCAGGGGACAGAGACCAAGGGAGCAGCGATTCCTCCTTGAAGCCTCAGGACCAATGGGCTAGGCCTTGGCGGAGGAGAGAGCAGATTACTAGGGAGAGGGGAGCCAGGCCTCAGAGAGGAGAGGGAGCTAGGCTTTGGAGGAGAGGGGTCAGGCCATGGGGGAGAGGGGTCATGTCACGGGGGAGGGGGGTCAGGCCCAAAGGGATAGAGGGGCCAGACCATGGGGGAGAGGGGGCCAGGCCACGGGGTCATGCCCCAACCTGGGAAGTATGGGATCCTCTTCCCGTTGAGCTTGTAGGCAACACCAACTTTGATCTCGCCTAGGGTGTCCAGGATGTCCAGTTTGGTCAAGGCCAGCCTGGGCCGAGATGAGTGTGGCATCAGCAGGTGGGGGCCTTGTCACATCCCGAGTAGCAGGCAATGAGGTGAAGGCCCAGACTGGAGCCCTGGCCACTGCCAGCCCTCTCCCTTGCTGAACACCATGCCTTCCCCACCCCTGCACCTTGCCTGCCCTGGGGACCCGGTGTCAAGGGGAGGGGCCCTCCTCTCCCTGTTTCTCTTTGCTCCCAGTGGGGACTTGGGGAGAAGGCCTCTGCACCCCATGGAACTGCACAGCTGGGCCGTGGCTTGACTTTTGACTGTGGGCCAGTCAAGCCGACAGCAGCCTCCCCTGACTGCAGCCCCCCCTGAGGCCACCTCCTGCTTGGTGCTGACCACCTGGGCTGGGCTGCCCCTCCCTGCCCACCCTCTGCCTTGTGGGAGGGGAAGGACCACTCCCCTTTTGGAGCCAAGGTGCTTCCCGGACTCAGGGCAGTCGGGCATATCTTGGCCTCCTGTCCAGGGCTGGCTCCAACTTGTCCCAGCTGGGCAGTCATGGAAGGCCCAGGGCTGGGGGCCGGCAGGAGCGGGACCCTGCGGGCAGTGCTGGGCAGGCGTGGCTTACGCAGTGAACCCGTTGACCATGTGGGCGTATCTCAGGATCATGAGGTCCAGCCAGCCACAGCGCCTCTTCCTGCCCGTGGTCACCCCCCACTCGTGGCCGCGGGTCTGCAGCAATTCCCCGGTCTCCTAGGTGAGGATGGAAGCGGGTCCAGGGCCAGCCTGGGGGCAGTGTCTCCTTCCTCCCCCGCCTTGCCCTACTGAGGCCCTCAGTACTCTTGGTGGGCCCAGGAGGGACAAAGCGGGGCCTGACCACTCCTAGCACTGGACGTCCTCCTGAGTAGACCTGGGGGTCCATGAACCGCCCCCCCATAGACCGTGCTGAGGGCTGGGAGGTAGCCCCCGGGCAGGCTGGCACTCAGGTGAGCTTGCTCAGACATGGCCCATAGCACCCCCAGCCTGCACGGGGGAGGCTGGCCTGGGTGAGGCAGTGGCAAGTCACTCACGTTAGTCTGCTCGGTGGGGAAAGCCCCGATGCCCACCCGGGTGGTGTAGGCTTTGACCACGCCATACACATCACCGATGTTCTGGGGTGGGATGCCCAGACCAGTGCACACACCGCCCACCGTGCAGTTGGAGGAGGTCACGAAGGGGTAGGTCCCTGCAGAATAGGGTGACAGCTCAGCTCCACGTCTCATTCAGGCGCCAGGGGCTGGCAAGGTGAGGGGGAGGTGACCCCAACTAAGGCTGCAGTGGCTGCGCCCTAGGAACCAGGGTAAATTAGGGTGCTTTTGGGTCTGGGGGCAGAAACCCCTGCCCTGTCTGGTCCCTATCTAGCCCAGCCCCTGCCTTACTCCTCTCCTTGCAGGGCTGGGAAAGCCGGGGCTGCACTCCTGCCAGAGTCCTGACTGATGAGGGTGACAAGGGGTGGAAGGGGTGATGGGGGGAGGAAGGGGCGACTGAGCAGATGGGTGTGACAAAGGGAGATAAGGGTGATGGGCAGATGAGGTGACGGGGGAGACAAGGTTATGGGAGAAGAGGGGGTGATGGGGGAGGAAGGGGTGACGGCACATGGGCTGACGGGGCTAGCTCCAATGGCTGCGCTCCAACAGAGTGACGGGTACATGGGACAGAGACCCTGGCCACGTACCAAAATCGATGTCCAGCAGAGCCGCGTTGGCGCCTTCCACCAGGATCTTCTTGGGGGGCCCGTGGAGGGCCTCATACATGAAGTAGACCCCATCACGGACCATGGGGCGGACACGCTCAGCCAAGCCCTGTGGGCCAGGTGCGCAGTGAGGGGGCTGTTGGGGTGGGTGCCTCGCAAGGCCCTGTGGCCCCCGTGCCCCCTCACCTTGAGCCGTCTCAGCTGGCCTTCCACATCTATTTCCAGGGTTGGGAACATGGACTGGTGCTGGGCTGCCAGGTTCTTGAACCTGCAGGTGGACTGTCCCCGTCAACCCCCATGGGCCATGCCAGGTGCCTTGACCCTGCAGGACCCCGGGGCTGCACAGCTCGGATACCTGCTAGAAAACTCTTCAAAGTCTGCCAGGAGGTCACAGATGCGCAGGCCGGTCCGGGCTGCCTTGGAGGAGTATGTGGGGCCGATGCCTTTCTTGGTGGTGCCAATGCTGTGAGTGGGGACGTGTGCCTGTCAGGCTGGGCCCAGGGTCTCCCTGCAAGCCCAGGCCTGAGTGGGTGACATCAAGGTGGCTCCTCCTGCTGTGTGTGTCTTGGCTTCCCTCTGGACGCACGGCCCTGCTCTGCCTGGCAGAGCCCAGGGTCTGCAGAGGCCGCCAGATGCTCACCATGGCGCTTGTGTGCGGGTGTGTGGGGTGAAGGCGCACATTGGGGTGCCTCTGTGTAGGTGTGAACCCCCTGTTTCACTCCCAAGTCCCAGGCACATGACGACTTAACAGCATCTTCAGGATATGGGTCCGCCTGTCAGCTGAGGCTGAGACGTTGCATGGGCACCCAGGCAGTGAGGACAGTGTGGGACCTGAGGGACAGGCTGCCCTCCAACCCTGTGCCAGCCAGCGCAAGAGCCTCACTCACTCACTTCTTGCCCTCCTGTGCCTGGCGCTGTACTTCCTGTAGACCGTCCACCGCCTGGTGAAAATCAAACACTGTGGGCAGGCAGGGCACCAGGGTCGGGAGAGAAGCAGAGGAGAGAGGGTTAGCGGGGAGAGGCAGAGGAGGGGAGAGGAGAGATAGGGACAGGGGAGAGGCAGAGGTGGGGCCAGCCTCGCTTGCTGCACGGAATCTCCTGCAGGCCCTGGCCGGGGAGTGAGGAAGGACAGATCAGGGGCAGAAGCCCAGCTCCTGGCCAGAGCAGGCCTCCTTGGGCCTGGGCTTCCCGCATGGTGGTGGGACTTGGCAGGGCCCCCGGTGCCTGTGGTTCCCGGCCGGGCATCCAGCCTGAAGCCCTTACCGAGGTGGGCCCGGTCTGAGATGATCAGTCTCCTCTCCCAGTCCTTCAGGCCTGTGGGGAGGTAGGCAGGGGTCGCTGAACTTGTGGGGGACCCACAGCGCTGCCCCCATGCTGGCCCTGGCGTTCATCTGCAGCCACAGCTTTGGGGCCTCTGAGTTGCCCAGCTTGCTGCTCCCCAGCTGACCACCCGAGAGACCCCAGTTTCCCAGGGACCCTGACCCACCTTTCTTCTCATTCTTCTCTGCTTCCTCGAACAGGTCTGGGAGGTGGACCACCACCCCATTGCCTGCAACAGAACACAGGAAGTGGACTCGTACCACACACGTGGGAACACTATGTGCACAGTGGGACTCCCAGCAGCCAGCAGGGGACCCTGGTGGCAGAGTGGGCCACACACACAGCCTTGGAAACTGAGGGGGCTCCTTAGCTGCCCGCTGATGGCCCCTGCGTGGGAGACAAAGCTGAAGCTCCTGGCGTCAGACCTGCCCAGCCCCAGTGGCTGTGACCCTTTGTGGGGTGAACTAACAGACGGAAGATCTTGCTCTTGTCTCCTTCAAATACATACATACATACATACATCTTATGAAGCCAGAACAAAAGAGGCAGCCCTGGGGCAGGTGGCAGCACGGTGGAGTGTGTGCATGGGACCAGCACAGAACAGGTCAGACCTCAGGAGTGGGCGAGGGCTTCAGGGGACCCCGGTCCCCCCTGCCCACGTGGCTGAGCTGCAGCGAGCATCAACAAGGCAGCCGGCAGCAGAATGCCAGTCCATGAGCAAGCAACAGGACAATGGCTGCTGGGTGGCAAGGGCGGGGTGGACTCTGGGTGCTGTGGGCCTCTCTGAGGCAGCCCTGGTCTGTAGCAGGCCAGAAGCCACCAGCAGAAGATGCCATGCAGGCCTGTGGGAACCCCAGACACCGGCCATAGCACGTGAGACACAGTCCAGCCCAGTCCTGGGCACAGCCCCCTCCACGGAGTGACCACCTGCTGGCCCAAGGCTGGAGTGAACTAGCTGCTAGGAGCCAGTCCCTGGCAGGGTGGGGAGATGACTTCGGCCGTGGGGCCACCACATTTCTGTTTCTGGCTCTCAGGCCTGTGCAAAGCCTACAGGTCCTGCCTGACCCCAGAACGCAAATAAACCACGGTAGCCAAGTGGCTAAAGTCCTCACCTTGTATGCACCAAGATCCCATATGGGTGCCAGTTCTAATCTCGGCAGCCCTGCTTCCCTTCTAGCTCCCTGCTTGTGACCTGGGAGGACCGCCCAAAGCCTTGGGACCCTGCACCTGCATGGGAGACCTGCAAGAGGCTCTGGGCTCCTGGCTTTGGATTGGCTCAGCTCTGGCCATTGTAACTGCTTGGGGAGTGAACCAGCTAATGGAGGATCTTTCTCTAAGTCTCTCCTTCTCTGTAAATCTGCCTTTCCAAGAAAAATAAAATAAATCTTAAACAAACAAACAAACAAAAACGAGCCAGCGCCTGTGCTGGCCAGCCTGCGGGCCTAGGGTAAAGTCAGCGGTGGCCAGCTGGGGGTGGGGCGGCCAGGACAGGGACATCCTGGCCTGTGAGCAGCACCCCGGGGGAGGGCACGCATGCCTGGGCTCCTCCGCGTGACGAACATCGGCTGGGGTGCGGGGCACCCGCACCTTCTTGCCTCTCGGGTGGCGACACCAGAGGAATTTCGCAGGGCGGATCCCGCAGGCAGTCTTACAGCGCATGCGCATGGCAGGCCTGGGGGCCGGGCAGGGAGGACCCGCCGCACGTTTTTGTTCAAGTTTTGCAGGTTGGATGGCCCCGAGGGAGGTAGCTGGCTGGGGTCCCTTAGCAAGCAGGGCATGGGACCCTGTTCTGATACTACTGCTGTCCCCAGGGTACCTGGGCCGAGGCCGATAGGGAGCACCCAGGTCACTAAATGCCACGTGTCCCAAAATAACCGCGTGGCTGCCTCTGCTGATGCACCTAGCAGCCACTCCCACCCCGCTGTCCCTGCCCGCCCTGCCAGCTGCTTCCCCCCACAGGGTGGTGCACGCTGAGTCTTGCTGCTGGCTGCCCAGGCTGTGGCTGGCTGCCCCTTATGGATGCGCCTAACTGCCCCTGCCAGCCCTGCAGCCTGGGTGCCAACCACCTTCCCCCACAGGGCAGTGCGCTGTACTGCTAGCCCTGCTGATGGCAAAACCAGAACTGGGGGCTGGCCCCAAGAGAATGGCTCTGAAGGCTCTCAAGCTGACCACTGCCCAGCTGTCCTCGCCCCTCAGGCTGGGCCCTGGGAGGGCAGCATGACTGGCAGCCTGCATTTGCCCACGAGGGATAGGACAAGGTCACAGGTGTCGCAGTGTCACCGTGATGGGCAGGGGCAGTCAAGCACAACCTTCCCTCCACTGTGCTGGTCACCGGGGCACACACACACACTCACGTGCACATATTTGCACGTACGAGTATACCCGCTCATATGTGTACTCTCACACACATGCGGAGTGTGGGCAGTTCAGCAGAACTGTGCTCTGCCCTGGGGAGACGCTGGCCAACAGGGAGTGGTTGTCCTGGCCCAGCACACAAGCAAGAAGGTAGGGCGCGGCCCCCAGCACACCGGCAACTCCCCGGCAGGTGCCAGCCCCTCCTGCGGCATCCATGAGGTCCAGCACCGAGGCCAGTCACTCACCAATGAATGACACAGCCTTGGGGTTGATGATGCCGCTGGGCAGCAGGTGGAAGTCGTACTCCTTGCCGTCCACCACCACGGTGTGGCCAGCATTGTTCCCGCCCTGGGAACAGAAACCTGGTTGAGCTGGGAGTCCTGGGTAGGGCCTGGCCATCTTTGGCAGTCAGCTGTGTCCCCACAGCAGATGGCACAGACCCTGGGGACTCTGTCCCACTCTGAACCTGGGAGTGGAGCAGGAGGGGGTGGGAGACCAGGGCAGAAGGCTGTGGCCAGGCTGGCCCAAGGCCTCCAGGAGTTGGTTAAGGAGGTAACCACTCAGGGCCTCTGCCTTCCAGTCCCCCCTGCTGAGAGAACCAAAGGTCTCAGCCCTTCGAGGAAGTGTGAGCAGCTCCACCACGCTCAGCCTCCCTCAGCTTCTCAAGAGCCCATGCCCTGCAAGGGGCATCCCTCGGGCCGCAAGCTGGCCTGCCCACCTGTGCCCCCACCCCTGCTTGCCCGGGGAGGAGCCTGGAGGTCCCTGGGCTCTGCTGCCCCATGCAGGTGGAAGGCACCAACCCCCACTCCTGGCGGCCTGCGGGGGCACTCCTGGACAACCTTAGGGGTCTAGATGTGAGGCCCCAGAGCCCTGAGGGTCCAGACTGCAGGAGGGGGAGGGGTAGTGCCTGGTATTGGGTGCCAAGACTGGGGCCTGGCCATGGCCTCCTAGCCCAGTTGGGTGCCACGGCCAGCCCACGGCCAGCCCACTGCCTACCTCAGCCCTGTACCATCTCCTGCCACGATGGAATGCCAGGCACTGGCCCTAGCACCTCGCCTCAGCCTTCTGTGGCTCCGGCAACTTCCCAGGAGCACCCGGATTCTCCACCTTGCATGGCCCCCAGATGTCCCCCACATCCCATAGCCCCCCACGAGGGCCAGCCGGCCGTCCCCCACATCCCATAGCCCCCCACGAGGGCCAGCCGGCTGCCATCTGCCACTCCTGCTACATCAGCACCAAGTCTCCAAGCTTCCAGCTACTTGCTACAACGTGGGGCACCTTGGGGAAGGGAAAGCCAGGTGCAGGGAGAGGGCGGGCATCTGTGACCTGCCAGGGACCCTCAACATGAGGGCACGCTGAGCCGTCTCTTCCTGACCCAGTCCTCCACCAGCCTAGCACTCCCAGGCCAGGATCCACAGCATCTGCCAGAGTCTCTGGGGCTGGGGTGGACACCACGGGTGCTCCCCAGCCCAGCCCTCACCCAGGAGGGAGCCTCACAGGGCGGCGGGATTGGGGGCAGGTGAGCGAGTGACTGGCTGCCTCCTGAGGGGCAGTTGGGTGAAGCCTCTGTAATCAAATGGGTAAACTGGGGTCCTGGCAGCAGGGGAGTGGACAGCAGAGCTCCAGGGACACCTCTGGCCAGCTGCCAGATTCCAAGTACCAAGTGCTGCTGCCATGGCTGGGGACGGACGGGCCTCAACGCCCTGCAGCCCTTGTCTTCCACTCCCAGTGCCCAGAAGCCATGTCAGCTCCGGCCCAGATTGCCCAGGTAGATGGATGGGCCTGCCCAGCACACTCCTTGGCTGGGGACAGGCAGGCGTACCTGCCAGCAACCAGCAGGTGACCCCAGGCCCAGGGCCTCGTTCTGTGCTGGCTGACCATGGGAGACCAGGGTGACAGCCTGTGGGGTGACACCAGGAAAGGCAGCGCAGGGCAGTTGGTGCTGGGCCATGGCCTGACTTGGAAACAAACCATTTGAGTCCCCCTGGTAGGAGGAGAGCATAATGGGACAGCTGCCTGGGCCTCCTATGGGCTGGGCCACTTGGGAGGTGAGGGAGAGAGCCCTTCCTGTGGTCACCACGGGCCCCAGCCTGGCATGAAGCCTGCCCAGGGCTCCAGGGGACACGATTTACAGCTCTGTGTCATCAGATGGAATCTGTGCCACTGTTGTGGGGCACCTGCTGGCCAGGCTGAGGCCGCGGCCCTGCCCACAGCCCTGAGCTGGTCCTGCCTGAGCAAGGGCTGTGGCCACAGAGGGGCTGAGGCCGTGGCAAGCTTCAGGCAGGACACCACGGGGTTCCCTTCCAGGGCTGCCCCTGGGCCCTTGTGTGGGCTACAGCCTCCCCGCCCCCACCCTGCCCCTTCCTGTTCTGCTTCAGTCCCAAGCGGGACAGGAAGCCCTGGCCGCTGCTCTGGGGTGGTGGGGGTGCCCGTGTGGTCAGCGGCTGCCTTGGGGACAGTTCCCACATGCTTCCCTTGGAGTGAAGCCGTCAGCTGTGGTCCCAGGACTGCCCTCCCCTGCCGACCAGCTCAGGAGCAATGCCTCGCCATAGGGAGCAGGTGGACAGCTGGGAACCCCCGCTGAGTGACCCGAGGAGCCAGGGTCTCACGTGCCTCCCTTGCCACCTGGCTGGACACTCCTTGGACGGCCTGCAGGGTGGGAGTTCAGGACCAGGGCCCTGCCCACAGGGGTGGAAGGATGCGGGGCCCAGCCCCTGTTCTGTCCCTCCCGGGGCTGGAAGTCAAGGAGTTGGCCAAGTCCACAGGAGCCTTCTGGAGGGGCTGCCGGCATCATGGCAGGCATGGTGGTGGCTAAGGTCCAGCCCTGCCCCCAGCCTGAGGCAGGAACCCTGCCAAGCACCTGCCCGTGTCCCAGCATTCACAAGCCCTGCCTTTCTACCGCCTGGCCCTCTGGCAGCGTGTGTTCAGTGCCCAGGCAGCCCGCTTGTGGCCACTCCTCGGGCCTCTGCCAGTGCCTGATGTTGCCTGGCGGAGGCCTCCAGGGGTAGCAGGCACTGGCAGGCTGGGGTGGGCCTATGTACATGACTACGTACTAGACCAGCTCCTGGTCTACCCCGGTGACCCCAGCTCTGCCACCCTCTCTGCCTCCTCCACGGCTGCCCCATGGCCATGCCACGGTCTCCTGAGCACCCTCCCACGCTGCTCACTCCTGCCCACACATCCTTCCCCTTCTCCGACTGCCCAGCTGTGCCCTGGATGTGTCCTCTAGCCAGGCAGTTGCCCCATGCCTGCAGCAGCCCCTGGTCCCAAGCCCCAGGGCCACACAGGCGGAAGAGCTTGTGGCTGACCTGGGGTGGAGCCCTGAGGTGGCCTCTGGCCGCACGCACAGCTTCCTCTTGTGCTGTCGCTCACTGCCAGACTCACCAAGGCCAGTGCGGTGCCTGGAGGCTTCTAGAAGCAGTGCCTGGCAGCCACACCCTCCTCTCAGTGGTCCCTGGAACAGCCCAGGGCCACGGAGGGGCCCCTCCACCCTGAAACCCTCAGCCAAGGTCAGTGGCAGGCCCCAGGTCCAGCCGGAGAGGTGAGTTGCCTTGGGATGGCCACTGCCCCAGGCGGTGAGTGCTTGGCCTCACAGAGCCCCTGGCTGAGAAGGGCACTGCGCAGCTGCTGGGCAGGGAGCCTCCAGCCCTCGCAGACCAGCGGCCCAGCAGGGTCTGAGGCTAGAGCTGACCAGCAGATGGGTCAGGCGACAATATGGAAAGAGGCCCAGGCGACCCGGGGAAATGAGGGGTCAGCCTGGGACTCCAGCATGACAGGCCATGCTTTGGGCTGTGACACAGGAGGGAGCTGGTGCTGTGGATGGGGTGCAGCTCCCCCAAACCGAGATCTGCCCTGGGCCAGGGACAGCACGGGAGCTCCCAGTGCCAGGAGCGTGGAGAGGGCAGCGACTTGCAGAGCCAAAAGGCCCTGGGACCCCAGGGTGGGGCTGAGCCAGGGCCACAGCAGGGCACTGAAGCCGTCACTGGCCTCACCATGGAGTGGGCAGGAGGCCCAGGCCCTGAGCAGCTGTGCCAGGTGCCAGCTACTCCGAGCCCCCCAGCCCCTGCCCCTTGAGAGACCGGTGGAACACCCCGTCCCAGCTTGTCAGGAGCAGTGGGGCTTCCCCAGGACTGCCTGACCAGGTGGTCTGAGGTGGCCTGCTCTGCCCTCTGCTGGTCACTGGATGGTGGAACCATGGACCTGTCCCAGTCTAGTGCATCAAGTTGCCGGGTGCCCTGCTTTGGCAGTGGCTGTCAGGGCCTGTGGGGTCTGGACAGGGGTGTGTGGTGGTAGTGCGGCATCCCCAGGCACAGGAGCTGCAGCTGTATGGTGGGGGGCACACAGCAGGGGCAGAGCATGGCCGGTGGGGCTGCTGAAGAGCTTGTGGGGCCGCAAAGAGAGGGCTGGTTGGCAATGGTCCCGTTCCAGGTAGAACTTGTCCCTAAGTTCCTGGGAAGCTGGGGGCGTCCCAAGGCTGTACCATCTGGCTTGGGGCTGGTGGGAGATGCCAGGGCCCTTCAGGACAACACCTATGTCAGTGCCAATCACAGCAGGCTGGGCACAGCCCGGTGTGGCCTCCTGGGCACCCCAGTCACTGGTCACCCTGGCATAAGCGCTGGGATCCTCCGCCTGACTGACCAGACCCTCCTCAACACTTGGGCACCCTCTGACCCCTGCCACGGGCCAGCCAGCCCTGGGCCAGATCCCACAGGCCCAGGTGGCCGCTGCCAAATGGAGAAGGAGCCGGCCTCCCTCCCCCACCACGGGATCGGGTGTCCCCAGCTCAGCGCTCGTATTTATAGCCCAGGGAGTTGGGGGCGCTCTGGGAAGACCCCAGGCAGACCCCGGGGTCGCGAGGGGAGGTGGGGGGCGTTCCCGGGGCCCCAAGCCGCACCTGGCAGCGGCTGACGATGTCTGCGTCCGTGGCCAGCAGGTCCACCACTTTGCCTTTGCCCTCGTCCCCCCACTGCGCGCCCAGCACCACGGTCACGCGGGCGCCGCTGGCCGCCGCCTCCTGCTGCAGCCGACCCCGCTTGACGCCGCCCGCGCCCAGGGGCCGGTCGTTGGAGGCTCGGGGCGCCGACATCGGGGGCTGGGTTCGTCCGCTGCGCGGGGCCGCCCCGGAGTCCGCGCCATTAAAAGGGCCAGCGGGGCGGGGCGGGGCGGGGCGGGCGCCGTGACGCGCAGTGACCTCTGGGCCGCCCGCCGCACCCCCGGGCCGCGGACACCCCGGAGGAGGAGGCGCGAGCACAGGTGGTCGGGCAGCCCACCAGCCCTCGGCATCCGGAAGTCAGGGCCAGTCCGCGACGATTGCGCGGGTCACCGCCAGGTTCGGGTTGAGGGTTGGGGCCTACAGAGCCGGGACTGCGCGCTGGCGTCCCACCGGAGGGTGTGCGTTCTTGGGGGCACCTGGCCCGCGGTGAGTGCCGGGCTCCCTGGGAGGACGCGCGCGTCCTCTGGTGGCCGCGCCCTGGAGAGGACAAAGCCCCGTGCTGCTGGTCCGGGCTTCAGCTCCAAGCTGCCCAGGCCTGAGGTCCTGGCACCTGCTCCTGGACAATTCCCAGTGATGTGGCAGCCCCATCTCCCACCCCTTCCAGCACCCACCTAAGGTGAAACAGGCTGGCAGGGGCTGTCCTGTGGCTGCCAGAGGGCAGGGTGGCTCTGTGCCAGCCTCACCCAGGGCTGGGAGACATCTCGCTGAGGCTTTTCATGCCTGGGGCCTGCAGCTCGGAGCAAGCCCCTGGACTGTTGGCCAGACGAGATCCTGACAGACTGCTGTCCAGGGAGGGAGTGGGCTCGCTGCCCACAGCACAGGGTGCTTGTGGACCAAAGGGCAGCAGGGGGTATCACTGTGTCCCGGATGATGCAGCTACCTCTCTGCTGGGCTCTGACCATTCCTGTACCCACAGGCCACGGCACGCCGACATCGCAAGGCCCAGCCTTGGGGGGCTGTACCAGCAGCTGTGGCCTCCGTAAGTAAGGCACCCTGACTGCTGGGTGGGGGTAGACCCTGGCCTGGTTCTGGGGAGGGCCTGGTGGAGCAGGTGTCCAGGAGCAGGCAGGGACTCATGGGAGGTCTGTCTCCATCAGGGCTGTGGCCCTGTCCCCTGGGAGTGGAGGACCCCTGGCTTGGAGCTCTTCCCAGGGGAAGCCAGGCTCCAAGGCCAGCTGGGGGGTGGGGAGCTCTCCACTGCTCTGCAGGGTGCCAGGCCAGCCTGGCCCTATAAATAGCCCATCCAAGTAGAGAAGGGAACTTTTCTAAAAATGGCCCCACACGCTGGCCCTAGTCACATGGCCCAGTCAGCCGGAATTAGAATACCCCTGTGCGCTCCTCCCTGCCACCCAGGGCCCCCAATCAATGGGCAGTGCATAGCTGCCCTGTGTGGCTGCAGCCATGTGGTCCAGCAAGTGGGCTCTGTCTGCTGTGCCACACCTCCCTGGGCACTTGGACATGGTGGCTAACAGGCTGGCCACCAACAGTGGCAAGCACAGCTTAGCGCAGTGGGCCGTGAAGAGCAGGCCCTGGGCAATCACTTATACCTGTCAGGCAGGAACCGAATCTGGGTTCCGTGCTGGGGGCGGGGCCATTGATGGCCAGTCAACGTCCACGTCCACCCACACCTGAGCTATTTTTAAGCCAGTGACATGGCAGACACGTGACTTCAGCGGTTCTATGAGAGCTTCAACACTGGCCTGGCCCAGGACCAGCCACGCCTGACCGAGACGCTGCCAATCCCAGGCTACCTGGGGTGCTAGGCAGGAGAGCTGGGGACGTAGTGGGGACCCTATCATGGAGCGGGACCCCGTGCAGAACGGAGAGGGCCTGGAGTTGCTGACCATGGGTAGACATGTCCTGGTGCTGCTGGGGCCCCTGTTCCCCCTCAGGGCCTCTGGCCTGCCCTGGCTGTGGTCAGGGAGGACCCAGCTGATGCCCATCCCAGCCCCGCCCTCACCTGGAGTGCCCAGACTCCCCCAGCCTGGACACAGTGGTCACCGCAGGGCCAGACTTGGCCTTTATTGTTCTGGCAGCACGCACTGGGGCTGAGGGCACGGCTGGGGGCGGGACAGGCTGCTCTTGCCCCCTGGGAGGGAGGAGGCCGCTGTGATGTGGCCACATCCTGGCTGCAGGCAGAGCCCTTCCCATCCAAGGGCATCTGGGTCTGCCAGTGGCAGGAATGTGCTGGGTTAAACAGCAGCATGGCAGGAGGCAGGCCTGGGTAGGGCAGGGGTGGGGGCGCTGACCATGTGCTGGCCCCAACCCCACGGCTGTGGACCTTGCTGGGTGCAAAGCAGGCCTCGGGGGCCAGGTGTGCAGCTGGTGCCTGAGGGTCCTGGCCATGCTGCCCCGAGGCGGCCCGGCTGTCGGTCTCCGGGGGGCCAGTCCCAGCCTGGACCCCAGGTGTTGCTTGGCAGCACATGCTGTCACTAGGCTCTGGGTTTGGGCCTGAGTCCTGCGGGGACATAGAGAGAGGGGACGGGACCTGGTCAGGAGTCGCCCCCTACATCCCCACCGCTTGGGACCCCCGGTTCTTCCTCTGGGGCCACGCTGGTGTGCCCCGCTACCCCCAGGACTCCACACCCACTCCTCTGCCCCCACCCCTGGCCAAATCTGGCCTTGCTGGTCCCATCCCCAGCTCAGCGCTCATTCAGCCTGCTTGGGGTCTGTCCCCATGACCTTCCCGCACAGGTTCCCAGGAGGGACACAGTGGGCTGGGGTCAGTGCCAGCAGGAGGCCAGAGTGAGAGCAACTTGAGCAAAAAGGCGCTGAGCAGAGCAACTGGGTGCTGGGCCTGTGTGGACACCATGGTGGAGGAGGGCAGCAGGTACAAGAGCCAGCCCAGCAGGCTGGTGCCGTCAGCACACACACAGCTGACCAGCTCACAGACCTAGCACATGTGAGGCTCCAACCCCAGGCTCACACAACCCAGAGTGGGGGGACAGTCTGTGTGTTGGGGTAGGGCTGTTGGCTGTCATATCCATATCCCCACCTTTAGGGGACAAGGGTCCCGACCCCTTCCAACAGGACACAGGGTCCCTGTCCCAGCCCAGCCCAGACCTGCATGGCAGGGATGACGCCTGGGGAAGGACCCCGGGCAGCAAGGGGCCTGCAGACGCCCGGTGCTGGCCCAGGTGCTGCAGGATGCCAGGCAGCCGGGCTCATGGCTCTCGCCCGCGCCCTGCTGGAGTCCAGTGAGAGGGAGGAGTAGGCCCTGGAGGCTGAGGCCAAGCAATCGCAGCAGAGCTGCCAGAGCCCGTGGACAGGCAGGGACTGGAGGCCTCCCGCGCCAGCGGCCCCAGAGGGAGACCAGCACAGACCTCGCACCTGAGAGCCGCACACGGGGCACTGTCCTCGGTGGCCACTCCAGACCCCCGCTCTCCCTGTTCAAGGGCCCTGGCAGACCCCAGCCCCAGTCCTCAGGGTGGACACGACCTGCAGGCTCCTGGGAGGCCCTAGGGGCCAGCTCAGCCCCGCCGGGTGCCCGAGCTGGCACAGAGGCTATGCCAGGCAAGCGAGGAGGACTGCCAGCCGCAGGACCGGTGTTTGCTGAGATGCCCAGCAGATTAACAGAAGCAAGGTCAGTGCCCGGGGCACCCAGCAGACCGGACGAAAGCGAGTTAGTGAGGCTCTTGCTGCCCGCCAGCCCCACCTACCTTACTGGGTCACACACAGCCTGCCTGTCTTACCATCGTCGCAGCCGCGCGCCACAGCTGCTTCCAAACAGAAATGCATGCTCAACTGGGGGACCCCACCCCACCCCCATCAGAGGCTGTGAGGGATGCCCAGCCCCACCCGGCCCCGAGTTACCTTCCTGGCTCCGAGCAGGGCGCCGCTTCTTCCGCCGGCCTGGCCCCTTTGGGGCTCGGGGGTAGGTGCCCGAGCCTGAGGAGTCTGTCACCGCATCCTCGGAGAAGGACTTGTCCAGGGATGTGTCCAGTGTGGACTCTGGGGCCGTGCCCTCCTCATCCCCAGGCTCGCTGCTGTCCACGGCTGGGTGGCCGGCACTGAGGCCTGGGCCCTGGCCCGTGCTGTCAGCCTCCTGGTCGCCCCCCGACCCTGCACGGTGCTGGGCTTCCTGCCTGGAGCTCTCTACCCTGGGGGGCTTGTCACTGAAGACGAGGGGCTGCAGGCCTTGACCGTCTCCCAGAGTCACTGGCCAGGCCCCTTCGGGGGACTGGGGACTCTGGGTGTCCTTGGTGGGCAGGAAGTCATTGGCATCCACATACCAAGAGGAGCGCCGTTCCTGGGGCTGGGGGCCGTCCTCCTCAGGGGGCTGGGGGCTAGAGCTCAGGGCATCCACCAAGTCCCAGCCTGGGGGCTCAGGGCACGAATGGCCAGGCGTGGGGTCACTGGCGGCCACTGTGGACGGGGATGGGCGCGTTAGGGTCAGCCTGTGGCCTCCTGCTGCCACTCTGCTCCTGCTGGACCCCCGGTGTGACTGGCCACCGGGCCCCGGGCCTGGGAGCCTCCTCAGGGCCGCATGAGAGAGAGCTGGGCACCTGCCCAGGCTGAGGAGGGCATCCTTGCACAGCCAGGGAGAGCTTCCTGAAGGAGGCTGTTAGGGAAGCTGCAGCTCTTACCAGGTGCCGCAGCCTTGGGGGCATCCGTGGTGCCTGTCTTGCCGCTGGCCTCGGGGTCACCCCGGCCACGAGCCGTCTTGCGCAGCCGGAAGCCCTTCCTGATGTCTGCCAGCAGGGCGTCGATGACACACACCTCCTCCTGCTGTGGTGGCCCTCTCCTGGCTAGGGAGCCGGGGGCCTCAGGAAGCCGCTGGGGGAGTGACTGGGGTGCCTTGGCCCTGCCCGCCCCCACCTCGGGACAGTCCTCACCCGGCTTGGCCTCCTCGCCCCGCAGCCTGCGTGCCTCCTCCTTGGCCAGCTGTTCCTTGCGTGCCTTGTTCTCCTGCGGGCACCGGGGGACCAGTGAGACCAGTCCCCAGCCACAGCACCCGGTCCCCGGGGGCCTGCCCTGCCCTGCCCTGCCAGCCCTGCCCCATCCTGCCCCGCCCTGCCCTGCCCACCCTAACTTGCCCTGCCCTGCTCTGTCCGCCCTAACTCACCCTAACTTGCCCTGCCCTGTCCAACCTGCCCTGCCCTGCCCCGCCGCACCTTCAGCGCGCGCAGGAAGAGCTCCCGGAAGGTCTTCATGGTGCTGAAGGTGTCCTCCAGGGAGAGCTGCTGGGGGTCCTCACACAGGTACTCGGCCAGCTCCAGCTTCCGCCGCTCAATGGCGTCGAACACGTCCTCCAGCGCCTGTGAGGCGGCGAGGCTGGCCTGCAGGCAGGCGCACCGTCACAGCCCCGTCAGGCCAGTGCAAGGCAGGGGTCGGGGTCGGGGTCGGGGTCGGGGTCGGGGTCCACCCCGCAGGCCCGCCCAGCGCCCCAGGCCCCACCCCCCTCCGCAGGCCCCGCCCCGCAGCCCCGCCGCGTGCCACAGGCCCCCCCCAAGACCCCCCTCCCCCGCCGCAGGCCCGCCCAGCGCCCCAGGCCCCGCCCCCGTTAGGCCCCGCCCCACACCCCCTTGCCTGTAGCCGCTCCTGGTACTGCTCCTGCACCTCGGCCACCGAAGCCGCTACTTTCCGCTCGGCTTCACGCAGCTTCTTCAGGTTGGCGCTGGCCTCGGAGCGGATGGCCTCCAGATTTATACTGCAGGGCACCGAGAACCAACAAGGGTGAGGGGCCCCACCCCGTACCCCAACTGCCTCTGGGAGCAGCTGACCGTCCTGCACAGTCCCCCTCATCCCGAACACAGCACTCCTGGGGCAAAGGACCTTCTCACGTGGGTGTAATGCCCAGAAAGGCGGAGTGGACCCTGCAGGAGGTGGGGGCTGTGAGGTCAGCCCCTAGGGACATGGGATGGCCGGCCCTTACCCTGCAGCTTGGGATGGTTGCTCCAGGTCCTGTGGGAGCTGTAGGAGATCCGGATGGGTCATTTCCACCTCCTGTCAAGAGGCGGATGCAGTCAGACCCAGCCACAGTCAGCTTTGTATCCGGCCCTGGAGCTCTAACCCCCAGCCCCTCTCTAACCCCCTGCCCCACCTGTAACCCAGCCCCTCTCTAACCCAGCCCTGCTCTAACCCCCCAGCCCCACCTCTGACCCAGCCCTGCTCTAACCCAGCCCTGGGTTCTGAGCCCAGGAGTTCTGAACCCCAGGGTGGTTCCAGGGAGGGACAGTTTGAGAGAGGGCTCCCAGGGAGGGCAATGGCCCCCCATCCTGGAAGGGGCATCAGGTGGGCACCTCCAGCACATGGTGCAGCAGCGTCACTCGGCCCTGCTGGGACTTGGTCTCAGTGAGCTTGAGCAGGGTGTTCATCTTGAAGCCGTCAGCATCCCCTGTGTGGCTGCCCTGGCAGGGGGGACAGGCAGTATGTGGCCCTCCCTGGCACCAGGGCTGGCAGCCTAAGGGTCACCCCACAGGCCCCTGACTCACGTAGTTGAGGAAGTTCCCAATACTCAGGATCAGCTGGCAGAAGACAGGCAGCTGGGTGCTGCAGAGCAGGCCTGGGGGTGGGCACAGGGGTCTGGTGGGCACAGGGGTCTGGTGCTCTCCCACCGCAGCCCAGGGAGGGCCCAGGGGGAAGGGGACATTGCTACATTGTGTGCTCCGCCCCAGCTGGTCCAAACCTGCCTTTGTCCCTGCTGATGCCTCAGAAATGGTGTGAGCACATGTGTGGAGATGGCTGTGTGCGTACCCTGCATGTATACAGCTGCGGGCATGTCCATGGGCCAGCGCATGGATCGCCATGTGCATGTGTGGGCCTCACATGTGTGCAGGGACATGTGCCCCACATGTATGTGCAGGAGCCTGGTCCCCAGTTGGTGCTGGGTGTGACTGGTGCTGGCAGCCCTGCCCCCACCTGGGGCCCTACTCACTCTGGCAGGCGGCAAGCACCAGCTGGGCCTTGGGCCGCACCATGTCCAGCAGCACAGCCGTGCCTTCACACAGCAGCATGCACTCCACCCGCAGCTGGTAGCTGAGACAGCGGGGACAGGGTCAGCCCAGGGCTGCCCATACCCACCCCGCCTTGGGGGTCCACCCCAGCTCCTCCCTGCCCTACTGGCCTCTGTCTGCCCTGGCTCTCACCAGGGAATGCTCAGAAGCAGCAGGTAGAACTGGTCGGCACTGGCCAGCTTGCTTTGTTCTTCAGTGAAGGTCCGCAGATTCTCAATCTGCCGGGAGGTGGCCCGAGTGTGGGGAGCCAGCGGCTGGCAGTTCCCGCCTCCCTCAGGAAGCCCTCCTGGGTTGGCTGGCTGGCAGCTCCCACCTCCCTCTGGAAGCCCTCTGGGGCTGCGTGGTGGGCTCCAGTGAGGCCCAGCTTGGGGCAGCTTGGTGGGAGCACCCAGGACGCTGCTTGCTGGCCTCACCTCGTACTTCTCTGGGAGTAGCTTCAGGAGCTGTTTGAGCACCTCTGTGTCAAACCGCGAGGTGTCCCCGGCCCGGATCAGGGCTGCGACCTCCTCGTTAGAGCTGCAGGGGCGAGAGGGCAGGGAATGGTGGGTATATGCCTCCCATCCCTGAGTCCCATTGGGTCATTGGGCAGGGCTGGCACAGCACTGAGATGCCAACTCTGCCCAGGAAGGCACCTGCCATCCAGGGCTGCTAGCAGGCAGAGCTCACTCTCTGGCAGGGCCCAGGGCCCAGACAACCACAGGGGAGGACTAGGCGTGGTATGTGGGCTGAAGGAGGGCTCAGTTTCCTGGCAGGGGCAACCAGGGAAGCAGGGGCCTGGGGGCCCTCCCTGGGGTGGCACCCACCATTTAAACTGCTTCAGGAAGATGTTGAGGTTCAGGCTCTTCCTGGAGTCCAGAAAGGTGACCTAGGGAAGTCCCGCCGTGGGCTGGCACACAGCTGGCATGGCATGGTGCTGCCCTGGCCACATCAGCCCCCATGCACCCCACTCCTCCCCTAGCATCCCTCCCTCATCACCCCTACACACCCCAGCTGCTGCCCTGCCCCTGGCCCACACTGCCCCTGGCCCACCCCACCCTCGGTCTGCCCTGCCCCTGGCCCACACTGCCCCTGGCCCACCCCACCCTCGGTCTGCCCTGCCCCTGGCCCACACTGCCCCTGGCCCACCCCACCCTCGGTCTGCCCTGCCCCTGGGCCACCTGCCCCTGGGCCACCTGCCCCTGGCCCACCCCACCCTTGGTCTGCCCTGCCCCTGGCCCACACTGCCCCTGGCCCACCCCAGCCTTGGTCTGCCCTGCCCCTGGCCCCCCACCCTCGGTCTGCCCTGTCCCTGGCCCTCCCTGCCCTGCCCCCTTCCCCCTGCTCCTGGTCCTACCTCCCGGGGCTCCTTCCGGGCTGGGGCGGCTGGTCGTTCCTGGGGCTTGGCGGCCGGGAAGGAGAAGAGCCGCTCGATGCTGGGGAAGTCGGGCTCCACCACGGCCACACCTGGGCCACTCAGCGTTGCCCACATGGAATTGCGCTCTATGGGGGAGGGACACACAAGGCACTTAATGGGCACCTGGCAAAGTAGCCTAAGCTGTACCCAGCATGTCAGCAGGCCCCACACAGACTACTGAAGAGCAGGGCTCAGCCACGCAGTCACACACCTGCCAGGGGAGGCTCACCTCGGGCTACACTGGATGGCAGCTTTTGCCAGTTCAGCTTCTTCATGCGCAGTGTGGGCGGGTGCACACGCCGGTGGCTGGGGACCCAGGCGGAGCCCAGGCCGTGGTCCACCTGGGACACGATGACTTCTTCTACCCTGTCCACTCCAGGGGGGCCGGGCAGTGGGGGTGGGCAGCCCATGGATGGCAATGGTGGAGGGGGCGGTGGACCTGGGAGAGGGGGTGGGGGTGGTGGGGGGCAAGTGGTCCCAGGACCTGGGGGAGGGGGCGGGGGTGGTGGGGGGCAAGTGGTCCCAGGACCTGGGAGAGGGGGCGGGGGAGGAGGCAGGGAAGGGCAAGTGGTCCCAGGACCTGGGAGAGGGGGCGGGGGAGGGCAAGTGGTCCCAGGACCTGGGAGAGGTGGGGGTGGGGGTGGGGGTGGGCAAGTGGTCCCAGGACCTGGGGGAGGGGGCGGGGGTGGTGGGGGGCAAGTGGTCCCAGGACCTGGGAGAGGGGGAGGGGGAGGAGGCAGGGAAAGGCAAGTGGTCCCAGGACCTGGGAGAGGGGGCGGGGGAGGGCAAGTGGTCCCAGGACCTGGGAGAGGGGGAGGGGGAGGAGGCAGGGAAGGGCAAGTGGTCCCAGGACCTGGGAGAGGGGGCGGGGGCGCAGGGGTGGAGCTTGGGACTGGGGGTGCCACAGGTGGGCAGCTCAGGGCTGTTGCTGGCTGCCGGGCCTCCAGGTTGGCCTGGATGCTCTTGTGGGCCCGGCCCAGGACTCCCGGCTGAGGTCGCCCCTTGGTGGACAGCAGGCGCTCCAACACCTCCTCAGAGCTGCGCTCCTGAGCTGTTCGGGGTGGGGGAGGGAGGCCATGAGCAGCAGAGGCTGGGCCCCAGGGTGCCAGGCGGGCCGGCCTGCCCACTCACCATCACTGGCCAGCAGCACTGCCCGGGTCACGAGCCTCTCCAGGGCCTCCCAGAGCACCTGGCTGGGGCGGTGGCTGGGCTCCAAGTGCAGGAGACCTTGCAGCATAGAGAGCAGCTGGCTGGACACTGGGGAGCTGCTCACCTGGAGGGTGGACGGTGGGGTGTCAGCAGGCACCTGGCTAGGGCTGCTGCGCCTGGTCCTGGGGATGGCTGGGACTGCCATGTGTTCCCCACTCTGACATGTGCCTTGGTCCCTTCGCTCTGTGGGTCCACCTGTCAGCGCTGGCCAGAGGGGGCCTGGGGTGGTGCCCTGACCCTCTGCTCGGCACTGGGGCCGGGTCTTGGTGGGGTGGCCTGGCAGGGTGGCTTGGCGAGGGTGTGCGCCGGCCAGGCCCACCTTGTGGAAGAGGTGGGCAAACACCTCTTGATGGCTGCTCATGTCCACACCGCCACTCAGGCGCAGCAGCTCATCCTCATCCTCGGCCCTCGCCTCCTCAAAGGCCTCCAGTTGGATCAGCAGGTCCTCGTCCTCCAGGTCTCTGGGGGTGTGGGGAAAGGGGAACAGGTGTGCTCAGCTGTGGCTCCCAGCAGCCCCCGCTCTGGCAAGTGCACAGACCTCACCGAGCTGGGGCCCAACCGGGGGCTGGGCCTGTGGCTGCCAAGGCTGGAGACAAGGCCTGAGCTTCGGGTGCTGCCCAGCAGCCCCCTGGGCAGCTCCATGCAGGTCCTGCTGTAGGGGCTACAGGCCGTCATCAAGGCCATATCAGTTGGTGAAGCCCTGCTTGCAGCCAGACCCTGGGAGAGGGACCCAGGTCACGAGTGGCCCTGACCAGGTCCTTGGCTGAGGACCCGGGGACCACTCCAGTGTGGGGCTGCAGGGCAGCAGGCAGAAGGACGGGCCCGGGGACAACTCCAGTGCGGGGCTGCAGGGCAGCAGGCAGAAGGACGGGCCCGGGGACCACTCCAGTGCGGGGCTGCAGGGCAGCAGGCAGAAGGACGGGCCCGGGGACCACTCCAGTGCGGGGCTGCAGGGCAGCAGGCAGAAGGACAGACCTGGCTGGGACTCACCGTAGTTGTGTCACGACGTCTAGCAGGTGCAGCCCTGGGCAGGAGGCATGGGGTGGGGGACAAGGCAGAGGTTAGGGATGGCCTCAAGCCATGCAGGCATGCACGGCTTGCCCGTACCCTGCCTCTTGCTTCTCTCAGCTCCCAGCACGTGGCGCCTGGGCTGGACATGCGTGGTGCTAGGGGCACCCGGCTCCCTCCACTGCCCACAGGGCAGGCTCCAGGGTAAATGTCTACTCACAGGGCAGATGGTATAGGGGGAGACTGCGCAGGTGGGTGTGGTGTGGTCGGGGTACCTGACAGTCAGGGGGTATGGTTACCAATGAACTCGTTTCGCAACTGGGCACGGGTGTGCAGGTCCTCGGGGCCCAAGATGATGGCGTTAACCACGCTGAGCAGTGTCGCCACGTAGGGCACGTTGTCGCTGTCCGACAGCTCGCTCATGATGACGCTGAAACGGTACTGCTGGTTGCACACGACCTGTGGTATGGGTGGGGTCAGCCTGCACCCTACAAAGAAGGGCCATCCTCTCCCCCCAACCCATCAACAGCCTGGGCCGGGCTGCCCACCTTGTAGTGGTCCAGGGCGTCCAGGGTGAGTTCGTGGCCCTCGGGGGAGTAGATGCACAGTGCAGCCAGCAACTCAAACACCTGCTTCTTGACCATCACGTTGGAGGTGTCCAAGGCTGCCAGGGCAGAGGTGCAAGTCTCAGGCCCTCCTCATGCGCCTGGGGTGTGTGACCCCACAGCCAGCCACCAGGCCTAGCCTCGCCTGCAGCAGGTGCATGGGCTGGGGGCCCTCCAGACCCTAGCAACCTGGCCCTGGGCTCTGGTGGGGGAAGGGGTGTCTGCTGACCTAGCCCTCCACCCTCCGCTGTCCTGCAGGCCAGCCTGTGTCCTAACCAGGACACATGAGGCCACCTCTGGCTCAGTCACTCACTCTGGCACCTGCCCACATCCACAAGCCCTGTCCCCCAGCCAGCCCCAGAGTCCTAGTCCTGGTGAGGGTCCCCAGGATGGGGAGACTTAGCAGAGGGACTCCTCACCCTGGGACAGCTGGCGCACGTAGGCCTGGTTGCTGAGGATGTACCGCAGGCCCTGTTGCGAGTTCATGACGGCACGCACGCAGCTGACGCAGGTGAGCTGTAGCAGTGCGTCAGCGATGCGGGCCACGCCGCGGCCCGACAGGCGCGCCAGTGCCTCCAGCAGCAGGTCCAGGCCGCTCTGCTCCAGGAACTGCACCATCCAGAGGCCGTCACTGCTCTCCAGCCGCTTGCGCAGCCCCGAGTAGTTGACCACCGAGGGCATCTGCAGCAGCCGGATGCACAGCTCGGGGTCGGCGTTCTCCAGGTTGGCCTCGGTCGGGTCCGAGTCCTGCGGCCCCAGGCGTTCCTTCAGTGCCGCCCACTTGCGCTGGGCACCCTCCTTCTCCGACATCTTGCTGAGCTGTGGGACCACAGGAGGACGTTAGTCCAAGCCCAGATGGGGACTGTCCCCCACCCCTGCCGAGTCCTCAGTGTCCCACACCCTGTCCCTAGTAGACGGCCATGGAGTTCAGAGCCAAGACAGGGTGCAGGTGCAGAGCCAAGAGTCTGGCACAGGGATGTGTCCACCCCCACACTCAGGACCTGGGAGAGCCAGGAATGACTTTGTGACAAGATGGTGGCCTGGGGCCTCCTTATCTCCCCCCTCAGGCACTTCCTGGGCTGCCCATAGCATGGGGACCAGGACCCAAAGGGCAGGAAGCAAGGGTGGCCACGTCATGAGACTTTCGCTGTCCACCCAAGTTGGGAACAGCTCCGCCAGGCACAGGGAGGGGGACACATACTAGCTCGACCCCCTAGCACAGGGGGCAGGCTCATCAGCTCCATGAATCTCCTGTCTTCCTAGAGCAGCAGCCAAGACGGGGGGGTGGAGCCTCCCACAGACCCCACCCCCTTGACTTCCCATTCTGCGGGAGCTCTCTGGGGACTGGCCTCAAAGGTCAGGGACATCCCAGGCTCCCTGAGGCCATGTGCAGCTTAAATCTTAAATTTAGCCTCTGAGAACCTGGCAGGCAGTGCTGCAGAGGTGCCAAGGGGCAGGGTAGGACTGGGACACCAGGCCCCCTGCTCCTTGCCTTTCGCACCCCACAGGCGGGAGACAGGACGTTCTGCTGCCCAGAAAGGCAGAGCCCCACAGACCCTGGCCCGACTGGCTTCTTGAACTGCCTGCGCCCGCCTGTGGGTTGAGCGGAGGGGCTGTCTGTGGTGTGGCTCTGGGTCCCAGGAATTCTTGCCTTCACCCCGGTGTCCTAGAGCCGAGCCAACCCTGCCCTGCCCCGCATGGGGGCCCAGCCTAGGCTTCGCCAGCAGCCTCAGGCCACACCGTGGGTCCCATCCAAGGCTCAGGCTGCTGAGAAGACCCGGAAGGCTGTGGGCATGCTACGGCTATGCTGGGTGGAGGGGCTGGCAGCCTGGGTCAGAGCCCCAAGCCCTGCCCTTGACCCCCAGGGGCTCCCCACCCCGGGACCCCCTCCATCCACTCACCCAGATGTGCCCCTGCCACCCACCTTGGGCCTGGCCACCTGCTGCTCGTGGCGCTAGTTGAGCACAGCCGCTGCAGCCAGGGTCTGGTCTGAGCCGGCTGTCTGTGCTCCTAAGGCCCCTCTGGGCAGTGGGGAAGAGGCAGGCGGAACCCTCTACCTGGCCCGTCCTTCTCATGCTGCCTAGAGAGGCCGCCAGGGCTGCCTGTTCCCCCTACCCCACCTCCCTTGGCCCAAGTCCCGGTCCCCTTGGCACGGCCAAGTGGACTGAGGGTGAACTACCCCAGGCCTGGCCTCTGGCGGCTGTGGTGTGTGCATCAGGAGCCTCACATGCAAAACCTGGTGCCCTCTCATCTGGCATCGTGCTCCAGGACACAGGTCATGGTGCCTGCTGGCCCCAGCCTCGCCAGGCTCTGGTACCACGGGCCTGTCCCCCCTCCTGGCTGGTGGCCTGTCCCCTCTCCTCCTGGCTGGTGGCCTGTCCCCTCTCCTCCTGGCTGGTGGCCTGTCCCTTCTCCTCCTGGCTGGTGGCCTGTCCCCCTCCTGGCTGGTGGCCTATCCCCCCTCCCAGTTGGTGGCCTGCCCCCCTTCCTGGCTGGTGGCCTGTCCCTCTCCTGGCTGGTGGTCTGGCCTCCTCCTGGCTGGTGACTGTCCCTGTTGCCCCACTCCAGTAGCACTCTGCAGGAAACACACAAGCCATAGCATGCCTGTTGCCGGGTGGGAGGGGGCTTAGCCGAGAGATTTTGGGAAGCCTGATGTGGGCTCCACATCTGGGGAGAGGGAGCTCCATGTCCCCAGGAGCTCCCACATTCCCACAGAGCAGTCCAGTCCAGCAGTGCCCTGCCCAGGTCTTGGGGTGAGGCTGCAGAGCAATGTACTGGGGTGTGGCCTCCCCAGTGTTCCTATAGGGAGTGCTCTGCAGGAAGTGACCACTGGGGGCGCTCTACAGCACGAAGTAACCACTGGGCTATGAAGACCAAGAGCCCGTGATTCAGAAAGACCCGGCCCTGAACAGCCGAGGACTCAGGCAGAAACTTCCCTGATCACCCACGTCCTGCCAACACACAAGGGGCTGCACTGTGAGGGCCCCACTTCAGCACGCCCAGACCGCAGGGGAGGAGGACGCGGTCTGCCCAGCCTCTCGGCCTCCTGCCCAGCAGCGTGGGCCCTGAGTGGGTGTCGGGCTAGCCCGGTGCCCATGCCTGTCGGCAGTGCTGACTCAGCCAGACAGGGAAGCCGCCACCCACCTGCCTGGTCACGTGGGCAGCTGAGAGTGGAGAGGAGGCAGGGGCAAGGCTGGAAGGCCGGCCCCTCCAGCCCTCAGGCCACTGGAGCAGCCCTGCTGGGCGGCTGGAGGCGGCCCCTAGGGCAGACGTGGCTGCTGGGCAGGAGGGTGCAGTGAGAGGCCCAGGCCTCGGTGGGAACTGGCTTCGGGTGGGCCTTGCCAGCGTCCACACTGGCCGGCAGGGGCAGAAGACTGGAGGTAGCAAGGATTGCACAGGAGACACGGGGCGGAGCAGGATTCCACAGTCGGGAGACAGGGAGCCACCAAGTATTTTTAGTTCTGCTAACTGTCCAATTTCTCACTGACTGGCAACGCTCGTGTCTCCGGAAACATGCATGTCCTTGGCAGCTCCCTGGGCCGGGGCGGCTCGGCTCCCTTGGCCTTAGGCCCTTCCCTCCCACCCAGAATCCGTCCCTCGTACCCCCCACAGGTCATGGCCCCGTTTGCCGCAGACTCTCCCAGGTCAGGGTCCTGTGCCTGGGAGGCAGCAATGGTAGCAGCCTCACTGTCGGTCCTCACTGTCCCCCAGCCCATCTCATGTGCCGAGAGCACTTGGGGCCCCAGCCTCCTGCAGGCACAGCCTCTGGGGACCTCACTTCAACTCCCTTGGGGACAAGAAGAGCACCAGACCACGGTGGTTCATGTCCCAGCTGCTCCCCTGCACCCATGTGGGAGACACAGAGAGAGCTCTTGGTTCCTGTGACCTGGCCCAGTCCTGGCCACCTGGTAGCTGGAAGACCTCTCTCCCTGTCTCTATTAACTCTGCCTTTCAAATAAGCAAATAAAACAAAGACAGGAAGCTGGAGGTGCACAGAATCTCCACCATGCACCATGACTTCTTCACCTGCCAGGCTCTGGGCTCAGGCACAGGGAACAGGAAGGTGCTGCTCCGGGGAAGGCCCCGTGGGGAGGGGAGATGCCAGCCCTCTTCCATTTCCCCTAGACCACTGCACGGGGTCCCACTCTGGTGCCATGCCGCAGCTGGGCTTGTTCCCTGCAGGCCGGGACCCTCCAGGGCCTTGGGGGATGGTGACAACAGCTGAAGCCCACCGGGCACTTACGGGGCGCTCTGCTCAGACAGCAGTGGGCACTTATGGGGCACTCTGCTGGGACAGCAGTGGGCACTTACGGGGCGCTCCGCTGGGATACCAGTGGGCACTTACGGGGCACCCCACTGGGATACCAGTGGGCACTTACGGGGCACTCCACTCAGACAGCAGTGGGCACTTACGGGGCGCTCCGCTGGGACACTTACAAGGCGCTCTGCTGGGACAGCAGCTGGCTCTGCGTGTGCCACACAGGTGGCCAAGGAGTTTAGGTCCAGTGGCAGGCCACCGACCCCAGCTGGTCTGTGCCAGCCCAGGCCCGAGTCACTGCTCGGCCTGCAGGGGCCGTGCCAGGTGAGGAGGGCAGTGGTCCTTCCGCTAGGACCCTCTCTGGGTGACCTGCAGCACGGGGCTTGGGGTGAGCAGGAGGGATGCAGCAGCCTGCCTTTCAGGGGCCCCTCTGCCTCTGAGGGGTGGGGTTCCAGGCCTGACCTCAGGGTGTCAGCCCCCCTCATCCCTAGCTCCAGAGGAAAGGAAAGAGGGAAGGTAGGGAGGGTTGAGGGTAGTCGGGGCTCAGGAGGCGGGCCTGCGCCCACAGCCAGGCCACGGGCACCACCCCCAAGCTGCAGTGGGTGGATCCCAGCCTGAGAAAGCCTGAGGGACCAGTGAGCCGGCCACCACAGCCCCTCCCAGCCTCCAGGGCACCTCTTGGCCGCCCTGCCCCCAGGCAGCAGCCCAGAGCTGGGCTGGTCCAACCGGGTGAGCTGGCTCCTCACATGGCTACAGCCTCGCCTGGCTCAGTGTTCTTTCTGGAAGTAGCCACCATATCCCCTCACCCAACACGAGGACCCTTCTCACCTCCTAGAGGCAGCTCCCCAGCCTGGGGAGCTCGAGGAGGGTGTCCCTAGGCCTTGCACACCTGTGTCCCAGGGAGACAGAGGGGCCAGGGTTCCCCGGCTGGCTGTGGGAGGAGCAGCTGCGGGGCTCCTGGGGCAGTGCAGGCGGCAGTGCCAAGCTGTGCATGGAGCAGGGACAGGGACACAGATGGGAGAGGGGGCTGGGCTCAGGCCACATCCCAGGATGCCAGCACAGACAGGGAGGCCACGGCCGCTCACACAGCCGGCTAGGGCCAGGCCTCATGATCGGGCCTTGTGTCAGGCCTGGGATTGTGGGGAGCCTGCCCCTGCCTCTCCAGGGGTCTCCCCGCTGGCCTCCCCTGGAGGAGGGGAGTACCTGGCAGTACTGGCTGTGCCCCGCAGGGAGGCTGCCCAGGGCCAGACTTCCAGCCCAGCTAGACCTGCTGCGCCTGTGACCCCAGCAGAGGCCTTCAGGAATGGACACGGGTAAGCATCCCTGCCTGGTTCCTCTGGGCCTCTCCCACTGTGCCCTGTCCTTCCCACACCCAGGGAAGGCCATGGGGGAGTGTGGGGGCGGGGCACGGTGGCCAAGGAGTGGACCTGGCCCTGCCCCGACGGCTGGGTCTTCAGGTGCTGCTGGGGGCGGCACCCGGGCCAGAGCAGCCAGGAGGGCCTGCACCTGCACTGGTGCGTGCGGAGGCCCAGTGGGGACAGGAGCAGGACAAAGCCTCCTGTCAGTGGAGTGGTGGTGCCAGGACGTGGTGCGGTGGGCACAGAGGGGGCAGGAAGCCTGGCCCAGAGCCTGGCATGTGCCTAGGATGGAGCATGGCCAGGCCAGGGCGGCCCCTGGAGGGTGTCCTGGGCTCTTGCTGCCCGCCATGCTCAGCTTCCCTCAGACCCAACCGGCGCCCAGCTGAGGACACTCAGAGGGGGCCGGAGGAAGGGGCACTCAGGAACGCTTCCTACCCGACGGGGGTGACCCCCGGCCCCTGCTGGCCTTGCCCCTGGGGGATGTGCCACCATCCACTGTCCTGCCCACCATCCAGCTGTGTGTGAGCCCCGGGAGGTCAGGGGTGCAGGCAGTCAGACCCCCACACCAGGGAGTGCCTGCTCCCCACCTGACCCAGGCCTGCTGGGCGGGGAGAGGGTGTGCAGGCGCCCCCTGGTCCAGGCCCCTGGCTACTGACCAGGGTGGGCGTGGGAGGCCTCAGACTAGACCTGGCCCCAGTGCCAGGCCGGCTGTGTCCACTCCTGGAGGTCTCTGCCCTGGGCAGCGCCAGGGGCGTACCGGGAGGTCGCAACCGCAGGTGTCACTTGTGGCTGAACCTGGATCGCGGGGCCAGCAGCGACCAAGACTTCCCAGGGGCAGCTGTGGGCTGTTCTGACCTCTGCCCGG
This sequence comes from Ochotona princeps, assembly GCF_030435755.1. Classification (NCBI taxonomy): domain Eukaryota; kingdom Metazoa; phylum Chordata; class Mammalia; order Lagomorpha; family Ochotonidae; genus Ochotona; species Ochotona princeps. The sequence continues at coordinate 580,421 of NC_080857.1, forward strand.
CAGGGTCCCAGCCACTCCTGGCCAGTCCAGGCCGCACCCCGACGGAAACACCAGCGACTCGGCGCCTGGCAGGGGCGTGGGCAGAGGAACTCGCGGTCGGGGCGCGGTGCGGGCGCGGCGGCCAAGTTGAAGTTGATTTTCCCAACTGTGGCTGATTCGCAGCCAGGATGTGGCCACGGGGCGGGGTGGGGCCGCCGGCCGACCACCCCGGCCCCACCCGGTTCTGCGGCTGCCGGGCCTCGCTCCCCAGCCCGAGCACCGCGCCTCTCCCAGACTCAGTTTCCCCGGGGATCACGCGGACTTACCGGGTGCGGGCGGCCGCGGCGGGGGCAGGGACGGCTGCAGGCAGGACGCCCCAGGCACGGCACTTTGGGACCCCGGGGCTCCGGGCTCCGCGCGGGCGCTCGGCGCGGGGCGGGCTCGGCGGGAGGAAGAGGAGGGGCGGCCCCGCCCGCCGCGGCCACGTGAGGCGCGGGCGCGGTCCCGGGGCGGGGGTGGTCACCGGGGAGGCCCCGCCCCGTCCAGGGGGCGAGGACACGCGCGGTGCCCTGTCCGCAGGAAGGGCGGAGGGCCGAGGCTGGACGGGCTGCGGGAGGGACGCGCGCGGTCACCGCTGGCTGACGGGTGGGGGCCCTTGGTGAGGGCTGGAGAGAGATGTCCTGCTGCCGGCGCTGTGGGCGAGAGCTGGCTTGGGCCTCTGTCTTCCACCTGGGGCCCGTGGACACCTCGCAGGATTGGGCCGAAGTCACGCTGGCCTGAGGTCTGGCTCCAGCGCCGGCACAGGGACTTCAGGCTGCAGTGCCAGTGGGGTCTTGGACCTCAGACCGGCTGGGCCGCCCTGTGCGGGAGAAGGCCCACTCTCCCTGCTGGTAAATGTCCCCTGTCCAGGCCACAGCCCTGGAAGTGTTCCTGATAGGGCCGCCCCTGGCAGTTGGCCAGTGTCTGTGGAGGAGCCTGGAGGGGCAGCTCTGCCAGAGCCCAGCAGGGACTGTGGCTGGACTTGGCAGGGGCTGTGTCATCTCAAGCCCTGGCGCTTGGCTGGTGTGCCGTGCTCAGCGGGTGTCATCGGTGTTGACCCCGGGGGCAGATGCGCGGGAAGGGCCAGCTCACCAGTTCCTGGCTCCGGGACGCTGGAGCTGGGCTCAGTGCTGGGCCGGCTCTTGGGGCTCCACGGGTTCTCGGTCCTGAAGGAGGCCCTTCTGAGCATGCGCACATGGGCATGTGGGGGCAATCAACAGCGAGTGCTGGCTGTGCAACTCAGGCATCCGTCCACCATGCCCAGGGCAGCAGGGCATATCTCCGTGGGCTCCACTGGCCCTCCTCAGCAGTCTCCCCTTACTGCTCCTCAGTGTTCCGGCTGTCCACCCTCCATGCCAGCCCCACTCTGGACATGCCAGTCTGGCCAGATCCCTGCCCTGGGTCGGCACCTGGTGACTGCTGCCCAGCCCCTGGCCGGACCCGCCTGACCTCGGAAGTGTCTGTCACTAACTCCTACCTGGGTCTGTCCTCAGAGCTGGGCGACACACATACCACTGAGCAGAGGTGTCTGGGGCAGGGCTCACCATCCAAACTGCTCCCGTGCCCTAGCCACCACGAGGGGTGGGCAGAGAGCTGGCCCCGGCCTCTGGCTGGGAAGTGGAGGACACAAAGGGAGGGGTTCCCCCCGAGAGCTTCTCTGGTGAGCGGGTGCTGAGCAGTGGTGCCCTGCCTGCGTGAGCAAGCCCCAGGTTGCGCTTTCACTCCTGCCAAACCATTCCCTTCCGGCATCCTCCTGTGCCCTGAGACAGCCTCTGTGTTGTTAGCAGAACACGCGCTGCCACCCACTCACGCACTCACCCACGGCCACCCTATTTACCTGTGCACCCGGCTTTGAACCTCCTGCCACGTATCCACCCCCATGTACCCACTCAGCCCGTGCACGCATCGCAGCAGCCTACGCGCTCATCTCTCATGCACCAGGCCATGCACCCCACGCACCCCATTTATCTCTGGCTGCTCCTTGGGTTGCCAGTGGCTGAGCTCGGCATTCAGATACCGCCGTCCCCCATGGGGGTAGCCACAGTCCCCTCAGCAGGTTCATGTGTGTATGCTGGTCCCTGTGTGAGCGCTGGGCAGTCACTAGCCTCCTGCCGTATACACCATGCAGCCTGGGGCCTGCTGAGTGTCCTGGCCTTGTCTGCAGAGTGGCTAAGTGGTTCCATCTCTTTGCCCTTCAAGTGACAGCTGTCAATCACTTGGGCATCAGGGGTCTGGCTGAGTCAGCCAGTGTGTGTGCAGCGTGTGGCAGGTGGGGTTCTGCCACTTGGCCCCCTTCAGAGAGGACTGCGAGCTGGGGTGGGGGTCATACCTCCCAGGCTGGGTCCTGGGGCAGCTCAAGGACGTCAGTGGACAGGTACAGGAGGCCCCAGGGGCTGCCACTCCTCCCCGGACCCAGCCTTGTCATGGCATGGCTGCCAGAGTACACCTCACCTGCTCACCCCCTGACAGGGCTCCCAGGGTACAAAGCTGGGGGCTGGGCTTGCTGCCTGCATTTCTGGATTAAGCTGAGGAATTCTGAGCACTCCCTTGGCCTAGGCCTTCTAGCCAGCTGGGGTGGGGCTGCGGGTGGGTAGGAAGCAGGCACCCTGTCCAGGCTGAAGGGACCCCGTCCACTTTCAATGGAATAAGCCTGTGAGGCCAGGACTCGCAGCACCCACTTTCCTGGGACTCAGGGGAGAGTCCCCAGGCAGGGTCCCTGGGAGCAATAGGTTAGAGTGCAGGGGTCCCTTGGGGGCTGGGTTGGGGTGCAGGGGTTCTGGAGCAGTGCCTGCCCTGTCCTCAGGCTGCTGGGCCTTGTGGGCTCAGCTCCCAGAGCCGCAGGCTGCAGATGGAGGTGGGGTTCCGGGTGTGGGGGCCGAGGCGGCAGCTGCTGCTGAGTCAGGCTGCAGAACTGAAGGAAGTGGAGCACCTGCCATCTGTCTCCTGGAGAGGAGGGTGGGTGGGGGTAGGGACCCCTGCCCAGACCCTGCGCCCTGCCAGGCAGTCATGGCCGGTGCATGTGAGCTGGGATTCTGGCAGCGGACGAGGGATGGTGGTCAGGCTTGGGGGCAGGAAGCCCTCTCTGCAAGGCTGGTACCTGAGACACTGCCCGGCCGCCCGCATCCCACGCTGCAAGTGTGTGCTCAAGTCCCGGCCCTGCTTCGGAACCCCACTGTGGCTGGTGCATCCTGGGAGACGGTGCTGATGGCTGCGTGGGGGACAGGGGCAGTGGTCATCGCAAGCATGGACGAGTGGACGATTGGACAACTGGACAGTAAATGTGTGGTTTGTTCCTGGGTGTGGGCAGCACAGGTGTGCACAGTACAGGTGCTGGCCCCAGGGGGCCAGTCTGTTTCTGTGACAGTGGTAACCTGTCACCATGTGTCTGTGTGGTAACTTCTGGGCGGTGAAGGCAGAGGCCTCGTGTGTGGGTTCTGGGCCCTGTGTCTGCCTCACAGGACGCTGCCTGCTGTCCTCAGAGCCCTGGGACCTCGGGCAGCCGGCCTGGCCCCACCCTGCCTTTCACGTGCAGCTGCTCGCCCGGCAGCCTGTTCTCAGCCTCAGCTCACCCTGCAGTCACCTGGCATGGGCCCTGCAGCTGGAACTGGTGGAACCTGGCTGGTGCTGGGGCCCAGCCCAGTCCTCAGTGGACAGGGCAGGCAGGACACACAGTCAACGTGACCCTAGGACAGGCTGGTGGCAGGGTCTATCCCATGCCCCCGCGGCCCTGCCCGGGGAGCTCCTCCACAGCCAGCAGGAACCCCGCTGGGGCTGGAACGCTCGGCCCAGCCACCCCCAAGCGAGGTCTGTGGTTGGAGCTAGGACCTGGATGGGAACAAGGGACAGTAATTGCCCTGCATGGGAAGCGGGTGCAGCTGTCACAGCTCACACCCGCCCGTGGGCCCGTGCCTCCTGCTGCCCACGGCCATCTGCTCCAGGGTTTCTGTGCCTGGGCAGTAGCCCTGTGAAGACCCACCCTCTGTGCCCCACAGGGCTGGAATAAGGGGGCAGGACCAGGAGCCCTGCTCCTGGAGTGGGTTGTTCATCAGCGTGCCGCGCCCTCTGGCCATGAGAGGAGGCATCACTGCCTTGCCCTGCAGGCTGGGCTTGGTTTTGGGCTTGGTCCTCAAGTTGGGGCCGCCCACTGACCCGTCCTGGGTGGGCGGGCACCCATGGTCCCAGAGGGGGAGGGGCAGGTGAGCCACTCGGGCAGCTTTCCTTGGTGCTGGGGCAGGGCTTGACCAGCCTCGTCACCAAGCGACTGCATCACAGAGCGCCCACACATGTAGGCATCGCGGCGTGGGGGAACACGAGGAGCCCAAGGCATGCTGTGTTGTAATTTAACTTTGGAGGCAGACAGAGCCCTCCTTTCGCTGTCCACTCCCCAAACACCCACAGCAGGAGGGCGGGGGCGGGGTCAGCCACGTCAGGAGCCAAGAGCTCTGCCTGGGTGACCCTGTGGGTGCCGCCTCCCGCAGGGCAGGGCCAGGTCCTGATCTCAGGCCATCAGCTGGGCCAGCACCTGCCCAGAGAGTGTCCTAGTCCCGGGGGCTGGTGGGTGGCCCTGCTGCCTGGGAAGACCTCTCCCCACAGGGGCCACGTTCTTGGGGGACGTGGCTTCTCCCCTGCGGCCACGTGCTGTCCCCCAGAGGTGCCTCCGAAAGAGGAGGGTACATGGCAAGCAAATGGTCAGCTTCGGTTATCCAGGGAGCAGCCTGTGGAGGGTGGGCAGCTGAGGGAGCGAGTGGGTGGGCAGAACTGGGCCTGGCTTCTTACTTTTTTTTTTTAAGATTTATTTATTTTATTACAAAGTCAGATATACAGAGAGGAGGAGAGACAGAGAGGAAGATCTTCCGTCCGATGATTCACTCCCCAAGTGAGCCGCAATGGCCGGTGTGTGCCGATCCGAAGCCGGGAACCAGGAACCCTCTCTGGGTCTCCCACACGGGTGCAGGGTCCCAATGCATTGGGCCGTCCTCAACTGCTTTCCCAGGCCACAAGCAGGGAGCTGGATGGGAAGCGGAGCTGCTGGGATTAGAACCGGCACCCATATGGGATCCCGGGGCGTCCAAGGCGAGGACTTTAGCCGCCAGGCCACGCCGCCGGGCCCTGGGCCTGGCTTCTTAGCAGGGGATCTTGGGGCCAGTACCCGCATCCTGGCTAACCATTCCACTCCGAGTAAAATCCCCCTCCAAAAAGGTGCAGGGGTGTGGAGAGCCAGGGATCCGGCTGGGGCTGCCCCTGGCCTGGGGAGGCCGGGGCTGGGTGCCCCTTCTCAGAGCCAGTACAAGGGCCAGTGGCCACGTGGAGGGTCTGGGAGGCAGACAGCGGTGGCCGCTGAGCTCTCCCTGTCCTCTTTGAGCCAGGTACTGACAGGACAGACTCGCTCGCTTCTGCCCGGCGGCTGGGTTCCCCATGGCCACGTCCTGGGAACGTGGTTTTGGCCCGACCTCTGTGGACAGGCCCGTCCTGCTCCCTGCCTGAGCTCTGGCCACTCTGCAGGCAGAGGTACCGCGACAGCCTGCCCTGCACCCCACCACTGTGGATGCAGTTGCCAGGCCTGGAGGGCACCAGGAATCTAGACAGCGCCCACATGGAGTAGAGGTCAGGATGGGGTTTGTGGTGTCCACACTGCATCCACAGTGCTGCTCACACAGCCCGGGGGGACTGCACTCCGCAGTGGGGTGAGGGGGCGGGTCCCTGAGGGGTGAGTCCTGCCCAGCAGCCTTTCCCTCTGATGCTGTCCTCTTAACCGTGGACCAGGGTCTCCCGTGGACCCTGGCAGAGAAGTCTGCTCTGACTCTGTAACTTCAGTCCCCAAGTCATACGACTGGGTGTGGGGGACCCAGATCCTGCAGAAAGACCCCTCTGGCACTGGCAGAGCAGGCAGGGGCTGGAGCCTGGGGGCCGTGGGCGGAACCAGCAGATGCTCCCACTGCGTGGGCTGAGGGAGTGCTGCTGCTGGCCACACGGGGGCACCAGAGCTCCATGGACAAGGTCAAGACTGGCCTGGGGTCACCAGCCTGGACAACCGGCCAGTTTGAGGTCACGTCCCAGGGGGCTTCCAGGAGAGTGGCCGGCTCAGTCAGCCCGAGGTGGTGACCCATGCAGTGGGTGACTTGCGGTCAAGGTGTGGCCCCTGCCGTCCAGGGCCCAGCAGGGTGGATGCTGCCCCCCATCAGTGGGGGGCACCATGTGTGTTTACTCTGCCTGTGGCCACATCAGGAGCCTTGTCAATATTCATCCCAATTACAGATTTGTCTCTTCCCGCATGAGGCTGCCCCGGTGGTGCCTGGGAGTTGGTTCCAGGGAGGGGCTGGGGTTAGGAGGCTCAGACCTTGGGCACAGCAGCAGCAGTGGACCCTACTTTGGCTGGGGTGTTGTGCACAGGTGTGGTGGCCGTGGTCCTTGCAGCCTGGTCACCCAAAGCCCTGTCCAGGAGGTGCCCACACTGCCCCCTCCTTCTGGCTAAAACCTGAGCCCAGTCAGCAGCAGGTCCTGGGCCCAGGCATGTGCGGTGGGGAGGGAACCAGCCCTCCTTGTCCTTCCAAGCCAGGCAGATTCTGAGTGGGTGCGCCGGTTCATGTCCCAGCTGCCTCACTTCCCATCCAGCTCCCTGCTTGTGGCCTGGGAAAGCAGTTGAGAACGGCCCCAAACCTTGGGACCCTGCACCTGCGGGAGATCAGGCTGTCCCTGGGGTCTTCCCCCACTGGTGGCCCCAGGCGTCCGCACGGCCACAGCCAGCCTGTCCTGGGTGTGGGCTCTCGCCAGCCTCGGAGCAGGCTGTGGTGCTGCCCCTGTACACCCAGGGCTGTGCTGGTTCCTTCCCACCTACTTTTCCGGCCTGCAGCTCCCGCTCATCCTCTGTCCCTCTCGTATCTGTATCCATTTATCTCTGAGGTGTGCGCGCGCGCGCACACACACACACACACACACGAGGATCTTTGCTCCCCAATGCCTGCAGTAGCCAGGAGATTCCAGCTCAACCTGGGTCTGCCACAGAGAAGCTGTGGCCCCGTCGCTGCGGCCCCCAGGAGTGTCACTGTGGCCTTCGCATGTGCCGGTTGGTGTCCCAGGAGGCCTCCATCCCTGCATGACCACCTGGGCCTGGGCTCCTCTCGCTGCCTTTCTGAACTGGGGGAGGGGACCAGCAGACCCCAGCCCCATCCTCAACTGGCAGACAGAGCACCTAGGTCCCTCGGTGCTGCAGGGGGTGGGGTGGGGAGCACTCTGCCACCCCAGGCAGTTTCTGGGCCTGTAGAGAGGTGCCCGTCCCAGGCCCCTCTGAGATGACCCTCGACGGGGCTGCCACAGCCGAGTATTCCTCCTCCCGCCCCACTGCCTTGCAGTCTCAGCTGCCTCCTGCTTGGTGGCCCCACTCTCTTGGCTGATGGAGCCCATGGGGAGCCTGTGCACTGGGCCCCAGGGTGCCCAGGAGGGGTGCCAGCCAGGAGCGGTAGGGCTGGCTGGGTGGGGCCGCCTCCCCTGCTCAGGGAAGGATGGGAGGGCTGGCGACAGCGGATGTAAATGCAGAGACATGACCTGAAGATCTGTGGGACATTTGCATAAATATTGTCTGCTGGAAGCAATTAGCGGTTTGTCTGCACCCAGCCCGGCACAATTTGCACTTTTTCCAGCCTCCTGCCTGCCTGAGTGTGAACTCCATGCTTGCGGGTGGCGTCTGTGGCCTTGCACCTGGAAAGGAGGGCTTGTGGGCTTTCCACGTTCCCTGCACACCCTGCACCAAGCTCCCCACTCAGTCCCGGGGTCTGTGCGTCCCTGGCTATGTAGCAGGTGAGGCGGCTTATGTCCAGGGCGAGTGTGCTTGGCCAGGTGCCTCTGAGCCCTGCCTGCTTGCCTCCGGAGCCGCGGGGGCTCTGCTTCCTGTGCTGTGGGAACGCCCCGGCTGGCGTGGAGCTCACGGACGGGGGAGGTAGTACCGGGTGTGGGAAGGGATTGGGCAGGGTCGCCGAGTGTGGCCTGAACAGGGTGAAGCTAGGGCGCAGTCTGTGTGTCCCCGGGGCTCTCTGGAACCAGTCTGGTAGAGCGATGCTTAGACAGCATTTCCATGGGCGCTGTGCTCATTAACATTTATTATCCTCCTCGTGTATACTGTTAAGGGGGGGCGGTTGGACAGAGAGGGACGGGGAAGCGAGAGTGAGTGAGCTCTCAGCTGTTGGTTCACTCCCCTCATCCCACAGCCAGGGCAGGCCAGGCTGAACCCTGCAGCCGCACCTCCACCAGGGTCGCGATGTGGCCAGAGGGGCCCCAGGCTCTGGGCTGTCCCCAGCTCCCTCCTGGGAGGGAGGACTGGAGCTCAGGAGCTCCACCGCGGGACACGCATCCCGACCACTGGCTGAAGCCTGAAGCGTGCCAAGTGTGCCCTGGTGCGCCCTGTGCTCTCCCCAGTCCTGCTTGTAGAACTTCTGGCTGGGGCAACTGGTGAGGTCCCCCGACGGTGGAGATGCGAGACCGGGAGCCGCCAGGGAGCAGCTGTTCTGCAGGGTGCGCCTTTGGTGGCTTTGGAAGAGAGGCTGGTGCACACGCGTGTGCAGACGGGGCGAGGCCTTGCTCACCCAGCACCGGCTCCCAGCTGTCAGCCCTGCGCCTGCCTGACCAAGTGGGTGGTGGCACGGGGCAGAGTCCCATTTCTGTGCCACGCGGGTCCACATTGCTCAATGGGACACGCAGCACGGCTCGACAAGGAGATCACTTCTCCGTGCCAGCGGCTGCCTCCTGCTCTGGGAACGAAGGTGTTGATTCTGCCCCTTCCACCTGCCCCGCACAAACCTCAACCCAGGCCGTGCCGGCACACCCCCTGAGCTGGGCTGGCACGGTCGCGGCCGCATCCCCCAGCCGTGTCCCAGTCGCGCACCCACCCTCCGGAGCCCGGGCGGCCTCCCCGCGTGGGCGCGCACGTGCGGGGCTGTCCGCTGGGCTGACCGCCGGCGCGGCCGCCGCGCACGCGTCCCGGGCGCCGCCACTGCGCAGCCTCCCGTGCGCCCCGCGCCCGGCCCCGCGCCGGCTCCGGCTCCCCCGACCCGACCATGGCGCCCAGCAGCGCCCTCCTGGCGCAGTGCGTGTTTTCCGTGCTGGCGTTCCTGTTCAGCTTCGCCGTGGTGGTGCCACTGTCCGCGAACGGGCGCGACTTCGGCGGCCACTGCCCACTCTTCACCGAGGGCATGTGGCTCAGCGCCAACCTCACGGTGCACGAGCGTGAGCGCTTCACCGTGCAGGAGTGGGGCCCGCCGGCCGCCTGCCGCTTCGGCCTGCTCGCTGGCTTCCTGTCGCTGCTACTGGCCGGGGCGCATGCCTGGCGCGCCCTCTTCTTCCTTTGCAGGGGACACGAGGGGTGAGTGGGGAGCCCGCCCAGACGACCACCCTCCCAGAGCGCGCAGCCCCCACCCTATCTCTGGCTTGGCCGCCTTGGGCTGCGGAGGCTGCGCCGCCTGGGCGCGCCAGGACCCGGGTCAGCTCCCAGTCCGGGCCTGGGGCGATGGGGACCCCAGGGCCCATCCTGGCGGGCGGGAGGGGTGGCGCCTCTCTTTCCTTCTCCGGTTCCTTCTAGGGGGGGAGCTCCACCCGGAGTTTTCACTGGGTGGGGGTAGGGTCCTCCTGCTTGGGCCCCGGAGTCTTCACTGTTCAGAGGGTCTCGAGTGTCTGAGAAGCACCAGAGGCGTGGGTGGGGCGAGGGCCGTGTCTCCGCTTAGAAGCCTCCTCGCCCACCCAGAGACTCCAGCCTGGGGCCAGAAACTCGAAGGACAGAGCTGAGGCTGGCTGGTTATGGTTAGAGCTGAATTCAGGGTGAGGGGACTCCAGCTGGGCTCCCCACCCCAGACCCTCACCCCCGAGGCAGCTTCCCCCGACCCAACTCTAAGGATCCCAGCCCCGGGACCTGAGCCCCCCCGAGCCCCTGGGTGCTGTCCAACAGCTTGGTGGGCACATGCGCCAGCAGGGGCAGGTCAGCCCCTGGGTTTGGCTGGTCCAGCCGTGGAGAGCAGGCTGGCAAGTGGCAGTCAGTGAGGGCTTTGGGATGGCGGAGCGTCCTGGTGGGCATCTCTGGGGAGCTCCTGGGGAGATCCCAGCCCACCAGGGACCCTGCGGGCTGGCTGGGGTTAGTACACTACTTCAGAGACCTCACCAGTAGCTGCCTGGGGGCTTCACTCTGCCCAAGGGGGGCTGGGTCCTGAGCTTCTGGCTGGCTGCCCCCAGCTCAGGGGTGTCTGCAGTGCCCGGCGCCCCCGGCCCAAGGGTGTCTGCAGTGCCTGGTGGGCTGGAGGGTTAAGGAGCCTGCGGGTGCCTCTGTAGGGGTGTCTGCCCTGGAGGGAGCTGGCTGGTGCAGGATGGATGGGTGGGCTGCAGCAGGAGGGCAGTGCCCCACGAGTGCCTGTGATTGACAGCCCGTCTGCCTGCCCACACCATCACTCAGCTCGGCAGGATCCCATCTCCATGGAGACAGCACATCCTGGTGCAGAAGCAAGGGAGAAAGATGAGATAACCCCTTGTGTGCCAGCGCCACAGTCCTGGCCTGGCTTTGTGACCCGGGTGAGGCCCCCTGTGTGCCAGCCATGGTCCTGGCCTGGCTTTGTGACCCGGGTGAGGCCCCCTGTGTGCCAGCCATGGTCCTGGCCTGGCTTTGTGACCCGGGTGAGGCCCTCTGTGTGCCAGCACCATGGTCCTGGCCTGGCTTTGTGACCCGGGTGAAGGTTTGGACACGTCCATTTCTTCACAACTGGGTGAGGGGACGGGAAGGAGGCTGTGGGCTCTGGATGGCACCCACGCTGTCAGCAGCCTCAGTGGAGGGTTGCCGGGAGACCCTGGCCTGGGAAAAGGGGAGAGCCACAGCGAAGAAAGCCTATGTGGCTGGGGGCCATGCCTTCTGAAAGTCAGGACCGGTCAAGGCCCCTGCTGCCATCTGCTCTCGCCTGGCCCTGCCCAGCCCCCCGAGGCCCGTGGGGGAGGCAGCAGAGCGAGGCCAGGTGCCCATGGGCTCTGCTGCCCCGGGAGACCACCCCAGGATGTCCCCAGGGACTGTGCCAGTCCTTGCTTTCCTGGCCACCCCACCATGGAGCAGAGTGGGACATGGGTCCCCTTCTCCTGCAGCCTGTTGTCCCTCCCTAAGGTAGACTTGACTGTCCCTCGGCCCTCAGGGACAGCACTGAACTGGGCTGGAGCACAGTGGCAGGGGTTCCTGGGGAGGCCTGGTGGGCTCGGGCTGTGGCGGGCAGGGAAGCAGCCACCGTTTGCAGCAGCAGGAAGTGAGGTGCAGGTGGGACATGGGGCATGTGTAGGTGGAGAGCAGAGGGGTTTGTTCCACCACTGAAGACTGGGGGGTCCTGCCTGAGGCCATGGAGAGACGTGGGGGTGGGCTATCAAGCAGGGGCATGGGGTCACACCTGTCACCTCTGCTCTTGCAGCTCCCTGCTCCAGGCCTCCCTGAGCCTCTTGGTCAGCACGTTCGTGGTCTTCCTGGTCTTCATTGCCGGCACCATTGTCAGCGTTGGCTTCTCCATGTGGTGTGACGCCATCACTGAGAAAGGCACCCAGCCCCACAGGTGCGGCCCCCAACCTGTGTGCACCTGTGGGCTTCTGTCTGCCCGACTCAACACCATGCCACTCTCCCACCCTAGGGAGGGACAGCTGGTGAGGGGTGGACGTGGTAGCTAGGCCTGGGTCCTGGAGGGGTGGACGTGGTGGCTGGGCCTGGGTCTGGAGGGGTGGACGCGGTGGCTGGGCCTGGGTCCTGGAGGGGTGGATGTGGCGGTTGGGCCTGGGTCCTGGAGGGGTGGACGTGGCTGCTGGGCCTGGGTCCTGGAGGGGTGGACGTGGCGGCTGGGCCTGGGTCCTGGAGGGGTGGATGTGGTAGCTGGGCCTGGGTCTGGAGGGGTGGACGTGGTGGCTGGGCCTGGGTCTGGAGGGGTGGATGTGGTAGCTGGGCCTGGGTCTGGAGGGGTGGACGTGGTAGCTAGGCCTGGGTCCTGGAGGGGTGGACGTGGTGGCTGGGCCTGGGTCTGGAGGGGTGGACGTGGCGGCTGGGCCTGGGTCCTGGAGGGGTGGATGTGGTGGCTGGGCCTGGGTCCTGGAGGGGTGGACGTGGCGGCTGGGCCTGGGTCTGGAGGGGTGGACGTGGCGGCTGGGCCTGGGTCTGGAGGGGTGGATGTGGTAGCTGGGCCTGGGTCCTGGAGGGGTGGACGTGGTGGCTGGGCCTGGGTCTGGAGGGGTGGACGTGGCGGCTGGGCCTGGGTCCTGGAGGGGTGGACGTGGCGGCTGGGCCTGGGTCCTGGAGGGGTGGACGTGGCGGCTGGGCCTGGGTCTGGAGGGGTGGACGTGGCGGCTGGGCCTGGGTCCTGGTGGCTGGGCCTGGGTCTGGAGGGGTGGACGCGGTGGCTGGGCCTGGGTCTGGAGGGGTGGACGTGGTAGCTGGGCCTGGGTCCTGGAGGGGTGGATGTGGCGGTTGGGCCTGGGTCTGGAGGGGTGGACGCGGTGGCTGGGCCTGGGTCTGGAGGGGTGGACGTGGCGGCTGGGCCTGGGTCTGGAGGGGTGGATGTGGTAGCTGGGCCTGGGTCTGGAGGGGTGGATGTGGTAGCTGGGCCTGGGTCCTGGAGGGGTGGACGTGGTGGCTGGGCCTGGGTCTGGAGGGGTGGATGTGGTAGCTGGGCCTGGGTCCTGGAGGGGTGGACGTGGCGGCTGGGCCTGGGTCCTGGAGGGGTGGATGTGGTGGCTGGGCCTGGGTCCTGGAGGGGTGGACGTGGCGGCTGGGCCTGGGTCTGGAGGGGTGGACGTGGCTGCTGGGCCTGGGTCCTGGAGGGGTGGACGCGGTGGCTGGGCCTGGGTCTGGAGGGGTGGACGTGGCGGCTGGGCCTGGGTCCTGGAGGGGTGGACGTGGTGGCTGGGCCTGGGTCTGGAGGGGTGGATGTGGTAGCTGGGCCTGGGTCTGGAGGGGTGGATGTGGTAGCTGGGCCTGGGTCCTGGAGGGGTGGACGTGGCGGCTGGGCCTGGGTCCTGGAGGGGTGGATGTGGTGGCTGGGCCTGGGTCCTGGAGGGGTGGACGTGGCGGCTGGGCCTGGGTCTGGAGGGGTGGACGTGGCGGCTGGGCCTGGGTCCTGGTGGCTGGGCCTGGGTCTGGAGGGGTGGACGTGGCGGCTGGGCCTGGGTCTGGGGGCGGATGTGGGAGGTGGCAGGAGTGGGCCCGGAAGCTGGGGCCATGGTGGAGGTGCTTGTCCCCTGGTTTCCTTCCTACGTGGCCGTCTTTCCAGCTGCGAGGCCCTGCAGGATCTGGATCTTGAGCTAAATGTGGACAACTCGGCCTTCTATGACCAGCTGGCCGTCGCCCAGGTGGGCGGGACCTGGGGGCGGCAGGGGTGGGCGGGGTGGAATAGGGTGGCTGGGGGCACTTCTCGCAGGGCGCTCACCAGGCAGTCCCAGGGGAGGAAGCAGGTGTAGGCATGGGGCAGGCTTCCTGGAGGGAGGCTGCTGGGCCTTGAGTGCCCAGAGGGGTTTTTGGGGCAGAGGAAGGGACAGGCAGGGCATGTGGGGGCCAAGGTACTACAGCCAAAGCCAAGCAGGGGATTCTGGGTTCTCCAAGTTGGCCTCTGATCTTGGTACCAGGTCAGCTCGCTCGGGTGGGTTCCCAGGTCACCTATACTGGAGGACAAGGTCAGCCCCACTGCACCTGCCAGTCACCCTCTGGTGGCCCCGGTGGCCAGGGCAAGGACAGGCAGAGGCACTCAGCGAGGACCAAGGTGGGGCCTTGGTCCTCCACGCCTGTGCCCCAGGCCAGGGGGTTCCCGGTCTCCAGCCCAGGCCCTGAAGGCCTCTGAGGGCTAGGGACACTTCCCGCAGCCAAGGGTCCTGGGGGAGCCGGGAGGGGAGAGGTGCCAGGGGTTCCCTGAAAGTGTCTGGCTGCCTGGGTCCCTGGGTGCCTGCCACCCTGTCCCGTGCTTTCCCACGGGCTGGGGTGGTCAGGGGCCCGCCATGGGCACTGACACTGCTCTCCTCTGTGCAGTTCGGGCTCTGGGCCTCGTGGCTGGCCTGGCTGGCCGTGGCCGTGCTGTCCTTTCTGAAGGTCTACCACAGTTACCGCCAGGAGGACCTGCTGGGCAGTCTGGGCCATGAGAAGGAGCTGCTGCTGGCCAGGCCGGCCGCTCGCACCGCCTTCCAGGGGGACAGAAGTGCTGTCATCTAGGCCTCCAGTGTGGGCAGCCCCTGGGGTTCCCGCTGCACCCCTACATACCAACCAAGGGCTGCTTGGTGTGTACCCCCATCCCCCATGGGAAACTAGGCCCCCTCTCCTCCCCTTCCCACCCATTCCATAGCCTCCCCGGCCGGCAGGTCCTCCCAGCTGTTGGGAACTGGGCCCAGGCGTGTGGCTACCTGGGCTACACCCCGTCTCCGGCCCCACCTGCCCATGGGGGGCAGGGGTCTCCTGGAGCTGTGGACCTGGCAGGGTCCTATGGGGAGGCTGTGTGGCAGGTGCCTGTCCAAGGAACGGTCAAGGCAGGGACAGTGTGCTCTGGCCCAGGGCTTGGCTGAGTTTCCTGCTGAGCAGCAGGCCCCGGTAGGGGGATGGGGGGTTGGTCTGCACTGTGGAAAGGGACGTGGCTTCTCCCATGCAGGATCCCTCTCCCCTACCCTGCCTAGGAGGATCCAGGTGGGGGTGGGACTGGAGGTGGTCAGGGATGGCATGCCTGTCGGCTGGGTTCTCAATAAAGACACCCACACTTGCTTCTGTCCTGAGTCTCTCTGCTTGTTCTGCAGCCTCAGTGGTTCCGCGGCATCCACTGTGCGTCCGCGGGCTCTGAACCTCCCACAAGACGCCCCCCTGGAGTAGCAGCTGCCGTGGGGGGAGCAGGGTCCCCCTGGCTGCCTCTGCCAGGTGGGGCAGGAGGAGGGATGAAGGAGACAATGCCCCCCCTCACTGCAGCCTGGGTTGGGCCTGTAGGCCCTGTTCCCTATACCACACCTCAGGAGCCTGAGCTTGTGTCTGGCAGCAGTGCTGGCTTGGGGTTCCTCGGGACCCCTATGGATCCCTCTAGGCACAGCCCTGGTCCAGCAAGACCTGGGGAGGGGACCCTGACTGCAGAGTCGGGGTAGGGGGCTCGGGCAGGACTCACTGCGGGGCCTCAGGGCATCCAAGGGGTTGGGTGCATGTGCTCCCAGGAGGTCCAGGAGGGAAGCTGGGGAGGGGGGTAGGTATGAGGTGGCCGGTGAGCAGCAGTGCCTGGGCACAAGGGGCACTGTGTGTCTCCTGCCCTCCTACGGTCCCTGGGCTGGGGAACATCTCCCTGGATGCTGGCCACTCCTGCTGTCCACCGTGGCCTCCGTGTGTGTTCAGCAACCCTGTCCATGAAGGCTCTGGAGAGGCCCCTGCCATCTGCCCTCAGCTGGCAGAGCCCCAACCATGGCCGATGCTTGTGAGGCTCCCACCCCCGCTAGCCCCTTCGGCCTCCCATTCCCTTGTAGCTGTCTTCCAGGGTTCCCCACCCTGGGAGCTCCCCTAGTCGCCGGGGGGAGTGGGGTGCAGGCTCAGAGGGAGGCCCAGTAGGCCTTCTCTCCCTGAGGCCCAGAGCAGCCTGTGGCTGGGCTTGACCACCTTGGAGATCCACAGAGGCCAGGAGGGGTCCCCGCCACAAGGGGCTGTCACCAGGGAGGCCCCGGCTGGGCTGAGCAGGTGCGGTGTGCGCAGGGTGTGCCCAGGGCCAGTTGAGTGATTGCTTGGATTCTCTGACCTCACTGTGGAGCCCCTCTGTGAATCAGACCAGGCTGCAGGGCCCCCTCCCATGTCCGTTCCCAAGCCTGGGACCCCGCCACTGGGCAGCCTTGCCAGCTGCAGCCCAGTGCCCCACTTGCCACGCACCAGCCCTGGGCACTCCATCCCTCCAGCCTGCCTGCTCAGGGCTGCATCAGAGCTGCAGGAGGCGGTGCCAGCACACGAGGGCGGCATGCCGCAGGTGCCTGGCCAGAACCAGGAGCCGGGCCCGGAGCTCCTCCAGGGTTGTGACCATGGGTGTGGGCCGGCTGCAGCACAGGCCCAGTGCCGCCACGAGCAAGACACACAGGGACAGTGACAGCAGGGACGGGCGGCCGCGAGGTGTGGGCACTGGGGAGAGAGGACAGGGTCAGCCCTGAGGGGACAGCTGGGCAGGCAGTCGGGGAGACCCCAGCTGTCCCCACCCCTGCCTGCCAGGGTGGGTCCTGGTTCACGGGGGACACACGTCCCAGCCACCCCAGTTCTCAGCGGGACCCTGGTGCCAGAGGAGGCCTGGACCAGACCGGACCAGACTCTTGTGGGTGAGGCGGAGCCCAGGCTCCCGGGAATCACACTTGCCTGTGGTTGCCACGATCTCCCTGCCAGCAATGTCTAGGGAGGAAACAGAGTGGCTGGAGGCTCAGCCCTCTCCACCTCCCAAGGGGGCCCTCAGGGGACCTGAGGTCAGGGACTGGGGACCCCTTTCCCTGGAGCTCCCCCGCTCTGCCTCACCCTGTGCCCCCTTACAGTGCACGGCTGCCTCCAGCGGCTCCCGGAAGCGTACGCGCCTCCCTCTCCTCTTGGGCTCAGCCCCCTGGGGCCTGTGCTCAGAGCTCCTCCGCAGGATGGAGGGGGGCTGCCTCCCAGCCCCTTCCTGGGGCTGCTGCTGGGGGCTGGAGGCAGATGGGCTCAGGGCTCTGTGGCTCCTTTGGGCTCTGCGTGGACACACCTGCTATGGGGAAGGGGGTGGGGTGTGAGGGCCAAGGGAGCCGGGCGGTGGCCAGCCGGTTGGGGGGCCTGGCTCTAGGGTTCCTCTGGCCGGTACGGACTCATGCCCTTCATCTCTGGCCATGTTCCCCTGGGGAGGGCTTTTCTGCTTCAACCCCGGGGGCGCCCTCCTGCACAGCCAGGGTCTCCCTCTGGCCCTGAGTCCGGGAGACGACCCTGGCATGTTCCCAGTCCCTCTGAGCTTGTGACGTGGACTGTAGGGCCTGCCCTGGCAGTGAACTCGGGGTCTGAGGCCGGGTGCTGTTTGCTTGCAGCCCCTGCCTGCTGTCCAGCTCTGCCTTCCCCCTCCCTGAGCCACTCAGCTGGCCTTGTCCAGCCCTCCCTGCTCCTTGGGCCCCTCCACCTTCAGCCTTACCAGGGGTCTTGTCCACCTGGCCGGGCCAGATCCTTGGGGTCCCTGTCCCGGGGCCCCCTCCGAGGTGTTCTGCTGCAGGGTGCCTGGGTCCACCTTACCCTGTCTGCCATGGACATTGGGGCTCTGTGGATTCTCTCCAAGCCCCCTGGCCTGCGGGGGCATCCGGGGCCAGGGCTTGGGGCTGCAGGCTGGGCCCGACGTGCTCATGTGCTGGAAGCCGGGTCTGCGAGGAGCAGCAGTGTCCGGTACACACACGACCTGCAACCTGTGATACGGGGACACGCGTGGCAGTTCCGGGGCTGTCCTCCGCTGCCCCAAGCTTGGTCTTCATGGTGGCCCCAGTTAGTGTGTGTGAGCATGAGCACAGGTGTGACGCCTGCCTGTGGACAGCAGGGCTTGGTGTGCTGGGCACAGGGGCCTGGCATGGCTCTGCCTGTGGACAGCAGGGCTTGGTGTGCTGGGCACAGGGGCCTCGCATGGCTCTGCGTGTTAGAGTCTTGGGTGCCATGAAGAGGCTGCGTGTTGGGGTCTCCTGGTCCCCGGGTCTCAGTCTTCTTGGGTACCGTGAGGAGGCGGGCACCTGTTGGGGCACGGGCTTCGCACGGGCAGGGAGGGGCCTGAGGGCTTTCCCCTCCCCCTGCAGCCCTGCCGGCCCCGGGGCCTCAGGCCTCCCTAGACACATGCAGCGTCGGGGAGCTCCTGGCAGGGCCAGCGTAACCCGAGCGCTGGCTGCTGGTGATAAAGGGTGGAAAATAGCCCTGGCAGAGCCTGCACAGTGTCACCGCCACTTGGCCAGGCTTGGGGGGCCTCTGCCCGGGACCCCACGCGGAGCTCACGGCTCCATCCTCCTCAGGGAACAAGCCCCTGGACAGGCTCAGGACCCCCAGCTCCTGCCCACTCCTCCTGGGCTCAACATCTGGCCAAGCCCGACCTCCCCCCAGGGGCTGTGTCTGCTTCCTGCAGTGACAGAGGTCTGGCCTGGCCCTGGCTGGCCCCTCCTGCCCCCCTGCAGGATGGGGCCGGCCGAGGTGCCGCCTGTCCCCCAGGGCTCGGCCAGCTCCTGGGCCACAGCTGCACCTGCTCCTGGTTCAGCCCTCATTCCCCCAGGGCAGCACAGCCTCCTCTGTGGGGCTGGGGGAAGTGGGGCCCCGCAGGCTCCCTTCCTCACACACACACTCAGGACGGACACACACTGCCCTTGGCCTTGCTCACGTGCTGCTCTCGGCGTGGCACCTCCTCGGACTGTGTCCCTGCTGAGGATCCAGGGCTCCTGTGCAGGCACAGCCTCCTCTGTGGGGCTGGGGGATGTGGGGGCCCCGCAGGCTCCCTTCCGCACACACACACTCAGGATACACCCACACTGCCCTTAGCTGCGCCGGGCGGGAACCGGAGCTGCCGCAGATCACAGAGCAGCTGAGAAGTTTCCATGACAAGGGCCCGGGGCCCGGTCACCTTGTTGCCCTCTGCACGACTGGGCTCATTGGACAATGTCCCTCGGGACTGCTGCCACGCAGGCCCCAGAACAGGAACAGGACACCATGGATGCCCCCCTCCATGGGCCTCCCTCGAGTCGGAGGCCCCCAAAAGGTTCATGGTCCTACACTCTGCTCACAAGTGGGACAGTGGCAGCCCCCTGGGGCCCCTGCTGCCCTGGCCTCTGCCCCTGAGGCCCTCTGTGCCCACTGCCACATGAAGGCTGCAGGGGACGGCACACCCGGTGACGGCTGTGTGTCTGTGGGGTTCACGGCCCTGGGTCCCGGGAGGCTGGGACAGGGAGACCTTGAGTGGGAAGAGCCTTGATGGCCAAGCCTGGGTGTGACACCCTGAACAGGTCCCAGAACTTCCCTGTGGGGTTGGTTGGTCTGAGTCCCCCGGGCTTGGCCGTGGCAGGGTGGCCTCAAGTGCTGGCTTCCATTGGCTCAGCAAGAGCTGGTACTCTGGGAGTATCTGGCTGAGGCCCAGTTGCCATCAGGCCTGCCCTGGTGGTGGGGGGCTCCTCCAAGGCCCTTGGGGGTTGCCTTCTCGGCCTCCTGCCCTGGGGGTCTGTGCCTCAGGCTGGGGTGCGGGGCCGGGCACGCTTCCACCTGGGAGAGCCCTCGGCCTGGGGAGGCTGCCCGTGGTGGCTCCCTGGGCACACTGCAAAGTGCTGCCCACTGCCCTGCTCTGTGCTGCTGGGCCAGGGCCCGTCTACACCGGAAGCTGTGGTGGTGTCTGCCCCCTGCCCAGCTCTCACCTGGCTCCTCCTGGGTCGGAGACGGTCCGAGAACCCTGGGCGCTGCGGGAGTCCTGGGGGCATGTCAGCTCCTGGGCAGCACCTGCGGGCTGCCAGGGCCACCCTGTGTCTGCTGCTGGCCCGCCCTCATCCTGAGCTATAATTACCTCTCCCCCTTGGCAAAAATAGCAACGACCCTGCGACAGGTTCCCCGGGTGGGTGAGGAGGGTGGGCCAGGCCTGCAGACAGGAAGCTGGAGTTCAGAAACCCCAGCTGGGAATTCAGTAGGGGGGAAGAGGGGTCCTCTCCCCTGGCTTGTGGCCAGGGGCAGCAGGCGGCCAGGGTCATGGCATTGCTGGGAGTCTGGGTGGTCCCTCCCGGCAGCCCTGCCCCAGCTCTGTTGGTGCCTCCCGCGGGTAGACCTGGCGTGTCGGGGGGGGGGGGTCGGGTCACTGAAGGGAGCTGTTGAGGTGAGGCAGAGATCTCACCCGTGTCACTCCAACAGGAGGGGCCCCTGGGAGCTCGCCGCTGCGCACAGTTGCAGGGCCGCGAGCTTCCTGGATGGCACCAAGCAGGTGGGTGCGATACTCATACAGCTGCTTCACTCTCAGGCTCCGCAGGCCCGAGGGGCCCCAGGGCTGCCGGGGATACCGCGAGGAAAGGGGAGCCCCTCCAACAGGAGCTGCCTTGGGGTCACTGCTGGGGGGTGGCGGGGCAGAGGCAGGAGGGACCCCCATCCCCGTCCTGCTGAGGCAGACTCTGGGTCGGCAGTGAGCACCCGCTGGGAGACCTGGCTGGAGGCCCTGGCGTTGGTGTGGCCCTGCATTCACTCGGTGACCAGCAGGTGGGGGACCTCTCTCTGCTTCTCTGCCTTTGAAACCAAATAAAAATTAAAACAACGGGGCTGGCACCATGGCATAATTTTCTGATTCTCTGCCTGCAGTGTTGGTGTCCCATCTGGGCGCCAGTTCAATTCCTGGCTGCTCCACTTCTCATCCAGCTCCCCAGGAAAGCGGCAGAAGATGGCTTAAGCGTCAGCCCTGCCCCCACCTGGGAGACTGGAGGAGGCTCCTGGCTCTGGGGAGTGAATCAGCAGATGGAACATCTCTCTGGAACTCTGTCCTTAAAATAACAATCATAAAAAAACAAGAATAAATAAGAATAATACACTTGGGACAGACAGGGCCGTGGGAGACTAGACACAGTGGACAAGGGGCCGCCACGGAGGGCACAGCCCGGCCCTGGTCCACCTTGGACCCTCTTTCAGCTCGTGAACAAGCAGATTCTGGGCCATGTTCCAGGTCGGCACTGAGTTCTCCACCTTAGGATGGTAAGAAGGGGTCCAGGGCCAACCGGGGCAACCGGGGCAGGGGTGTCTTCAGGCAGCCCAGGGCCAAGCAGGGCCACTGTGCCAGGTCCGGGGGGCAGCGGGGGGCCCGGAGCTCAGTGCCAGCCACCAGGCTGAAAGGGAACCCAGGGTTGGTCAGGGAGCGTTGGTGGCCCCGAGGGTGGGGTCCGACAGGAAGGTGGGAGGGAGACAGTGCTGGGGCTACTGTGGGATGGCGGCCAGAGGAGCAGAGGTGTGGGCCTTGGGGTTGCTGCCAGGGGTGGGCTGAGGGCAAGTCCTGACTTAGGAGCCCTGGGGCTGCCCAGACGGGAGGGTGGGCCTAGATGGGTCTTGTGCCATACTGTGTCCCCCTGTGGAGAGAGCCTCCTTAGCCTTTGGGTGCACAGCGAGGGGCGTGTCAAGGTCATGGCCCGGCCACGGAGGTCAGGACCCACTAGCGCTCACCTTGGAGTAGGGACACTGGAGCGAGAAGTCTGAACCCTGGCTGTGGGCCTTCTGGGTTGAATCCCCAATTGCAGGGTGTGGTGGTCCAGCCATGATAATGGGGAACCCACAGGCTCCACTGTGTGCTCCTGGGCCCCCCTTTTCAGCCGCTAAATTACTCACGGCCTCCGAGAAACAATAAAGTCTCCACTCTCAGTAGGAGCCATAATTATGATGACAAATTCTATTGGTGAGGCCGTCCCTCCTGTGCCTTGCTGCCTGGGCCTGTCCCAGCAGCCGGCTTGCTGGGGTGTGGGAGCCGCCGTGGCTCTCTGCCCTCCCCTGACTGTTGGGGGCAGCAAAGCTCCATGGGGGCCGTGGGAGCCGTTGGAGGACCGTGGGAGGCCCGTGGGGGCCGAGAAGCCTGCCCAGCGGCCGGTGGCCGAGGGCAGCTGGGCCGGGTCTGAGTGGCAGACAGCATGCCCACCTCCCTGTCTTATGGGGAACGGCAGGCTGGCCCTGGAATGGGCGCAGGACCCTGCCTGAAGATGGCAGTTCTTTGCTTGCACACCAGGGCTCACCCTGGGCTAAGTCGGCCCAGGGCCGCTAGGCACCTGAGCCCCCATGAGGCCTAGCCCAGGTTTGCTGGGGCCGGGCCCAGTGGTCACTGGGGGTGGGGCCCTGTGTCTGCGTCCGGGGATTCCCCGACCCTCCCCCTGGCGGGTGGGTGGGCCCCAGACCTGTAACCAGTCCTGGGTTCTGTGGGGCCCCTGTCCTGGCCATGCCTGGCTGGGCTCCCGGTGCAGTAGTCTGAAGGCAGTGCTGGCCAGGGGTGGGCCGGGCACCCGGTGCAGTGCTGACCAGGAGGCTTTGTGTTTCTTGTCAGGGTCATGACCCCTCTCTGGGGTCGGGATGTGGGCCTGTGAGCTCTGCTTTCTGGGGCCTAGGATTCTTGTATGATCATTCGCCCTCCAGGACAGCTCCCTATTGCCACCAAATGCCGGGCCCTTCCCACTCAGTTGGGGCCAGGCGAACCCTGGACACTGACCTCCAACCCTCAACAGTGGCCGGCAAGTTCAGGCCAGGTCAGGCCTCCAGGCTCTGGTCAGAGGGCGCAGGATGGAGGCCTGCATGATGGGCAGCAGCGAGAGCCACCAGGTGGCAGTGGAGGACCAGCAGGTGGGGCCCGGGGTTTTTGTCCAGGGCTGTGGCTGCAGGGACTCAGGTCAGTGCCCCAGGGGCCGCCAGCCTGGCCAGTGAACGAGGAGGGGCCTGAGTTGGCCAGGACAGCCTCCAGGGGTGACCAGACTGCTTGAGGGGCCCCACGCAGGCCCCACTTCCTGCAGGAGCAACAGCCCTTAGGGCCAGGGCCTTCCTTGGGCTGGCTTTCCCAGGGAAGAGGTCGTGCAGCCCCACTGCAGAGCCTGGGTGGGGTGGGCGCTCTGGTCCTTGTCTGTACTGTTTGCATGCACGTGCATGTGTTGGCACCTCTGTGGGAGCACATGTGTGCAATGTGCCGGGGAGTGGTGTGTGTCTCCTGGACACAAGGCGGCTTGCAGCTGCCTGTCCTGTGAGCGAGTCAGGAGGGACCCTGTGAAGGTGATGTCGGCTGTGTCTCAGGCTCACCCTGGTGGGGGCCGAAAGGGGAGGGCCGTGGGTGCAGCCGTGGCTCTGCCCCCTGGGTCGGGAGGGACCTCCAGGGAAGCCGGACCAGCTGTAGGAGGCCGGGCAGCCAGGCTCTGGGGTGGGCTGTGGCTGGGGTGGGGGTGGTGCTGGCAGCGTCCCAAGGCCGTGGCTCCCTTGTACCCTGACAACGCTGCCGGGCTGACAGTGGCAAGTGCGAACTGCAGCTCATGAATGTTTAACGAGGCCTAACAAAAGAGCATGCATAATTAAGCAGCCCCCCGGAGGAGTGGAGTGATCTGTCTTCTTAAAGCGCTCTGTAATTTGTTAAGCTGCTGTAGAGTTTGCAGCGTGGCCATGGAGGCTCCAGTTTCCACTTCGTTTGTGGGATCTGGGAAGCAGGAGTGGCCATGTGGTCTACTGGGTCTATTGCAACGTCTTCATCCATCATTCCTTCCTTCCCTAACCCTCAGGAGGTCCCTGCCCGGACCCAGGGGCTTGGACCCAGATCTGGGTTCGCCAGGTTGGGGAGGCACCTTGGGGGATCCGGCTGAGGGTGAAGGTCGCGCCTGTGTGGGCGCCTGGAGAGACACCCAGTGCAACCTTCCGCCCTGCCCCTGCTGCCCTCCATGGGGCTGCCCTCTGGTCACCAGGGCAGCCCACAGGCTAGGACCTCTCCAGGGTCCAGGTGGCCACCTACCTTGTACAGCCAGGCTTCAGGATGACCTGATTGAGGGAGTCCTTGTGGCTCCGCAGCCCCAGGGAGCTGGGGTCAGGAATCCCATGTGGTGTCCACGGCGACCTCTGCCACACAGCACGGACAGTGGAACAATTCCCATATGGGAGCAACCGGCAGCTGGGCAAGCCCTTCCCTTGGGGATCCCACCTGCTGCTCCATGTCCCTGGGATGCCTGAGCTCCACGCAGCAGGCTGTGCCTCGCCAGAGCAGGCAGGGTTTCCTGGACAGTGCCCAATGCCTGCCTGCCCATGTCCACTGCCTCGTCAGGCTCTGGGCTAAGGATCGAGGGTGATGGGTCCAAGGGAACCCAGCTTCTGTCACTAAGGAGACACCCATGGGCCCTTGAAATGTAGAGTCCATGACAGGCACCTCAAGAAGATTCATGGCCCATGTACCTCAAGGACTCTGTGTTCTGGGACAACGGCGGGGGGTGTTGGGCAGGTGCAGGAGCAGGTGCAGGAGCAGGTACAGGAGCAGGTGCAGGTACAGGTGCAGGAGCAGGAGCAGGAGCAGGTACAGGAGCAGGTACAGGTACAGGAGCAGGAGCAGGTACAGGAGCAGGAGCAGGTGCAGGTACAGGAGCAGGTGCAGGAGCAGGTGCAGGTACAGGAGCAGGAGCAGGTACAGGAGCAGGTACAGGAGCAGGTACAGGAGCAGGAGCAGGTGCAGGTACAGGAGCAGGTGCAGGAGCAGGTGCAGGTACAGGAGCAGGAGCAGGTACAGGTACAGGAGCAGGTACAGGAGCAGGTGCAGGTACAGGAGCAGGTGCAGGAGCAGGTGCAGGTACAGGAGCAGGAGCAGGTACAGGTACAGGAGCAGGTACAGGTACAGGAGCAGGAGCAGGAGCAGGAGCAGGTGCAGGAGCAGGAGCAGGTACAGGTACAGGTGCAGGTGCAGGTACAGGAGCAGGTACAGGAGCAGGTACAGGAGCAGGAGCAGGTGCAGGAGCAGGTGCAGGTACAGGAGCAGGTACAGGTGCAGGTGCAGGTACAGGAGCAGGAGCAGGAGCAGGTACAGGAGCAGGAGCAGGTACAGGTACAGGAGCAGGTGCAGGAGCAGGAGCAGGAGCAGGTGCAGGTACAGGAGCAGGTGCAGGAGCAGGTGCAGGTACAGGAGCAGGAGCAGGTACAGGTACAGGAGCAGGTACAGGAGCAGGTGCAGGTGCAGGTGCAGGTGCAGGTACAGGAGCAGGTACAGGAGCAGGTACAGGAGCAGGAGCAGGTACAGGAGCAGGTGCAGGTACAGGAGCAGGAGCAGGAGCAGGAGCAGGTGCAGGAGCAGGTACAGGTACAGGAGCAGGTACAGGTACAGGAGCAGGTACAGGTACAGGAGCAGGTACAGGTACAGGAGCAGGTACAGGTACAGGAGCAGGTACAGGTACAGGTGCAGGTACAGGAGCAGGTACAGGTACAGGAGCAGGTACAGGTACAGGAGCAGGTACAGGTACAGGAGCAGGTACAGGTACAGGAGCAGGTACAGGAGCAGGTACAGGAGCAGGAGCAGGTACAGGAGCAGGTGCAGGTACAGGAGCAGGTACAGGTACAGGAGCAGGTACAGGTGCAGGTGCAGGTACAGGTACAGGAGCAGGTACAGGTACAGGAGCAGGTACAGGAGCAGGAGCAGGTACAGGAGCAGGTGCAGGAGCAGGAGCAGGTACAGGTACAGGTGCAGGTGCAGGTACAGGAGCAGGTACAGGAGCAGGTACAGGAGCAGGAGCAGGTACAGGAGCAGGTGCAGGTACAGGAGCAGGTACAGGTGCAGGTGCAGGTACAGGAGCAGGAGCAGGAGCAGGAGCAGGTACAGGAGCAGGTGCAGGAGCAGGAGCAGGTACAGGTACAGGAGCAGGTACAGGTACAGGAGCAGGTACAGGTACAGGAGCAGGTACAGGTACAGGAGCAGGTACAGGTACAGGAGCAGGTACAGGTACAGGAGCAGGTACAGGTACAGGAGCAGGTACAGGTACAGGAGCAGGTACAGGTACAGGAGCAGGTACAGGTACAGGAGCAGGAGCAGGTACAGGAGCAGGTACAGGAGCAGGAACATGTGTTGGAGCGGGAGCAGGTATAGAAAGGTTGGGGTGACTTTCAATGGTGGTGCTGTCCCTGGTCCTGGGCTCTGTGCAGCTCCGTGTTCCTGAGACACCCTACAGTGGCTTCCAAGCACATTGCCCAGCAGGCAGGGTGTCCACTCCTCAGGGCATTCTGAGACTTTGAGCCAAGTTCCTCCCCTGGCCCAGGTGCTGCTGCGGGGTGGCCTTCCTGGAGGTGCATCCCAGCCCTCCCTTGGTTCTGTTCCCAGGCCCTGTGACCTCTTCATGGCTGCTGGGTGCTAAGGTTCTCTTTCTAATATGTTTAATGCCATGAGTTGTTGCCATGAGCAATGGCTCCCTGGTGGCCGTGCTGGGCCGTGGTGTGTGGGGAACCATGAAATCACGCATGGCGTTTAATCCCCAGGGCTGCTCACTGCTGATTTGTATTAAGGACCCCCTGTTGCCTCGTGCAGAGACCCATCAGGCTGGGGGGCTGAGGGGCCTCTGGGGCACAGGTGGATGCAGTGCCCAGTGCCCCGCACCTCCTTCTCTGCCCCAGCAGAACGGGACAGCAGGAGCAGGGGTGGGGCCTAGAGCAGTGAGGGGTTGGGCAGAGCCTGTGTCCTCAATGCCAGCCACACTCAAGCCATCCCAGAGGGGACCTGTGTCCGGCCCCTCTGGGCGCTCCTCAGTGAACCTCTGGGTGGCTCCTAGCACTCCCAGGGGCAGTACTGCCCCTGCCTGGTTCTCTTGTGTCCCACTCTGGCAGCTGCCTGTGTTCAGTGTGGCACCTGCAGCCATGCCCTCTCTCCGCTTCATTCTCTGCCACCTGTGCCCGGCGTGGCGCCTCCAGTGTGTCCCCCTCCTGGCCTTGTGCCTGGCCGCTTCTGCCTGGTGCGGCTCCTGCAGCCGCGTCCCCTCATCACGTTCTCGACCACCCATGCCTGCCGTGTGCTTGGCCGAGGTTCCGGCTGTCCGCCGGCACGTCTGCTGTTGATGCTCCTGTGGTGTTGGCTTCGAGAGCCTTCCCTGCTGGCCCGTGTGTCCTGGTGCCTTAGAGGCCTCGTGCTCTGAGCTGAAATGTCCCTTTAAGCAGCGTCTTTGAGATGGGATGGCCAGGCAAGCAACCCCTATCCGAAGGGGGTCACCAGGCCACGCGACCTCACCTGACCCCTTGTTCAAGGAACCCTTCCGGCAGCTGGTTTCATACCCTTGCCGTGTGCTTTGACCCATCCAGCTTCCAGGTCCTGCTGACCCTGACTGACCCAGACTGACCCAGACCCAGGGGATGGCTCAGCGCCCCATGCAGGCACTGACCATGGCCTCTGTACTCCTGGGCCTGGACGCCCAGATGTCTTTTCCTTCCAAAATGTTCTAACCCTCTGCCTCCTTCCAGTAACACCACAGAGCCCTGCACAGCTAGCAACACCCCAGGGCTCCCAGTGACCCCACCCTTTTTGGCATTCATGTCTTCAGCTTCTGGAAAGATCTGTGCTTCCTAGGGGCTCCCGGAAGCCCCTGGGGTTGGAGTTAACCCTGGGTTGAGGGCAGGTGCTCTCCTCACACAGGAGTAGCAGGCCTCTCCCCTGTGGGCTTCCTGTCTCCGATCCCAGGGACTCCCGCCTAACTCTAACTGGGGGACAGGAAATTGGGGAGGCATGAAGTTGGGGGGCCCACCTGTGTCCATCTCCAGTGTGTACAGAAAGGTCTGGAACGCTGTGGAAGGTGTTTGCCACCCAGTTCCAGCAGCACCTCTGGTCAGGCCAGGGATGGGAGGTGGCTGAGCACACTTAGACACCAAGCTGGGGTCTTCACGCAAAAGTCCCTCCCTGGTTCGGCTGCTGTCCCTCGGCTCTTTGAGGTCCATCCCCCAGACCCGGCTGCAACACGCATTTGTCTGCACAGCCACCACACCCAGTGTGGGTACCCTCTGCCCAAGGGATGCATCGGGCCCAGGGGAGGGACGAGCCAGGGAGGCTCGCCCAGAGCAGGGCACGAGGATCTGGGGCTGGGTGCAGGCAGAGCTGGCGGCCTCGCTGGGCGGCCCCAGTGCCAGCCGCCTCCCCTGTCTGCCAACTTCTCATGGCACAGCTGACATAGTGGCATGGGCACAGGTCCTGGTCTTGGCTGGCATGGACTGGACTGTGCCAGGTGCCCGCTCAGAGCCAGGAGCCCTGGCGGGCCCGCTGAACAGACGGTGCCATGCATCCCAAGAGGCTGCTGTCTGGCAGACATGGTGGAGGAATGCAGGGTGCTGCTGGCAGTCCGCTGGCAGCCCGCCTCCCTGCTGCCTGACACAGGCTGGAGGCGGCCGGGGACCCTGTGGGGTCCTCCCGGCGGCGGGGCAGCGGCCCTGGAGAATCCCTGCCCTCACCCCCTCCTCCTGCTTGTCAGCGGCTGCAGGAGAACCTGCCTGGAACTAAGCTCGCAATTTGTCAAATTATGCAGAGACAGGGAGAGGAAAGGGAAGAAGTTTGATTCTATTATGTGAAAATTAGCTCAGAACAGAGCGGCCGCCTGTTCCAGCAATTTCTCTCCATTTGTTCCAGGAGAAAATTGCTGAACAGCCCTCGTCCTTGGCTGGCCTCAGGAGTGGGAGTCGGGGCGGGGAGGGGCTGCAGGCGCCTGGCGCCAGCTCAGGGCGTCTCTTCTCGGTCCAGCTTTCGTCATCTGGGTCTTCCCTGGGGGGTGCAGTGGCCCGAGTGCTCGGGCTGTCCCCCACTGCTTTCCCAGGTGCCACAGTAGCAAGTGGTCAGAGCAGAAGAGCCGGGATATGGGGTGTAGGAGCCACAAGAGATATCCTGACGTTCTGGGCGTGGGAGCTAGAGCTCCGGCCAGCAGTAGTAGAGGCACCGTGAGCCAGGGGACAGCCGTGAGCCAGGGGACAGCCGTGAGCCTGGGGACAGCCGTGAGCCTGGGGACAGCCGTGAGCCAGGGGACAGCCGTGAGCCTGGGGACAGCCGTGAGCCAGGGGACAGCCGTGAGCCTGGGGACAGCCGTGAGCCTGGGGACAGCCGTGAGCCTGGGGACAGCCGTGAGCCAGGGGACAGCCGTGAGCCTGGGGACAGCCGTGAGCCTGGGGACAGCCGTGAGCCAGGGGACAGCCGTGAGCCTGGGGACAGCCGTGAGCCAGGGGACAGCCGTGAGCCTGGGGACAGCCGTGAGCCAGGGGACAGCCGTGAGCCAGGGGACAGCCGTGAGCCTGGGGACAGCCGTGAGCCAGGGGACAGCCGTGAGCCAGGGGACAGCCGTGAGCCTGGGGACAGCCGTGAGCCAGGACTCAGGCCCCCTTGCCCCCAGGGAGCACAGTCATGACCCTTGGGCCCGGCCCTGACTCATGCCTGGGAGGGGCTGGGGCTCTCACCTGCTGTGAGGCCAGGGGAGAGGCAGCCATGGTCTTGCCCCTCGCTTCTTGGCCCTGGGACCGCAGGAGCCATAGTCCTGGCCTACCCCTCCTCTCAGGACGAGATGAGGCCTTGGAAACCGTGTCCCCTCCCCCCGCCCCTGGGAGGCCAACCACAGCCCAGGTGGCCTGGATGGCAGCTACCCTGGTGAGCGAGGGGTGATCCCTGACTGGGAGGCAGTGGAGGGGGGGAGGGACGTGGCCTCGCAGGTGGCCAGTGTGCCGTGGGAGGGAGAGCTGAGGAGTAGGGGGGGCACAGCCCTGGTCGGCTGGTGACAGTCCTCGGGGCTAGGAGACCTCCAGTGCTGG
This sequence comes from Ochotona princeps, assembly GCF_030435755.1. Classification (NCBI taxonomy): domain Eukaryota; kingdom Metazoa; phylum Chordata; class Mammalia; order Lagomorpha; family Ochotonidae; genus Ochotona; species Ochotona princeps. Next base: position 609,636 of record NC_080857.1, read on the forward strand.
TGCCTACTGGTCCCTGTTCCATGGCAGCCACACCTCTGCTGACCAGGGCCAGGCCCACCCGCAGGCCCACCCGCAGGCCAGGCTCTGCCTACTTGCTCTCTGAAGTCTCTCGCCCCCTCCCCTGGGGCCCCCAAGCCCAGAGCCCAGCCTGGCAGCCACTCGGCCCTGGCTTGCAGGGGAAGCTCCACTCCCCTCCCTCAGATCTGGCCGCCCCTGCTCAGATTTTTGCTGATGTCTGCGATCCAGGAAGCCATAAAAATGAGCACAGATGAAATATTAGAGGTTACAGTGTGAGGACAGTGAGGACGAAGAGCCCCGGCCACGTGGGCATCCGTCTCTGCAGGCGGCAGGGGCATGAGGGGCCCAGGGCCCAATCCCTTCAGCATGACCCACAGCGAAGGGGCAGCTGCCATTTTGCCTAGGCTGCCAGGCGACTGCCGGGTGACTGCCAGGCGCTTTGTAACTCCCTGCCCACCTGTGAGGTTGGCTTTCCCCTCGGAGCCCAGTCCCTGGCCGGAAGCTCACGGCCCCAGAGCGCCAAGGACTGGACAGATGTCCTTTGTAGTAAGGTGGGCAGGGAGCAGGGACCCTGCCCTGCAGCCAGCATCCACGGCTTTGGGGACACCCTGCTGGTCCAGTCTCCCACCCCAGGCACTGCAGGACAGCCATCACAGGCTGCTGAGGGCCAGGACCGGCTGGCCGCTGTGGGGCTGGTGGCCAACGAGCCCTGGAGCCCCAGCAACCTTGGCGTAGGGGAGGGGTCTGCTGGCAGGAGGGGGTCCGGGCAGGCTGCACCCCAGAGGCTCTGGGAGGCACAGCTCTCGGGGTGTTGTTTTCCAGGGACATCAGGTGTAGGGGGCAGTCCCAGGGCCCCTGGGCAGGGAGAAGCCCCTTTCCAGCACAGCTGTGCAGCCGGTGGCTGGCTGGAGTCCGGCCCCAGCCAAGCTGCTAGGCAACTGGACTGCTCATCCTGCAGCCCAAAGTTCCCAGCCCCCAGACCTGCAGAGCCCCCACCTCGATTTTAATGACTCTATCTTATTTTTTAACTTTAATTAAATAGTAAGTGACATACTAAAAAACCCATCGTTAAAATTTAAGCCACCGTAATAACACCATTTTATTACATTTTGATGACTTTACAACTATGATACTTAATTATTCGTTCCATGTTATCTTATGAAGGCGCAGAGAGGTTTTTAATATCTTCGTGGCATGCAGTGACTGTTAAGCCGTCCTGTGTGAAGTGTGCTGGGGCTGAGGAGGAGACTGGCTCCCTGGGCCTCTGCCATGGGCTATGCCGAGCCATCTCGGGCAAGGCAGACAGGAAGTCGTGCCGTTACGGCTGGATCCCTGGCGTACCCCAGCCGGCAATCCGGATGTGGACAGCACGGTCCGGTGGTGGCCCTGGGCAGCCCAGCCCCTGGTGGCCCCTGAGTGCCCCTTGCTGGGGCAGGGGTTCTGGTCCCCAGGAGAGAGGGGCAGGGTCCCCATGAGCCAGTCATTCTGCTGATCACCCGGAGGTCACACCTCCTGCTTGGCTCCCTGGGCGCCCGGCTTCTCGGAGACAGGTGGCCACCTTCTCTTGGAGGCCCTGGGCAGCCGGGGCAGCTTGCAGTGGCCACGCTGGCAGGAAACGGGGTCAAGAGTGCAGCCAGGGACTCTGACACAGGAAGTGGGCATCTTAGCCAGCCCCTTCCCTGTGCCCGCCACTCACAGGAACCCTTGAAGGCCCCTACTGCCGCTCACCTGCTCCTCTGTCCCCTGCTGGGGGTCGAGCCATCTCCAGCATGGACCCACCCTCCCCTGCAGCCTCAGGCAGCCTAGCCTGCTGTATGTGCCCCCTCGTCCCAGCCCGGCTCATCATGGCTGCCATGTGTCCCTGGTGCGGGCAGATGCGAGGAATCCGTGCCTTTGTCACGCGCCTGCTCCCGGGTTGTACTGGCTGAACCCTTCCATGAGGCCTGGTGCCCAAGGCCAGCTCCAGCTGGGTTCGAAGCTTGAGATGGGAGCGTGGAGTCGGCGAAGAGACACGGTCACGGCCACTTGGTGTCTTCTTGTAACAGCTCAAGGAGCTGATCTTTTTATTTGCTCAGACACAGCACAAGCCTCTGCACACATTTGATTGTTCTACCTTTACTTCATGACTAAGTGGGCAGGCACAGATGTTTCATTGTTTTATTTCCTACTTCATGGTCAGCTGGTGCTCTTAAAGATAGTTCTGTAAGTTAGCATACTCATTTTCTTCAAAGCAGCCCGTGATTCATTCTTCAGTAGTAGCCATTATGCAACATCCAGGACTCCAAGGCCACGGCACACGCGAATCAGTAATACAGCCCTACTGCATTGCCGTTTCTACAACTTGTCCATCACTTAATGGGGGAAATACGAGGGAAAAAACGTAAAGATCTGAGAAAAACTGTTTCAAGTATTTATTTTTAAGATTTACTTATTTTTATTGCAAAGTCAGATATATATAGAGAGGAAGAGAGACAGAGAGGAAGATCTTCTGTCCGATCATTCACTCCCCAAGTGACCCCAATGGCCAGAGCTTAGCCGATCTGAAGACAGGAGCCTATTTCGGGTCTCCCACACAGGTGCAGGGTCCCAAGGCTTTGGGCCGTCCTCCACTGCTTTCCCAGGCCACAAGCAGGGAGCTGGATGGGAAGTGGAGCTGCAGGGATTAGAACCGGCGCCCATATGGGATCCCGGTGCGTTCAAGGCAAGGACTTTAGCCACTAGGCCACCACACCAGGTCCAAAAGTTTTAAATATTAAATCCCCCTACAACTGCAGGCTCTACAACACCATAAACAAACAATAATTAAAAGCATAGCTCCATGATATTAATAAAAGCACCCTATAATTCGTTTGGCCAAAAGTTATAAAAGCAGCTAAAATAGCTACATTTTCTATGTTCCAAAGAGTTGCAATGACAGGATAGCCTTTAGGGTCACAGTAACTCTATTTATTGCCATAGCAGTTTCAGCTCATACTCCTATCGTTTCCATTAGTTTGTAAGATTCTTATCAAGCCCTTTCCCAGAAGGATGTGCTACGTGTCTGGGCCAGATTCTGAGGCAATGGGTAGGCACATAATAAGGTGTCCAAAAATGGCATGGACTTAATTGTGCTCCTGTGTGAATTGTCAAAGGCCCACTCACCATGGCATGATAAGCAACATTATCTCCCAAGCTCACCTTGGTTCTAAAAGCCACAGGGGCAAACAGCAATGCTTCAATGGATTACAGAATTCTTAGCCGGGTAGCTGAGTGTCCATGCAAAGGGGTGAGACAGTATCGAGGTGGTTGGAGAGACATCCGCCAGGCCTGCCACACAGCTGGACGCTTCTCGCGGCCTTGACAACAGGGAGCTGTTCTCTTCACATCTTTGTGTCGTCCACACCCACTGCACGGACCCCAGCAGCCTGGGGGCATTTTCTTCAATTGCTTCTGGTTCCACCTCCTCCCGGGCCTCCAGTGGCTGCCCTGGCCCCCCTGCCCCGTTCCTGCCTGGCCCGGGGTCCGCCCTGTGGCTGCCCGTGGTCCTAGTCGCTGTGGCTGTGACACCAGGGCAGGTAAGTCCTCCAGCTCTGCTCTTCCTTCGTGGTCCTTTCCTGCTGCCCGGCGGCTTCCAGGGCCATACGCAGCCGGGCAGCCTGTTTCAATGGCCCTGGACAGGAAGGAATCGAGTGGATGGCAAGCGGGACACAGGGCTTGGGATGCTGTGAGCTCCCAGCCCTCCGGGGAGGCTCGGTGGACACTTGGTGGTCAGCGGTGTTTCCGCTTATCCCTAATCTGTTGGGGCTCCTGTTGGAAGGTCGTTCTGTACCTTGGTGGCTCAAGGCCTCCACAGCAGGGACGTCTTCTCCCAGGATCGGGGGAGACTGCGTTGCATGTGGAGCAGCCAGGACTGACAGGAGTCCCACATGACATGTGGTGGCCAAATCTGCTTGCCAGGGCATTGGCGCCCCCTACGTCTCTCCTCTTTGCTCACAGACCCTGTGCCAAAAGGTGGGTACACTGTCACCCCTCGACCCCCACTAGGACCCGACTGACCGTTCCCAGCAGCGGGTGCTGGGCCTGGGGACTCTGCCTGCTGGGCTGGGCTGAGGGGGATCCAGGTGTGACCCCAAGATTCAGCTCCTGCTGGTGCGTGGGCACATCCTCCAGGGCCCAGGGATAGGTGGACACAAAATGGCCCCAGCGTGCAGACAGCCCTGTCCCAAAGGCCTTCTGGGGCTCCCAGCTGCCCAACCTCAGGAACTCGGATGCCTGCAGCCACACCTGCACTCGGCCTCTAGGTTCCAGGGGCCTCAGCGCCGAGCCCAGCTATCACCCCGAGACGGAGGCGTGGGTACAAAGCCTGTTGTGGGGCAGCCCTCTTGTTCTGTCTTCCCATGCCCCTAAAGGGTGCTGGGTACTCTGGGCATGGGATGCACTGCCAGCCAGGGGCACAAGAACCAGGGAGGGGGGCATCACATGCATGGCCTGGCAGGTGAGGGACTTCTGGGTTCTCCCCCAGGGCTGTGTGTCTGTCGTCATGGTGAGGGGACGGTGGGGGTGTGTCCATTCCAGTCATCCTTGGGGTCGAGGCCAGGGCTGCTGGGGGCCTGGCCGAGGATTAGGGTTGCTGGAGCAGGACTTGTCCCAGGGTCATAACCCCCGGGAGACCGGCTGTGCGGCAGCTCAGGAGGGGGACCCGCGGTGGGCTCAGGGCCCGCACACTCTTCCACAACACCTGCCTCTGGGTGAAGTGGGTGCCTTGGAGAACATCCCCAGCAAAGCCAGGGGCCAGCAGGGCTTTGGTTGACCCTGCTTGCACGGCTGGACAATGTAGGCTTGGAAGGGGGAGCCCTCACTGTCTCGGGGCATGTGACCTGAATTTCCGGACTAGGGAACACCAAGGGATAACCTCCAGGACCACTGTGGGTTGTGAGAAGCTGTCAAACCCAGCTTCATGTCCTGGCTGCTCCTCTTCCCATCCTGCTCCCTGCCTGTGGCCTGGGAAAGCAGCAGAGGATGGCCCGAAGCCTTGGGGCCCTGAACCAGCGTGGGAGACCCGGAAGAAGCTCCTGGCTCCTGGCTTGAGCCTGGCCCAGCCACAGTGGCCATTTGGGGAGTGAACCAGCTCATGGAAGAACTCTCTCTCAGAAAGACATGGAAAAGCTGTTGCTCATGTCTAGTGATCCAGGTACGCGGGAGGAGGGTCCTGGGCCCAGTGTGGAGAGGCTGGCGGGGAGGAGGGGCCGGTGGCAGGGGGGCTCCCGAGGCCCTGTGTGGCAGGAGCTGTTGGCATGGCTGGCCGTGGGCTCAGGGTCTGTTATTTATGAACCGACACGGGGGAGTTTATTCCTCTGATCGCTTGCTCATCACTCCCCATAAAGGCCAGGCCGACAAACTCCCGTGGAATCAATAAAGTGGCGAGTTCCCTGCCTAAATCATGGCCCTGGCGTTCCCGAGCAAACCTGCTGGGAATTTACAGAGGCCGTTGGATTTTATAGTAAGTGTTTTTCAAGCCAAGCCAGAGTCTAAACAATAATGACTTTTTAATGTGGCTCTGTGATTACAACGTCACAGTGAAATACGGGCCTCTGCCAGCGGGCGCCAGGAGCCCCGCGAGCCAGCCCAGGGGCCCAGGTAAAGAAATCTCCATCAATCACGCTCCAATCCGGGCACTGGGCGGCTGGGAGGCCAGCGCTCACAGCTCCCTCCCCTTGCTCAACTTGTAAACAAGTGGCCGCCCACGTGGGAGTGGACACCAGGTCGCCACCTCGGCTGCAGGGACTCCTGGAATCTACCTCAGTGTGGGCTGTAGCCTTACTGGCCAGTGCTTGGCTCTACCCTGCAGGGTGGGGGGTCAGAGGTGTGCCCCGGCCTGGGGTGTCGCCTCACCCTTCTCTATCCCTGGGCTCTGCCTGAGGGGACCCGCCCCACCCTGGACGGCACTGCCTTGGCAGGACCAGGACACTGCACCCCTGGGCTCCACGCCCGTGAGCATGGCTGTGGGCTGGGACCTCCCTGGTGGGACCTGGGGCTTAGGGCTGCACCCTGTGAGGTGTCCACAGAAATGGCCGTGGAGAAGCTGTGTGTGCGTCTGTATTGCCCACACCCTGAGGCCCCAGTGGGCTTATTCCAACTTTCCTGGGGCCCATGAGGGGATCAGGCAGCGGGCTCTGGGGCCACTGCCTGGGTTTCCCGTGGGTGAGTGGCAGCTGCCTGGCCTGACCGGGCCACTGAGACAGACAGGTGAGCTGTGAGTTGCAGCCATGGGCATCAGTGGGGTGACAGCCACGCTCGGGGGTTTACAAGGTGCTACAGGAGTGGGAAACATTGTGGAAGAGAGAACCGGGGCCAGTCACGTCCCTCTCAGACAAGAAGAAAAAGCCACGTCGGCCAGTGGCGGCTCCGGGCCTCACGGGGGGAATAAATCCAGCCGCGTTAAGGGGAGCAGGTGTGGGCTGAGCCGTGGCATCAGGAACTACCGCACCAAGCTCACATCCACGCACCACTCGGAGGTCCGATTTAACAAACTGCTCTTATTAAAGTCGACTGACGCTCATTCCATTATAAACACAAATGAAAGCCCCCACGTCTGCACAATTAATAATCCTCTCCCCACACCTAAGCAGAGGCACTAACTTAGCGGGAAAGGATCTAAATTATGTATTAAACTCAATTACATTTTATTGCCGCTTTCCAATTAGGGGTCTCTGCCTGTTCAAAGAGGGATGGCTCTACCCAAGCTGGCTGGGCAGCCACTTCAGCCCTGTTGGAATTGTGGGGGCCTTGCGTCGTGTGGCTCCTGAATTGCAGTTTGGTCATGGCCGCTGGCACTGTGTGGGACCCACCCCCCATCTCGTGGGGTCCCAGGACTGCAGGAAGGGGCTGGGCGGGTCGCAGGCTCAGGTGGGTGGTCCTCCCTCAGTCTTGGTTTTATTAGCTGAAGTTTGGTGGCACGAATCTATTGTGGCCCAGAAATAGTGCATGGATAGTTCCGGAAGTCAGCGATCTGGTGTGCGTTGACTCTCGGTCACCCCCCTCCGCCTCTGCCTGCCACTTCGGCTGTGCCCATCAGGGCCCGCCTCCCCCAGGGGCATGCTCTCTGCCCAGTGCCGCATGGGGCTCCCAGCCTGGCAGGCCCCCCGGGGAGATCTCCCCTGTCCCCCTCAGCACCCTGTGTCCCGGAGAAGAGGGAGAAGAGAAACAGCGGGAAGGCTGGGACTCCCTCTCTTCTGAGAAAGGCAGAGAGGCTGGAGAAGGAGAGGATGCCAGCAAGCTGCCGGGTAATGCCCCGATGGTCGTGGTGGCCTGGGCACTGCCAGGCAGAGCTGTCCTGGCCGCCCGCGTGCCAGCAAGTGCTTGAGCGTGCAGGAAGCTGGGATCAAGGGCTTCAGGGGGCACCCCAGCTGCAGTGACTGGAGTCCATGTGACCTGTACCCCATGTCTGCTGAGCCTGCTGCCTGCCCGCCAGCTGTGCACAGCTCTGTGTGGCTACAGGGTGAGCCCTGACCTGCCCGCCAGCTGTACACAGCTCTGTGCGGCTACAGGGTGAGCCCTGACCTGCCCGCCAGCTGTACACAGCTCTGTGCAGCTACAGGGTGAGCCCTGACCTGCCCGCCAGCTCCCAGCCGGGGTCAGCTGGGCACAGCAATGCCACGCTCCCATGGCCAATCCCACCCCCGTTCACATGCTCTGCTGTTCAAGAAGGAAATTAATTTCACTTTTTCCTTCAAGCGGTCATTAGAAAAGCTTTTAATGAACACAGTAAAAACCAACTAATTATCGCCACGGCATTTGACTCTAAATAAAATTGACGAGAGTCTTGGATGCAATGTGTATAATTTTCTTCAGTTTATTAAAACCCATTTGTCACATTTATCCTGAAGGAAGCAGATCATGTTAGTCTATGATAATTCCACTAATATGTCCTCGCCACATCTAATATTTAAGGGGAATTTGCTGAGAGTAAAGTGTAACATGCAGATGGGGGTGATGACGAGGTGCGGGCCACTGCTCCGGTGTCCTGTGCTGTGGGCACAGCAGCAAGCTCTGTGTTGGTGGAGTGCCCATCGCAGTCCAGTAGAGCTGCCAGAAAGCCACCAGCACGGCCTGGCACCAGCCAGTACGGCCGGGGAGCCCAACACAAACGGGCCTGCTGCTGCCTGCTGGGCCAGCGTCACGTAGGGGGCCCCTTCAATCCCCAGCAGCTCTGCTTCCCATCCAGCTCTCTGGGAAAGCAGCCGAATGCAGTCCGTGTGCCTGGCCCAAGCCACCTGCACAGGGACCCGGCTGGAGTTCTGTCGCAGCATTTGCAGAGTGAGCCAGCAGATACAAGCTCTCTTCTGTCGCCTTTCACGTAGACAAACACTCATCAACCTTTAACAAGGCACAGCGTCGCATGAGGTAATCCTGGAGCAGAACACAGCCATCAGTGTAGCGGCAAGTCGCCTGTGAGGCAGAGCCTGGCGAGAGCAAATGTGCCCTGCCTGTCACCGTCCTGCGTGGGAATGAAGGTGTCCACACGCCTGCATCTTGACCCGGCATCTCCTTCCCTCACAGAGCTCTCAGGACGCACCTTGGTCAGCAGATGCCCATGGTTGCGCTTGCTGGGTTGTTGGCGGGCTCTGCGACAGGACCCCTGCCTTCCTCCCCAGGCCATGGTGACTTGTGAGCGTGGCCATCAGCAGGAGCTGTGCACCGGCAGCTGTGTGTGTGGCCAGGGTCAGTCTGCTGTAGCTGACGGCCCAGCTAAGGCTGACAGTGTCCTCCTGGTTCTGCCCAGAAGTGCATCTCAAACAGATCGGTGTGTGAGGCAGGGAGAGGCAGGCCTCGGCCAGGGCCCAGGGTGTCCACTGTGACTGGACGAGAGCCGGAAAGCCGAGCAGTCCCCTTCTTGTGGAGCTGGGCTCCCCCATGTCGCCGGCAGCACCGCCCCTGCCCCCCGGATAGTAAGGCGCTTGGTGCCGAGTGGAGCCTAGGGGAACCAAGCTGGGAGGGGGTGCTCCATGCTGCTGCCACAGGTGCTGTGATGGTAGTGAGTCCCCAAGTTTGGATTTTCATGCCAGTGTGAGCCTCGAGTGTCCATGACTTGGCTGTTCAGAGACACACCAGTGTCTGCCCCGGAGTACTGCTGAGCCACATGGGAGTGGGGGTCCTGGTGCTGGCCTCGCACACGGGGATGCTGGCAGCCTGCTGGGGGTGGCTCCTGCAGGCCCGAGGTGGAAGAACAGGTGTGCCCAGGGTGGGTGGGTGGGGTGGCTCCCGCAGGCCCGAGGTGGGAGAACAGGTGTGCCCAGGGGGGGTGGGTGGGGTGGCTCCCGCAGGCCCGAGGTGGGAGAACAGGTGTGCCTGGGGTTTGGCCTTACAGCTCAGCAGTTGCCAACGGACCGGAACATCTGGGTGTCCCCTTTGTTTGGCGATCACTTGCCCCTGAGTGGGACAGGGCAGGGGGTGGGTGGGAAGGCCCTGAAGAGTCAGGGGCATGGAGCCCCCTCGCAGCTGACTGCCAGCCCACGAGGAGGCCCAAGGCAGCAGGAGGGAGGTGAGAAGAACCGTGCAGACCAAGGTGATGGACGAGACCGCTGAACACGCGGTCCATGAGTGACCGGGGAGCCAGCAAGGGCTGGGACAGCTGTGTACGTGAGGGCTGAGCGCCCGCTAGGACACACACATAGCCTCATGTGAGGGCAGCTGGTGGCATATGAGCGGCAGTGCCAGCACGGGTGTGTCACAAGGGTCTCCCGGAAGATGCGGGGGCCTGGACTGCCCAGAAGAGCCCACGTGGACAGATGTCCAGGCCGGATCCTAAAATGGAGCAGAGACAGCTCTTGGCTCTTGGATGTGCCAGCGAGACCCGCGCCAAACTTCTGCCTGATGTCCCTGAGGCCTGGGGTCTGGAGTGGGTTAGGAGTCCCTGGGGACACAGGGCTGCCAGACCTTCCCAAGGCAGTGAGGACACAAGGGTGGGCCTGTCCGGGATGGGCGCACACGGCTTGGCGACCGAGACACCCACAGACACGTCATTGGCAGGCTAGCCCCACTGACTCATTCATTCATGCATTCGCGGCCTCACTCATCCACTCACAGCCTTATTCATCCACTCATGGCCTCACCCACTCACAGTCTCACTCACTCAAGCCTCACTCATTCACAGTCTCACTCACCCACTCACAACCTCATCCACTCACTCACAGCCTCACTCACTTCACACCTCACTCATCTACTCACGGCCTCACTCACTCACAGCCTCACTCATCCACTCACAGCCTCACTCATCCACTCATGGCCTCACTCACTCACAGCCTCACTCACCCACTCACAACCTCATCCACTCACTCACAGCCTCACTCATCCACTCATGGCCTCACTCACTCAAGCCTCACTCATTCACGGCCTCACTCACTCACAGCCTCACTCATCCACTCACAGCCTCACTCATCCACTCATGGCCTCACTCACTCAAGCCTCACTCATTCACGGCCTCACTCACTCACGACCTCACTCACTTCACACCTCACTCATCTACTCATGACCTCACTCATCCACTCACGACCTCACTCATCCACTCACAGCCTCACTCATTCACGACCTCACTCATCCACTCACAGCCTCACTCATCTACTCACGGCCTCACTCACTCACAGCCTCACTCACTTCACACCTCACTCATCCACTCACGACCTCACTCATCTACTCACGGCCTCACTCACTCACAGCCTCACTCACTTCACACCTCACTCATCCACTCACGACCTCACTCATCCACTCACAGCCTCACTCATCTACTCACGGCCTCACTCACTCACAGCCTCACTCATTCACGACCTCACTCACTCAAGCCTCACTCACTCACAGACTCACTCACGGCCTCACTCATTCACGGCCTCACTCATCCACTCACAGCCTCACTCATCCACTCACAGCCTTATTCATCCACTCATGGCCTCACCCACTCACAGCCTCACTCACTCAAGCCTCACTCACTCACTCATGACCTCACTCACTCACTCATGACCTCACTCACCCACTCACGGCCTCACTCACCCACTCACGGCCTCACTCACTCAATTTTCTCTTCCCACAAATGAGGCAAGGCCCTGCTTTCTGCCTCGTGACCCTGCCAGGCTCCGTACAGTTCAGCGTCCCTCGGGCCAGATGGCGCCTGCTCTGCTCTGCCTATCCCGCTGCCTGTGCCAGGCCTGGCATGGTGAGCAAGGCAGGATCACACCACAGCACGTCTCTCACCAGCATCAGCACTGGCACTTGTCCAGCCCAGGAGCCTGTGCCTGCGGACGGGGCCAGGCAGTACCCAGTGTGAACAGAGGCCAAGGACAGTCTGGCGGGTCTACCCAGCGTTGCTGATAGGAGACGGTGGGTGTCCAGGGAGGGGACCCCAGGCAGGGAAGGGTTAAGGGGAGGCCGAGCCAGTGTGATTGACATGGCTGAGGCCCAAGGCTTGTGGAAGGACATCAATATTTTATAAAGACACACGGGGGCAGGTGCCAGCGTCCTCGCCTCCCTCCACCCAAGGGCAGGCACAAGTCGGGTATGCACAGCCCGATGGTTCCTGGAGAGCTGCTATGTTCCGCAGACACCCTCTCCTGCCTCCTGGACCATGAGTGGACCCAGGACAGTGGACAGCACCGGCTGTTCAGGCCATCGTGGGCACTTGGAAGCACCAGGTGCGTGAATGAACAAGCAGGGAGTACCGTCCGGTCCAGCTCCCCATGCCCTGTGTAACACGTGCTGGATTTCATGGAGAGGGAGGGGCTGGGGCTGGCGCGGGGGTCCCGCACTGTCACCAAGTGACCCCTCGCGCCCGATGGCCACCTGCTCGCCCTGGGCCCCAGCCTCTCCCCCTCCCCCCACCATGGAACCCTGCGGGCAGGAGCGTTGACAGGACTCTGGTCCTGTGCTCAGCCCCAGGTCCTGCAGGACCCACCTGCTCGCCCCTCCCCGACCAAGGCTGACCACTTCTAGGCCTGTGACGGCAGCTGCCTGGGACATCCATGGTGTCCAGAGGGGTCCTTCCGTTCCCCTCCACTGGTGGCCGGAGCATGCCCATGTGAAAGGGTCCTTACCTCCAGCCTCTGCCCAGGAGCGCCCAGTCAGACAGCAAAGGGCTTGGAGCATCCAGTTAGGTGGTGGAAGCCCAGGAGTGCCCAATGAGATGGTGGAGGCCCAGGTGCATCCAGTCAGATGGCAGAGGACCAGGAGCTCCCAGTTAGGTGGTGGAGGCCCCCGGCGCATGCGTAGGGAAGGTAGGGTGGGGGTGGTGAATGGGGGCAGCTGTGGTTTCTTCAGCAGGCCTGTGCCTTGTGGAGTGGGTGGGGGGGGGGCTGTGTCCTTGAAAAGCACAGGGAAGGCCTGAGTGGGGAGGGGGCCGCACGCCTGCATCTGTGGTCAGAAGGGCTTGGCACCAAGGCTGCAGGACACTGCAGAGTCATCAGGCTTCGGCCCCAACCCCGCCAGCAGCTCAGGTATGGCAGCCTCGGGGACCTCCTGGTAACCCCAGGCTCGGCAGCCCCCTGCTCCCCGGCTCCAGGCCTGGGAAATTTCTGTTCAGAAACAGTTCTGGCAGAAAGACCAGGGTCTGGCTAGGGCTTCATTAAGTACGCACGCTCCACAAGGGCCCAAGTGCTGCCTTGCTCCCGCCCTCATCTCCCACCCCCACCCCAGGGCTCACCCAGCCCAGCGCTGTCTGCAGGAGAATGTCTGGGGCTGACCCCTTCTCTGAGGCTTCCAGTGTAACTGGAGCCCCTCCCAGGGCCCTGGGCCCAGACACCCCCACGTCTTAACTTGCAGGCCCAGGCTCCCAGCGGAAGCACTCCCCACACTGTCCTGCAGGGGGCGCCTCAGCCCCTGGATAAAACGCCCAGGGCCAGTTCCATTGTCCAGTGGAGACACACGCTCACTCACACCTACACACATGCACACACGTGTTCATCTTCACGTATACTCGTCCACCACACTCACACGGATCCTCATGGCCCTCCCCCAGCTCCATGCAAAGATCAGTCTGACGCCTTCCTCAAGTGCACCCTGAGCCCCAAAGAGCCGTCCGGGCCTGCCCACCGTGTCAGTCGGCCATCTTCCCGGGCCCACCGTTCTCCATTCCCTGACCCCACAGCACAGGACAAAGGGGTCTGCTGTCTCCATCTGTGACTCCGTTTGGTCAGCAGCCCCTCCCACAGTGCTCGGAGCAGGACGCCAGAGCCAGGCAGCCCTGCAAATCCTGAGTCCACACACATGGCAGGCCTCACCGGCCATTGGCAGAGCCAGGGCCCACCAGGGGCACCAGTCACCACACTCCCTGCCACCTGCCTGGTCATGGCAGCTGCTGAGGGCAGGAAGGGCACTGAGGGCAGCACCCAGGCCCCTGCAGCGCCGTGCCAAAGGTTGCTCGGAGCCCCTCTGAGGATGCCCCAGGGCTGACCTGGACGTGACTATGGGTCTGCCTGGCCTCTGGGCAGGGCAGGTGGTGAAGGACCCCCATCGGGTTGCAGGGAAGGGGCAGGTGCTACTTGCTGTAGGCTTGGGGGTTGAGGACAGAGCACCCAGGGAGCTAGGGTGAGGCCCAGTCCTACAGCCTGGGCACCTTTGCCTTGGGAGGCCCCCATGAGAGCTCTGTGACCTTCAAGTGGATAGTGATGGGGTGACCTCCGGGGACACAAGGCAGTGACCAGGTGGGTACCACCTGGGACTTTGGCCGTCAGTGGCGCCCAAGGGACCAGGTGGGTGTATGCACAGCAAGTAAGCATGCAGCCCGTGTGCAAGGGCAGCCCCTTCCAGCAGTTCCTGCTTCCACACTTACTGCCCCTGCCCACAATGCCCCCACCACCGCCTCTGGTGCCCCTACCGCCTGTAGTGCCGTCCCTACCACCTCTGGTACCCCTACCGGCCCGGTGCCCTCACTGCCCTCAGTGCCCCCACCTCCTTCGGTGCCCCCACTGCCCCCCTGCCCCCCTGCCCCCACTACTCCCGGTGCCCCAATGCCTCCACCGCCCTCAGCACCCTCTACCTGGGGCCCTGTCACCTGTGCCCCACCTGTACACGCCTGCTGCTAACAGCTCTTTGCCCCTGACCTTCACGTCCTCCCCGCAGGCCCTTGGAAGTGCTGCCCATCTAGGGCGCCCATGGTGGGAGAGTGTCCAGCACCCCCAGCACACTTGGGCCGCCAGGCCCACAGAGTCCGGGGCTGCCTTGTTGGAGGATAGGGTTGGGGAGGGGCCGGCACGACCCCCACTAACTCGTCTGACCCTGCCTCCTCACTGTTCCTCAGTGCTCAGAGCATGGTGGTGGGCCAGGTCCCTGGGCTGCCGCAGAGCTGGGCAGGGCATACCTACATGCCATTGCCTGTTGGCCCCTGAGCCCTGCTGGGCCGCCCTCTCCACTGCCCAGGCTGTCTGCATGGGAGCTTCTCTGTAGGTCTGGGCTGGACAATGGCACCCAGTTCAGCCAGCCCACGCTTGTCCCGAGGCCTGCCCTTGTGGCCAGGCCAGAGCAGCATGTGGGCTGGCTCAGGTGAGAGGGGTCGCCGGGAGAGCACTGGCCAGGCTGCCTCCCTACCCTGCACTGCTGAGCCTGCTGGGCCCATCCGAGCCCTGCTCTGCTCCAAGAGAGGCTTCCTGGGCCTCAGCCTCCCCCCTCAACAGGCAGGCGAAGCTGGGTGGCCAGGGCTGGGGTCACCTGTAGGCCCATCTCTGCAACTGAGACGCCACTGAAGGTACACACCAGGGGTTTCCCATGGAAAGGACCACACCGGGGGGCATGGGGGATGGGGAGCTGGCCCTGGGCCCGACCACTGCCCTGGATCCCGGGTCACAGAATTAAGGGACGAGTGACTGGGAGAGGCGGCCGAGGGCTGGAGGGGTGCAGCTGCTGCCGTCACAGCACACACCATCATGTCTGAAACTCCGTGAGAGCCGCAGGGGCTGTCCCAGGCCAGCTCCCTGGCTGTGGTGCTGGTCACCTCTGCAGTCGCTCCCAGGAGCTGTGGACCAGGCAGGGCCCTGTGAGGCACAGAGGGCTCTCACGGACAGTGGCAGCTCTCTCCCAGGGCTGCTCCGATCCCTCGAGAGCAGGTAGCGGGGCAGGTGGGTGGTTGGCTGGGAGCCAGGTAGGCCTGCCTTCTGTGTGCAGGGGCACATGGCCTGCTGGTCCATACTGGGTCCTTAGAGCCAGGGCCCAAACCGCAGCTCCCAACCCTGGCCTGAGTCATAGGGCAAGCAGGGAGCCAGGCCTGGGGTCCATGCAGTCATGAGGTTGAGCAAGGCGGGAGCTGGTGGCCCTGGATGGCGGTGTCCTCCTGGCCAATTGGCAGCCCCCACTGCCTGCCCGGCTGTCACAAATTCCCTGTGGCCTGTGCAGGGGAAGTAGGTTTAACTAAAATATAGACAATGCTCCTGGGGGTCCTGCCTAACCCCCACACCCTGGGCTACAAGGATGGGGAAGGGGAAGAGACGAGGTTTATTCTTGCAAGCCACACTCTGGGCTGACCCTGGCACCCAAACCAGAGCCAGGCACTGTAGCAGTGGCCTTGGCATGCCTTAGGTTGGGCGCTGCTGAGCCTCAACCCAGACCAGGGCCAGTGGCGGCCAGGGGCCTTGCATGGGGCAGTGAGGAGGGGCTGGCTATGGTCCCAGCTGTTCCCTTACGCTCAGTGCTAAGAGCCAAGGCGTGTCGCATGGGGCCAGGTGCCCCACCTCTGCCCACAGTAGCCACTTGAAGGTGCCAGGAGTCTTAGCAGGAGGTCCCAGTCTCCCTCCCACCCCCACGTGGTCTATTGTATAGCAGGTGTCACTAGTAGAGGCAGGCAGGTGGGCGGGCAGCAGGTGGCCCACGCAGGAGCATGCGGTGGGTGACCAGCTCATGTCAGCAGCTCACACCTCTCCCTGGGCCGCTGGGTTGCACCTGAAGTGGGGGAGAGAGAGCCTCCTCCGCCCCGCCCAGCACAGCTCTGGATTCCAGCTCCTCCTCAGCACTGCTGTGGCAAGATATCATTTTTGAGTGCCACGAGGAGGAAAACCCGGGAGCAGACCCTCCCCCAGGACCCACAACCCACCACTCAGGGCATTGCTGCAGGCACACCCACTTGGGCAAGTCTCCCATAAGTCCCTGTGTGTCAGGCCGAGTGGCCCCACGTGTTGGGCCAAGTCAGGGGAAGTCCCACGGCTTCAGCTGCATCCGAGACACAAAAGGAGGGCCGACCTGGCCCCGCTGCCCCTACCTCGGGGTGCAGAGGGACTCGCCCCTCCACCCTAGCTCAGCCCGAGCAGGTGGGCGATGAGACCACGCTCACTGCTCTTGGGTCAGGGGAGAGTAGGCAATTCCTGTGCCCCTCATGAATCTGTCTTCCCGTGGCCTCCGCCTGAGCCGGAGTGCCATGAGGCCTCTCCCTGCTGGGGACCCAGGGGGCAGCTGGGCCAGCCTGGAGACAGGCAGCTGCCCAATAGGAAACTGCACACCTCAGAGACAGGCCATGCACATAGGGTCTCCACGCCGGGGGGCTGTGGCCCACAGCCTGTGGCCTCCCAGAATGCCCTGTGCTGCCCCGTGGGCACAGGCAGCCTGGCCTGGAGAGGCTGAGGGATTAAATGCAGCCCCTTGCTGTGCTGACCTCTGCCAGGCCCCCGCAGGTCGTCTGTGTCACCACGGGCTGTGTGATCCAAGCCACTGATGCGGCCGTCACTGCCAGCTGTGCAGTGAGGGAGACCGAACAGAATTCGCTGCTCGCCTTCTGGGACCTCTGCCGCCAGCGCCCCACCGTTCACTCCCATCACCAGAACTGTGCTGGGATGGCTGATGTGGCTGGTTAGCAGCCTTCCCCAGGGTCCGTGGGTGGGGCTGGCGACAGGGGCTGCAGCCGGCGGGGCATCCCTCCTCCCTTGGTACTGATGGGAGCGACCCTGGGCCCGAGCAGCTGAAATCTGAACTCTGAAATCCTGTGAGTGGTCCCATCAGTCCTGTGCAGTGGGCACCTGCCAGGGCCCAGCCCAGTGCCGGCCACGTGTGGGAGCGCCCCCATGTATAGGCCTGGCTGGGTGCCCACACACACACACACACACACACACTGTGCACTCAGAGGCCTGAGTGTGCGTGTTGACAGACGCGCACAGTCCACAGCACAGCCAGTGGGCCCCCGAGGTGCCAGTCTCCCTCACCGGGGTTTTTGCGGGACCCTGGGCTCCTGAACGCCCCAGGGCAAGGGCAGGGCCAACTGAGGGGGATGGGCGGGCTGTGGACAGAAGGTCTCTGGGGCTGGGCTGGGGCGGTGAGGGGGACCCTGAGCTCAGCAAAGGAAATAGTGAAATGAAATCATTTTTCAGGGTCAGGGGAAGTTTGTGCCCTAATTAAATAGCCTGGATGCTGACAGAGGCAAGCTACAGAGGAGGGGTAAGGGGAG
Source organism: Ochotona princeps (assembly GCF_030435755.1). Classification (NCBI taxonomy): domain Eukaryota; kingdom Metazoa; phylum Chordata; class Mammalia; order Lagomorpha; family Ochotonidae; genus Ochotona; species Ochotona princeps. Next base: position 627,037 of record NC_080857.1, read on the forward strand.
GGGAGGGAGCAGGTGGGCCGTGAAGCAGGGATTAGCGCAGCTCCTCTTTGATGGCCCAGGGCTCCCAGGTGGTGCTCTAATGAGGGCCGAGCCTGCCTGGCCTGTCCTGAGGCACAAATCCATATTCACAAACGGGGGCTGCCCCGCGCCCCCTCCCCGTGAGACCCTCGACTGGGGGGCAGGAGTGGGGGCTGCATGAGAGGAGCCTCGTGCACACCCCTTCTGCTGCTGCTGGGCCACCAGGTCCCACCTGTCACTCTCTCCAGGGGGCAGGAGCCCAGTGCCAGCCCTGAGGCCCAGAGGCCACATAGAACGGGGGGAGGCCGCCGAGGTGCTCCCAGGTAAGGGGCACACCCCACCCTCCTCCCGCCACAGTCTTGACTGAGCTCTGGGCTTCCCTGGAGGCCTCAGAGGGGTGCGATGGCGGCCGGCAGAAGCAGGCTGCAGCAGGCAGCCACCCTGCGTAGCCAGCACCCGACACCTCCTCTGGCCTGGCCACTCACAGGTCAGCTTCCTGCAGACCCTCCTGAGAGCGGGTTGGGGACCGAGAAGGCCTGGCACCCAGCTGCCAGCCAGCAGCCACAGGGGCCTCAGCAACCACCGCCCACCAGCCTGCTGCAGGTGGGGCGTGGGCACGGCCTGGGCAGCAGGGCCTCCGGAGGGCTGGTCCTCGCCAGGCCAGCATTCCATGCAGCTGGCCTGCAGCTAGCTGCTCTGGAGGGCTTGGGGAACATTTGCGTGGAGTCGGCTGGCTCCGGTCAGGAATCCTCCCGTCTGTAATGGGGCAGACGGTGGGGCTGGGACCACCCATGGTGAGCACAGGCTCCTGGTCTTCAGGGTCCCTTGGGCTCCACTGGGCAGGTGGGCGTAGGGAGGGTGTGTCCCAGCCCCTCTGCTGCTGTCGCCTACCCAGTCCTCCATCTGCACCACACCCTGGGCCAGGCTTTTGGCCTTGGGGACCTGTAAACTTGGATTGTTTTCTTTGCTTTCAAATCATTTAACTCAGTGTGCCTTTCAGCAAACTCACTGATTTTAGCTCCAGTTTCTAAAATTAAGAACAGTCTGTCGGCTGCTCCCTGCCTCCACCTAGCCATGCTCCCGCAACCTTCATTTTATCGTCACTCTGGCTGCAATGGGGGCCTGGAGACGTACCAGGTCTCCCCTGGGGCAGGGCCCAGGCACTCCAGCTGTCTTCCACTGCTGTTCGGGATGTGAGCAGCTGGAGGGGAAGCGGAGCTGCTGGGACTCCGGCCCTCTGATGGGAGGTAGCACAGGCAGCAGCTTAACCTGCCACACCATGATGGCCGCAGTCGGGCTGTGGGTACTGCCCTGCCGATGTCTGCCTGGCTGTTGCCCACCACCCAGCCCCAGGTCTCAGGGATGTCATGATCCCAGAATGGCTAGGGACAGGGTCCCCAGGCTCCACGGAGGTCTTGAGGCCGGGGAGTCCTTTTGTCACCTTTACCCACGGAGACCACCTGCAAGCCCAGCAGAGCCTTGGCCAGAGCCTGGTGCTGCTAGAGCCTGTGCCTGGCTTTTGGGCGTGGGGGACCCTGAGCTCTGTTGTGGGAGGCTAGCCCTGAGTGCTCCCCAGAGTGGCAGCTGAGCGGCCAGTTGGCCCCTAGCTTGTGCTGTGTGGACAGATGCCGGGACCAAGCTGCTCCAGGGCACGCCCCCACCCACTGGCCCTGCCCAGCTGGCACATGGGGAGCTGCACAGCCCACACCCCGCTCTTCCGGCAGGGGAGTCCCTCCTGTGTGCGATTCTTTGTTGTAGCCTCCCATTTCACAGCCACGGTGGAACCCTCCGCATCCCTGTGTGTGAGGAGTCAGGGCGGCACACAGCTCAGGTTCTTCTGGCCCCTGGTGAAGTCACCTTTAAGATGGTAATTGTGCCTCTGCTGAAACTACCAAAATGCAAAAGAACAGAACGGGGCTTCCTAGAATGAACATCTGAGTCCAGTCTTGGCAAGCAGACTGGCCCACTTCGGTCACTGTCAAGAGACTGGCCAGTTTATCATCTCCAGGGGCGGGAAGGAGGCTGCTGGGCTCACCTTTTGTTTTGGGGCAAAGGGTTAAAAATTACTGCCTTTCTCAAATAAGTTCTTTCTTTCTTTCTGCCCTTGGGGTGGCTGATGTAGCGCCCCTGCCTGGGATGGTGTATAAGACACCATTCCCACCGCTTCCCTGGGTACTTCCTCCCTCGGAGCCCTCCCGTCGCTAAGGCAGGAGCTCTCTCTCCTAAATAAATCATACTTTGCACACTAGAATGTGTCCGCATGAACATTCTTCTTTCGTGTGAGACAAGAATTGAAGTTGCTGCCGCGACTTGCATTGAAAAGTCCTACAACTGTGCCGTGTGTCAGGGGTCACAGGACCCAGAGGGGTGGGGGATCTTCGCAGGAGCTGTTGACAGCCGGGTCCCCATCACAGGCCACTGCCAGCTGCTCTAACACCACTGCTTCCTGCTGGGCTCAGATTCCTGCGGGCGACCCCTCACCCGCAGGCAGCCCCGTGCTGGCACAGTCGAGCTCACTGCCCACTGTCTCAGTCACATTTCCTGCCTTGTCTCCTTGGCCCTCCTTCACCTTGCCCAAGCCCGACCGTGCGCCCCACCACGCTGTCCTGTGCCCGGCTATGCACCCTCCACACCGCCCTGCAACCCCCACACCACCCTGCAGCCCTCCACACCACCCTGCAGCCCTCCACACCGCTCTGCAGCCCCCTGTACCGCCCTGCAGCCCTCCACACCGCCCTGCAGCCTCCACACAGCCCTGAAGCCCTCCACACAGCCCTGAAGCCCTCCACACCACCCTGCAACCCTCCACACCGCCCTGCAACCCTCCACACCGCCCTGAAGCCCTCCACACCGCCCTGCAGCCCTGCAGCCACCCACATCGCCCCACAGCCCCCCACTCCACCCTGCAGCCTCCACACCGCCCTGCAGCCCTGCAGCCCCCCACATCGCCCCACAGCCCTCCACACCGCCCTGCAGCCCTCCACACCGCCCTGCAGCCCCCACATCGCCCCACAGCCCCCCACATCACCCCACAGCCCTCCACACCGCCCTGCAGCCCTGCACCCGGTCTTTGTCCCTTTGTCCTAGCACCAGCCCCTTGGCGGCAGGGTTGTTCTTTCCTCCTTTGAATCATTGATGAGCACGCTGGCCGGCTCACACTGGGGAAGCAAGAGGCCTCCCTGCAGCCAGTGCTTTGTCTATAATTACAGGGGCTGGAAGAGCTCTGGCCCCCGCCTCGCCGGTCCCCCCTTGCAACAGCCCGACCGCACCCCTCGGACCACGTGGCAGTGGGGACTAGCACGGTGTGTTTATGTGGGAGGAAGCCGCAGGATTTCCCTCTGGCACTCCCAGGCACTGGGGGTGGGGCCTGTAGGAAATCACACCCTCCCCTCCCCCATCCAGGAGTGGTTGCCTGGCAACTGACTGCTGTGACATCATCACTAGCCAAGGTTGGGGGGCTGAGATGCCGAGGGTCCATGAGGTATGGGAGGGTGCAAGTGGGAAGGAAGAGGGGGAGGCTGGGCTGGCCACCACAGGCCCAGGGCTTCCTGGAGGAGGTGATGGTGGTGGAGTGACCAGCCCACTGAAGAGGCTAGACTCCGACTGTGCTGGGGGCTGTGCTCCTGGGGGAGGGGCAGGCTGGAGGCGCCAGGAGAGGGTAAGGCTGGGGGTCTGAGAAGAGTGGTACTCCCTGAAGTGGAGGGCAGGCAGCTAAGAGGCACCAAGCGTCCCTTGTGAGGAGGGAGAGCCCCTGGGGAGGGGCCTGATAGCACACAGGCCCCGGCCTGGCTGTTGCCCCTGGAGATGGCACTTGGACCCCATGGCCCAGCTCAGCAGCAGCTGTGATGGGTTCTGAGCCAGAACTGGCCCAGTGTCACGGCCAGGATGTCCCCACCGGGGACTACGTAGCTGTGGGAGATGAACCAAGCTGGCCCCATGCCAGCAGGTGACAGGCCCGACAGAGTGCATGGAGGCTGGGTTGGCAGCAAGGCCCTGGCCCTGGGTATGGTCCCAGGCATCTCTTGGGCAGACATGACTGGGGTTCTGGGTGCCAAGTCACCAGCGGTCCAGGTACACAGTGGGGCCAATTATCAATACAGCAACTCCAGATGAGGCAAAGACGTACAAGGTGCTGGCCAAGGGTTGGTCTTCCATGCCTAGGCTCAGGCACCGCCCACCCCTTGCCCTCTCCAGCTCTCACCAGGAGCCACCCCCACAGCCACCCCAGCCCCCTTTGCCATCCAACCCTGTGAGCCCCGCATCTTCTCGTCCACCTCAGGACACCCTGCATGGTGATCCCACCTTCCTGGATGTATGTTGCATGGGAAACGCCTACGCCTGTCTCCCTTCCCTGAGGGGTCCCCTAAGCCCCCCAGAGACCAGCTGTGGGCTGTGAGGTGCTGACCTGCTGGGTCAGGCCCCTGCCACACTGGCCAAGGCGTGCGACTGCTGGGTGCAGGGGCACCTCCCTTCAGTTTCCGGGTCCAGCAAAGCCCTCACTCTTGGGGGTGGCGCAGTGCAGCTCTGCCCCCTGGGACTGGGCACCAGGGCCCGGCCCTGGCACTGGGGACTTGGCAGACATGTCCCACAGAAGAGCCTGGCAAGCCTTGCTGCAGCACCCAGGACAGCATGAGCCTGTCCCCTCCGGCAGCCGACAGCAGCTGGGACACCAAAGCCGAGTGCACCTGCTGGCCCTGGGAGAGGAGTGCAAGGCCTGGCCCCACATGCCCGCAGCCCCAGGCTCACTGCAGTCTCCAGGCTCTTTGACCACAGCAGGTGGCATGCATGAGTGAGGCTGGGCTGCCCAGACGAAGGTTCCACGTGTGGGGTGTGTGAGCGGGAGGCCGTGGTCTGCCCTGCCTCTCTCACTGCTGGGGCTCCATGGTGTGCACGGCTTGTGGCCTCCACACTTGGGGGACCCCTAGAGTCAGTGTCCCGAGGGGGTTAAGTCCTGAACCCCATTCCCTGTGCTTCATTTCAGCTCCAGAGCTGAGGCCCCTGGGTGGTATTTCCAGGTGGGCACTAGTGCTGCCAGCTAAGGTGCCAGCGGGGGTGGGACACACTCCCTTTTGCTCTACTACTGAACGGGCCTGCCATCCTGTGCTGAATGAGTGGGCAAAGGCTGACCAGACAGCCCCTCCTGGAACAGAGGGAGAGAGAAACTGAGGGTCTCTACTTGCCCCGAACAGCAGCTCTGTCCGTCTTATCCAACTCCAGAGCCCCGCTGAGGCCCGAGGGCAGGAGCTTCTCCCCTGTCTGCCTGGGCCCACCTGCTCAGCTGCAAACCAGACCCTGGCGGCCGTTTCCCCAGGTGCATGCACACGCATAGGGCTCAGTGTCCAACACGCCCATGGGCAGCCTGTTGCCCAGTGGCAGTGGACAACGAGCACCAGGCTGCCCCAGGGTGCCAGCCTGGGCAGGGCCATGTGGCAACAGGCATGAGGCCTGGACAGGGTGGGTGCTGCCAGGACCCCTGCAGTCTGTTCCCAGGCCACAGGAGCCCCCTGTGTTTGAGCTGAGCGGCCGGCCGGGCAGAGCCAGGCACTGTCAAGAGGTCTGTATGGCAAGGTCATCTCGCACGTGGGAGGTCAGGGCCTGTGGGAGCGAGACAGGAACTCCTCCCCACAGCCAGGGTCCCAGAGCTGTGGGGAGGGAGCAGTGGGCAGGGCCGTCACCACGGAAGCCGAGAGCTGTGTCTTTGTCCACAGTGCATGTGATGAAGGCAGGCGGAAAGGCAGGCGGGGGCCCGGCCCTCCCGGGTGGCATGGTGCAGTCCGGGGAGGGGGTCCCTGCAGGAGAATGGAGCCGTGTGCATTAGGAGGCTGCGGTGAGAACTGGAGGGAGCAGAAGGCATGCTGGGCGGCTGATTAGCCGTGTAATCTGTCTTTGTTCGCCCTGGGAGTGAGCCCAATCCAGCCAATCCCACGGGGCCCTGGTCCCTGTCAGGCTGGGGGGCTGTTGGAGCAGCTCCACAGCCGACCCCTCTGTCTGGGGACCATGTGGGACACGGGACAGAACCGGAGACCCCCAGGGCCAGCTGGTCTGGGGTCAGGAATACGGACACCCCAGGGCTGCTGTGCTCTGGGAGCTCACGACCACCTGGCTGCCATCAGACCTCACCGGGAGAGTGCTGGCTAGGCTCCGAGTCACCCTGGGGCCCCCCAACACCGGGTCAGAGAGCCACAGTGTCTGCTGCCCACCACGGCCCCTCCCTGGACCCCAGCACTGCTATCCCCTCACCTGCTTTGGCAGGGCCAGCAGGACCTCGCCTTGCCCCCTCCCTGCAGAGGGCTGCAAAGACGCAGCCACAGTGGGGTCCCCTGTGCTGGGGCAGTGCTAGGTCTTTCTGTACCTCCTGATGTGGAGAGGCACAGTCAGCACTGTCTCGGGGGTAGAACTGCCCAACCAGGCCCCCCAGCATCAGCCTGGTGCCTTCCAGGCTAGGAGGCCCAGGGTCTGAGGACCAAGAGGCCAGAGGACCAAGCCTGGCTCTGCACCTGCTGAGGGAAGGGCTGCTTGAGGAGGTGTGTGGTCCCCCTGCGGCTTGCTGGGACCTGTGAGCTGCACCGGAGCAGGCAGGGAGGCCGGGCAGCACTTCTGCAGCCCCGACTGCAAACTTTAGCATTGCAAACACAGTATCTGCATAGTACACACATACACACATGTGCACACACAGGGGGCCCAGTGTCCAATAGGAGAACACACATGTCTGACCACACACGTGCACACATGTGCACACACAGAGGGCCCAGTGTCCAATGGGAGAACACACATGTCTGATCACACACATGCACACATGTGCACACACAGAGGGCCCAGTGTCCAATGGGAGAACACACGTGCAGGACGTTCCTGATGGGTCCCAGCAGATGTTACGTGGAGGTGACAGAGAGTCGGCTCACCTCCTGGCCCCAGGCAGGGACCTGCCGGGGTTGCCTGGCATCCAGGGCCAAGGACACAGGTCTTCCAGTGAAGCATCCACCCGCGGGTAGCTCACTACACTGCTGCTGAGCCGCCCTGCCTGACCGCAGGCATGGTGTGGGCGACCTTCTGGTCACAACTGCCTGTATGTCTACACCTCAGCTGATGGGATGTCCTGGGCAGGCGGTGGGCTGGATGTGGGTAGCGTCTAGGGGGTCTTGGAGTGAATGCGCTTGTGGGCTGCCCGTTCAATACATCTTGAAGACCTTCACTGCTGAGTCCATGATACCCCGCAGCCAACCTGCTCACCCCAAGCGCTGTGTGGGGCCCAGGAGGCCTCTCCGAGTGTCCGGCCCAGCTAGTACTGGGGACGTTTGCTGGGAGAAACGCGAGATGCCGGCTATGGCGCCAGGTGGAAGGCTGGCCCTAAGCTGGCAGGAGGGGCAGGGTCCCCACAGCAACTTGGTGTGAGGGGCAGGCATGCTCCTGGGCCTGGGCTGAGGACTCCCTCCCAGGACCCATCAGCTCCCTTGGCAAACCTGGTCCCATTATCACCAGCTGGGCTCAAGGACACGGGTGGGACCTGCCCTGGAGATGTGGGAAGGCCAAGGGGCCACAGACCAGGCCCCTGCCCCACATACCATCACAGGGGCTATGCAAGGTGTCCGTTGGGTTTCTGGCAGCTGGATGGCCGGGTGGACTCTGCTTGGGCTGACTGGGTGCATGGCAAGGGCCGCCCCCCGCCTCCCCTTCACCGGTGTCCTGGGCCTGTGGGCTGAGGCCCAGAGGGCGGGCAGGGAGGCCTCCTGGCACGATTTCTGCCATGGGACGGCTCCAGCTGCGGACACAGCAGGGCCCTGTGGTCAGTCCCAGTGCTGCATTCGCGGAAGCCCACATGTTGGCTCCCACGATCCGGCCTCTCACCATGATGGCAGTGGCCAGGGCAGCTGGTGGCCTTCACACCATCGGGTCGGTGACTGGGCCAGTGGGGACGCCGCCGTCACCCTGGGCTGGGCTTGTCTGAGTTGGTACCGTGGTCCAGGGCTTGCTGGTGGCAATCACACATGGTGTTTCCAAGGGACAGAGAAGCACGGCTTTGGGCACACAGAGCAGAGCCTCACAGCCTGTGCATGACTCAGCTGAGTCTCAGCTCCAGGCACAGGGCAATCCCCAGGCCTGGTACATCGTCTATCGTGCCTGTTCCGTCACGTCCGGGGCCCCGAAACCCCCTGCACCCAGTCTTGGGGGCAGAGCCTGAGCTGGTGGGCTCAGACCCAGGCCCAGGGTCCTGCAAGCTGGGAGGTTCATGGCTGAGCAGCTGCCTCCGGGGTCTTCACAGGATGGTCCTCTCTTCTCATTAACCCTGCGCCCCCACTCCTAGCCTGGCCTAAGTCCTCCAGCCTCTCCTAGCCCTGCAGCCCAGAGCCAGGGTGGGGCTTCCTCAGTCCATTGATGAGCCAATGGGCCCCACTCCCTGCCTCATCAAGCAGCTCAGAGCAGCCAGCCTGGTCTGGCGGGCACCAGAAGTCGCCTCATCACCCTTGCCTCTGCCCTGGGGGTGCTGGGCCCATTTCCTGTCCTTCCTCGCAGAGACCTCACTCTGCCCTGGCTGTCTCCCTGGGTGGGCAGCGCCGGGCCGGGTCTCCCAGGCTGGGAGTGGGGGCATAAGCGCAGGGTGGCCCCGCTGGAGGGGGCCAGGGCCTGGCTCCTGGGGACATAGCACAGCTTGTGCCATCCAGGCCCAGTGGGTCCAAGCAGCCTTGGTAAAGCTGGGTTTTTGCTGACCTGAGCTTGGGAGGCCCCGAGTGCCCCACAGAAGCTGCTGGCCACCTGAGTGATGCCAACCCCAGGTGGCCTTAACTTTTCAGGGTGATATAGTAGACGCAGTGTCTTCCTTGTGGGCAGGCCCAGCATGGCACAGGGCAGAACTGGCTGCAGGCAGTTTGGGCACCCTCATGGGCAGTGGGGCCCAGGGTGCGAGTAGAGATGGGAGATTGTTTGGGCCAGCTGGGCGTGTGAGGGCCGCTCTGCCTCGCCCCTCCCCGGCCACACTCCACCTTCTGGCTTTTACTCCCAACTTGCTTTCTGGATGGTCAACATGCTGTGTCCCTGGTGTCCCTGGTGGTGGAGCCAGAGCGGCTCACTGTGCCCTCACCCCAAGTCCTGCAGATGGGGCTTTGGGGAGGATGGCCCTGCTGGACACTGTCCCGGCTGGTGTCAGAGTGCTGCCTCAGCTGGCATACAAGCCCTGGGCAGCCCCACCAGCCGCCACCCCAGCCCCACCAGGGTCCCCGTGACCAAGGAGTAGCTGAAGCCACTGCAGGTGCCACGAGAGATCTCGAGGAAGTCCGCAGGTGGGACCCCCGGCTGCGCAGGGCGGCATTGCCAGGAGCTCTAAATGCAAGTCCGTTTTCTGCAAACATTTTGCAGCCCGCTCCCTGGCCTCTGGGAGGCCTGAACCGTGGTCGTGAGGTGCACAGCACAGATGTGGGTGGCAGAGCAGGTCTTAAAGGGCCGTCCTGGGCCATGGCTGTCGGTGGGCGTCCGGTTGAGGTCAGCTTGTTCTGGGAGCAGGCAGCAGCAGGCGTCCCTGGGGGGTGGGCTGGGAGCATGCTGAGTAGATCACATCATCTCACAGTCCCCTGCACAGTCGCCAAGCCAACAGTCCCCCCCTGCCCCCAGTGGCCACCCCTTCCATCACGGCCAAGACCTGGAAGAGAAGGGTAGCCCAGGTACCTGCACGGTAGCTCAGCCAGCGCAGTGGCTCTGGGCCTCCACACGGTCTCTGGGTGTCACACACTCTGGGGAAACCCTTGTCCCCTCTGACTGGGTCCCTACAAGACCTGCAGCGAGCATCTGCGGGGTGCAGATGGGCGGGGTGCAGATGGGCGGGGCTCCCTTGCAGGTGCTCCCAGGCGCACAGGACAGGGCAGGTGAGGATAGGCTCGGTGGCGGCAGCTGGCGGAGAAGTGGGTGGGGCTGAGTCCTAGTGTGACGAGTGGGTGGCGCTAAGGGGGCAGGCATGGGCCGAGGACTGTGGGGACCCAGGACTGAAGCTGCAGCCACAGGGACTGTGCCACTCTGCTCGGAGCGGCTTCCTCAGTGCCAGGGCCTGGGGCTCCCAGCAGCCCAGGGCCGCAGGGCCATCGCTGCTGGTTCTGGCACCGACCTCTGTGTGAATATGTCCCTGCGCTCAGCGCGTTGCCAAAGTCGCCCACTGTGCCGTCCACACGCTCTGGCCCTTAAACTTCATTTCCCTGTCGCCTTTGAACCACTGCGGCCTCTGCACCAGTCCTGACCTCGAGCCGCCCGAGCTACTGCCGCATCTTGTTTCCATCTGCAGGTAATTGACTCCTGAATTGACCAATTACACGCCGCGGCTGCCAGCTGCCAGAACACGATGTCCTGGTAACAGATCTGCCTGGCAGGTCTTGGGGCAACTGCTGCCCATCTCGGGGATCTCCACTGGGCTCGGCCAGGGACAGTGTGCGCCACATGGTCTGTCCTGGACAGTGCCCACCCATGCACCTGCCCTCACCCTCCACCACAGCCAGGCACAGGCCCATCCTGCCTCCCCTGGTGGCTCCTGGGCTCATCTCCACTGGGAGGTGACTGGGGACTTCCTAAAGAACCCGGCTGTGCTTTCCTTCCTGTCAGGCTGCAAGGCCCTATCCCAGCAGGTCTGGGAGGGGTCTCTGACCTCAGCATTTGGATAAGCTCTTGCTGCGACCAAGCAGGAGTTGGGATTCCAAGTGGCAGAAATGTAAAGGGCCCCAGGAGGTGATCCTGGTCAACATCCCACGAAATTGGACAAATGTGTGTGCCACCCAAAGGGCTGGCAGGGACCCACTGCCAAGCCACAGGCTCCTGCACTGGGCTGGGGAACTTGGGCCCCACCAGCAGCAGCAGTGGTGGTGGTGGGCAGCTGTGCCCCTCAGCACGGGCACTGCAGGGCACTTATGGAGCTGAGGTTCCCACAGTGCCTCCGTGCCCATGCCATGGGATGCTGTCCACCTCCCCATGCAGCTTTGCCATCTCTGGACAGAGTTCAAGGCCAAGGCAGAGGCCGGTGTGAGTGTCCTGCCCCCTTCTACTCAGCCCACAGCCAGGGCAAGCAGCCGCAGCCTCCCACCGTGGTCTTTGCAGCTCAGACCTCGGAGCCGTCGCTGGCAGGAAGGGTGTCTTTACAAGCATGTGGCTGGAGTAGGGCTGAAGGACCAGAATCCGAAACACAAGCATGTGGGAACCCCACCCCACGAGAACAGAGGTCTGCAAGGCGTGGATCTGGTCCCTCGTGGAGCAGACTCACAGAGGGGAGTCCCTCAGGGAGCCCCCTCCTGCAGCGTTTGTGTCTGTGTGGGCAGAGCCACTGAGCAAAGCAGCTTGGCCGTGGCTGAGCGCGGCTTGGCTTGCCAGCTCTGTCATCCTTGGTGTTCACCCAAATGAGAGCAAAACTTATGTCGACAAAAGCACGCATGCAAACATGGACGCTGCCAAGACACTGCCCACGGCACGAAGCTGCAGCAGCTGCCGCCTGTCAAGGGGCAGTGCCCAGGGCCTGGAGCAGCACATGGCAGGTGCCATGAGATGCTGGCTCAGGCCCGGATGCCAACACCACAGGTGTCAGGAGATGCTGGCTCGGGCCTGGACGCCACACACAGCAGGTGCCTTGGGATGCTAGCTCTGGCTCCATTCGGTACCTGTGACCTGAGGCTGGATTTGGCTCGTGATCTGGAGGGAACGGGCATGGCCCCAGTGTCCTCAGCCTCCAAGAGGGCTTGTGCTACACCCCAGTGTGAGAGAAGCAGAAAGCCGGGCGGGGGTGGGGGCAGTTTCAGGACAGCTCTTGTGCTGAGGGAGAGGCTGGGAGTGCAGCAGTGTGCTTTCCTGCCTGGGTTCCAGACATGCCTTCTTGGTCCCTGCCTGCTCTCCTCCCTGCCCCCAGGGCCCCTGCGGCCACTGCCTGGGCCCCCTTAGCCAGTCGCTGTAAGTCCACAGGGCTCAGCTCCCCCTCTGGAGGCACTACCCTGGGCCCAACAGTGGCATCTTTCACCATTCCCACTGCTCAGCTGCCACCCTGCCTGGCCCAGGGTCTTGGGCTCTGCCCCATCCCATTGCCCCACGCCCCCGTCGGAATAGCTTGTCTTCCGCTGCACAGATGTCCTGAAACACGGTGGACAGAGGCACGGGGATCCTCCCCAGAGGGCTGGGGAGTAGACACCTGGTCTACTTCCGTCTCCAGCTCCTTGATCCTGGTGGCCAAATGGAAAATGGAAACCATAACATCTCTTTTTCTTCTTACAGATTTATTTCCCAGGTCTGCCATAGCACCAAAGGGGGAGGTTCTTGGTCAAGGTTCGTGGTGAACCTGGCCCAGCCTCACAATACAGGGAGGGAGACGCCCCCTCGGAGGAGACAAAGCAGAAACACCATGGCCAGAGAGAGTGCTGTGGCTCACGCCGTGACCATGCAGGGGGGACGGGGGAGCACACGGGCATGCAAAATTTAAAACTCAAAGTCACCCAGAGCGGTGGGAACTTACATCAAAATGAGGACGTTCCTCGGTGAGCACATCTCAGCTCTGGCTGTGTCTCTCAGCTCTGGCCCCGGAGGGTCTGGCACTCCCATGCCTGGTCAGGGACACCGCACACCTGGGGCAGTCAAGGCAGAAATGAAGCAACTGAGGCTGGGAGGCCTTGCTGGGCCAGGGGACAGGAACTTGCACAGGGGATAGGACACGGAGGAGGGGCAGCAGGGTACAGAGACAAGGGGAGCAGGACAGGGAGGACACGGAGGACACGGAGGGCAGGGAGGACACGGAGGGCAGGGGAGAGGACACGGAGGGCAGAGGGGAGGACACGGAGGGCATGGGGGAGGACATGGAGGGCAGGGAGGACACGGAGGGCAGGGAGGACACGGAGGGCAGGGGGGAGGACACGGAGGGCAGGGAGGACACGGAGGGCAGAGGGGAGGACACGGAGGGCAGGGAGGAGGACACGGAGGGCAGGGAGGAGGACACGGAGGGCAGAGGGGAGAGGACACGGAGGGCAAGGGGGATGACACGGAGGGCAGGGAGGACACGGAGGGCGGGGGGAGGACACGGAGGGCAGGGAGGACACAGAGGGCAGAGGGGAGGACACGGAGGGCAGGGAGGAGGACATGGAGGGCAGGGAGGACATGGAGGGCAGGGGGGAGGACACGGAGGGCAGGGGGAGGACGTGGAGGGCAGGGAGGAGGACACGGAGGGCATGGGGGAGGACACGAAGGGCAGGGAGGACATGGAGGGCAGGGGGGAGGACACGGAGGGCATGGGGGAGGACACGGAGGGCAGGGAGGACACGGAGGGCAGGGACGACACAGAGGGCAGGGGGGAGGACATGGAGGGCAGGGAGGACACAGAGGGCAGGGAGGACACGGAGGGCAGAGGGGAGGACACTGAGGGCAGGGAGGAGGACATGGAGGAGGACATGGAGGGCAGGGAGGACATGGAGGGCAGGGGGGAGGACACGGAGGGCAGGGGGAGGACGTGGAGGGCAGGGAGGAGGACACGGAGGGCATGGGGGAGGACACGAAGGGCAGGGAGGACATGGAGGGCAGGGGGAGGACACGGAGGGCATGGGGGATGACACGGAGGGCAGCGAGGACACGGAGGGCAGGGACGACACGGAGGGCAGGGGGGAGGACACGGAGGGCAGGGAGGACACGGAGGGCAGGGAGGACACGGAGGGCAGGGGGGAGGACACGGAGGGCAGGGGGGAGGACACGTGGTTGGGCTTGGGGACAGGTCAAATGCACAGCAAGTCCTTGAGGCCTTTCCCGTGTCCGTCCTGGGTCACCCTGGAGAAGGCAGAGGCTCTGGTCTCAGCTCCCCCTCGCTATCCCAGAGCAGGTACACAGGGAACTCAGAGTCACCCCAGGGTAGCTGTCAAATACAGATGCCCATTGGGCCACCAAGTACCAAGTGGGACTGCCCGGAGTATGCTGCTTCTGGAGGGAAGACAGAGTGGCCTGTTCAGCCCCAGAAGCACTCAGCCTAGGCAGCAAGCCGGGGCTTCTAGCACCCAGAGCTCCCTAGCCTGTCCTGCAGGCAGCTTCTGGCCCCTGTGATCTCTGCACGTCCGGCTCCCATGGTCAGACCTGGGCAGGCCGCTGCCCATGAAGGGCATTGTCCTAACTGAGCCATCAGCTGCAGCCCCAGGACAACCACGACACTCCCAAGACCCCTCACAGGAACGTCACCCCAAATCCCAGCCTTGAGGCCTCAGAGAGGCCCAGTCAGCCTGCCACCTGTGAGGGACCCCAGGGGCTCCGGCCAGTCCTGGCACACCCCCCCACCAGGGCCTGCACTCCGCAAGGGGGTAAACAGCCCCCATTCACATGTAAGCGCTGTGAAATCGCTGCCCCGTGTCCCAGCTGTCACCAGGCTCCCCCGCGTGCTGTGCTAGGTCTGTGTTAACAGGAAGAGGTCAGGGCTGCCTCCCCCATGTAATCAGATTTACCGGCTTCCGCCACCACCCTGCAGCCAGGGCCCTGGCGCCTGGGTAATGCGGATGAGCGAGGAGATGACATCATTTACATGTAATTGTCGTGTTTGTCTGCCGGGCTGGTGGTTTTAATAAAGGCTACATTTGCATCCTGGAAGGGGGGCTGCCTGCTGACATTGTCTGCAAATGAGATAATCCAATAGCCCACAGCCCCTCCTGCCAGGGCCCACTCCTGCTGCACCTGCCCCTACCACGGCACTGTACCCTGTGTGCCAGGAAGGCCGGGGGCCGAGGTCACACGGTGAGGGCAGAGCAGCAGTCCCGCGCCACACCTTGCCCTCTGCCTGGGGCGCCTCCTTGGGATGGCTCTGTACCTCCTCGTGTCTACCCATCTCTGGGAGCCCAGGCTGGGTGTCGGGACTTCCATGGAAACTTCTAAGAAATTCCTCGAGTGAAACAGAACGTTTTCCAGGCCTGATTAGGGAACTGGCACACGGGCTGGCTTGGTGTGCCAGCTGAGAAGACCTGTCCCGGCCAAGCACGGCCCCAGGGCAATGAGACGACACATCTCACCACGGCGTTTTCTAAAAAGAACAGAATGATTAGCCAACATGGCCATGGCTGCCTCACGCTCACACACGGGTTGTGCTCTGCCACAGCCTAGGGGACTGTCCAGGGCCAGCCACAGCGGCCCACCCCTCCTGGACAGGAGCTCCTGCAGGCTTCCCAGAACACACAGCCCCTGTCCCAACCTCCTGAGCCACAGAAGTCTGGCTAGGGCAGGGAGCAGGGTGAAGATGGGGTACGGGGGGCAGGAGGACAGAAGTCCCACCCCACAGCCACTTCCTCCTGGGAGAGTGCCTGAGGAAAACCCAGCACTCAAAAAGTTCAGTGCAGGGGGCAAGTGGGGGCAGGTAGGAGCCTGCCGGGCCCTGCAGGAGCAGAGAGGAGTGGATCCCAGCACGGCACAGGCATGGGGGCTGTGAGAAAGTTTTGACTAAGCCCAGCCCTGTGGTCCCAAGGCGAGGGTGAGGCTGGGGGCCAGCAATGGTGGGTGCACCACAGACCCCTCTGTGTCCTATAACCACTGAAGGCAGACCATTTCCACGGAGTCTCACCCCACGCCCTTCCCCATTGTCAAGGTGAGCTTCAGAGCAAGCATGGGGCCAGATACAACTCTTCTCCAAATGGGCCCAGCGACGCCCCTACCCCCACTGTGCCCCCGTGGCCCAGTGATGCCCCTACCCCCACTGTGCCCCCCGTGGCCCAATGACGCCCCTACCCCCACTGTGCCCCCCATGGCCCAGCGACACCCCTACCCCCACTGTGCACCCGTGGCCCAGTGACGCCCCTACCCCCACTGTGCCCCCCGTGGCCCAATGACGCCCCTACCCCCACTGTCCCCCCATGGCCCAGTTACTCCCTACCCCCACTGTGCCTCGTGGCCCAGTGACCTCCTACCCCCACTGTGCCCCCCATGGCCCAGCAATACCCCTGCCCCTCACTGTGCCCCACCCATGGGACCAGCGATCCCCTTACCACTACTGTGACCCACCCATGGGCCCAGCAACCCCCCTACCCCCACTGTGCTCCCCGTGGCACAGTGATCCCCTACCCCCATTGTGTCCCCCATGAGCCCATCAACCCCCCCGCCCCCACTGTGCCCCCCATGAGCCCAGCAAATCCCCTACCCCCCATGGGCCTGGTGGGTTGGCCATACAGCACTGGCCAGCCCTAATGCAGCTGATGTGTCCTGCAGCCCCGCTCTGCAGGGTATCCCACAGACCCTCCACGGGTCAGTGGGCACCACTGTGGGCACCACGGAAGGGCCCAGGCATGCACTGAGGTATAAATACCCAGTACCCACCGCGGAAGCGGCAGTGACCGGGAGACAGTCTGCTAAGAGGGTCCCCCTTTCAGACCACGGCCAGGGATGGGTTGCCAGGAAATGAGATTAAACGGCCTTGAAATGGCATTAAAACAGCAGAACAACATTTTCTTATCCAGCCTCAGAGATCATCCCTGCTTAACCCCTTCCTGGCCACAGCCCTGCTCCTTGAGGGCTGGGGGAGGGATTCCCAGGTCCCCCTGAGGTCCTGTATTTGCCTCCCAGCCGCCAAACAGCCATCATGAAGGAGGGGCTGGTCCAACCTGCAGGGAATGAGGGTCTGACCACCCAGTGGCTAGGACGGCAGGGGCAGGCCACTACAGCCCCTGGTCAGGGGATACCCTCTGGTACACAAGCCAGGGGTCTCAGGCAAGAATAACCCCCTGGGTGCCATCCTGCCTGTAGCTCCCTCCTCATGCCCACCCCATGGCCCAGGGCCAGGGTTCAGCAGAAATTGCTCAGGGAGGTGGGGGTCCAGTGTCAAGGCCGCAGGAACTCCTAGAGGGTCGCAGAGAGTCCTGTGGCTGTTCGGGGCCAGAGGCCAGGAGGAGGCCAAGAGGAAGAGGCCAGGAGGAGGAGGAGGCCAGGAGGAGGCCAGGAGGAGGACAGGAGGAGAAGGAGACCAGAAGGACAGGAGGAGGAGGCCAGGAGGAGGAGGCCAGGAGGAGGAGGCCAGGAGGCCAGGAGGAGGCCATGAGGAGGCCAGGAGGAGGAGGCCAGGAGGAGGAGGCCAGGAGGAGGAGCCCAGGAGGAGAAGGCCAGGAGGAGGAGGAGGACAAGAGGAGGAGGCCAGGAGGAGGAGGAGGAGGCCAGGAGGAGGAGGCCAGGAGGAGGCCAGGAGGAGAAGGCCAGGAGGAGGAGGAGCCCAGGAGGAGGAGGCCATGAGGAGGCCAGGAGGAGGCGAGGAGGAGGCCAGGAGAAGGCCAGGAGGAGGAGGAGCCCAGGAGGAGGAGGCCATGAGGAGGCCAGGAGGAGGCCAGGAGGAGGAGGCCAGGAGGAGAAGGCCAGGAGGAAGACAGGAGGAGGAGGAGAAGGTGGAGAAGGCCAGGAGGAGGCCAGGAGGAGAAGGCCAGAAGGAGGAGGAGGCCAGGAGGAGGTCAGGAGGAGGAGGAGGAGGCCAGGTTCTGGGCGTCTGGGAGCACGGAGCACCTCAAGAGCATGGGGACAGGCCTGGGCCCCAGGGTGTTTCTGGAAGCTGAGGCAGCAGCCCCTGGGGGAGCTGGCCCCAGCCCTGCCCATTGCTAGGCCTCCCTACACAGGTTATGGACACCAAACACTGCCTCTCTGGATCACAAATGAGATGGGGGTCCTCGGCTTTGGGGGTGCTGAGGCCAGGAAGGGAGCAGGCTTGTGGGGCCCCACAACAGGTCAGGTGGCTGCCACAGCCCTGTCCTGGCCAAGACGCAGTCCCTAGTGTGGGCCGACCACACACGTGCACACACAGCCCTCGGCACGTGTGTACATCCCCCATGGCCTCCCAGCCTCGCCCTTGGGAGGGGCCGCCATGACTGTGAGGTTCTCCTGGTGGTGCAGGCGCGCAGCCAGGTCCCCCACTCCCGTGCTCAAATACACATGCTAGCGTTTAAGAAATAGCACGTAATTAATGGATTGCTGGCGTTCGGCACTGCCAAACCCCCTCCCGTGGCGTCTGGTCCCGGCCCGCCGTGCCCATATGCTGGCCAACCTTGCCAGGCAGAACTGGCGCCTGCTCCCTGCTTGGCTCAGATCCACACGCCTCTGCAGAGCCTGGCACCCAAGCTGCCAGGCCTGGTAGATCCCTAGCGCCTGTCTGCAGATGCCAGCAGCCGGCGGGAGCAGCCCAGGTCGGCCCCCTCCCCGCCAGGGCCCTGCCTGCCAGGCCCCCAGCCCCTCCCCAAGGCAACCCCCACCCCAGGCAGCTCCTCAGGCCCTGGGACCATAGGGTGGGGGGACCCATTTCTGATCTTGCGGGGAGCCAACACCCTGTTCCCTTCCTGACTGAAGAGCAGATTTGCACCCCCCCAATAATTAGGCGATTTCAATTGCTCTCTCTCCCGGAGAACTATATTTAACCCTGATTTGAATGCAATTTACACATCACAGCTCCTTAAGCAACCCTGGAAGCCAAAGCGCGCAGCCAGCATTTCTTAAATGTCAAACACTGCTTAATCGTGGATTGCACCGAATGCGCCCGCGCACGCACAGAAGCCATTGCTGTCCTGCCCCCCAATCCCTGAGACACCCTCTTTCCACCAGAACCGAGGGTCTGCAGGCCCTGGGGCAGCTTGTGCCACTGCTGCTGCTCGCCAGAGCCCTAGGGAATGATCCTGCAGGACGGGCACCACCTGCCCTCTGCGACTTGTCTGGCCAAGACGTCACTTGTGTGCAGCCAAGGTTCCCACTCCACCCAAGACCACAGGCACCGAGGCCCCAAAGGGGATCCCAAGTCACCACAGAATACGCAGAGCATGTGGCCTCTCAGAGGCTCCCATGGACACATGAGGTTCACATGGACAGCACCTGGGGTGGCCACAGCCCACAAACATGGTGATTTCTACATCAAATCATCCAGGGTTCTGGGAAAACAGCTCCAAGGCCGAGAGACCTACTGGTCAGCGAGCCAGGACACCGAGCCCCTGGCCTGGCAGCCAGAACACCGAGCCCCTGGCTAGCCAAGTCAGAACACCGAGCCCCTGGCCAGCCAAGTCAGAACACCGAGCCCCTGGCCAGCCAGCTCAGGACACCAAGCCCCTGGTCAGCCAAGTCAGAACACCGAGCCCCTGGCCAGCCAAGTCAGAACACCGAGCCCCTGGCCAGCCAAGTCAGAACACCGAGCCCCTGGCCAGCCAAGTCAGAACACCGAGCCCCTGGCCAGCCAGCTCAGGACACCGAGCCCCTGGCCAGCCAGCTCAGGACACCGAGCCCCTGGCCAGCCAAGTCAGAACACCGAGCCCCTGGCCAGCCAAGTCAGAACACCGAGCCCCTGGCCAGCCAGCTCAGAAAACCGAGCCCCTGGCCAGCCAGCTCAGGACACCGAGCCCCTGGCCAGCCAGCTCAGGACACCGAGCCCCTGGCCAGCCAGCTCAGGACACCGAGCCCCTGGTCAGCCAAGTCAGAAAACCGAGCCCCTGGCCAGCCAGCTCAGGACACTGAGCCCCTGGCCAGCCAAGTCAGAACACCGAGCCCCTGGCCAGCCAAGTCAGAACACTGAGCCCCTGGCCAGCCAGCTCAGGACACCGAGCCCCTGGCCAGCCAAGTCAGAACACCGAGCCCCTGGCCAGCCAAGTCAGAACACCGAGCCCCTGGTCAGCCAAGTCAGAACACCGAGCCCCTGGCCAGCTCAGGACACCGAGCCCCTGGCCAGCTCAGGACACCGAGCCCCTGGCCAGCTCAGGACACCGAGCCCCTGGCCAGCCAGCTCAGGACACCGAGCCCCTGGCCAGCCAGCTCAGGACACCGAGCCCCTGGTCAGCCAGCTCAGGACACCGAGCCCCTGGCCAGCCAAGTCAGAACACTGAGCCCCTGGCCAGCCAGCTCAGGACACCGAGCCCCTGGCCAGCTCAGGACACCGAGCCCCTGGCCAGCCAAGTCAGAACACCGAGCCCCTGGCCAGCTCAGGACACCGAGCCCCTGGCCAGCTCAGGACACCGAGCCCCTGGCCAGCTCAGGACACCGAGCCCCTGGCCAGCCAAGTCAGGACACCGAGCCCCTGGCCAGCTCAGGACACCGAGCCCCTGGCCAGCTCAGGACACCGAGCCCCTGGCCAGCTCAGGACACCGAGTCCCTGGCCAGCTCAGGACACCGAGCCCCTGGCCAGCCAGCTCAGGACACCGAGCCCCTGGCCAGCTCAGGACACCGAGCCCCTGGCCTGGCAGCCAGAACACCGAGCCCCTGGCCAGCCAAGTCAGAACACCGAGCCCCTGGTCAGCCAGCTCAGGACACCGAGCCCCTGGCCAGCTCAGGACACCGAGCCCCTGGCCTGGCAGCTCAGCCCCAGAAACACTTTGTCCTTGCTGTGGTGGCTTCTGAGGAGTTGTGTTGGCAATTTTAGAACTCGCCATAAAGAAGAAATTGCAAGAGCTTTACGAACTGGGCTGTAGGTCCTGAGCATGTGTGTCCTGCACACTGAGGACATCGGCTTCATCGCTGCACTGGACATGCAACCCGAGGTTGGCGGAAGACACAGTGCTGGCCTCGGGCCCAGGGCAAGGGCCCGGGATCTGGATGGTGCTTGGGCGACCTGCAAGGCTGCAGACAGGCTGCCTGGTCCACCTGGGGGACCAGTGTGTGCTCCCTGTGTGTGTATGTGTGCACCTACACTTCTGCGTGACTGCGGCATGCAATGTACTGTGTCGCACTGAGCATGTGCACGTGTGTGTTGTCTACACACGTCTCCTGTGCACCTATATGTGCGTGTGTCGCACATGTATGTTGTCTGGTGTGTGCACATGTGTGTGGCATGTACATGCATTGCTCACACATGTGCACACACATCCCCTATGTCACTCTCTTCCTCACAGGGATGGCCCCCGAGATGTGAAGGGGAGAGCCAAGGAGAGGCCGCCATGGTCCCTGGCACACCACACAGAGTGACGCATCTCTCGAGAGCCCCCGCCTCCTCTGCAAGGGCCTCCAGTCCAGCCCTTGTCCCTGGCGGATCACCTGCACCGGCCCAGGGCTGTCCTCTGTGGTCCTGGCTTCCCCAGCAGGGCCAGCTGGAGTCGGTGTCACTGGGAGCAGCAGCTCCACAGGTCTGAGCCTCTTTGGGGGCAGGGAGCGGGCAGTCCAGGTCAGCGCAGGACTGTGTGTGAGCCTGCCGAGTCGGGGGCCCATAGGGCCCAGAGCAGGGGCCCGCGGCTGCTGAGCCGGGCCCGGGGCTTCCTGGCTTGCTCGGTACGTGTGCATCCACCGGGCACACGGCTCTGCTTCTCGTGGCGGGAGCAAGCCCTGCCTGGCCTGGGGTGGGAGGCAGAACTGCACCCTGGCGCGATGCGCCAGGTGCCTGCGCCCTGCGTTGCTCACAGCGATTTACGGTTCTGGCAACCACCTTTGTTTAAAATGTGTTGCATAAGTCACCCTCCTGGTGTCTCACGGGTCACGATTGGTCACAGAAAAAGCACCAGAGCCGTAAAGGGCCAGGATTTATGAGCGGCTGAGGGAACTGCATCCTTCCTGCCTGGTGATGGCCCGAGGGCAGCGCGGGCAGCGCCTGCTGGGGGATGACCCTCTCCCGGAGGGCCAAGATCAGCTCTCCCCTCCCATCAGCCTGCAGGCACCCTGTTCCACCCATTGCCTCTCCTGCTTGCCCTCTGACCTCAGCACAGCCTTGTTCCCCCCGGTCCTCAGCTTGCCCCTCTGTGCCAAGGATGGGAGTGGACTGAGGGGCCCTGCCCCAGGCACACCGGAGTGGGAGCCTCGCAGGGTCCTGGCGCTGGTCGCCTCCTGCCCGCGCCACCCCCTGCTGGCTTCCCAGGCTTTTTCCTAGATGCAGCTCAGTGACCTGGAAATCCCTTGCTCCTTGAGGGCCTTGCACTTGGCAGGAGAGCCGGAGCGATGCCCAGCAGTGCCAGCGGCTCCCACTCCCCACCAGGGCTGCCACATGTCCTCCGTATCCCCTCTTCCGTCCGAAGCAGAGACAGGCAGCTGGGGAAATTCTTCCTTCCTTCCTTCTTCCTTTCTTTCTTTCTCTCTCTTTCTTCCTTCCTTCTTTCTTTCTTTCCTTCCTTCTTTCTTTCTCTCTCTTTCTTTCTTTCTTTTTTTCTTTCTAGATTTGCTTATTTTTTGAAAGAGTTACCGAGAGAGGTGGGAAGAAGCGCAGGGCCAGCACAGTGGCATCGCTAACCCTCACTCTGCAGCACCAGCCTCCCATACAGGTGCCAGTTCAGGCTCAGTGCCTGCCCTTCCCACCCAGCTCCCTGCCTGTGGCCTAGGAGGACAGTGGAGGACGGTCCAAAGCCTTGGGACCCTGCACCCGCATGGGAGACCTGGAGGAAGCTCCTGGCTCTTGGCATCAGCTCATCTCGGTGTTGCGACCATTTGGGGAGTGAACCTCAGATGGAAGATCTTTCTCTCTGTCTCTCCTTCCCTCTGTAAATCTGACTTTCCAATAAAAATGAAAAGTCTTAAAAAAAGAAGTAGAGCAGTCAGGACTTGAACTGGTGCCCACACAGCTCGAGCCAGCAGCTGCTCTACCTGCTACACCACAATGAGGGTCCAGGACAGTGTGCAGACAGTGGTGACGACACTGCCAACCACGTCAGTGGTGCTGGCGGTGCCAGGGGTGACCTGTCAGCATGGACACCTCTGATGCCCCGTGCAGGTTCTCACGGCCAATCAGTGAGGTCACTGGGCCCCACGTGTGCCCAGAGTGGATGGGTGGGCAGGCAGGGAGGGAGCTGACCCCCGTCGAGCATCTCAGCAACCTGCAGAGACCCTGCTCACGTGAGGACGTGGACCAGACCCAGCTGCAGCAGTGAACGGCTATGGGGTCTGCTCTCGGTACAAGGCCAGGAGCCAAGCGGGAGCCCCAAGAACTCTGGCCTGCTGCCCTGGCCGCCCTGGAAGGCCCAGGGCAGGGCTAGCTGTGAAGGGGTTAAGGTCTCCCAGCCTGCCAGGACAGCTCATTATCACGTCTAATACTGATCGATAGGGCCAGGCCCCTCGCTAGCCTCCCTCCTCACTGCTCATACTCAGACAACAGGCATGCAAATCAAAGACCCCCTGCCCTCACCACCTTCTCCCTCACCCGCCCCCACAGCCAGCTGGGCTGATGGGGGTCCTGCCTCCCCTGGCAGCGGGGGCGGGGGAACCTTCTGGAAAGACCAGGTCACAGCACAGGCTGCACTTTGTGGCTTTGTTGCAGTGGTGGTGGGGACCGAGTGCTGGGCAGGTGCTGGTGCTGCTGGTTACTGGCTGGGGCTGACCCAGGTCCCTGTGACCAGAGGGGTGAGGGGCATGATCCAGGAGCTGCAGCCTGGCTGCAGAGAGGGGACCAGGGGTTGCCGAAGGCTTGCCTGGGGCCCAGCAGCAGCAGCTCCACGCAGCACACCTGGCCCATGCTGCGAGGCTCTCAGCACCGTCAGTGATGGCCGCAGCCCTGGGCACTGTGAGATCCAGCAGGGCTGACCATCCCCGTGGGCTGACCCAGTGGCACACTGTCCCCCTCAAGGCCCTGGGCACAATGTGGGGTCTATTTCTGTTTTCTTTCTTTCTTGCTTTCTTTTTTTGGACTTATTTATTTTTACTAGAAAGACAGATTTACTGAGAGGAGGGACAGACAGAAATATCTTCTGTCCACTGGTTCCCTCCCCAAATGGCTGCAACAGCTGGAGCTGAGCTGATCTAAAACCAGAAGCCAGGAGCTTCTTCCAGGTCTCCCACATGGCTGCAACAGCCAGGAGCCAGGAGCTTCTTCCAGGTCTCCAACTCAGGTACAGGCTCCCAAGGCTTGGGGCCGTCCTCCCCTGCTTTCCCAGGCCACAAGCAGGGAGCTGGATGGGAAGTGGAGCAACTGGGACACAACTGGCTCCCATACGGAGTGCTGGCATTTGAAAGTGGAGGATCGGCCTGTTGAGCCACCAGGCCAGCCCCTATGTTCTGCTGAAGAAGCTCCAGGCAGGGGCCGCTGTGGCAGAGCGAGTTAAGCTCCTATCTGTGATATTAGCATCCCATGCAGCACCAGTTTGTGCTTCAGCTGCTCTGCCTCTGACCCAACTCTGCTAATGGCCTGGGAAGGCAGCAGAGGATGACCCAAGGCCTCTGCACCTGCATGACAGACCCAGACGGAGCTCCAGCCCCCGGCTTCAGCTGGGGTGGACGGCTCTGCACCTGCATGACAGACCCAGACGGAGCTCCAGCCCCCGGCTTCAGCTGGGGTGGACGGGAGATTCGGCAGGAGAGGCAGGTCAGAGCTCCCTACGGTCTGGCAGGGTCTGTCCAGCTGTTACCACGTGCACCCACCTGGGCTCCCTGGGCACTGCCAGCACCCCCAGGGCATGCTCATTGTGGCTGCACCTAGGTGGAGCCGTGCAGGCGGGCAGACGGGCAGGGGGCTGTGTAGGCCTGAGGGGCACTGAAGCTGTCCCAGGCCTCTGCCCTGCATGCCCAGGCCAGTGGGAAGATCCCTGCGTCTCCACATCAGGGATTCAACACGTCACCATTCTACCTTCCCTGTCAGCCTGTATGGGGCCCTGGGAGCTGCTCCAGTGCTAGCAAACCCACCCCTGATGGGGCTCAAGTAGGGAGGGGCTTGCCTGCCCAACAGGGTGCACAGGCACCCGAGGTCCACGGCCACTCTCAAAGATGCACAGAGCAGCGTCCACAGCCACACACAGAGCAGCGGCCACACACAGAGCAGCGGCCACGCACAGAGCAGCGGCCACACACAGAGCAGCGGCCACGCACAGAGCAGCTCTGGACTGTCACTGCCCTGGAAGCCTGGTCACACCTAGGGGGCCAGGGGGCAGACACTTGTGAGGGTCTAGGTGCCTGGGCAGCTACGAGGGTGTGAGATGTCGCTTCTCTGCTCCCCGAGGTCAGATCCCTTCCTGCCTGCCAAGGAGGCCCCCACCCTGCTGCCTGCATCCCATGAGACCCACCCTGCCATCCCTGGGCATCCACCTGGCCATGGGCCATGTGGAGCCTCTGCTGCTTTCATGTTAGAAGTGACCTGGGGAATGCCAGTCATTAAATATTGATAACGAGTGAGGAAGACTGACGCAAATCGGTTATGGGTTTTCCCAGAGCGGGGCTGACTCAACGGGGCAGGAGGCGGCTCTGCAGGCTGCTAGGACAAGAGAGGAGGCCCTGGCCGCTGGCCTGGCTGTGGGCCAGCTACAGTGGGGCAAGTTGTTGCGTTGCAGGGTTGTTTAACAGTTGGAGCCCTAGAGGTGTCACTGCCACCCCCGAAGCTCCCCTGACCCAGGCAGTCTTCAAGCAGAACTTGGCACTTGCCTCTGGACTGGGGTGCACATACGCAGCGGAGCGGCCCCATCTCCCCAAGCCCAAGCAGCAGCAGCTCCAGTGGCCTGGCCTACACAAGTGAGAGCCCAAGAACAGCCCCTGCATCTCCAACGGGGGCTTCAGGGGGCTTTAGTCCAGGGCCCTCCACGCCTGCAGCTGGTCCCTGGCTCTGCTGCTGCTGGGCCCCAGCGTCCACAGAGACCCTGCCCTGCTCAGGACGCGGAAGGACACAC
The DNA here is from genome assembly GCF_030435755.1 of Ochotona princeps. Lineage (NCBI taxonomy): Eukaryota > Metazoa > Chordata > Mammalia > Lagomorpha > Ochotonidae > Ochotona > Ochotona princeps. Next base: position 652,521 of record NC_080857.1, read on the forward strand.
AGGTCCCTCTCCCTTCCACAGAGCGGCTGGTGCAGAGTCTCCTTCACTTCTCCACAGGGGGGTTTCTCGGTTGTTTCTGTGTTTTGTTTTTGTTTGCTATTGTTGTTTTGAAAGCTATTGTGACAAAGAGGAAGAGAGATCTTCCATCTGCTGGTTGATTTCCTAGATGACTGTGACAGCCTGGGCTGGGTCAGGCAGAAACCAAGAGCTCCCATGTGGGCGCAGGAGCCAGGAGCTCCCATGTGAGCGCAGGTGCAGGAGCCAGGAGCTCCCATGTGGGCGCAGGAGCCAGGAGCTCCCATGTGGGCGCAGGTGCAGGAGCCAGGAGCTCCCATGTGAGCACAGGTGCAGGAGCCAGGAGCTCCCATGTGGGCGCAGGAGCCAGGAGCTCCCATGTGAGCGCAGGTGCAGGAGCCAGGAGCTCCCATGTGGGCGCAGGAGCCAGGAGCTCCCATGTGGGCGCAGGTGCAGGAGCCAGGAGCTCCCATGTGAGCACAGGTGCAGGAGCCAGGAGCTCCCATGTGGGCGCAGGAGCCAAGCACTTGGACCATCTGCTGATGCTTTTCCAGACACGTTTGCAGGGAGCTGGGTCAGAAGTGGAGCAGCTGGGATATAGACAGGCGCCCTGGTGGGGGATACGGCGTCCTTGGAGGCAACTCAGCTGGCTGCCCTGCCACACTTCTATGAAGCAGCAGCTCCATTCTCCAGAAACACGCTGAGCTCCAGCCCTCAGAGGCCGAGCTGGACACACACACACACACACACAGCCCTCAGAGGCCGAGCTGGACGCACACACACACACACACACACACACAGCCCTCAGAGGCCGAGCTGGACGCACACACACACACACACACACACACACCCAGCCCTCAGAGGCCGAGCTGGACGCGCACACACACACACACACACACACACACACAGCCCTCAGAGGCCGAGCTGGACGCACACACACACACACACACACACACACACACAGCCCTCAGAGGCTGAGCTGGACGCACACACACACACACACACACACACAGCCCTCAGAGGCCGAGCTGGACACACACACACACACACACACAGCCCTCAGAGGCCGAGCTGGACGCACACACACACACACACACACACACCCAGCCCTCAGAGGCCGAGCTGGACGCACACACACACACACACACACACACAGCCCTCAGAGGCCGAGCTGGACGCACACACACACACACACACACACAGCCCTCAGAGGCCGAGCTGGACGCACACACACACACACACACACACACACACACAGCCCTCAGAGGCCAAGCTGGACACACACACACACACACACACACACAGCCCTCAGAGGCCGAGCTGGACGCACACACACACACACACACAGCCCTCAGAGGCCGAGCTGGACGCACACACACACACACACACACACACACAGCCCTCAGAGGCCGAGCTGGACGCACACACACACACACCCAGCCCTCAGAGGTCCAGCTGGACGCACACACACACACACACACACAGCCCTCAGAGGCCAAGCTGGGCACACATATACTGAGCTCCCTGCCCTACCCTGTGTCCCAGCGCAGGCTCCCAGGCTGGACCATGACTTTGAGGACATGTCACTTTCCCCTGGCCACCCACAACAGCCTCTGCTCCTGCCCCTGGAGTGAGCAGGTTCTCCCAGCAGCGCCAGAGCAGCCTCCCAAGAGAGCCCAGTCACCTGGGCCTGCGCTCATCTGCAGAGAGGTCAGGAGCCCACCTTCCTGGGCCTCCACTGCCTGGCCATGGTGTGCAGTACCGCTGTGAACCACAGTTGTGTGGTCAGGCACCCAGGGTGCCCCAGGTCCCACAGTACCCGACCTGCCAAAGCCGCAGCAGGGCCACCTGGCGGCCTGCTGTTGCCACGAGTCACCCAGGCTCTCGTCCACCTGGAGTGGAGGCCTGGAGTGCTGAAGGGGAGGAGACCCCTCCTGTCCGGGAGAGCCTTGTGCCCCACGCCAGCTTCAGGAGCACCTGGGGAGAGTCTAAGCAGGCATGCGTTTACAGCCGCTGCACAGAACATAAGACCAGGCTAAGCCTCAGAGCAGTGCCGGAGGACCCGCTGCAGTCAGCCCTCCCCCAGTGCCACACCCAGAGCCGATTCTTAGCAGCATTGCGGCCGCTGGACAAGCCTGGCCCAGCTGGGCAGAGTGGAACAGCCCCTGCCTGCCCCTGCCACTCATCACTCGCCCTTCCCAGCTCAGGTCTCCGGAGACCCAGCTCCTGGAGGACTGGGGGAGCCCCTACCTTTGCTCAGCCCACCCCAGCCCTGCCCCTGGGGCCCTGCACCCCAGTCCCAACGCATGACAGCAGGGGATGACAGACAGGAAGAGGTGAAGGGGGGAGCCTGGCTTGACACTCACCTCACATAGCTATAATTAAAGCACATTTAGGAAGCTCTTCCGTGGGTCTAATTAGACCTCACCCGGTTTCTATGGAAACCCCACGGGCTGCATCAGGAACGCTGTCCTAGCTGCTGCCGAGACCAGGATTGCCTACCCCAAGTCCCAGGCACCAAGTGCTGCCCCCGCCGGCCTCGCCCACACAGAGCAGGAACCCCCAGGCTGCAGTGCAGAGCTGCTGGGGAGCCGAAACCTCTGCCCTCCTGTCACCAACCCCAGTCAAGACCCGGCGGCGGGCAGCATTCAGGGGGCACAGCCCACAGTGACGCCTGCCCCAGGGCTGGCACAGCCGTGGTGGGGCGAGGGCTGTAGGTGCCCACTGGAAAACGGGGGTGCCTTTAGCCCCAGACCCCCACACAGGCACTCAAGCTGCCTCCTGGGCTGTGGGGGGCCCCAAACAGGGCGCAGACATGGACGCATGGCTGTAGCGTGTACCCCGAGGCCTGCTGCCACGGGAGAATCTCGGGCCTGAGCTGCCAGATGGGACAGGAAGGCCCCTGGGCACGCCACTGAGCCACGCCGCCAACTCCACAGGCTTGTCCATGTGCGCTGCGTGGCTCGCTAGCAAGGTCGCCGGGCACCCACGTGGCTTTTTTTTTTTTTTTAACACAGGGCCGTTCCTCCCCTGCTGTACTCAGAATTGAACTTGGTGCTGCGGGCAGACCAGGCAGGCGCAGTGTAGGGGCTGCACCATCATGGGTGTCTCAGCCTGTGGGGTTACTTTCATCTGGAAGACGGGAGAGAGGTCCCGCCAGGCTCTCCCCTCCTCCCCTGCTCCCAGAAGAGCTGCTCTGTTCACTGTGGTCACCACCACACCCAGCCAGGGTCTGCTCCCACACCCCAGACACCACCCTCAGGCCTGCAGCCTGGGGTCCTCAGAGGCCTCGACCCAGAGCTTGGGTCAGTGATGGACAGATGGACGGGTGGGCACACTCCCTGCCGCCTTCCTTCCATGCAGCTCACGTGCCTCAGGCACAAGCAGCTGCAGGCGCAGGAACAAGCTGGCCCCCAAGTTGCCCATAAGAGCCCTCACCGACTGGGCAGCAGCTGAGCACGCGGCCAGGATCTTATGCAGGATGCCAAGCAACCCCAGGACGGCCATCAGAAGCATGGACAAGCCGGCCATGCAGGTGCCAATCAGGGCCAGCCTTCTGCTTCGTGAGGCCACGTGGGAGGCAGGAAGACGCAGTCCCGTAAACTCCCACCTGCTGGCCGCTGGGCAGGGGCGACTGTGCCACTGGCTGGCCAGGCGTCTCGTGTTGGGCGGGGGTGGGGAGGCGCTCTCCTCCAGGGAAGATTCCAGATTGGTGTTTAACAGCCAGGGGGCCAGCTGTGGCTTGGGCAGGAGGAAGCAGCCTGCAGGGGAAGCAGGGCCACAGCTGCTGTGTCTTCTGGGGGCAGAGAGTCACCTGGGCACCTGGTGCAAGGCGTGGGGACAGGCGCTCGCTGGGTGGAGGGAGGGCACACACACATCGCTGCCCAGCCGGCCTGCCCACAGCGCAGCCTCCAGCCCTCATCAGCACCCTGGGCCAAGGCTGCGAGGAACGCAGCGAGAGGATGCCCCCATCCCCAGCAGAGTGGAGATTGCATGGTCAGGCAGGTGGGACAGCAGCCCTGAAAAGATTGGGGGCCCCGGGGCCCCCATGCACCTCTCCATCCTAAGGGGACCCACAGGCCCTGCTGTTGGGAGGTGAGACATCCACCAGCTGGTACCCCAGCAAACCCCTCCGTGCTCCTGGGGCGGTGCCCAGCTGCTGGGCTGGGATACCACCTAAGGAACCTGTAACTGGCATGTCAGGGCCTGGCAGGCTCCAGGGCGAGTGTGGGGGTTGTGGGGCTTGGGCACCCGCCAGGCATGTTGGATGCCTCGCCATATCTCCAGGGGAGGGCGGTCAGCGCGTGGAGCCCCACCCCCACGAGGGTCTCAGAGCCCAAAAAGGTACAGCAGGCAGGCGGGGGTCTCAGGGGCTCCACAGGCCATTGGACTGCCAGCATGGCACGCTCACAGGGTGAGGTGTGTTGGCCCTTCCTGCTGCAGCCTGCCTGGCCCTGATCCCCCTGTCATGGCCCAGGCCCTGCCCAGACTCGGAGGACCCCTGGCTTCCTGGCCGAACACACATGGGTCCCCCATCCTCAGGGCCGGGGTCTCTGTAATCTGGCCTGCACACTACAACCCCACTCCTGCCCCAGCCAGCGTGAAGAGGTGAAGGCGCTGTGTCCCCTGCGTAGCCCCCTCCCCGCAGCAGCCGAGCTCCGGGCTTGTCATTACAGAGGAGCCGGCGTGCTGTGGCGCTTGACCCCGCACTGCTGAGCACTGGTACACAGCTGTCCCCCAGGAGACAGGGCCACTGCCCGCTCACTTCCACCATGCAAATGTCCCCTTGTTATCTGAGGCTCACAGGCAAGGTGCAAATGGCACAAATGGGATTAGGACCCTGCTAGTGCGATGGCGGCCAATGGCCTTAATGGGAAACCCCAAAGACAGCCCAGACTGGCTCCTCTCTAACAGCATCTCTAGCCAGGGGTTTCTCACCTGGCAGGCCAGGCCGCTCAGCAGCGTCCACAGCCATGCCCAGTCCCTGACGGCCTCTGTGCCTGTGCACTGACCTGGGTGCCCCATGGGAGGCCTCTGCATGACTCCTCCCCAGCCCCACCCACCCCAGCCTCCTTCTGCTGGGCTACCCCTCTCCCAACGTGGGGTATGCAGGCTGTTGCCCTCACATGTGCTGTGCCCACCTCTCCCCCAGCCCAATTCTGCCCTGGGCAGGGCCCTCAGGAGGGGCAGCAGCCAACCAGCACCCTCCTCCAACGGCCCCAGGCTGCTCCAGCTGGGCCAGCTCTGGGATGCCTGAGCATCCGGGTCAGCACACACAGCCCTCGCCCCTTCTGTGTGCTCACCTAGAGGGTCCTGGGCTGGGTAGAGGCACATGGGCTCTGTTGGCCCTCACATGCCCCAGAGCCCCCCAGCTGGCCTCCCGCTGTCTGCCCCTCATTCTGCCTTTAGAGGGGGCTTACACCCAGGACAACCAAGTCCCCTGGCACCTGCCTGGTTGACCCTGAGGATTGGGGGTGAAGCCTCATTGTGTATGGCACCTTCTCAGCTGCAGCTGCTCGGGGTCCACATTTCTCCCATACAGCCAAGACCTGAAGGCTTCCGCGTGCCTGGCTGGTTCTCGGCCCCTGGGCAATCCAGGTGCCCACCTCAGGCAGGAGGTGGCAGCCACACCTTGCCCCATGATGCGTGGGAAGTTGAAGTCTGCAGAGACCTGTGGCCCAGCAGTCCGCCCAGCAGGACGGACAGTGAGGGGCCGCGGCCATGGGACCCCAGCCAGGGTCCTGAAGCGCACCTGCTCACTGTCTGGCCCAGGACCTAGCTCATTCCACCTGCCAAGCACAGGGTGTGCAGGTCGGACGGGGCTCAGGCAGCCAGGCCTCGCACCCCACCTACGGCCCCAACCTCCCCTAGAGAGGAGGGGGAGATGACCCTGCAGCCCCCTCCACCACCGGTTGGGGAATGAGCAAGGAGACCAAGCCCCTCCCTTCTCTCACCCATAAATTATTCAGTTTGCAAAATGCCATTATGTGTGAGTTTACTTAATTGAATAGAATAATTTATGGTAGGACCTGGGGAGAGGGAGATGGATGAGCAGGCACAGGAGAGGCGAGTCTGGCGCTGTGGCTTTGATCCCTCATTAGAATGCCGTCGGGGGAAGCATCACTCGGGGCAGGATCAATATTTGCACAGTGGCGGGACCAGGACGCTTACATGGAAGTGGTCAGCCACATCCATGCTGGCCACTTCTTCAGGTGCCACAAGCGTGTGCGGCTCCCATGCCCCAACTCTAGACCTGGCACTTGGGGGATCCCTACTGACCACCCCAAGACTGGGAAGGAGCTCACGGGAACAGCCTCGTCTAGACACAGAGGCCCTGGGACCTGAGCAGGCTCCTCCACAGGAAAGCAGTGGCCAGGCTCCCAAGAAAAGCCCTCCTGACCTCCATGCAGAAAGCAAGGGCTGTTCCAGGCCTGAGCCAGCAGCCAGCAGCCAGTCTCCCTGTGGGTGCAGGTCTGAACCAGCAGCTGGATCTCCCCGTGGGTGCAGGCCTGAGCCAGCAGCCAGCAGCCAGCAGCCAGCAGCCAGCAGCCAGCAGCCGGTCTCCTTGTGGGTGCAGGCCGGAGCCAGCAGCCGGTCTCCCTGTGGGTACAGGCCTGAACCAGCAGCCAGTCTCCCCGTGGGTGCAGGAGCCAAGCACCTTGGACCATCCTCGATGCTCTGCCGGGTGCATCACCAGGGAGTCAAATGGCAAGTGGAGCAGTTGGGATGTGAACCAGTGTCCATGTGGTTAGCCCCCTATACCACATCGCTGGCCACAGTGTTTCAAAACTGAGACCAGTTATACCAGGCTTGGGCCAACCAGATGTCAAGCTGCCATCTTTCCTAACGCAGAGCCTGGCCACTGCAGGCACAGCTGGAGACCCAGTCCCAGGGCCAGGCCGCCTCCCATTCTGGAACCCTTGGGGACCAATGTCCGTCTGCCCCTAATACCAAGTTCCAGCCAAGGCCAGCGTGGGCTACAGAGGATCACCACAGACCTGAGCCTCCCAAGCCTGGACCTGACGCCCATGGGCAGTCCCCACGGCCCTGTTCAAGCCTCTACCTGGCCTAGTGGCCATGCCCCTCACAGCAGCTTGGACCCAGCTGGGCTTCCTCCAGACCCTGGCAGCCTGAGACCTCAGGCACACTCCCCGGCCGTGCTGGGGCTCCTGCAGAGCGCCACAGACACACAGGGAAAACAAATACGTGGGTGGTCAGCATGGGTGGCTCTGGGGCAGCAAGCCTACCCTCTCCCACCAAACTGCCATGAGCGGCCATGGCTCTGGACTACTGCCTCCATGGCGACACAGCCGCAGGCCCCCATGCCACCCAGGGAAGACCAGGCTAGTTGCAGACCCCATGGGCAGGCCTGGGCACGGACGTTTCTCAGGTCTCCACTGCCACAAGTCCTGGCATTGGCCGGAGCAGGGACCCTCAGCATCCTCAACCCAACGGCCCTTACCCCACAGGAGGAAGCTGCCCGCAGCTTCCTGGCCAGCCCCAGCCCTGGCCCCAGCATAACAGGCTCCCCGTGCCAACTGCCCAGCACCAGCGCCTCCCGCAGGCTGCAACACACCCTGCAGCCATCCCAGCCACCAGGCTCATGGCTTGGGAGGTAGAAGGGAGCTAGACACAAAGGACGAGGGTCGCAGAAGGAAATGACCCCCAGGGAGGCCGAGCTGCCCTTCAGAGCACTCCCCCAGCCCCGGCCCAGCCCGTGGTCCCCGCTTCAGGCACCTCCTGACTACCCCAGGCACAGCCACAGCCCCTCCTGCCTCTCTTGGGCATGCGCCGCCCTATACTCTCTCCTTCCCCCTCCCAAGCACACACCTGCGTGTCCAGGTCGCCACTCTTCAGGGCAGTCCTGTCCAGCCACTGGGGACATCACGGACATCCATGGGGCTGATGAGATGCCCCCCACAGCCAAGGCAGGGTTTCCACTGTGCCCACGGCCCTGCCTGGCGGGCAGGTGAGCTGCTGGCGGTCAGTGGGCGTTGGGAGTCCAGGCTGGGGTTCCCTGGGGGCCTGGTGGGGGACAGTGAAAGCGGCAGCTTCTGGGACGCCCTGTTAGAGCCCAGGAGACCCCACCACTCAACCTGCGTGGCTCTCACACAGCTCCAGGGCCCTCCCCTTTGCCAGCACCTCAGCCCTACAGGGGGTACTCCATGCTGAGGAGGAAGACAGGACACCCTTGGGGTCCCTGCTCCTGGGAGGGGACTGAGAGACTAGGCCCCCTGGCCAGGGCCAGACCCTGGAGGCCAAAGGAGTTGCCTTCCTGAGGGGGTGGTGGCCAGAGCATAACTAAGGAGCCGAGTGGTAGAACCCAGGTATAAGGGCTGACCCACAGCCAAAGCCAGCAGCTGAGGGGCCCAGCAAGGGACCCATAGGATGGAAGGACCCAGAGGCTACTGCCCTCGGGAGCTGCAAGCCGGGCCAGCAGGGCCAGCTGTGGGCTCCTGTTTCTGCAGGCCACACTGCCTGGAGTCAGACCACTTGCTTGCGAACCTGGAGCAGAGCTCATGTCTAGCAGGTCACGGGGCAGCCACAGGAAGCCCCAGAAGACCCTGGCTGCCCTCCCTGAAGTGGAGGCCCTGTGCGAGGCCACACATGCCCCCGACCACGGGCACCTGCACCAGGCACTGCCCCCAGCCTGTCCTGCCCAAAGAGGTTTGGGCCCAAGCCAGGGTCCTGAGCTGGGGCAGTGGGGACTTCCAAGCCCAGCAGCCCAAGGCCCATCCCCCACACTGCCAGCCTGAACCACAGGAAGGCCCAGAGAATTCCTCCCGGCCTCCTCCCAGCCTCACGGGCTTCCTGTGTGGAAACCCGGCCTGGCTCCACCTTGATAAACACAGTATCAGCACCAAGCCATCTCCACCAGCTTCCTGCCGGCTGCACAAGGTCCCAGGGCCCGCCCAGTTTCAGGAGCCCTAGCTGCCAGGCGGGCAGGAGGCTGCTGTACTGGAGCAGGGAGGGGGCTCTCAGACTTTCCTGGAGCTGTGCCTGGTGGATGATGGTGGCTTCCCCGCCCCCACACTGACCCAGGCCCTGAAGGAAGGAAGCGCCCCCTCCCTGGGCTCCCACCCTCCCCCCGCCTGCCTGCTCTCCCACCAGGCCTCCTCCCAGCACCCTGACCAGGGAACCCTGCCCTGACCCGCCTCCCATCATGGCCTCCAGGGCCAGGCTTGGGGTGGGCAGAGCAGGCTGCACAGGTCTGGACCTGCTGCTGAGTCAGGCACACCTCCCCAGGGGCAGCCAGGTGCCAGGCCAGCTGTGGAGGCCACCTGGGTGGGCTCCAGCCTTGGCCACCCACCGTCCCCACTGCCTCACCAGTGGCCCGGTAGTCCCAGCTCTCCCTGGCCAGGGTCTCCTGGAACGGGCAACACGTGCAGGACACACACAGGCCCCTGTGGGCGGTCCTGGGAAGCCACGGCTTTCCCGACTGTGAAATGGTTGCAGCCCGCCAGCTCCCAGCTATAATGACAGGACCAGGCTTTAGGGCCCAGATCAAAGGCCGCTCAGACCATGGGACCCGGGCCTGCCCGGCTGCCTCAGGCTGGGGCTGGGCCAGGCAGTGAGGGTGGAAGACTAGGAGGCGGGGTGACCTGTGGAGGGTAGGACCCTCCTGACACGTGCCCTCACCCCTGGCCAGCCCCAGCAGCCCAGGTGAGTCAGGTTGTGCATGCCAGGAGCAGGCTCCAGAACCACCAGAGGGGACCCAGTGCCCCCCAAGTAGGCCCTGCCTGGCATACCCTGACCCCAACACAGGCCTGTCCTGACCCCTGACCCCAATACAGGCCTGCCCGTGACCCTGACCCCAATACAGGCCTGTCCTGACCCCTGACCCAGGCCTGTCCTGACCCCTGACCTCAACACAGGTCTGTCCCTGATCAGTGACCCCGACACAGGCCGTCCTGACTCCTGCCTACCGGATGCCATGGGGGCCTCTGTACAGTCAGGACCATGGGGTAGGAGGGCTCAGGGCCCCTGCTCAGGCAGGGCTGGGGATGGCTTTGCTCCAGCAGCCTCAGGCAGCAGTGTCCCCCACGGAGTCCACCCCACTCAACAGCAGCCAGCAGCGTGGGGGCCACTGCCCCCAAAACAGCGGGGGCTGGGCAGAGGATCAGACCCCGGCAGGCAGCACAAGCTCAGGTGTGCCAGGGCCTCTACAGACCTCACCCCCAGCCCTGTGGGGTGAGGTCCCCGAGGCTTGGGAGGGGGAGACCATCCCACCAGGCTGGCTCCTGACAATGAGTCCCAGGCACTGGGGCTGTGGTGCATCCAGGGGGCAGTGCTGCTGGAGTTCTGTGCCAGGCGGCCAGGCCCAGGCACAAAGGGCTTGTGGGGAGAGCTGTGATGGCTTCGCAGGCTGAGGCCCGGGCAGGAGCAGACAGCAGAGCTGCTGCAGCCCCAGCCTGGGCCTCCGCAGCAGCAGGCCAAGCAGCCGTTGCAATAGGCGGCTCCTGCCAGCAGCCGCAGCCACACTGTCCCACAGGTGGGCAGCTAAGGCCCACAGGCCTGCTTCCCATCAGCCCCAGCCCAGGGCCTGCGGTGGACCTGGAAAGCTGCAGGGCTGCAGGTCCTTTGGGACAGCAACAGGGGCTGTGCCCACCTGGTCAGGCAGGACGGGAGTGACCAGAGCCAAGGACCACGGACACACCTTTTATTCTGGATGGACACTGCCGGAGCTGCGCAGGTCACCCCACTCCCCTCCACCCCCGTTCACACACACATATCAGACCCCAGGGTTGCACCTGCCAGGGGGCAGCCCCTATGTAGAAAACCACAGAAACATAGAAGACCCTCTGTCTCCAAAGCCCGCTATTGGCAAAACACTATAAAAATACAGCCCTAAGAGACCTTACAAAACCCGGAGGGCGGGTGGTTTTGGTAAGAATTCCTGCCTGAAGCAGGCCTGGCATGCCCGCCACGAACTCAGGCGGCGCCCGGCCTGGCGTCTGCTGGCCAAGGAGTCCTTAGCACCAAATGTGAACAGGACACAGTCCAGCTCAAGGTTAAAGGCACTTCGTGGCTGCGGAGGGCAGCGGCCGTCTGCCCTCCCTCATGCCCGTCTCCACACTGAGCCTCAGACGTCCACCTCCTGGGGGCCCGGTGCGGTGGCCACGGCGGCCACACTGATGTCGAAGCAGGTGACCATCATGACGCGCGCCTTGCACAGGTTCACACACTGCTCCAGTCCAGCCGTGGCCCGCTCCAGCGCCTCCAGGTATTCAGCTGACTCGGGCTGCAGCTTGGGGTCCACCTCGACTGGGGGCAGCAGGAGGTGAGGCACCGGTCAGGGGAGCAGCAGTGGCCAGCACGGGAGATGGGCGGGGCACCGGGCACGGGAGGGCACTCACACTGCTCCAGCCAGCGGCCTGGCTGCAGCATCAGCCGGCCCTGCGTCTCCGCCAGCTCCTCACACAGGCGACTGTGCTTGGCCCGTGCCTCCCGCAGCCGCTGCTGCCTGCGCTCAGCCAGCCGCAGTTGCGTGCTGACACTCATGGGACCCTGGGCATAGGGGTGGATAATCAACTCAGACACAGGCAAGGGGTGGGAGGGTGTGGGCGCTGGAACAGCAGGCTGTGATTCCCCACATCCCAGTTGGGGTGAGCTCGACCTTGAGATCCCTGGGCACCTTCCAGGGTTACTCAGATGCTGGACACTTGGGCAGGACCCAGAGACCCCCAGAACGTAGGGACAGCAGTGGGGGCTGCAGGACTCCGCCTGCCATCCACCCTCAGCTCCAGGACTGGACGCCACCTGCTCCTACCTTCTCTGCGTCCTGGGAGAGCTGGGGGCAGGAGGAGAAGAGTTCAGGCGTCTGCCCACCCCAGAGCTCCCAGCCACCCCACCGCGCCCCCTCGCGCCTGTGGCCCGGACCTGGGTGGGGTGGTCCTGCGGGGCCGGCCGGTGCCGCTGCAAGCGCTCCACGTCGTCAATCTCATATACCTTGATCTCAAATGGCTCCTTCAGGGAGCCAGCCAGCGGCGGCGGCAGGTCCACCCACTGCCCAGGGAGGCTGGGCTTGCGGCCCAGGGCGGCAGTGTCTGGCAACGGGGCTGGGATCAGCCGCCGCCGCTGCACTCCTGGAAGAGGGGCAAGGGCTGAAGGATGGAGGCCCCTGACCTGAAACTTCTCCCTCTGGGACTCGCTCATTCCCCTGCAATGCGGTTGGGCCCCCTGCTATTCTCACAGCCCCACCCCATACCCTGCCCCTAGGGCAGCCTCAGCTGGCCCCCAGGACACTGGTGAGCTCGCAGGGAGTCCAGGCTCTCCACCGAGGCTGCCTCACTCACCTGTGGTCCTCTTCCTGGGGGACTTGAGGCTGCGGGCACGGGCGCCGGGGGACGCCCCGCTCTCACTCATGGAGTCGGGGGCGGAGGAGGCGCTGCCCGTGGCCTCACTGTCCCTGATCATGCTCTCATAGCCGCTGCTGCCGCCGCTGTGGTAGAAGAGGGCGGTGCGGCCCATGGCAGGTGGCAGCTCCCCGCTCAGCACACTACTGTTGTCGCTGCCGTGGCCGCTGCTGTAGCGCTGGGGCCGCCGCGGGGCCGTCACGGTGCTGTACGGGGAGGGCAGGGCCGGCCACGAGGTGGGCAGCTCCTCGGCCACGTTTACACCACTGTCGGTGCCACTATCTGAGTCAGGAGAGCCCCATGAGGGACCACCCCTGCTGGGGGCCACCAGCTCATGCACACGGCTGTGAGTGGCCCGAAGTGCCTGCTTGGTGCCCATGACGGTGCCCCGGCTGGCCTTGGCCACCACCCTGGGGCCAGCCAGGGGGCTCCCCGGGGTCCTGCCTGCTGTGGGGGCCAGCGGCTTTGCCAAGGCACCCACAGCTCGAGGCCCAGTGGCAGCCAGGCTCCGGCCCTTGCTCCCGCTGCCTGGGGTCCTAGGGACTCCCACTGCCTTGGCCGAGCTGCCCCTGCAGGAAGGAGCAGGCGTGGGTGTGGGGCTGGCAGGCGGCACCCCTAGCTTGGGCACAGCCCGGGGTGGCCGTCCAGAGGTTTCCCTGGCCTTGCCACTGCTGTGTCCCAGGGCCTCGACCCGCTCGGGGGAGGCGTGGCCTGCCGCTCGCTGTGCCCCCTCCACCCTGCCCGCCCGGGCCTTCAGGCTGGTTGGAGCCCGGCCACCGGGCCTGGCCTCCTCTGAGCAGGGGTGGATGGTGGCAGCTGCCCGGCCCAGGCTCACAGCCTGGGTAGGTGCCAGGGTGGCACCATTCTTGTGCCCCAGGCTGGACTTACGCACAGGCGGGGCTGGGGGGGCCACCCCACCAGGCCTGGGAGAGAGGCCCCCCTTGGGAGCTGGACTCCTTCTGCTGCCTTCAGCAGTGGCATGGTCCCCAAAGGCTGCAGTGGGCATGCTCACCCCCAGTGTCGTGGCACCCCTCCGCAGAGCGGGGATCTGGGCAGCTGCATCTGGCCGGGGAGCAGTCCTGGCTGCCACCTCACACCCATCAACCACCCTCTGGGCACAGGGCAGCAGCCCTGGGGCTGGCCGAGCTGAGCCCACCTGCAGCAAGTCCCACTCGCCTGCCTGCAGCAGCCAGGGGTCACCAAAGAGGCTGCCAGGGTCAGGCGGGTTCTGGCCCAGGGGACAGCAGCCAGTGTGGCCAGCCTCGGAGTCCATCCTCGGCCTGCGGGGCAGGCTAGAATGGATGCTCTGTGTGGCCACAGCCTGCCGGGGTGGCCCAGCATGGGCCAGGGCTGGGGCCATGACCGCCTCCGCTAGCTGAGAACTTGGGGCCGGGCAAGGGTTGGGATGCTGCAGGAGCCCGACACTGCTGCCCTCAGAGCCGCCGCCCAGGCCAGGAGGCCCCGGGCACTCAGGCCCAGCAGGCGAGTCAGGGCTGAAGCTCAGCCGGGACACAGGGCCACAGCCCTTGGCACCACAGATGCTGAGGTCACTCAGCCATGAGCTGATGCGGGGCTCCGGCCTGCCACCTGCCTCAGCTGGGCCTCCAGGTGCCTGCGCAGTGAGGGCGTCAAATTCATCATTGATGCTGCTGATGATGCTGACGGGCCGGGACCCCGAGGCCAGAGCCTGCAGGGAGCAGTCACTGTGATAGCTGGCCAGGCTGGGGGGCCGGCCACCCGCTGCCCCCAGGGCCAGCTCCTCCACCAGCGTGAACACCAGCTGGTCCTCCCCGTTGAGCGCGACAGGCTGCTGCAGGGTCACCGTGGTGGTAAGCAGGCCCCGCTCCAAGCGGTGGCCATGGGCAGACAGGGGCCAGCCCGCTTGCTCACTCATGCCCACGGGAGGTGTCCGGGCCATGCTGCCGCTGCCCCCTCCACAGAGGTCCTCAGCTTCCAGTGGCGGTGGTGGTGGCGGTGGTGGCGGGGCCGGGCCGGGCAGTGGTCTCCGGCCCCCATCCACCATGACTTTGTCCAGGGTGCGTGGCTCAGGCTGAGGGTGGCTGGCATCCTGGGCGCCGGCCTTGGGGGAGTCAGGTGCAGCCCAGTGGCTACTGGGGCCAGGGCCAGCGTGAGGGGCACCGCTCAGCACGGGGGAGCCCGGGGCCTTCCTAGGGGCAGTGGTCTCGGGCGGCTCGAGCCTGCGGCCGGCTCGGGCAATGGCGGCCTGCGCAGCATCGTTGCCATCAATGCACTCCAGGCGTTCCTGCAGCTCTGCGAAGGTACTACAGCGCAAGTGGTCAGCATCCCGGGCACCCTCAGACGGCCGGCGGCGGCTCAAGACAGGCACAATGGGCACGAAGTCAGGAGGGCCTTCGTGGTCGGTAAGCTCCTGATCTGACAGCGGGGCACCCCCAGGCCCCACGTAGATAACTGTGTCACAGGACTGCTCACTGCTGGATGAGTACTCAGGGTCGCCAGGGTCCGGGGCAGCCAAGCGTGGGTGACAGGGCCGCAGGGGCGGCGGGCGGCGTGCCCGGCCCTCCTCACAGGAGCTCTCCCCTCCTGAGGAGCTGGACGCGCACTAGGGGCAAAGCAAGACAGGCCTGTGAGGCTGCCAGGTCCCCATCTCCTCTCAGGACCGCCCAGCAGCGTGGAGTTCTAGGCCAGAAGGGAGCAGGAACAGAAGGGGTCCTGGGGGCCGCCCCATGAGGACCCCGTGGGGTCACGCCCCTGGACACAGGTCCAGCACCCGTGCTCTCCTTCACCTGTGCCCACCTTGGCCTTCTTCCTGCGGAGACGGTGGACACGGGCAGCGAGCTGCACGGTGCTCAGTGCCTCAGCATGCTGGGCTGGCGCGTCAGAGATGTGAGCGATCATGGTGGTGCGGCAGCCAGTGGCTGCCAGGGCCTCACGGAGCAGCAGGCTGAGCTTGTGGTCCCTGGGGATGGCAAGAGGGAGCTCCGAGGCTGAGGCCAGTGCAGGTGGTCCCCGGAGCAGTGCCGCCAGGAAGTGCCTGGGCCGTGGCAGTGCCCAGCCCCACCCCTGCCAGGGGCTCCCAGGTGCCCACGCTCACCTGTAGGGCACATGCTTGGCACCATTGACTAGCGCCAGGATGACGCTGCCCAGGGCCGGCAGTGACAGATCCAGGGAGCCCCCTGAGGCCTCTCCGGCCCTGCCGGGCACAGTCTCACAGCTGCCCAGGTCCAGCAGGTGCAGGCGGCTTCGTCCTCCAGACACTGGGAGGGCAGCACAGAGCAGTGAGCTGCAGCCCCCAGTAGATGCCCCCCCACCCCCCAGCGGGGCAGGGCGCCTACTTGCTGCCTGGCCCCACTTCTGCACACGGTACTGGTAGACATGCAGCGTGAAGAGCATGTGTGAACCATGCCTGGCCTCCTCACCGCAGCCCACCCGACTCGTACTACGAGCAGCCAGTGCTGCGTCCAGGTAGAAGGCCGCCCGCTCGGCCGTGGGCGCCCGGAGCTCACTCTGCTTCTGCAGCTGAAGGGAGAGGGGGAGGCGACAGGTCCCAAGCTGCCCCGGTCACCCCACGCCCCGCTGCCCCCTGCCCTGGCCTAGGCGCACCTGTGCCCCACACACCGGGTCCTCTCGAAGGTACACGCCTGGTGACTGTGTGTCCTGGAGACTGCCAGAGGCCACCTCGGCCAGCAGGTCCCGCAGGCTCTGGTCACGGCCACACAGCTCCACAGCAGAGACACGGACGGAGAAGCGGGTGCCAGTCCGGTCTCTGCGCTCGCTGAGCAGCCGGAAGAGCCAGCAGATGGCACAGGGCATGACACCCAGGTTCTGTGGTGAGCTGTCCTTCCCGATCATGGTGTACGACTGGCCTGGGGCCCAGGGGGCATGTCAGGCCTGGGCCCTCGGACTCCCCACCCAGCCCTTCCCCTGGGGAGGACAGCAGATTACGGACAGACCCGGCCAGGAACTCACCAGCGCTTGTCTGGCCAAAGGAGAAGACGCAGCCGTCAGACCCGCCAACTACAGCCTGTAGCACGTCGGCCACGGCCCCCGAGCAGACTTCAGCCTGGGGAGGATGGACAGTCACACAGATGCCATGGCCAAGGCCACCAGGGTGGGTCATCCCTGTCCGTTGGCACATGGGACCAGAGCAAGGCATACAGACAACACGCACACACTCTATCCAACCCAGAAGCCTCTTTGGCCTCGGATGCATAGCGGAACACATGGGCAGGGCTCGCTGCCTGGGCCCCGAGGGATGGTCTGAGTGAGACCCAGCTCTGAGCAGGTGTGGGCCAGGGAATGAACCTCACAGGGCGCCGCCCTCTGCTCCGCCCTGCCCCGCACAAACACAGGGTCCCCCAGGTCCCACCACACCTGCTCAGAGTCCTGGGGGAAGACAGCATCAAAGGCAAACATCCTGGGGACCGTGACCGCGGCCCCACGCCGGAGGCCGGCGACCGGGTCGTAGAAGGCCACCTGCTTCTTGCGAGGGTCCACCTTCAGCAAGGACGTGGACTCGGCCGAGTGCACCGCCCCCTGTGCCGGGCAGACCCGCAGCAACACCTTCACCTGCAGAGCCAGGTGAAGCAGTCACGTGAGCCCCTGCCCTCGGCACCCAACTACAGCCCGGGGCGGGGCTTGGCAGGGCTGTTGGGCCCTGCTGCCCAAGCCCACAAGGGTGGTCACCGGAGGAAAGCCTTGCAGGATGGGGAAAGGGCAGGCAGGCCGGACACGGAGCCCCGAGCAGGGGGCAGCTGGTACCCATACACACTGGAGTCCCCACTGGACTTGGGGTAGGCCAGTGGGATCCCTGACCATCAGAGCAGCCGAGCCCGGTTCCCGGCCCGGCTTTCTCGGCCACAGCGGCCGAGGGTTGCCCTGCCTCTCCACAAGTGGCAAATTGATACGCAGCACTGACAGCCAGCTGTAGCCGTGGGGATGCGGGGGTGCAGGGCAAGAGCGGGGCAGGTGCGGGGCAGCCGCGGGGGTGCGGGACAGGTGCGGGGCAGCCGCGGGGGTACGGGGCAGGTGCAGGGCAGGTGCGGGACAGCCACGGGGTACGGGGCAGCCGCGGGGGTACGGGGCAGGTGCGGGGCAGCCGCGGGTCCGCTATTACGCGGCTCAGGACCCTGCTCCATTAGGTGGAATCGATTCTTCTCCCGCCTGCCACTGCCCACAAAACCATCCCACCACCAAGCACAACGCAAATGCACACTTCGCTTCCAGCACCTCAGGTATTTCCTCCAGCGCCAGGCCTGCGCCCCTTCAGGGACTGGAGAGGGTCCCCCAGTTCGCGGGAGTCATTGCACTGCAGGGTGAGCTCTCCCCAGAGCCACAGGGGAGGGGCGTGGCAGCCCAATGCCCCCTTGTCCCACAGAACAGGGGTGTCTGCCAGGAGCGGGGGAACCCTCTCCTCTCTCCTGGCAACTTTGGCCTCCCACCCCGACAGCCACACAGTCCAGTCGGGAGCAGGGAGGAGGGTCAAGGCCTTATTGGCCTGCGGGGGGCAGTGCCTAGGTGAGCAGCTGGCGGGATGCTGAGCCCTGACGCCAGAGGAAGCAGGCGCCGACGAGAAGACATACCCTAGGGCCAGGGGTGCTCAGAAACACCCTCTCGGAGGTACCCTGGCCTTTCTTAAGCCTCCGGCACCTTCGGGGCTACTGATCCCAGGGGCACTGGGGACCAAGTGCAGGGTAGCATCTGTGCACAGTGAGACCAGGGCCCCTGGACCAGAGCCCCAACCCCGAGACCAGCACACAGTCCCAGGACACTCCTCCCCCCTAGAGATGGGAGTACCTTTCCGATGCCGCCAGGGTTGTCCTTGGCCTTGGAGGCAGCCCGGAGCAAGCAGGGGGGTACAGGGGGCGGCCCCAGCTGCAAGGCCCTGCTGAAGTCAGTGGGATACACAGAGGCACCACGGGCACAGGACACAGGTGCAGGGGTGGGTGGCGGGGGCGCCTTCTTGCGCCTGGAGGCCAGGCTGAACTTCTGTGCAGCCCTGAGGGGGAACACAGGGGACAGAGTTCAGCAAGGGGCCCCTCTGCCTTCAGGACGCCAGGGGCCCCACGGCCAGCTCCAAGACCTTCTGCCCACCATGGGCCTGACCTCCCTGCTGGGGCGTGGGCGACAGGAGCCGGGCTGGTGACTAGGTCCCCTGCACCCCGCCTCTAAACTGGGACCTCACAGGCCCTCAAGCAAGGCTCAAGTTGGCCAGAGTCATTTTCCAGCAAGCCCACACACAGCCAGCACAGCCAACCCCAGGCCACACAGGCGCTTGCACCCGGGGCATTCGGATACGGGGCTGGTGACCAACCATCGCTGTGGACCCCCGAGCGTGCCCCAACCACACAGGTACACACATCCCCACACAGACACATGTGACACAGGACCCAGGCACATGGCTCTTGGCCCAGGCTCCCCACACTTGGGGACCCTGCCTGCTCTGCCCCATGTCTCAGGTGGGCCTCCCTCCCGGGGCTCGGCTGGCTGAGGACTGGTCTCAGAATCTGTCCCCCCAAGTCCCGTCATGGCTGTCAGGATGCCCCCTGGGGACACAGCCAAGGAAGGGCTGTGGGTGAGGCTGCAAGCCCCCGCCCTGGCTCCCCCACCCCCCCCGCACCTGTTCTGGGCACTGAGCTGCGGCGTCTCCCCCAGCATCGGGGGCCTGCACCCCAGCAGCGTTCACTAACTCCTCGTTTTTTAACACGTGCTGTCTGTTAAGAGACCCCAGGGACACCTTTGCTCCGAGTGAGGCGTCATGGCAGAAAATAAAAGTAATCTATGACACAGGGCGGGGGAGGGGAGGAGGCTGCTGCTGCGTCCACATGCTGGCGGCTTGGCAGCTCCTTGGCATGCAGGGGGCCAGGGCCCGGCACGTCTCATGGTGCCACCAACATCTGCCCTGCACCAGCTGGCGCCCTAGATTGTGTAAAACCTCATGCCTAGCAAAGGCCAGGGCCACCCGGGCAGCATGGGCAGCGCCTAGGCCAGCAGGGTGACAAGTCGTGACAAGAGGAACTTGGAGGGGTGTAGGCGGCAGCTTCCCCCACCAGGCACACTTGCGGTGTGGCAGCTCAGCCCTACTCTTACAGACAGGGCCTTGGTCAAGGCCAGGCCAGGCAAGTGTGGGCCTTGCACAGACAGCCTGGTGCCAGAAGTCTGGAAGGTTCTGAAAGGTGTCTCCACCACACATCTTGGCCCCCGGCTTGAAAACAGCTCCAACAATGTCAGCCAGCCAGAGCACTGCCTTGGCGTGGGTGCGGCAGGGGCCACAGACATCCACGGTAGAGCTCGCAGAGGAGGGTGGGTGGCAGGGACCCACCCTCTCCTAGGAAGACAGCTCCACCAGCAAGCTTGCCTGCCCCCCTGCCAGCTTACACGGCTGCCTCCCCACCAGCAGGGGTACTGGGGACAGATACCCCCATGCCCAGGCCTCCATCACAGGAGAGCTCGGAGCCCAGCGACGGGGCATAAACCAATGCATGCCCGAGTGAGTGACCAACTAACCCAGCACAGGACCTGTCCCACTGGGCCACTCCTGCATCCCCAGTGTCCTCCACTGCCACCCACCACCCAGCCTGGAGGTACCCTGGAGCAGGACACAGGCTGGGGCTCATAAGGAGGGGCAGGGGGCTGGTGCTGTGGCCCAGCATCCATCGGACTCCCTGTTACTGGCCTGGGAGGACAGCAGAGGATGGCCCAGGCACCCGAATGGGAGACGCGGATGAAACTCCAGGCTCCAGGCCTCGTCCTGGCTCAGTCCTGGCTGCTGTGGTCACTTGAGGAGTGGCCTCGATGAAGCACGCCCCCCCCCCCGCCTAATTAACCAGTACATGAATGAACCTTGAGAAGGGAGGAGCTGGACAGGGAACCCCAAGCTGTGCGTGTGCCTCCCCCGTGAGGTAGCCCCCTCCCCAGGCCAGGCTACAGCCCCTACCTACAAGACCACACATGGACACCAGTTCAGAGCACCCATCCCCCAACTCGATCCCCAACCTGACCCCTGACCTGCCACCTGCCACAGATCTTCAGGAAGCTCCTGGGGCCCCTCCTCAGCAAAGCGTCTGTGCTGTCCCCACCCCACACAAGCGTTTCTATGGTAACTTTCCAAGGTCAGCGCGTGGCACAGGCAGCGCCAGACAAAAGGCAATCACTGGTGACTCCCCTTCCCCCACCCAGGCACCCCAGAAGGTGGAGCCAGGGAGCGCCCTGCTCATCATAGGCCCAGCGCGGCCTAGGAGGGCGGCAGCTGCAGCGGCCCCTCCCCCGCCGCCTGGCCAGCGGGCCTGAGCGGGCTGGGCAGAACTGCCCCCTGCCCGGCTGAGGGTTCCAGCCGGGCTCTCTGGCCTAATGGGGGTGGCAGCCCAGGCCACAGCTCAGCCTCACGACAATGCCCCGTCACTCCCCAATCAGGCTGCAGCCCCTGGGGACAAGGCACAACCCTCCCTCGGTACCCGCCCCACTCTGGTGACTGGCTGAGACTCACACAAGTGTGGCCGCCCTGCTCAGGCGGCTAATGGGACTGCAACCCACAGCTGGGCCTGCCTCTAGTGCTCATTACCACAATGACAAACAGGCTGCATCCCACACACACCGGTCTCAGCACCAGGCCCAGCGACTCCGGCAGCCGGGCAGCAGACAGGCAGGGTGCACCAAGCCCCTGCATCACTTGAGTCGTTCCCAGGAGCCCCGTTTCTCCTCGCACACCCCAACCCAGCCACCCCAGGGGGCACGGGCGGAGCAGCCTGGGCCCATCTCACAGGTGGGCAGAGGCCAAGGCCTCGGGGCAGCAGATGCTCCCTGCACAGGCCCTCCTGCCTAAGGCCAGCCCACCCCACCCCCCACCTACCTGATGAAGAACGAGGCTGCGGCGGAGGGGCCGGGGGCCGGAGTGACCAGAGCCGACGTGCGTGTCCCCGCGTTACCCCACGCCTTGGACACACACTCGGGGCCTGCCATGGGTGGGCCATCTCGGACCGTGTCCGCCACCGCTACTGCAGCCACGGCCGCCTCAGCCTGTAAGGAGGGATGAGTGAGGTAAGGAGAGTGGCTAAGCAGGGACCTGCCCGTGTGGCCCTCCTCATGGGCCTTCCTGGCTTCTCAGTCAGGGTCCAGGAGGGTACAGCACCTCGCTGCCCTGCGCCTGGGGCTTCACCCGGGACTGGCTTGGGCAGACACGGCTGGCGTGCACTGTGGCATTTCAGAGTCGGCGGCACATGGGGACTTGCCCTCTGGGGACCCTGCCACAGGCATGCCCAGCCTGGTCCCTGGGGCCACTCCTCAGCCCCTACCCATATGTGCTCTCTGCACCCAGGCAGGCAGAGGCCAGGGTCAGACCAAGGCCAAGGCTGTGGTCTAGCTGGGCCAAGAGGCCTGGTGTTCTGAAGTGGGAGGCAGGCCTAGCCTATGAGCAGTGTTCCAGGGACCCCTCAACCAGCAGAGCACCTCAGTCCATAGCTGACAGCCCCACACTACCCCCTCCCAGAGCCCAGGCAGAGCAGCTGGGAAGGTCCAGCTGCGTAAGGCCACAGTCTCCAGCCCCACGGCTCCTGCACCAGTGCCCAGGGTGCGTGGCAACACAAGACACCTACGGGGGGCCTCGTGTCTCACCCCCCTCCATGGTGCCTCCTTGGAAAACCAAAGCCATTTTTTGCGAGGCAGGGTGGCAAAGGCCCAGCCCACGGCCACACCAGGCTGGGGCACGCAAATGACGGGCATCACGCCCCACCCTACCCGTCCACAGCAGGGCAGCACAAGGAAGAGGTCACAATGTCCTAGTGACCCCCCAGGCCCAGACTTATCTTAAAGTGACCCTGGCAGCTGCCAGGGTCCAGGGCTGCTGTTCCCACAGCCTGCCTGGCATCTAGCCGCACGGCCTGCTCCTGCCCACGGACTCGCATTCTGAAGCTGATGTGGGGCCCGTGGGGCCGCCCTCGGTCCAGGATGGGAGGACCTGCAGCCTGCAGCTGGCTGGCCAGGCCTCCTGCACTGACCTGTCTCGGCAGTCCCACTCGGGCCTCGGCGTCACCGTCCTACGCGCTGCGGTGACACGGCCCTGTCCAACGGGATGGCCACTGCCAACTCCTGCCAGAGCAGAGCCCAAACGTGCCGAAGAAGCTGAGAGAAGGCAGCTGTCTCAAAGCACGGGAGGACGGGGGAGGCGGTGGGGGCGGGGTCATGACACGGGGGCAGGGCAGAGCAGGGGCAGCCACACGGACAGGGCAACGGAAGCCGTGACAGCAATGGGTGGGGAAGCAGGAGAGAGCAGAGCGTGAGGCCCGGCCTTCACACCCGTCCCACCAGGGGACCCCCAGGGCCTGAGCCTGTATGATCCTGGCACACCCTGGGGCCAGGTGGCTATAGGGTGCCCCTGGCAACACCCGCCAGAGCTCGGGGACCCCAAGTGCTCCAGCCTGGGCACCAAGCCTGCGTCCCTGCCCCCTTACCGCCAGGAAAGCCACCCACATCCACACCCCGAGCAGGTGGGCTGCATCCTGCAGGGAGGGTCAGGGCCAGGAAAGCCTGGCTCCCGGGGCAGGCCACTGCCAATACCTGGAACCCACAAGGGCTCACAGCACAGGCCCCCAGCCTCGCTCCCTGGCCGTGCTCAGTGCTGGTGAAGTGGGCTGGGGCAGTGATGCCCTGCCTGTGGCTCCTGGGGGCCTGGCCTCCCTGGCCCACGTCGCCTGTTCAGCCTCCACCCAGCCCTACAGCATGTCCCCTAGAAGGATCAAGTCCCACCTGCTGCGGTCGGATCACCTGACCCTCTGCCAGAGGCCAGCTCCACCCCAGGCACTTCCCAGACCACCTCAACAGCGGTAGCATCACATATGTCCTTCCACCCAGCAGCCTAGCCCACAGGCTGCCGGAGGGACTGGCCAGGGAGTGGTCTCCCCCACCGCCATCTGCCAAGGAGCCTGGCCCCGGGAGGGGGAACTCAGCCTCAGACATGAGTCCCTGGGCACCCAGACCTGCGGTCAGGGGCCCTCAGAGGGTTGGTCACTGGGAGGATGGGGTCTTGTGGGGGGTGAGGGCAGGGGAATGTCCAGGCTAGGGAAGCAGCACCCAGGCCGCCCTCATACTCCACCAGGCACAGTGCAGAGAGCTAGCCACCGGCCAGGACACGGAAGGTCCGGCAGGCCGCACAGGGCTCCTGGCTGCTCCTGGAGTGCAGGGCTACCCAGCACCCGCCTTTCAGCCATTGCTTGGTGTTTTACCCATAAGGCGAAGGTCCAGCCCCACTGTTGACCCCAACAGCCAATGGACACATGCCTCAGGCACAGAGACCCACCCCAGAGAGTTCCCACCACCTGCTAACCCAGTCCTGGAAGCCCAGCTCAGGGCACCCCTCCTTCCAGATGGAAAACTGGGGGCAAGCCCCCAACTCAGTGGCCCCAGGCTGGGAGTGACAGCTTCAGGGGTGTCCACAGTCACCCCAACACAGGCAGCTCCCCAGAAAGGGGCCAGGCCAGGCCACTGTGGGAGCGAGCTTGGAGCCGAGCCCGAACCTGCCCAGCCCGGAGGGACCCTGACCCTGCCTGTGGGGATTCAGGGGCACCAGGAGTGGACAGCCCCGCCCAGGCAGATACTCACCAGGCAGGTGGGGGGCAGGAAGCTGCTGACTCTGGAGACGCCCCACATTCCCTCAAGGCATTGTTGGGCCTGGATGGTGACCGTGCTCAGGGCTCCGCCCAGGCCCGCGGGGGACACTGACACCTGCACACTGGGGCCCGGGGCCCAGGCCAGCCCCTTCTTCCTGTCTGGCCCCGAGGGGCTTCCACCAGGGCTGTCGGGGTCCTCGCGGCTGGCCGGGCCTTGGAGCAGGTGCTGGGCCTCACGCATGAGCTGGTGCAAGTGTGTGGAGCAGGTGTTGCAGTGGCCCTCAGCTTCGGGGGTGCAGGCAGCCAGGGCCCCCGGCACCGGGGGCTTGTCCAGAAGCAATGCCGAGAGGCAGGGCTCCTGAGGACAGCAAGGAACAGGGCACAGTCACGCGACGGGTAGCAGGCCCAACACCGGCCCAGCACCGAGGCCCACGGCAACCCACCTCCCTGCCGGTCCACACCTCCACGCAGGCCTGTGACAGCAATGCCACTGGAGCCTCAGGGCCTCCCCTCCCAAAGGCCAGGGCCGCAGGGGGGGCTCAAGCTCCAGGTGAACCACTTGCCCCCCACTCCCGGGATGCCCCCACCGCCTAGTCTTGTCCCCTCCCTGACCTGGGGACTTAAATCTCTAACAAGAGACATGGGCAAGCCCAGGAGCCAGGGAGGCCGGGAGGCCCCTCGTCCAGGCCAGGAGCCAGGGAGGCTGAGGGGCCTGTCGTCCAGCCTGGGGGCCAGGGAGGCCGGGGAGGCCCCTCGTCCAGCCTGGGGGCCAGGGAGGCCAGCCTGGGGGAGGCGACACTTTCCAAAAAGAAGGAAAAATGTAATGAACCAATTTCCCTGATGGAGGGGTACTGCCAAGAGGCCAACAATCCCCCCCACACACACATACATTCCTGCTCCAACGCAGCCCTGCAGGGCTGGGACTCTGAACACCCAAACCCAGCGAGCCACTCGTTCAGGCCCACTCAGGCCCTGGCAGCACAGGGGTGACCTCCAGCTACTGTGAGCCCACACATGACACCCCACAGCAATGCAGTGTGTGCGAGGCAGGGTTGCCCCAGGTCCTGCCGCCACCCGGGACCTCTGGCCTTCTTCCATCCCATTTGCCAGCCCCTACTCTGCCCAGGTGGACTTCTCCACTCAGCCGGAGGCAGCTCACGGGAAAGGAAGTGCCACCTGCCACAGTCATTAACCCAGCCCTGCCCACCCCATGCAGCCCCTGAGGACGCCACCTTGCCAACCCCTCCACAGGTGAGGGGGCTCAGAGCAGGGCCCAAACCCATCTGAGAAGGCACCAGCACACCCCCATGCCAGCCTAGTATACCACCCCGCCCTCCACCCCAGGGCCAGGTCCCCAGGAACTCAGCGCAGCCAGGGCCCACCTGGCAAGTTCCAGGCCTCCTGGCTCTGGGCACCCAGCCTACTCACTAGGCCTGGGCACAGCACCCCAGGAGGATGGGCCCTGGTTGAACCCACTACAGGGCTGGCACCCGCTCCCTCCCGGGGAGTAGCCTCAGCCGCTCCAGCCCAGCCTGCTGGGCTCCCAGCTCCTCCCCACCTGGCCACACAGACTGGCGGGGCTGAGGGGACAAGCAGAGGCAGGAGCAGGGGGGTCTACAAGGCTGAGGAGCCCTCAGCAGCTGGTAAGCCCAGTGGGCATTTACAGGGGCTGGGCCCTGATTACCCAGCTCAGGCTCCAGAAGGGACAGGAGCGGTGCAGCTTCCCGCAGCACCGGTTCCCCGCCTGCCCCGCCCTGGTTGAAGCTGGGGTGATTCAAGTGCCTGCCCCCAAGGGTGCTCCCTCTCCCTTCCAGTCCTGGGGTCCCCCTAGAGCCAACACAACCTGACCCAGCTCCTAGGCTGAGAGCCCCTCTCTGCAGCCCTGTGTTCAGTCACCCATCCACTGCATGGAGAGGTATTTCCCTCCCACTGGGTGCTGGGCCTGGCCCAGGGTGTGGGGGCCCTACCCCCACACTGAGAAAGGGCCACTTCCACACGACTTCTGTGTCACCCCAAGCCTTCTGCTGGCTCCCCCATGAGTGGCCGCAGGGACACAGCCACCCAGGCCCTCCCCGCAGGAGGCCGCTGGAGAAGGGGCAGGGGCGACGCACAGCCACGGGTGACAGCCAGACCCCAAGCAGCCGCCACTTCCAGAATGGACAACACGTCCAGGAACGGCCTCCAGGCTGGGGCCGGGTGCTGCCGCCTCAGGGGCCCATAGACATGTCCACGCAGACAGCCAGGGGCCCGACTTCCCCAGGCCAGTCACAGCTCGCTGCCCAGGCACCCCAAGTACCTAACAGCCAGACCAGAAAGTGGGCAGCCCAGCCCACCCAGCACTGGCCGGCACACATGGGCCCGGAGCCAGCCCAGCTGGCCGGCTCAGCCACAGACCAGGCCACTGAGGTCTCCTCTCCACAACGGTCTCCCTTGTCCTCCACCCAGGCCAGCAGGGCTGCAGCCGGGCAGCAAGGAGGCTTCAGCCGGGAGGGCTGTCACAGGTGGGCTTCTCAGAGGGCAAGGGGCAAGGGTGGCCAGCTGTCCCCCTCCCTGGCAGCCCTTCATCTGATCACAGCCAGGACCCAAGACCCACCCCTGCAGCCGCCATCAGGCCTTTTCCGCCCTGGGCCATTCCCAGCCAGGTGGAAGCCGCCGAGGTTCCCAGTGCCAGAGCCCACCACCAGTCACAGCTACAGGAGCACACCCCTTCCAGCTGAGTCATCCGTGCCCCTGCCAGCCTGGCACTGCTCAGCAGCCGGACAGGCTGGGAAGCAGCCCCCACAGCTGCTGGCACCTGGGCTCAGCCCGAAGCCCCGCCATGCGGCTTCCAGGCACAGCGGGTCCCAGCAGGTGGAGCCTGGGCCACACATTCCCCGGTAGTGGTGGTAGCTGGCAGCCAAGCTCTGTGCCCAGCTTCGTGTCATCAGAGCTGAGGCCTGCAGGGTTGGAACAGGCTCCAGGCACAGGTGGGGGTGAGGGGTACCCTAGAGCCCAGCTCTCTGAGGTAGCTGCTCCCTCCCCCAGCCACCAGGTTAGAGAGAGCTTTCTGGACACTTGGGAGAGCTGTGGGCAGGAATAGCTGGGAACTCATGGGGTCTCCACAGGATCTTGTCCTCCGGAACGTGGCATGGGGGTGGCGGGCAGGGGTACTGCTCTGCCTGGGGCTCCCACAGCCGGGCATGGGGAAACCTGTCACTCCAGCCTGCCTCGGCACAGCTACTGGCAGGGACAGGGACGGTGTCTGGTGGGACTTAAGGCCATTCGACTGCAGCCAGTCTGCTGTGGCCCTGCTGGGCAGGCAGGAAGCAGGGAAAGCACATGGGGTCGGGGGCGTCAGGGTAGTGTCCCCAGCGGCTCACGGCACAAGGCATGAAGGGTGGACACAGCAGGCCAGAGACCCAGCATCCATATGGGAACTGGGGTCCTGGCTGTGGATGGTCTGTGGGCCTTTCCTCCATGGGACGGAGAGGAGCTTCCCGGGGGCCGGGGCAGCAGTGCACCAGCAGGGAGACAAACCCAACAACCCCCACGCCGTGTACCAGGCTCCACTCCCTCCCCAGGTCTCCCAGTCTGGGAACAGAAGGGGTGACGTCCCTCACCAGAACCATGGGCAGACAATGGAAAGGAGGCCCCCAGCGCCCACCCCGCCCTCCGCAACAGGAGCAAGGAAGCCCAGGTGCGACCTGCAGCACCATGGCCCAGGGCCTGGACAGCAGCAGAGGCAGCAAAGGCCAGTCCAGCCCCAAAGCACCACCCGTCTCTGGCCTGGCTCCCTCTCCAGGGCAGCAGGTGGCCCTTAGCTGCCGCCGGCCATCAGCAGTCTGCCCCAGGTCACCACCACTGGAACCCCACATGGGCCCAAGGACGCAGGGCTTGGCAGAGGCCACTGTCCATTCTGCCCAGCAGGTGCCCACGGCTCAGGTGCACACCTCCTCATTTCTGGGCACAGAGGCCAGGCAGGGCCTGGACCAGACACCAGTGTGGCTCCTGCCTGCGACAGAGGGTCTCACAGCCACCAGGCCCCACGGCCCTCCTGGCTGGCCTATATTTAGAGCAGGGAGGACTCTGGACTGCCCAGGATCCGGGCGGGCTTCCGCGGGAGGCCCCCCTCCCAGGCTCCCGGCATTGTTCCTTGGAACAATGGCCCTGCTCCTTGCAGGACCCAGGGACTGGGAGCCCTGGGAGCCATCTCTGGCGGCACCCTGCCAGCCGGGCCCCAAGAGCACACGGCCCACACAACAGAAGCCTCAGTCCTGGGGCACTCGGGTGCCTGACTCTGGGAGAGCTCCAGCTGTGAGGGACCCCCTCCGGCAACCCCACGCCCTCCCCCTCCCCAGGTGTCTCCAGACACCCCAAGGCAAGCTGCACCAGGCTGCCAGCAGTGCGGGCACACCCGGCCTGGGCGGAGCCACCCCACCCTACCAGCCCGTGCCAGCTGTGGGACACAGGAGCCCAGCCCAGACACCCCTGAGAAGCAGGCCCACGGCAGGAACACGCAATGGTGGTGGTGGCAGGAATACCCAGGCCTGGGCACGAGGCCTTGCCTAGGGTCACTTACCCGGAGGGTCGTCCCCGGCCCGCTGACCAGCTTCCAGGCCTGTCGCTTCAGCTCCAGCAGCTTCTCCTGGCAGTGGCGGCACCAGTCACTCCCGCCGGCCAGGTGGCCCTGCTCTGGACCTGCGCCGGCGCCCTCGGGTGCGGGACGGCTTCCGCATGGGTCCTGCTCAGGCCTGGCGGGCAGCCTCTTGCGCGGCGGCACCTCCAGCGGCGGTGGTGGCTGCGGCGGCGGCTCCCGGGCCGGCCCGCTCTCAGCTGCCTGCGGGGATGGGGCGGAGAACTGTGAGCCAGGGTCACGCACCGACCAGGGCGCGCGCAGCTCGGGACGTCTTGGGACGTCTTGGCCAAAGTTGTGGGCTCGGGGCCTAGCTCCTCCGTGCGCGCACGGGAACGTCCCGGCTCGGCGCGCCCAGCAGAACAGCCGGTCCCCGCCCTGGCCGGAGGCGCCGCCGTCCCCAGCTAGGGTCCCCGCTGCCCGCCCCGGCCGCGCGTACCGCAGATGGGGCCACCCACAGCGGGGCGCCGCGGCCGCCCATGGTCGGGACGCAGGAGGGGCCTCGCGGGCGCTCCGGGATGCCACAGCTAAGTGATCCGGCCTGGGGGCGCCCCCATGGCCGGCCCGAGGCTGCGAAGTTACCCCGGGCGAGTGGCCGCCAGCGCCCGGTGTGGCCGCCGTCCGGCTCTGCGGCGAGGCGGGGCTGGGGCTCGGGGCGGGGCGCAGGAGGGTGGGCGGCGCGTGGGGCGGGAAAGGGAGGGAGGCCCGCCAGGTCCCGCCCACTCCAAGGACCCCAACCTGTTAGGTGAGTCCCGGACAAGGAGCAGGGATGAGGGGGACACCCCCTACCCTGCGCGGGGACACGCATGCGCCTGCTACTCTCTCGCGGAACACGCGGGTCCGCGTCTCCCGGGAAGCTCGGGTGGCAAGGCTGAGGCCGCGTGGAGGGGGGACAAAGGAGTGTCTGGACTTCCACGCCCCGACCCCATCCGCCCGCTTAAATCCAAAGCAGCCCACGTGCCACCCTGTGGGTCCGTGCGTCGCGCGCGAGTGCTTGTCGCCTGCCGGCGGCCGGGACGCATAGGATGAGCGCACGCGTGTCCTCGGCGCCGCGCGGGACCTGTTGTGCAAGGGACCCGGCTGGGAGGTCGCTCCGGTGCGGGGTCCCGGCTGCGACCGAGCCCCGAACCACCAGCGCCACGAGGCAGGCGCGCTGCGAGCGCCCTCTGCCGCCCGCGCACCACACGTCCCGGGCGGGGAAGCGCACCCCGGCACCGTCCCGGCGGAGCCCCCAGCCCCCGCGCACACAAAGACCCCAGCCGCCTCCAGGGCGGCCCTTCCCGGTGCTGGGCCCCACCTCCTCCTGCACAGATAGGGGTGCCGACAGCCTCGCGGCCGCACGCACTACTTATGATCTGAACCGGGAAAAGCAAGTGGGCTGAGCCCCCCAGTCACTCTGGGATCTCCAGGCTGCCGACCCCCTTCCACGCGGAGCTCGTGGCGACCTCGCGAAGGATAACGCCAAGGCACAGGCATTGCACCTATGCCTCACCTGCTGAGGGGCTCATGGCGTGGGGCCCCCGGGGCGCGGCTCCCACCCCCTCCCCGTGGCCCGGAGCCCTGCGCCCCGCGGCCAGCCAGCCACACCCGCAACTTGAGTTTTCCGCGCTGCTGGGGCGCCTGGGGCCACACGGCTGCATGCTCGACCCCGGCCCTCTGGGGGTGCGCAAAGGGCCAGAGCCACCTTGGGGGAGCCTCCGATGCCCCTGCCTCGCTCCCCCCGCACCCAGGAAAGAGCCAGGTGATCTCTGCGCTGCGCCCTCACCCTGGCCGGCTGCCCCGCGCCCTGCCTGCGTCCAGCAGGGATGAGGCCTCAAAGTAGGCAGGAGGCAGGCGGAGGGAGGGGTACGGCTCCCCCCCCCCCGCACCTCCTGTCCGGAGCCGCGTGACAAAGTCGCGGGACGGCGCCTCCCGGCCAGCCGGGCCTCACCTTGCCTCGCCGCCGCAGGAGGTGACTTGTGAAGCCCAGGATGATGTCGGAGTCCAGGCAGAACGCCCCCATCTCCAGCAGGCTGGGGACCTTGCGGGGCGCGCCGCCGGGCGGCTCGGGCGGCCTCGGGAGCGCCATGGAGGAGCGGAGCGCGGGGAGCCGCTGCCTGCGCCTCCCGCCGCCGCCGCCCCGCCCTCGCGCTCGCTGGCCGCGCGCCCGCCGCCGCCGCCCCGCACCGCGCCGCGCGCAGGGCCGCTCGCCAGCCCCCCGCGCCCCGGCTCTGCGCCCGCCGCGCGCCGCCGCCGGCCGCCACAAGACGCTCGGTCCGCGGCCCCCCAGCCCCGCGCACGCCAACCCCCCGCCTCGCGCGCTTCCGGCCGGGGCCCCGGCAGAGGGAGGGGGCGACGCAGCTGAACGCGGTTCGCGACACCTGCGCCGACAGCGCCAGGCCCTTCCCCTCTCATCTACAGTAGCGGCTGGGCGCTCCGAGGCCCCAAGCCCCGGAGACGCCCGGGATCTCCAAGCGCTGGGCAGGGGGCGCACACCCCCTCCCCCGGGCGCGGCCTCTTACTCTGACCCTGGGCATTCCCCGGCTCCCTGTAGGCAGGGTTCCCTCCCCCAGGACACCCCTTCCAGCCCGGGACCTGCGCTCCTCGCTCTGTCTGAGCAGTTGAGGACAGGGCGATAGGCACACCGTCTGGACCCTTCCGGCCCCCACACAGCTCCACTGCCCCCTCCCTGCCGCCAGGACCCCACCCCGGGGTGGCTGGTGGAGGAGCCTGAAGACCTCTCACCTGCGCCCTCCTCCCTGGCCAACAGTTCCCTGGGACCTCGGGGGAGGGGCTCCTGCGGGTAGGCCGCTGCTGCTCCTGGATTGATGAAGGTCGTGGGGGGATGTTTTCATCATTTAATTTACCAGTGCGGGGCAGAACGGCCCCTGGGGACATGCAGGCAAGCCTGCGCGCTGAGCGAGGCCCTTCGCGGTGCAGCATCTCAAGGCACCAGGAGCCCACCAGTTCCAGCCCCCAGGCCGGTGGGGTGGGGAGCGGCACCAGTCCAGCGCTATGCAGCTGGCCAGCTGCGGACGGAGGCAGCAGAGCCAACACTAGTTAACCACGCTGCAGGGGAGCACAGGCGTCAGGTGGGCCGCCTGGAGCTGACAAGTGCTGCCTGGCTGCAGGGGGCAGCGTTGGCACACGCCTGTCGGTGTCCACTCACTGTTCCCATCTGAGGGGCGTGCCCAGGCCCACAATGGTGGTAGTGGGAGGGACTGGCGGGGAGCGGGGTATTGAGAGTCCTGGTCAGGCCCTGCCTGCAGAGCAGACCCTGGCAAGTCACTGGGTCCCCTCGGTCCCCTCCCACCTGTGCCACCTCCACACCCTGCTGGGAGGAGCCTGCAGGCCAGCCCAGCTTCAGCACCGTGGCCAGCGCCCGGCTGGCCTGTGCTGAGCCCTTGGCCTAGAGCTGTTGCCGCAGCAGGTCATCAGCCTGGCCCTCATGTCTGTCCCATAATGTCTTCCTCCTCCCTGTGTCCCCACCCCTCTCTGCCACCACTACCACAGTGGCCACAGGGATCACTCCCACCTCCCACCCAGCACATCTGCTAAGACCTCCAGGCAGCTCCCATGCCCCCACCACATACAGAGCAAGGCTGCAGTGCCAGCCCCCTTCCTCAGGGAGTGGTGCCAAGGCCCACTCAGCCCAGCCTCGGGATGAGCCAGGCTGAGCCCTGGTGACCCACAGCCGACAGGGCAGCTCTCTGGCCAGCTGGAGAGGTGCCCACCTGCCTGCCCCTTCCCAGCTCCTGGGAAGAGATGTGTGCAGCCCTGGGCATGCCCACTGTAGGAATTCCGAGCCCTCCCTGGTCCCCAGCTAATGCCCCAGCCCCAAGAGGCAGCAGCGTCCCTGTGGCCCTGGGCCTGCCGCTCTGCCCCTGTGTGTGCCTGGCACACATATCTGGCACTGCCACAAGCGGCCAGCAGGTGGTGCACCTTGTCCACAGCCAAGGCAAAAGACCCGGCTGACGTGTGTGTGTGTGTGTGTGTGTGTGTGTGTGTGTGTTTGACTTGCCTGTGCGCATGGCCACCACTGAATGCAGCACCTGTTACTTGGGCCAACAGCTGGACAGGTGGGGCAGCTGCTGGCTCCAGCCACACGGAGGGGGCACTTTGGGACCCAGTGGGACAGGCATGGCCACAGCAGCCTGGTGGGGCTCCCTCAGAGGAGGCGCCACTGCGTCCCACAGACTCGGTACCATTTGGGGAGCACCTGAGGAAGCACTCGGCAGTTAAAGCATCACCCGCAGACTCCAGGGGAAGGATGTCTGAGTCATGGGGGCAAGGGGCACAGGGTGGGGTCCTGAGACCCCGATGAAGCCGTCCAGTGCTGGGGCGCAGCGAGGTGAGCCCCTGGCACCCCATGTTCCAATCCAGGCTGTCCCCGGCTGGTCTAGCTCAGCCTTGGCCACTGCTGGCACTTGAGGAGTGAACCCACGGGTGGGAAATCTTCTATCACTCTGCCAAATGACAAGGACCATCAGTGCGTAGTTGTATAAAAGGCCGACACCACCGTAAAGTTCCAGATAGCTGCGAGAATGGCCTGGGCTTCCCAATAGTACAAGACACCGAAGCCCAACTTGGTGCCACGCGTGGGAGAAGATGAGACACAGCCTCCCTTTCTTGGCATCAGAGAAGGTGGGCTGTCCCTGAGCGAGGGGCTAATCAAGGGGCAAGAAGACGGGGACTCTGAAGCAGGTGCGGGGCCTAAGGCCTGCAGAGGAGCCGGCAGCCGGCTGTCCTATGGAAGGCCTCAGAGAGAGGAAGAAGGATACAGGGAGGGTGGACAGGCCACACGTGGAAGGGGCGGAATTTCTATCGGAACACAAGGATTATCCACAGCTGTGAATCGAGCGGGGCAAATCAAGAAGCAAAGCAATTGATTTAGAAACCCTGCAAGAGCCCTGCTTGAGCCTGCTGGGGGGCTCACCGCTGCGAGGTGCTGTCGGGATGGAGACAGGGCACGCACAGGCTCAGGGTGCGCGCCACAGCCTGGTGCCTGATTGAGCCCCCCACCCTCTCTGATCTCGCTTCCCGCTGACATGCACCCTGGGAGGCAGCAGGTGGCACCCAGTAGATGGACCCCTGCCATTTGCATGGGAGACCCCGGCGGGAGTCCAGGGGCCCAGCCCTGGCTGCTGCAGGCATCTGGGGAGTGAGCAGCAAGGAGCCCTCTCCCACTACCATTCTGCAACAGTGGGAAAGGGTGGGCGGCTCTGAGAGGGACACAGCTTGGAGGGGCCAACACCTGAGTCCCACACCGTTTTCAGTTGCCAGCCCAGGCGGGCTCAGGTCACAGCCCGGAGCTGTGCTCATAGCCACACAGAGGCTCAGCCGGGGGTTGGTTTGCGCTGTGCCGGGTGCTGGCATAAGTCCCAGGGGCAACATTGGGACTGGCATACACTGAGTGAAGTTTCCATCTTGAAAGTGTGATCATTCCGGAGACAGAACATGAACAGAATACACCATGGGTGCCGACGTGCCTGAGAGCCTGGCCCTGCAGCACAGCCAATGAAGCAGTGCCCTGCAGCGCTGGGATCCCATATGGGCGCCAGTTCCTTCACTGACAGCTCCCTGCTCGGGTGTCTGGGAGGGGCAGAGGACACGGTGCAGCTCCTGCTCAGCCAGACATTAGCACCCATCTGGGGAATGAGTCAGCACTCCACCTCTCTGCCTTTCAAATCCATAACTAAATCTTTTGCAAAACAGAATGAGTTCAGTGCTGGTGGCAGACCTGCCAAAGCTGCCCTCCCCTCCTCCCTCCAGAGTAGATGCTGCCACGGGCCACACCCCCCATGGACCAGCCCTGAGCACCAGGAGCGTTGAAATTCTGTTTCCATCACTTGAAGAGGGAGCTGGCCATGGCCCGGTGGGGACTGTGGGCCGTGATAACACAGAGGAGTGAAATCAGCCCTCAATCCTACAAGTTGGGGCGACACAATGGATGGATGGGGGAGACCACGCAGGCCTGTGTCCAGCGGCCTCCAGGCCAGAGGCAATGCGTGAGCAGAGCTGGCCCAGACAGCACCACCTCTACCCTGCACTGGCTGTCCACTGGACACAACACATGTGAGCGAGCGTGAGGAAGCAGGGACAGGGCTCCGCACAGCTCTGAGCGTTCCCCAAGAAGGGTTGGGACTGCAGCCCGTAGCCACCCAACCCACTGTTCCACCTTCGGGAGCGCCTGGGTGGCCTGAGGCCTTGTGTCCCTGTGTGGGACACCAAGTGGAGCTCCCGGCTCCTGCCTGTGTGGGACACCGAGTGGAGCTCCCGGCTCCTGCCTGTGCCCAGTGCAGCTGTGCAGTCATTCGGGAAACAGGTGACATGTCAGTGAGGTGGGGGCTTCTGGGGCGCAGAGAGGGGTCCACCGGCAATGACATCAGTCTGGGCCAAGCACCAGCGAAGCCCTCCCACGATTCACCTGTCAAACAGTCAGTCGTACGTGATGGACACTGTTTTTATTTGCTACACAAACTGTGACAATGAGAAATACATGAAACCTGAGGCAGGGAGAAGGCAAGAAAAGAAAAAAAATCAGTAAGTGTAGACAGGTGGCCCTTTGGCGTCAGCACGAAGGAGTTACGTGCCATGTCCCCCGGCAGGTGGCTCGAGGCCTGTCCCCCCTGCTGACACACAGTGGCTCCAGTAGTGGGCCCTGCCACCCACATAGGACACAGCGCGAGCTCTGGCTCCAGCGCAGGCCCAGAAGCCCCAGAAAGCAAAGAGCAATGCAGGGATGAGAAGCTGGAAGGAGCGGCAAGGCCAGGGAGCGAGCCTGCTGGCGGTCAGGGGAGGCCTGTCTGTTCCCGTGGCTGGCAATCACTGCACTGTCCCCAAAGTGTGTACCTGTCCACACACCCCTGCATGGTATTGTGTTAGTAACTGGAGAAATGGCAGCGTGCCCTCCATAAACACACGGAGCCCACGGCCATGGCAGCCAGGAGTGGGGCCTGCCTGCCTGGAGCCGAGGGGTTCCCCGGAGCCCAGGCTCTCAGCAGAAAATCCAGGAGTACCCCGACTAATGTGGGCACGTGGGTCAGCTGTCCAGGGCACTTTGCTGTCCACATCCGGCTCCAACGGCGGAGGATACGGGTTCCACTTGCATAAAGCAGACCACAACACTGTGAAGGGGTCCCGGGGACCCTTCACACCAGCCAGGATGGAGGGAGAGGTGAGAAGGGGAGGCTGGAGCCTAGGCATCTGCAACCAGCACCCTCCCCACATCCAACAGACCCTGCGCGCCCGCCGCGACACCCCTGTTGAGGGGCAGCTCCCCCCTGCCCATCTGTACCAGGAGAGGACAAGTGCTCTGGAGGCGGGGGACGAGCTCACCTGCTGGCGGGCAACAGAGCAGGGGTGTAAGTGGGACAGGGCCTCCCGTCTTGCCTGTTCTGGCACCCAAAGTCCACAGGGCCAACCGGTGGCCTGCAGCAGGTGGGGCTGGACGCAGGTCGGGGGCTCCTGGAGGTCAAAACCTGTACCAGAAGCGGCAGGGGCGCAGGCCCTCCAGCAGGTATCTGGGGGTGGGAAGTCGGGGGCTACCCCACCTGGGCTGGACATCCACAGGGGCAAGGTCTGGGGACACTCGAGCGCCAGCCTCAGGACGGCCAGAGGGCTACTGTGGGACACGCGTTTGTGGCCCTACTGTCCCCAGGCCCTCCCAGGACTCCCTGGGAGTTCTAGCAGTCACTCAGGACAGGTGGCTGCCACAGCCTCCAGACCAGGCAGTGTCCTTAGGCGGTCCGGGAAGGGGCATCTGCCTGGGCCTGCACTGGCCACCCACTCCCTGGACAATCCTTGCAGTTGCCTCCAGGTCACAGCAACCCCGCGGGGGTGGAGTGACCTCCCCGAGGGGAGGGGGCTCCATGCCTACGCCCTGCACCCAGCACCTCCCGCAGGCAGGGGTGGGGACCCCTCTCTCCATTGCCAGGGCGCAGCCAGATCAGCCCCACCCCCTCCGCGCAGAAGCGACCCTGCCCAGCCCGAGCAGGGGCTGAGGCGGCCCCCCGCTGGGTCGCCTCTTTCCGAGCCACCCAGCGCTCCTCGAGTGGGTGCCACCAAGAGTGACCCACCAGGCAAGCCCGAGGCACCCAGAAGGAAGCTGGCGGGAAGGCGGCTGCCTGCGGCGTGGCCCACACTCCTGCCCTGCCCCGCACCGGGGCCTCCCGCGCCAGCCCCCCGCTGCTCGCTCCGGGAGCCCCGCCACCCAGGCCGCCGGCTCCCGGGAAGCCCGTCCCCGCCCGCTGGGCCTACCGCTGGCCAGCGCAGGGGATTCAGGCGATTGCCCCGAGCACTGGCCGTCCCGCAGCCCACCCGGGCGGCTCCCCGAGTCCCGGCAGCCTCCCGCCGACGCACGGAGTCCCCCGGGAGCTTGCGGGACGCCGCAGTGTGGCCGCCGCCGGGCCCGCCGGGTCGAGTGGTCCTAAACATTTCACAATTGCGCTACAGAACTGTTGAACTGCTAAGAACCACTGGACCCGGCGCGCGAGTGGCCGCCGGTGCAGCGAGCACCCCGCCGTCCGCGCCTCGACGCCGTCCCGGCCGAACGTTGGCGGCGTGGCCGGGTGCGCCGGCGGTCGCCGTGGCCGGGTGGCAAGCGCTCCGAGCGGCGGCGGACGCGGCGCCTTTTATGCGGCGCGGACGCCCTCTCCGGCGCCGGAACGCGCCCGCGCGGCGCTGGCTGGACCGGTTTGGCCGGGTGGGGCGGCTCCCGGGCCCGTGGGTCGCGCGGCCGGTGCTCCGCGGCCCGGGACCTGCTCGGCGCGCCCGCGCGGGGGTGGCCCTGACTCATCGCGCGGCCCCGCCCGGCGCCCCGCGGCCCCTGGGGTCGGCACCGGGACTCCCGTGGAGGGGCTGTGTGTGCGCGCGGGGCCACACGTGCCCAGCCGGGGCCCTAGGTGGCTCGGGCAGGTGCGGCCAGAGTCAGGAGGGAGCCCGGGATTCGGGCCACCTCCGGGTATGGGTGGGGGGTCTGGGGCTGGACACGCCTGTTCCGGTCCGGGCTTCAAAGGAAGCCTGCTGGGAAGGATAAAGAGAAAGTGAAACCCTGAGCCTGGAGCGAGTCGAGAGCTCCGGTGAGGGAGGGTGGGGTGACGGGAGCAGCCAGAGGCCCCCCTCAGCCCGGCTCCCAGGGGTGGAAGCCCCAGGCCTGCCCCTCACCCCCCACACCAGGGCTGCCCTGCCTCCAGCCAAGTCTCACCCACTGAGTCAGCCCGAGGTGTACCAGCCTGATGTGAGGTCAGCTGAGGGGGCTGCTCAGGATTCTTGAAGCAGAGGAAGTTAGGGGAGGTGATCCCTAAATTCCTCGCATCTGGAACCTCAGCTGCAGCTGGGGAGGGGGCAGCAGGAGGGACTCCTGGCTCACTTAGGTCCTGTGGGCCACACTGACACGCAGCCCTGCAGGCCTCGAGCAGGACGGCACGCACACTGGGACAGAGCTGCAGCCTGGTGGCACACACCTGTCCAGGGCCCACACCTGCCATGCCACCACAGCAGGGCTCCAGGAGCCCTCCTCATGCAGCCCAGGGCACAGGTACTGAGACAGGAGCAGAAGGCCGTGGTCCCGGGAAGGCGTCTGATGTGAGGGTAGAAGCCGCGACTGAGGGAGATGTTCCCCAAAGATAATCCCATTTGGTGATCTGAGGTGCCCGTCGGCCCTTGGGCGAAGTTTCCAGCTGGAGCCGCCGCATGGCTCGCCAGGGGCTGGCAGGTCCTCCAGGCCCAGGACGGCTGGCCTAGGGCCTCCAGTTCCGTGTCTGGAAGATGTGCCAGACGGGCATAGAGGAGCCAGCGTGCGCAGCAGCATCCCTGCGGAGGCACACACTCCGGGGGGTGGCACCGTGGCAGGAGTAGGGGTGTCAGGGTAACCATCCTTCCCCTCGAGCCAGACCCCCCTTGACACTAAACCACCGGACGACACCTGCCAACTGATGCCCGCAGCCACTCACAGCTTCCTGGGACATTGACCAGTCTGGGAGCTGCCCCCCACCCTCGGTGACCCATCTGGGAAGTGCCAGCTTGGCGGGGAGCCTTGTGGACACATGGTGTGAGGGGGTGTCACCTCACAGGCTGGAGTGGGTCCAGGGGACCTTGCCACACAGGCAGGCTGGCACCGGATCAGGGAGGGTGCTGCCATCTGGGGTAACATGTGTCCCTGTGACTTTCACAACCCAGGCTGTGTTTATCAAGGCCACGAGTGGCAGGCAGGCCCTGGGAAGCAGTGGGCACTGCCCAGGGTGGTGGGTGAAGGCTTCCCAGGCAGCCAGGGCCCTGGTGGCCTTGCTTGGCTATGCATCTGGAGGAGCTGCCAGAGACAGTAGCAGCCAGGCCTGGGAGACCTGAGGACCCCACCCCACAAGGCGGCAGGCACTGAGGTGATGGGAGACCACACATCAGGTTGGGGAGGGACGTGAGGATGGAGGAAGGACTCATGCCCGTAGGGAGGTGGCAGGAGCCCACATCAGCGGGCCCCCTAGGGCCTGCCTCATCCCTGGATGTCTAGGGTAGGACTGACTGGCTGGTCCCCTCCCACAGGGGCACACAGGCCCACCGAGGGGGCCTGAACACACCCACCGCAGCGGCTGAGGGGCCTGGAAGGCAGCATTCAGGGACTTTATTTCACACCTCTACCCCTGCCCAGCAGGTGGCTCAGGCTGAGCAGCAAGTCAGTAGCATCTGGGCCCAGCGGATCAGGATGGCCTGGGCTGCAGCAGCACGGCTTCCAGCTAGACACCAGGCAGCACTTTCTGCAAGTGAGAAGCTCCTTGAGACCAGGTGGAGGCTGGGAAGCATACGGAGGTGGGGCAGAGGCAAGCCTGGGCACCTGTCTGTGGGCACAGCCCTTGCCAGGGGGTGAGGGA
The DNA here is from genome assembly GCF_030435755.1 of Ochotona princeps. NCBI lineage: Eukaryota > Metazoa > Chordata > Mammalia > Lagomorpha > Ochotonidae > Ochotona > Ochotona princeps. The sequence goes on from NC_080857.1 coordinate 691,927, forward strand.
GGCCAGACGACACTGCGGGGGCTTGGCCTGGGCACCCCGCCAGCAGGCCGGGTGGGCAGGGCGTGAGGGGGAGGTCAGATTCCATCACAAGCAGCCTGGCTGGACGCAGGTGGGAGGCCTGAGGTTGGCTTTTCCTCCAGGAGGCCCTCACGGCTCTGCCTGTCCCAGTCTGCTCTGCCTGTGTTTGGATGCATTTGCAAGGCAAGATCCAGCCACTTGGAGAGGGAGGTGGTCGGGCCTGCCGGTGGGACTCACCGTGTGGGGGCTCTGGGTCTGGACATCGACTGTACTCTCAGGGCCCTGCAGGAAGGCCACGACCTCCCAGTTCCCAGCAGCTCTGGCCTGTGGAGGGGGCAGGCATGGAGCGGGTCTCACTCCCAACACACACACAAAGGTCCCTGTGTCACCTCCCCACAGGTCCAGGGAGGGGACAGCTTCCGAGGGCTCCTGCGTGGTGAACAGCCCTGGGGGTAGCGGATGGGCGTGGGGCAAGGGGCACTCACAACCTGCAGGGCGCTGCGTCCATCGTAGCCCGGTTGGTCCAGGTTGGCCCCGGCCTGGACCCAGGCCCGCAGGCCTGCACTGTCCCCACGGGCTGCCAGCCTGAGGAGAGGGGAGTGGTCAGTGCCAGCCAGCCCCTCACCCTGCCAGGGTGCACCGGGCGGCCTCACAAAGCCAGCCGCAAAGAGCTGAGCCAGCAGCGCGTGGCCCTGGGGGCTGGTCGGCGGCCTGCAGTCTGGGCTCCCTGGGTGGGCGTGCCTGTGACCCAGGCCAAGGGTGACGCGCACCAGCTGCTGGACGCCTGTGCTGTCTTACAGCTCCTGGGCAGGCCCACTGAGACAAGCAGGAGTCGTGGGGTCTCTGGGGCTGGGTGCTGGCCTGAAGCCCACTAGGCTCTCTGGGGTCCTGGCTGCTCCCGAGGGGCTCCGCTCCAGCAGACACACCTCAGCTCCCCCTGCATGCTCGCAGGCCAGGTCCCCGACCCTGCTGGCAAAGGCCCAGCTGAAGCCCCAAGCCCAGTTCCAGCCTGGCGGAGGCTACCCTGGACCCAGTGGCCTGCAAAGTCCCTTGGAAAACAAAATCAGGGGCTGCAAGGTACCCCCAGAGCCTGGCCCAGGCCATGCCCCTTGGCTCACACCCCTGCCACCTCACCCCTGGGCCAGGCGAGGCGGGGCCAAGGCGTGCTTACGGGGTACCCCCTACTGAGCTGCCATGAGGCTCGCCCAGCCCCATGAAATATGATGTCATCACACACTGCACATTAAATGGGGTACAGGCCAGCTGCTTCCAGAACCTTCCACGCCCCTGGCTGCCCCTGGAGCCCAGCTTCCCTCCACACACCCTCCCTATACACACACACACATGCGCTCTGCTGGAAACCCCTGCCAGACCCTTCCTCCTGTTAGCCAAACTGGGGTCCCCCCAGAGCCCACCCTACCCCACTGTCCAAGCCCCCACCTGCACAGCTCCGTCCCTGCATCCTCCAGTTCCTGGGGAGATAGGCGGGCATTGGCTGCCCTCAGCAGCCGGATGACACCCTCATGCCTGCCAGAAGAAGGGTCCTGCTTGCCTTCCATGCCCAGCACATGGCAGGAGGCACTCTGCTTCCCAACTCCTTCCTGAGCTCCTGGGCTCCTTCCCAGCACATGGGGGAAGGGCAGGGGACCAGAGGACCCTCTCCCCTGCTGACCCGCCCCTGCAGCGCCCCAAACCCCAACACATGGCCCAGGCTGGCTGTGGGGAAACCGAGCCAACGGGCCCACCTCTGCCCCTGTGACGGAGGGGAACTCCGGTACCTGGGGTGGGGGCTCTGACCATGGCCACTGTCATGCCTATCTCACCGGGGGTCTCGGGGGTCCTCAGCCCCACAGCTCTCCCCTGTGCCCCCTGGTCCGGCAGGTAGTCTCGGAAGCCAGCAGGGCAGTGAGGCTGGGAGACCGGTTGGGGGGGTGTTGGGACAGTGGGGTGCGGCTGCCATGAGCTCATCCCGCGCTACTGCCCACGCCCTAGCTCACCCTGTCGGGACTCTCCAGCCACATCACCCCAGCCTGATGGTGGGGGCACGCCCACAGCCCCTCACCTACCTGCCACCCGCTGGGCATGCCTGCTCTGCCAAGAAGGCTCTGCTCCTGTTTCTACCCCCAGAACCGCATCCTACAGGGAGAGACCCCAGGCCCTGACACTCTCGGGCGCTTCCCCAAGGGATATGTGGATGTTCTGACCCTACACAAGTCAGGTCCCCTGGCCCCTCTGGGAAGGCAGGGCTCGGGGCCTTGGGGTGGGTGTGGAGCTGAGCCCCACCCGGAGCCACTGCTGCCCATTGGGCTGCCGCCCTACAAGTGGAGCTGCCAAACTCCGCCTGCCTCAGGCTGGCCCACTGGCAGAGGCCAGACAGGATCTTCCAGTCCCTGGGCTGATGGCAGGAGTACTGGCACACCTGGGGACACACACAGGGGGCACACATGAGGGCACACACAGGAGGACACACATGAGGGCACTCACAGGAGGACACACAAGAGGCACACACAGAAGGACATATACAGGGACACATATAGAGGGACACACGTGTGGGGACACACACGAGAACACACAGGTACACCACCGGCCCACGCCTTTGTTTCTCTTCCAGAAACTCCATGCCAGGGTCTACATGGAGACCAATTGCTCCTTGAGGCCCAGGGTCAGCTGGGCTGGAGGCAGAGTCCTGTCCTGCCCCACCCACGCATGCACTTCAGGCCAGGCCCGCACCTTCCCCGCACGGCCAGCAGCAGTGGGCTGTAGCCGTCCTGGTCGTGGGCGTCCACCTGCATGCCCCGCTGCAGCAGGGTGGCCACCACCCCAGCCTGGCCCGCTCGGGCAGCTGCGTGCAGAGGGCTCTGGCCCCTGAAGTCCTTCAGGCACAGGTCAGTTCCCTGGGAAGATGGAAGGACATGCGACTCTCAGAGGGCACTGGGCAGGACCAGGTAGGCCACAGGGAGAGCCAGGGTGCCCAGCCCCTGTGGCCACACATAAGTGGCCGTGTCCCTTCCCCAGCTGGGAAGATAGCCCTGCTGTGTGGCCTAGGGCACAGGGCCTTGTGGGGTTCCTGGGGCCCCAGTAGAGGCCCCCTGGGGTCCCCTCAAGACTCAAGGAGGCTCACCAGTTCCATGAGCACCTGCAGAGCCTCCAGGTCCCCGCTGTGGGCTACGGCGCAGGCCAGGCTGGGCACCAGGGCATCCCGCACGGCATCAGCCTCCTGAGGGCAGCATGCGTCCTAGGTCCTGGCATCCCCCAGTAAGCAGGGGCCGCTAGGCCTGTGGCCCTGGGCTGAGAGATGTTGCTGACCCCCCTCAGGGAGGCGGAGCCCAGGGTGGTGGACCTGACACCAGGACACAGAGCCCGGCCCGGCCCCTGGCATGGAAGAACGGGTCCCACACCTGCGCATCCCCCCGAGGGCCACCTGCCCAGTCCCAGGCTAGAAGAAGCTGCCTGAGACGCCAGTGCCCACGCCAACCTGATCACAGAGCCATGGCCGCCGGCACCCCTAGGGCACCTAATAACAGGCCGCGTGGCCCAGGCCTTTCATCTGGCTCCCGCCTGCGCCCAGCAAGGGGCTGTTCACACAGGGTGGGGGTAAACTGAGGTGCGAGGTCAGGGCCAGGGAGGCGTCAGTCTGCGATGGCCCCCTCCGCTGCCCATCCCAGAGCAGGTCAGCATGCAGGCCACGAAGGGGGCAGGAGCAGGGCGGGGCCCCCATGCCCAGGGCCAGGACTGCCCCCACACAGGTCTGAGCCTGGGTGTCCCAGGTGCCGAGGGGGTGGTACCTGGTCGTTGCCCAGCCCGAGGAGCCAGGCGAGCCCACGGCCCAGCACGCTGCCCTGTGGTGAGCGCAGGCACCTGTCAATCACCGGCAGTGTCATCTCCCCTCGGAGGTCTGTGGTCATCAGCTAGGGGACAAATGTGGGGTCAAGGGCACCAGCCGAGCCTTGAGGGCCACAGGGCAGCGGCGGCAGTGGCAGGCTTCTGGGCACTGTCCCGGCCTAGACCCCACACATGACCAGCCCCAGCTTCTGCTTCTTTCAACTTACGTTCCCAAAGCCCCCCAGCCCGTCAATCCCGGAACATCAAGGAAAGCCAGAGGCCGGAGGGGCCGTTCTGGGAATGCTGGGCGAGTCCCCAACACTCCCCAGAGAAGTGCCAAGGATGGCTGGTCCCCGGACAGGGGTCAGGCAAGGTGTGTGCTGAGCCCCACACCCCCGCCCCGCCCAGGCAGCTCCTACCTCCTTCCTTTGGTCGAGGCTCAGCCCTGGCTGGCCTAGCACGTAGGACAGCTTGGCCAGGGCAGCCTCCGATGTCATGTCAAACCCGGAGACGATGCCGGTTCCCGCCATGGCCTGTGAGGAGAGGAGCGGTGTATGGGCAGCTTTCCCACAGTGGGTCCCTCTGCCAGCCCCTTCCTCCCCAAGCCCTGGGCACCCTGCCCTACTGTGCCAGCGGCATAGTCAGAGGTCACGGTGCCCTGCAGGCAGTGGGTGCAGTTGACGATGAGGAGGCCCCGCGCAGTGGCTGCCCGCAGCTCCTGCAGCAGGTCTGGGGCGCTGGGCCCGTTGCCGGAGCCGAAGGTCTCCATGACCACCCCCTTCAGGGGTGGTTGCAGGAAGGCCCGGACCTGGGGGCAGCAGGGGGCAAGGGTCAGGGCTCAGCTCCCATCCAGCTGGTGGGACCGCTGTGGGCCTGGCCGTCAGGCACGAGGCACACAGAGCCCAGCGGGAAGCAGATACAGAAGTGGAGCCCCAGGAGTGTCCACACAGACCGACCAGGCAGGGGTGCAGCCCGAGGATCAAAGGGGGCACACACCAGGGCAGCGGGGATCCCGGGGTAGAGTCGCAGAAGGCCCACGTCACGCTCCATGCCACTGTGAACCACCAGCCGGCCCTGCCTGCTGGCCCTGCGCACCAGCTCCCAGCTGACTGTGGGGACACAGCGAAGCTGGCCTGAGGACCCCCAGCCAGCCCCCTGGTAGCCCCCTGCTTCACGGCTATGGGAGCCCGCAAGAGTGCGGTGAGCGGGGCTTGGCCACAGGACCCCATGGTGACACAGCAGGGCCTGGTGGGCAGAGGGCTTCCGTGCCACCTCCTGCATTCTGAGGCACCAGCCAGCCAGGCCAGGGCTCGACAGAGAGGGGCAGGCAGGGCAGGGCCAGCAGACCCCACTCCTGGCCCCAGGAGAACCTTGTGAGGCATCCCCCAAGACCCCCACTGGCTCCCCAGCTCAGCCGCCTCAGCCCCCTCTTCAGGGCCCCCTGGAGCCGCACCCTGGGTGGAGTCCGGGGTTTCCCAACTCTGGGTGCCGGAGCCGGCCAGGCAGCCTAACTGGGAAGGGTGGGGCTCGGGTTCCCACAAGCTGGGAACAAGCCTGGGGGTGTTGGGCGGCGGCAGAGCCTCAGTGTCCCGGGTGCCAGGGTGCAGGGCACCCCCTGGTGGCAGGGCCTGCAGGCTGCAACTCCTCTCAGCCCACCCACCCCCACCTCCTCCTCGTGCCAGTTCACATTCTCCCTCCTCCACAAAGTCCTTTGGGATCCCGCCAGATCCCAGCACCCAGGGGTGCCACACACACGCCCTGAACTGGTGCATGGTCACCGGGAGATCCGCCTCTCTGTGCCTCTCTTTCCCACCCACAGGACTGGGCAATGGCCACGAAGGGCATGGGCCCGCCGCAGCCTCCCCTGAGCCCCTGACCTGCCCACTTTGCCGAATGCCCTGCTCTCCCAGACAGCCGGAGCAGTTGGATGAGATCAGGGGAACCCTAGGGCCCCCAAAGCCCCCTAAGCACGGCAGCTGTGCAGACGCCTGGCCCCGGGCACCCCGCATGGGCCTGAGTGGGGAACAAATGCCCCTTGCTGACTTGCAGGGGTGAGGTCCTGCCCAGATGTCCATGTCCCAGGAGGCCTGGGTAGGTGGATACAGCACCTGAACCCACCAAGGGCCCCCACTCATGCCCCAACCCCAAGTTCAACCTCTCACAGGGCCTCCTGCGTGGGCTGCCGCAGCTCACTTGTAACATCAGCGCCCACAGTGGCCAGCGGCAGCAGGTTAGGGGAACAGAAGGCCGCAAACCTGCGGGCGTCCACCTTGGTGGTCCGGTTGCCTCGGAACAGTTGGTTCTGGAAGAAGAGACAGACCTGGGGGGGATGGGGTGGCTCAGAGTTGGGGAAGTCCAGCCGGGGGTGGGGGAGCTTCCACAGGCAGAGAAAAGCCCCCACACCCCACAGTGCCCCTCCTCTGCTGTCCCGGGGGCTGCGTGCAGCCTCCCCAGAGCCCCCTTTCCACTGCCAGTGGGTACCTCGGGGATGACGAATTGGCTGGCCATGAGCAGTGCGCCCAGCAGGTTCTCACGCCCGTCGCTCTGCAGCGCATGGATGGGCACCTGGGGAGGGACGCATCTGTCCAGTCGCCCAGCACCCAGCACCAGGCTGCCCAGCGTCCAGGCTCCAGTGCCCACACCCAGGCCAGGATGGGAGTGGCCTTGGCTGGTGGTGGCGGCAGCAGCAGGAGGCAGCCAGGGAGCCCACGGCTTTGGCCGAGCTGCTGCAGACTCATGGGCTGGGGCCCCCTGCCTCCGCCTCAGACCCGGCCCTGAGGGGAGGCTCTCTCTCCAGGGCCCAGGGTGCCCACTCCAACAGCCTCCCAGAATGTTCTGCCGGCCATGGGGTGGCACTGGGGTGGACAAGGGGCAGCCAGGATAGCATTCGTGCTCTATGTGCAGCTGCCAAGCTGTGCCCTGGGCCAGCAGAGCTCTCAGCTGGACAGGGTCGCAGCAGAGTTGTCCCCAAGTCACCTGGGCACCGGTGAAGATGACAGGCTTCTCCAGGTTCTCCAGGACGAAGGACAGCACCGAGGTGGCAAAGGCCATGGTGTCCGTGCCATGGACGACCACAAAGCCGTGGTACTGCTCGTAGTGTCGCTGCAGGAGGGGGAGGGCAGGGGAGGGCCGTCAGGGAAGGAGAGGAGGTACAGGGGCTGTGCTGCAGGTGGGTGACCACAATGGGGCCTCCACTTCTTGCGGGCAACAGGGGTTGTTGGTGTCAGCAGTGCAGGCAGAGGCTTGGCCAGGCTGCAGTGGCTTCCTGCACAGGCACAGCCATCCAGGGACAGCCTCTGGCCACCACCTCAGAGAGGCCGCTGGGGTGGACCTCGCCCGGCAGGTGGCCCAGGTCTGAGAGCTGAGGGGCTCTGCCCCATACTGCAGCTCTTCCTCTGGAGGCTGGGCCAGCCTGCAGCGCCTGAAGCAGGGCACCCCCTGCTGGACACAGAGGGCACAGCTCAAGGCAGCACCCGACTGTGCAACGGGGCTGGGGGAAGGGGACGACATGCGACTGGCCACGATTGGTCACGGGGCCCAGCTCCAGGCTAGACATGCTCACTGCCTTCCCTGTGCAAACCCAGGGGGCAGACTCGGCCTGCCCCGTCCCAGGCCTTGCTCTCCGCACCTGTATGGTCTGGGCAATCTGCACCCACTCAGTGATGGTCATATCGCTGGAGTCAAACAAGCGCTGGCACTCCAGGACCGTGTAGATGACCCTCTGGCTGGGGCTGGCTGGGCTGCAGGGGGCACAGTGCTGGGCCTGAGGACAGGGCCCAGACTGCCCGCTGTGATGCCAGGGGCCCCGGGGCCCGTGCGCAGCCCACACACTCACGGCAGCAACAGGGTGTCCTCGGGGAGGCCGCAGGCCTGGGCGTGCTCTGCGTCATGGAACATGGGCATGCTCTTCAGGACCGCCGCCAGGCCCCGCCCGGGGACCAGCACTGTGGACAGTGGGCACAGGCTCAGAACGGCTGTGCAGCCAGCACCTGAGATGCGAGGACCCCAGGGAGGTGTTCACAAGCTACGGCCCTGTCTGTACTTGGCCAGCCCAGGAGCCCTGGCTGGCTCTCCAGCTACTGGCCTGGACTCTGCCTTGACTCTGGACAAGGCCACCTCCGGCCCTCACAAGGCAGCCACCCCATACCCCTGGCTCGATCCCTACCTCTCAGAATACCCACCAGCACCACTTCCGGCCCCCATTCTCTCCTAGCAAGTACTTGTAGATCTGGCTCAGGACACCTCCTCCAGGAAGTCCTTCCTGGCCCTCAGACTCCCAGGAGGGATCTGTGTGTGTCTCTTCCAGGGTCCCGCATAGGATCTCTGCATAGCCCCTTCACCTCGAGTGACTGTCACACAGCAAGTGCCCCAATGCTTGGGCCCCAGCCAGCCACCCCCGCCTACCAGAAAGGTGGCGCTGTGCATGGACTGTCCAAATGCTAGGAGGGCCCCAAAAGGCCGCCAGTATGTCCCCTGAGACACAAGCCTGGGGTCAAACTACTGGGACACATGGGGCACAGGTCTGACCCCTTGTCCCCCATGGCTCTCCGCTGGCTCCGTGCTGCAGGATCCTGTGAGCGTCTCCCACGTGGCCAGCAGGCAGACCAGCAGGCAGACCAGCAGGCATCTGGGAGGGGCAGCTTCACCAACGTGACCTCAGGGTGAGGCCTGGCGGTCCTGGTGCTAGCTGAACCAGTGTCCTGCAGCTGTGACAGACCTCAGCTCCTCCCACACGTGACTCCAGAGGCCAGGAGTCCTTGGGCCCCATTCCTTTTGGACGCTTCCAGGGGCTGTGCCACGGGGGCTGCCCATGGCTGGGGTCACTCTCAGCCTCAGGGGTCACCACACGCTGGGCCGAGGCCCCTTGCCCTGTGCTCACGGCCAGGCCTTCCCTGCCACATGCCTCCACCCTCCTCCTCCATGGCCAGCCACACCCACGGTCAGTCACGCCCGTTTTTGCCTTGGCAGAGCTGCCCAGGGCACATGGTAGAGACAGTGGAGGAACTAACCTATTTGTTCCAAGGCTTTTTGCCATGTCCCATGCCACCCCCACTGAACACTATTGATCAATGTTGTCAGACTGGGGCTCAGGAACATCCCCTGGCCGTGCACAGAGCAGCTGGCGTGGGTGGTTGGCACTGGCCAACAGGGCTGAATAAACAGCTGGGGGAGGGGAAGCCCCAGAGCTGTCAGCTCAGCCACCTCTGGGACACCCCAGGTGTGACAGGGCACGGTCCAGCGTCCAGCAGTCAGGCTGTGGCCTGTGGCCTGGACTTCAGCCCCTGGGCATTCAAGAGCCAGTCAGGGCCGTGGCTGCAGGTGCAGCAGGTCCTGCATGGTGGGGCTGGACAATGGTCCCAGTTCTGACCCCTTGGCCCTGTCAGCACCTGTGGAAACTCCAGCCGACATGGTTAGGGTGGGGGCTGGGGCTCCCTGGGGAAGGACCCCGCAGGTCCCACAGGTTTGGGGCTGCGGCCTCTGGGAGGTATGGGGGCTGTGCCTGCAGGTAGGTGACCAGAGCTCAGTGGGTGCATGGACTGGCTGCTTCGCCTTCCCCTGTCCAGCTGTGCCTGCCAAAAAGGCGGCCTTGGTCTGTGCTGATGCCAGCCAACCCCTGGAGCAGGTCACCTGGGCAGGGCTAGGCAGAGAACTGATTCTCTGGTGGCCACAGGACTCGTAACCTCCTGGGCAGCCTGGGGGATGCGAGGAAAGCTCAGGACTTGATGTGAGCTGGGCCACGGGTGCAAATGCCACGTGTGGCCTCCAAGATGCCACTGGCGTCACTCAGAGGGTGCTGGAAGCTAACTTGCCCTGCCGCTAGGGCCTCCCTGTGGGCAGCACACAGGCTATGGGCACTGACTAGGCTTGGTGGCTCAGGTGCCCTGTCCTGGGACATGGTGGGGGGTGCTATGCCCCGCTAGGCTGGGGGTGTGGGTCCCACACAGTGGAGGCTGTCACAGCAGCTGTCTCCAGCAGTAGGTTAATCATTGAGCCCAAGTGACCCGACGCTTGCACGCTCCTCACCTCACACAGGTGTGCAGGCCCACCTGCACAACACTGGCCTACCTGTCGTCCCCCTGCTGGGACACAATGGGACAGACATCTCCTGGAGCCAGGGCTTCCCCAGCCCCTCTGAGGGGCACGGGGACCAGCAGGTGCACAGAGGCCGTCAATGAGTGTGGCTCCATCTGGAATTGCCACACACAGCACAGAGTTGAGCAGATGCTGCTCTGGGACCTGGTCACGTCTATGCAGCTGGACGGGCTGGACTGCCCCAGGGGCAGCAGCACTCCTCAGCTCGGGCTCCTGGGGGAGCCAGTGTCTGGTGTGCCAGCGGAGCCCCTTGGCCCCCAGCGGCTGCCCCTTTCCTGGTTCCTGCGGTGGCCCAGTTGCCACCCCTACTGTTCAAGGGATGTCCCTTAAGAGGTCCAGACTCAGAAGCCAAATGTGGAAAGACACATGACAAGTAAGACAGGGGCAGTCGCTGGACATGGCTTCCTTTTGAATCAGCATGTCCACTCAGGGCGAGGGTGAACAAACAGTGGGCCTATGTGACCTCGGCTGTGTGTGGCACTCGAGGCCACATGCAAGCCTGGACATAGCCATGCCCCATGCCAGGGGACCTGAGCTGCTCCAAGCCAGGCCTGAGGAATCAGATAAGTACTGGGAGCCAAGGACAGAGCTGAGGGCCAGGAGGGGGAGGAGAAATGGCAAGGAGACGCTGGGTGAAGGGGAGGTGGTGGGGGGTGCTCCACCAGCAGGGGAGGTGGTGGGGGGTGCTCCTGCAGAAGGGGAGGTGGTGGGGGGGTGCTCCATCAGCAGGGGAGGTGGTGAGGGGTGCTCCATCAGCAGGGGAGGTGGTGGGGGGTGCTCCATCAGCAGGGGAGGTGGTGGGGGGTGTTCCATCAGCAGGGGAGGTGGTGGGGGGTGCTCCATCAGCAGGGGAGGTGGTGGGGGGTGCTCCATCAGCAGGGGAGGTGGTGGGGGATGTTTCATCAGCAGGGTAGGTGGTGGGGGGTGCTCCATCAGCAGGGAGGTGGTGAGGGGTGCTCCATCAGCAGGGGAGGTGGTGGGGGTGCTCCATCAGAAGGGGAGGTGGTGGGGGGTGCTCCATCAGCAGGGGAGGTGGTGGGGGGTGCTCCATCAGCAGGGGAGGTGGTGGGGGTGCTCCATCAGCAGGGTAGGCGGTGGGGGATGCTCCTGCAGCCTCCAGGAAGTGGTGAGGCACTGGTTTTGCGCGCAGGGCTGTGTACGTGAGGAGCAGGAGCAGGAGCAGACTCCAGGAAGGGGCGGGCTCAACTTCCTTTTGTCTGTGCTCATGCTCACAGCGGGTTAGGCAGCTGGTCCGAAGCCAGAGCTTGGAGGACTCACTCCTGAACAGGCCCTTCAAGGAACCCGGGGTCATCCCACCCCTCCCCCACCACACACCAGAGCCACGCGGAGGCTGGGCCACCGTCCTTTGCAGTCCTGGAAAGGCCCTAGGCAGGACCTGGACATACACCTCATTGGGCTGGCTTCAGTGCCAGGGACAGAGGGGACGGGAGGCTGGGACTGCTGACCCCAGCAGCAGGGGTCTGGAGTTTCTGCAACCACGGGGCTCTCAGGTGCTGGGGCGCAGAGCCATGCTGCATCCCTGTCTCCCCCTGCCACAGAAGTCCCACCTGCTTCTGCCAGGGCAGGGCAAAGTTCAGAGGCCCTCCTGCCCGCACCCACCTGTGTCAGCTGTACCTACAGCAACAGCACCAGGGTGATCCTGGGGCCACTGCTGCCCTGTCCCCCTGCAGGGCACCTGAGCTGGATGGCTCCGGGGAGGCGGGGCTGGACCCAGGGGGACAGGAGGAGGAAGGTCCCAACCCTGCCTGCGAACCCCAGGGGTACCCAGTGGAGAGGCCCCAGCCCACTCACCACCGTCCTCTCTCCGCATGCCGATGGTGCCACCAGTGTAGATGGCCAGCAGCCGGCGCTCAGGTCCCAAGGCGCGCGCCATGCTGGCTGGGACACAGGGACTCGGGAGGCGGTCAGGACACAGCGGGGCAATCTGAGGCGGGGCCTGGCCGGGGCAGGGCCGAGGGTCCGCCCCTGGGCGTGGCTGGGCAGGCAGAGGTGCCTGCGCCCGCCTGTGCTCACTGCCCTCCCAGGCCTGCCTCAGGCACCCATCTGTGGGCCTGGGAGCACAGGGGCTCTGTGAAGGCCTCAGTGGAGCCCTGCTGATGCTGCTGTCCAAGGGAGTGGCCATGCATTCTCCCCCCAGGAAAGCCGGCAGACAGCGCAAGGAGTGCCCAGCAGCCTACCCCGCCGTGCTCCCCGGAGATGGCGAGCACCAGAGGCTGGGAGGCCGAGCTGCCCCAACCAGGACCCTGTGCGTGGGCTTGGCTGTGTTCACACCCCATTAGGGTGACTGGGACCCTGGACCTGAGGCAGGGTTTGTCCGGGGCGTGCCATGGCATAGGCCAGTCTCAGTGCTGGCTGGTGAGGGCATCGTGTCCCACACCAGGTTCTGGGTTTGATGCCTGTGTGCATGGTAAGATGTGTTTGGACCTCCTGACGCACCGCCGGACTCTCCAGGTTAACACACCAGCAAGCTTCGTTCAAGGAGCTTTTACCCCGTTCCAAGGACACCTGGTGGCACGCTCTCTGTTCGTGTTCCCTCTGCACATGAACTGGCAAGTCCCTGGGCTGGTCCAACTCCCTCCACAGGGAGGGAACAACCCCGCTCTCATCCAGCCCGACTCAGCAGAGGCCCGCCGAGTGAAGCAGGCACTTGCTGGGCAGGAGTGTCTTCCTGCCTCTCGGGGAGTAGACCCCAGCTGAGGGCACAGGCCACCACGATGCCCCCACCCCACCTTGGGGCCTCAGGCATTGGTCTCCGAGGCCAACTGCAGCATGTGTGCCTCCTGCCTCACTGTGCTGAGTTCAAGTGAGGTTTCCTAACAACCCCATCTTCAAAGGTCAGTGGCCCAGCTGATGACAGAGCTGCTGGCAGCAAACCGGGGAGAGCCGGACACCGACCTGAGGTACACCAGCCTGAGTCCAAGTACTGTGACACACCGCTTACCCGAAATGAATGTCTTCATTCACCATGTTGCTCATGCTCTCAGCCATGGCGTAACAAATCCGTTTCACTTCTCGTTTCTCTGTACGTTCGTGACTGACAGAGCGTGACTGAAAGTTTCCAGAACAAGCAATGACTGATGGCTCCACACGGCTCCAGCGCCCCACCCCGGGACTGATGGCTCCACACGGCTCCAGCGCCCCACCCCGGGACTGATGGCTCCACACGGCTCCAGCGCCCCACCCCGGGACTGATGGCTCCACACGGCTCCAGCGCCAGGCTGCCTCCTGATGCACTTCACCTGCTGCGAGCTCAACAACGCCATCTCTTGAGAACCTGTGTTGGCAGGTTCTACCAGGAAGGGGTGATCACCCTCACCTCCCAGGTGTGCCTTACCTTCTCAATTCCTCTGGGGTCCACCTACTGCTAACCTGTTCCTCCCATTCATATTCCACGGAAATTTTGGGCCCACCTCGCCACAGCGTGCAGACCAAGAGCCCTGGTCAGTCCTCCAGTCAAGGCAGCAACCCCTGTGGACGCCTCGACCCACTCCCGACTGCCCGGCCCGGCTTGTGGTTTGTTTCTGCTCTGTGTGCGACGGACCCAGCTTGCGGATTTATTTCTGGATCATCTTTATCTCCATCTTGGACACAAAGCCTGCCCTAGTGGTTGTTTTTGAACATCATGGGGTAGTTGTGTAAGATGCACTGATTAAAGAGAGGCAGAGCTGACTTCCAGCCATGGCTCACTCCCCACTGTCCACCACAACCCCCGCTGGGCCAGGCCCTCCACCCAGGCCTTGCACACGCCTGCGTCCCAGGATGCCCTTTCCAGAAGTGGAACAGGAAGTGGAGTAACAGATTGGAAACAGCATTCCAATGTGGACTGGGGTGTCTCACGTTTAGCTCTGGGTGTTTGTAGGGCCGTGAGCCTCCAAGCAGTGAAGTGTGGGCAGGTGTCTAATTTTAATGATTATAACACAAAAGCGTGGTCTTAAAAACCTTCTGATTTCAGAAATGCTTCCTTGTGGTCAAATGCCATCTCTTTTTGTTAATGTTTCCCAAACACAATTCAAGGGGTCTGGGCAGTAGCAATAGACCATGTGGCCCCCAAGGCCCCATGGTGGCCCCCACGGTGGCTCCTTGGTCTGACACACAGAGCTCCCCAGTGCTGGTACATAGCTAGCCTCTGCCTTGGCAGCCTTCGGGCAGGTTCCACCTCATGTCCCCTGCATAGCGCACCTGTGGAGATCAGCCTTGCTTCCAACAGCAGAGGCCCGGTGGGAGGCACTGCTTGGCACTGCGCTCACACAAGCAATGTGGTGTAGCTGTGTGGGCAGAAGCAGCAGGGGCCGTACCCACCCAGACACCTGTCACAGCCTGCCTCAGGGAGCAGGATGCTGCATCCCAGCTGCAAGGAGGCAGCCCAGGATGACCAGCTCAAGGTACGCAGGGATGCCTCCCAGGGCTGTGCTTCTTTAAGATTTATTTTTAAAATTTTTATCGGAAAGTCAGATATACAGAGAGGAGGAAAGACAGAGAGGAAGACCTTCCATCTGCTGATTCACTCCCAAGTGACCGCAACAGCTGGAGCTGAGCCAGTCTGAAGCCAGGAGGCTCTTCCGGCTCTCCCACGTGGGTGCAGGGTCCCAAGGGTTTGGGCCGTCCTCGACTGCTTTCCCAGGTCACAAGCAGGGAGCTGGATGGGAAGTGGAGCTGCCGGGACTAGAACTGGTGCCCATATGGGATCCTGGTGTGTGTAATACAAGGACTTTAGCTGCTAGGTTACGACGCCGGGCCAGGCTGTACTTCTTTCTAAAAAACACATCACACTCCAGTCGGGTGCTGGGCACATGGCCTGGTAGCTGAGACACTTCATGGAAAACCTGAACTGAATGTCCAGGCCCCAGTTTCCTGCCACCATGCAGAGGCGGCAGCTGGCGGGGAATACTGAGGAGCCCTAGAGGGAGCTCCAGGGTCCTGGCTGTTGGTGGCATCTGGGGGGTGAAGAGATGGGTGTCTCTCCATTGTAGCATACACGCACACATATGGTGCCTGTAAACCCACACTGGCCACTCCGCAACCCACAGTCCCCTGGATGAGGCTGGCAGACCAAGGAGCCGTGTGGACACAGCAGACAGGGCCTGGACCCTGGAAGCTGCTGTGTAGTCTCCTGGTAGCCTCTAGCCATAGCCAGAAGGTCCCTAGCCCCCACCCCTTAGTGCCTGGCACTGGGGACTGCCCAAAGCTGGCACAGTGGGTGTGGCTCCAGGGCACCATTCTCAGAGGTGAGCCACAGGCCAGCCAGGCAGAACCCCTAGCTCACCCATGCCATCTGAGGGCTGTTGCCCAGGGACAGGCTTGGGCTGTGATCCTGCCCGGACCCTTCCGCGCTTCCTCTTTGGCACAACACACCAACCATGCAGACAGAACCCCAGCACTGACACGTCTGTACCCCTTTACCACCAGATTCTTTACAACAAACCCTACTCACCTCCTCTAACAACCACCACAGGGCTGGCACAACGGCTCAGTTCACTCATCTTCTACCTGCCAGCACTGGCATCCCACGTGGGCGCTGGTTCTAATCCCGGCAGCCCTGCTTCCCATCCAGCTCCCTGCCTGTGGCCTGGGAGAGCAGTGGAGCACGGCCCAAAGCCTGGGACGCTGCACCTGCGAGGGAGACCTGGAGGAGGCTCCTGGCTCCTGGCTCTGAATCGGCTCATCTTTGGCCATGTGGGGAGTGAGACAATGGATGGAAGATCTGTCTCCTTTCTGTAATATTGCTTTTCCCATAAAAATAAATAAATCTTAAAAAAAATAGCCACAAGCCAACTTTGTCTAATGCTTTTATTGTTTTCACACACACAGATAAGTTGCCAGGTAATCTCTGATTTCTGAAATGCGGACCAAGAATCGTGGGTTAACTAAAAATCTTAAATGTATAAAAGTAAAGTTGGGTTTTCCAAAATTAGTTATCCTCCTCCATGGAAAAAAAAATCAGAAAACACACCATGGCTGTAAATAGGCCCCAGCTTTCTGTCTGGTCAACTGGAGGCCAAGGCTGAAACGTACAGGCTCTAGAATGTTCCATGCCAGCTTGGCCACTTCAACTGGAGCTCCTTTTCCAGGCAGTCTGCTTCCTGATTTCCCGAGTGTTTAGATGGCGCAGAGCCTCCACGCCACCGGGCAGCACAGGGGCAATGTCCGGCTGCGTGCCACGGAGCGCACCCGGCTGCGGGCGTCAGGGGCCCAGCACGATCAGCTTGTGCAGCTGGAGCAGTGGCGTGCTCTTCCCACGTCTCTCCTCCCGCACCTGCTCCATGACCAGCTGCGGGTCCACCTGCAGGGGGCACACAGTCAGACCCTTCCAGAGTGGGCTCCTTGAGGTGGCAAGGGCAGACCATGGAAACCCCATGGGCACGGACAGACACAGGGACAGGCACGGACATGGACCTGCCTCCGAAATCACCCCTCAGTTCTCCCCACTACACACTAGGATTCATTCTTGTCCATTCTTATTTGTGTGGAAGGCAGGCAGAGATGGAGACATCGGGGGAGGGGTCCCTCTGTTGCTTCACTCCCCGAATGCTCCCACCAGCCAGCACCAGGCCGGGAGCCTGGCACTCCACCAGAGGTCCCCACGCAGGTGGCAAGGTACAGCTGCTGGGCCATCACATTCACTTAACAAGTGACCTGAGTGGAGCAGGAGACTACCCAGAGCTCCACTGTTCACTGCCAGGCAGAGCACCGCCTCCCGGGCCTGCCAGGCTGGGTGCCCCACATGGCACTGGGCAGACAGCATGCCCTCAGGGAGGCTGGGGCCACCTGTGATGTCATCGGCTCAGGCAGGGCTTCATGGTTTGAAACCCGGCTGCCTCCAAGGCGGCTTCAGGCTGCGCGGACAGTCTTGTTTAGGCCCCTCTCCTGCCTGCCGAGCATGAGGGCCAGCCCCTGGAGCCTGGCGGCCTGGCTAGCATGCTCCCAAGCAGAGAAGCAGCTGGGGAGAAGGCACTGTGTGAGGAGCCAGGAGGCCCACAGCCCTGGCATGAGGAGAAGCAGCCCACAGCTCACCTCTCCTGGCATGTGGCCACGCAGCAGCCATGTGAGCCCAAGGCCTCGGGCAGTCCCATGGCAGGGGAGGCAAGGAGGGGCCTCGCCCAGGTCCCCACCAGCTGAAGGCTCCGAATGGATGGTGCTTTCCCAAGTCCCAGGACAACACGCTGCGGCCTGAGCAGCCACCGGCACGCACCTGCCTCCCGGCTCTGCTCCCAGCAGCTGCAGCCGGCCAGGACTGAGCCAGACAACGGGCTGCTCGGGCACCTCTCACCCACCTGGTTCCACTCATAGGGCTTCTCATGCCATACAGGAATAACTCTCTCTCTTGGTTTCAACTGGCAGAACAAGCTAGTTTAAAAAAAGGAAATTGTCTGAGTTACATACCAGTGATAGAAAACTCTGACTGTATTGCTATCTTAGTAACTGAAAACACCGTGGTGATTTTTATAAAGATCTCTCTGTATTTTCAGAGTACCTGGACTCCGCCCGGCCATCGGGGCACCCTAACCAAGCACAGGGAGGGCACAAGCTCCATGGCCCACCAGGGACTGGACATGGGATGATCACACGCCTCCCAGCCCCAGTCCCAACTCCCCAGTGGCTGGACTGAAGCCAGAGCTGCCCGGTTCCACCTGCACTGAAACCTGCTGTCCTCCAGCACCCCGAAGGCGCAGGCCCAGCTTCGATTTTCTGCAGCGACCAGCTCGGGGTGCTGTGAGGAGGGTTCTCATGGCTGTCAGTGGTTTGGCCAAGAGCCGACCATGCGTACAGCACAGGCACACGCTCTCAGTGAGCCGGCAGGCAGAGGCAGTGCAGGAAGCACTGGGCTCTGACCAACACAGCTGCCCAAGGACTGCCTTCCCAGGGCACGGCCCCTGCCAGGCCACCTCGCGGCCAGAACTGGCTGTAACTGGAGCAAGCTTCAACCCTCTTGGCACATGGATGCACAGCTCAGGCACCGCACACTTGAGCACGGAAGTGTTCTTGCGTGGGCTCAGTCGCAGTCTCCACAGCCCTGCACTCTCTCCAGAACCTCTGAGCTGCTTTTTAAACCTGCAAAGCTCCTGGCAGCTATGGAACAGCAAGGCAGGTCCACAGAGGGCACGCAGGCACTGTGACGGCCATGGCTCGGCCACACGGCAGGTCCACAGAGGGCACGCAGGCACTGTGACGGCCATGGCTCGGCCACACGGCAGGTCCACAGAGGGCACTGAGACGGCCATGGCTCGGCCACACGGCAGGTCCACAGGGGGCACGAAGGCACTGTGACGGCCATGGCTCAGCCACACACGGCAGGTCCACAGAGGGCACGCAGGCACTGAGACGGCCATGGCTCAGCCACACACGGCAGGTCCACAGGGGGCACGAAGGCACTGTGACGGCCATGGCTCGGCCACACAAGGCAGGTGACTGTGAACCTCTGTAGTCACCCTCAGCTGTCTGGGGTGGACGATGGAGAGGGAGGAAGGAGGGCCAGGCCACTTTCCCAGGTGCCAGGCTCAGGCCACATCTCACGCCACCTGCTGCCCTCCTGCCCACCCACTCCATCCTCTACCTTCTCTCCTTCTTACCATCTCAGCGAGTTGGCTCTTCCTGCCTGACCCATGGGATGCAAGTCAACTCTCAGCAGGTAGGGGCGCAGTGTCTGTATTGTGGTGTCCACACCCACCCTCAGCTGAGCCAGCCCCAGGCCACTCGTGGGCACACAGCTGACCTCAGCAGCTTCTGGCGGGCGTCCTCCTGCAGCTGTGCAATCCTCTCGGGCCCGAGATGCCTGAGGCCATTGGGCCCGTCGCACACCAGTTTGTTGATGGCGGCCCTCAGGATGTTGATCTGCAATGGAAGAGCAGCATGCTGCCAGGACCAGGCTGCTGGACTCAGACCCTGGCCACTGGAAAATCACAGGATATGTGGTCTGACCATGCAGTGCACGTATGCGGACTGGGCCTCCTCAGGGGCTGATGCCTATGCATGGACGGCATGCCTGTGCCCAGCCCCACGTCCCCCTACCTTTGCCTCCTGTGCCCAGCTTCACGTCCCCACACCTCCACCTCCTGTGCCCAGCCCTACACCTCTGTCTCCTGTACCCAGCCCCCAGCTCCACACCTCCACCTCCTGTGCCCAGCCCCCAGCCCCACACCTCTGTCTCCTGTACCCAGCCCCCAGCCCCACACCTCCACCTCCTGTGCCCAGCCCCCAGCCCCACACCTCTGCCTCCTGTGCCCAGCCCCCAGCCCCACACCTCTGTCTCCTGTACCCAGCCCCCAGCTCCACACCTCCACCTCCTGTGCCCAGCCCCCAGCCCCACACCTCTGCCTCCTGTGCCCAGCCCCCAGCCCCACACCTCTGTCTCCTGTACCCAGCCCCCAGCCCCACACCTCCACCTCCTGTGCCCAGCCCCCAGCCCCACACCTCTGCCTCCTGTGCCCAGCCCCACATCCCTGACATCCCTCTGTGCCCAACCCAGCCCTCCCCTGGAGCTTCCTGAAGCTCCTGCTGGTTCTGATGGGGTACCCGCACCCCCTTAGCAGGCCTGAGCTTGAGTGTGGCTCTGCTCCTGACTTCAGCTTCTGTTGTGTTGCGCCCCGAGAGGTAACAGGTAACAATTCCCAAGTGTTTGCGGCTCTGCACCAGGTGGGAGACCTGTGTTTGGGGCAGGGACAGGACTCTGCTTCCTGCTCCCCACAGACCTGACTGGCATGAGGCTCAGACACCACTTCCTGCTCACCCCCAGGCCCCATGGCCCGGCACCTGCTTCCACTGCCAGTAGACACGACACCACAGTGTCACCCAACCCCCAGCGCGCACGCACATACACAGCTTAGGTCTCCAAGACAAGAGGGGAAGGGACAGGGCACCGAGGAGAGTGGTGCCAGGCACTGGCACGCATGCCATCTTCTCCTGTCTGCCACACTGTACGCGCACACCTCCATGATGTCCTCCACTTCGATGCGTACGTCAAACGCCAGCTCCAGGTCGTGCTCCGGCAGCACAGCGGTTCCTGTGCCCGCGTTCCAGCCCAGGCCACAGAGGACTCCGGTGTAGCGCTTCCCAGCCCGGTCCACCCTGCAGAGAACGGGGCAGAGCAAGGGCAGTCATTCCACGGCTGATCCTACATCACAGGACTGACCAACAAAATCACCCCAAGTTCTACATTTGCTGGTTTTTACCCAGAAGACATACAGGACAAGCGGCTACTAGTCCACAAGACATGTCCACAGCCGACAGCCCTACTAGCTGTTGCCGAGCAGATGTGTTAACAGAAACACACGGCACTCTCTCACCCGGGCATTCTTTCTGTTTCTGCCCCGGCAATGCCTGCAGAGGAGGGCTCGCCCAGCAAGCCTGGCCCTCACCTGCCTACCCAACGCGAGCACATCTCCCGTAGCGTGTTTCCACCAGTCAGTGCTCCAGGGGGGCTCTGGCCCCAGCTGCCTGTCACCCTGAGGAAACAGCGCTCACCTGTGCTGAGGGCCCTTCGCGGGCTCCACCAGGACTCCCGTCTCTGCCCTGCACTACTCCACCTGGGGAACAGAGCTGCCTGCAGCCTCTCCCCAGCCCCTCCCACCCACTTCTCCCTCTCCAGGCCCCCGACCTTGTGCAGAGCCACTGCTGACCACACCCACCCAGTCCAGGCTCCTCCCGCCGCCCTGGGAGTTTGCTTTTTCCACCTTTAGACAGAAGCTACAACCGTTAGGACACTTAATGCCCTGACTCATCCGGTCGCGCTGTTGACGCTGAGTGGTGCAGACAGCAGGTACAGCTTCGTCTGCAGGCCTGAACCCCCAAGAGCATGCTCTCTGCCCTGTCTACCGAGGCGGAGGCTCGGCTCCCCTCAGCAGGAGGTCCTGTGAGTCACGAACCTCCTAGGAAACCAACACGGGTGACATAATGAGGGCAAGGTGACCCGAGCCAGTGGTCCCCGAGTGATGACAGCATTTCGGCAAGGTAAGCCTGAATGGGCCACCACGTCAGCTGCCCTGCGGGCATGGGACCAGACGCGCCTCAAGGAGCCCTAAGCATCTCTACGAGCTGAGCAACAGCAGGTGCACATTGCAAACAGGCTTCACTCCCCACAGCACATGCTCAGCAACAGAGGAGGAGGACAGGGGGACACCATCCCATTCCCCACCTGATGCTCCAAATCTTCAGGGCCACTCCCCAGTCTACGGTGCCCCGCCCCAGGGACAGTCGCTCAGAGCTGCTGGTTGCTGGTCTTTCCAAATGTACTTGACTTTTGCTTAATAACTACGTCCTACTTGACTGGAACTATCTGAATTCTCCTATCACTGGCTCAAGAGCTGAGATGCCATTTTTCTCTTGCCAGAACTCTACCAGCAGATTCTGGTTCCCACAGCACTTGGTCATCACCACGACCTCCCAGGTCTGCACCGCCAGGAAGCTGGAGTTGCAACCAGAGGTCAGGAGCCGCAGGTGCCAAACCCTGTCCTTCCAACACATCTACAGCTAGAAGCATGAGTCCTGTCAGAGGCGCAGAAGCGGCTCCACAAATATCTAGGGCTGCTGCAGACAGAGGGAACAGGTGTCCAGGGCAGCTGCTGCAGACAGAGGGAACAGGTGTCCAGGGCAGCTGCTGCAGACAGAGGGAACAGGTGTCCAGGGCAGCTGCTGCAGGACATCCAGCAGCACCCAAGGAGGACAGGCCAGCGTTCCTCGGGGAAGCACCAGGCCGCATATTTCCCCGCTGTGCTCTCCACAGCATGAGTCCGAGACGTTGTGGAATCCCACTGTGCCTGCTCCGAGCACTGTGCAGCCATGAGGCGAGGCCTGGGTAAGGCCCTGCACACAGTACATACGCCATGTCTTTCGCAGGCCTGGGAGAGCAAAGCAACCCTCTCCACACAGCTTCAGAGGCCAGACCACACCAGGCCAGCTTCTGCCAAGCCAGCCTCTGCGGGCCTTGACACGCAGCCCCCACATGCTCACCAGCTCCCACTCCCAATTCTTACAGGGCGTCCTGGCATTTTTCTCAAACTCCCTGAGGCCTTTCAACACTGCAGGAGCGAATCAGGACTGCCTTCCAACCGAGGGTGGGGATGAGCCCACCACGTGCAGCCCTACGTGAGGCAAGACTGGGGGCAGGTGTTGTGGGGCAGTGAGCAAAGCTGCCCTGTGGTGCTGGCATCCCCCGTGGGGGCCCGCTTAGGCTGCTTCACCTCAGAGCCAGCTCCTTGCTGACATGCTGGGAAGCACTGAGGGAGGGCACTCTCGTAGGGAGAAGCAGAGGAAGCTCCCATGTCCTGGCTTCAGGCCGGCCAGGGCTGTCACGGCCTTTGAGGAATGAGTCGCCAGGCAGAAGGGTGGGGGGGTCTCTCTCCCAGCTCATCTCTTTAGCCCTGCCTTTCAAATAAAATAAGTACTTAAAACAAAACAAATTACCTATTTAAAAACAACAACAAAAAGACTTTTTAGCTGTTCCCTGTGCCGGGCTGTCACATGCAGTGAGCAGCAGTGGCTCGGCAGACACCTGGAGGAGGACCCCACTCCTGGGGTCTGGTGAAGAGACCCTTCTCACAGAACACGTGAGGCCACAGCCTGCACCGCGCCCAGCCAGCCCTGACAGAGCCCACAGGGAGCCCTCGTGGGGGTGAGTGGAGGTCCAACACGCACCCCTCCCAGCCTCGGGGGGGCTGCCCCCACCCCCTTCTCTGGGGGTCACCTCTTCCCAGCCACAGCCTGGGAGCATGCACCCTTCCCATTAAGCTTTGGACAGCTTTCCCAGCCACCAGTGCTGGCTGCTCTGGAAGGGCACCTGCTGGAAGTCTCCCCAGGCCAGGCTCTACCTGTCCTGACAC
Source organism: Ochotona princeps (assembly GCF_030435755.1). NCBI lineage: Eukaryota > Metazoa > Chordata > Mammalia > Lagomorpha > Ochotonidae > Ochotona > Ochotona princeps. Next base: position 714,693 of record NC_080857.1, read on the forward strand.
TTAGCGCTGTCTCCCCGAGCTTTTCGACAGGCCCTTGGGGCCCTCAGTCCCTGCTGGAAGGGTCTCCCTCGGACCCCGAGACCTGCAGCCACCCTGGACAGAGCAGACAGCTGCCCTAGCTGTGCAGGGAACACGTGGGATGGGCGGCGGCGGGCTGCAGGGAGGAGTGTGGGTACAGGGCCAGGCCAACACTGGGCCAGGAAGGTGGCCAGGGCCTTGACTTACAACCCTGGACCTTCCTAGTGAGGGGTGCCCCTGACTCCTTTCCCTTCTGAGCTGAATCAAAAAGGTGATGGTGTTAACTGACCACCTCCCTTCCCCTGCAACCGGACACAGCTCAGGTCAGGAGGCCTGGAGGGGTCACTCAGCCTGCAGGTGGCCATCAGCTGTGACAGGTCAGTGACAGGGTGGGGGAGGAAGGACCCCATGCAGGTGATATGTGGGAAACCACAAATGGCAGAAATAATCATGTGTGCTTGCAACTGACCCCCAGAGGAAAGCAGCGGGGATGGCTCTTCCCCTGCACTCGGGTCGCGGTCATGGCCGGCCCCTCCTCCTGTCTGGTGGCCTTCGGTCTTTGTGCACTGGCGTCTACCTGCTACTGGCTCCCACGAGTTCATTTCAACCCAGTGCACAGAAAGCAGTGGCTCTGCACCCACGGTCCTCTCCTGCTCAGTTTTCTCCTGGTTTGAGAATTTCCACTGGCACTTGGGAGGGTCAAAATAACACCGTGCTCTTCAAATCCTCAAAAAGCTTATATGGAAGAGAAACCCGGAACAGGGAGCCCCTGCCCCGCCCCAGGAACCCGGAACAGGGAGCCCCTGCCCCTCACAGCCCTGCCGTTATGGGAACTGGAGAGGGACCTGGCAGATGGGAAATGTCTCTCTGCCTTCTAAATAAAAATGAAAATTACTCCACAAGAACACAGGTACCTTCCTACTTGGCACCCCTCTACTCCACGTGCGGGTCTAGCCCCACCTCGCCGCTGGACTACTGGCACCTAGACCCAGCCTGGGCTCCGCCCCCCACCCCCGCTGCGGCTCTAAGCTCGCAGCATCCAAATGCAACCATGCATCATACACACGGCCCCCTCGCGGGGTCCTCCCAAGAGCTCTTCTCACACAACCTCACAGTTCTCTTCACCGCTGGAGCTACGGCTGGGCCTCTGTCCTGCACTCAGGGCGACCATGGAGACCCACCTGCAGCCTACAGCAGGACAGCCACGTCACACCTCCTGTGAGCTGGGCTCAGCCCCACGCTCAGCACATGTACCTCGCCTGTAGCTCAGACGGCTCCATGACAGTCCTTGATAAGCCCTCAGAGCGTCCTCCTGAATTCGTCCATGTATGCCCCACAGGGATGACAAAGGCCTCACCGTGCCCAGCACAGGGAGACAGCTGTTGCTGGGCGCCCGGCCAGGCCCAGCCGTACCTGAGCTCCATGAGCGGCGTGAAGAGCATGCTGAGGATGGCAGGGAGGCCGGGGATCGGTGGCATGAGCGAGGTCTCCCTCAGCAGCATGGTGGACCCTGCCAAGGCACAGAGGATGCTCAGTGCGCCCGAAGCACCCCTCCACAGACCCCCCTCGGCCTCAGGGTCTGCCCCAGAGCCTGCCCCCATGGCCCAGGAAGCTCACACACATAGCCAGTCTAGGGACGCCCCTGTTGGGCCACTCCTCTGTCTCTCCGACAGGCTATCAGGGCCCAGAGCTTGGACTTCTCCTCCAGAGCCAGTCACAGCGGAACGAGCAGAGGACAGAGCACTCAGTGCCCACACTCTCATAAAACAGAGGGACAACGTCCCACTTCTTAAACTGGCTCAGGCAGTGCTCTCGGAAGCCAGTCTAAAAACAAAGCAGGAGAGCCCACACTTGTCTGCCAGGAACAGGGCAGCTGTTCCAGAACCGAAGTCAAGGATGAGCGAATGGCAAGAGGTGGACCAAACCCTGCGGGTACCAGTGGAGTTGACGGACAGCGACGCTGCAATGAGCATCCTCTGCTGGGGGTCGGCCGGCGCGTCACTGATGACGACAGAGTTGATGCTCTCCTTCTCGATCCAGACGCACCTGAGGCACACAGGGGCACGTGGGGCGAGCTCTGGCCAGGAGGTCAGGGCGCCCAACCTGCCACTGATCAGGGTGAGGAGGGCTGAGGTATGGAGGAAGGCCCCCAAGCGAGATTTGCCACACCGTGAGGATGTCCCAACATCCACCTCCGACTCTCCCACTCCCTGCACCCAACAAGGGGTCCTGCTGTGGTCCACCCAGCACCTGTCCATACCTGCTTCAAAGGCCAGCCCAGCACAGCCGTTTGGGCAGACCCAGTACCCACAGCTGTGTGAACTCGCAGGCAGTCCCTGCAAGGCCCTGCCTGGGAACCAGTCTTTCTAGCAGGTTTCCAGAAGGTACTGCAGGGCCCACGGCCCACCCCACTGAGCATCTTCCGACTCCACACTGAGGACTCCCCAGATATTTGAGGGTGAAGGCTCCAACCCGGCTTGCAGCAGGAGCCCCAAGTCGGCCTCACTCTTCATACTCAGTGCTCTAGTCCCTCCCCGTGACATGACCCACCCAGCTTTCCCCAGGAACCCCCCAGACACCCCACCTTGGCCGGCTCCCAAGGTCTTTAGGTCTCAGCTTTCTCTGGAGGATTTCCCACACCTCTTGGTATGGCCAGAGGCCCCAGTGCTTCCCTGAGGTCCTGGGTCCCCACAGAGAGCAGGCATGCTAGCCAGAACTGCCAGCTGCCCTCTGGACCCCAATTCTAGACAAGGTGATGACAGTGTCCTGAACCCAGCTGCCGCCCCGAGCCACTCCCAGCGTGCTCAATGACAACAGCCACCACAGCGAGTCAGCGAGACACTCGGCTCTGCCACTGAGACCAGGGCAGAGGAGGAGCTGGCCTGGCAGGCACTGGGGCAGCCTGCCGCTCAGGGTGGCCCCTGGGAGGCGCAGACGGAACCCCGCAGCAGAGTTCACCCTACCTGAACTTGGATATCCTCGTCAAGCTGTGGCACTTGAGCTCGTAGGGGTTGAAGGGCCCGTGGAGCACTGCCTGCACACAGCACACGGCGCACGCATCAGCAACCGCAAGGCGGGCTGCTGCTGACCCAAGGGCAGCCTCTGCTTTTCATCACAAAATCCTCATGATTTACTGAGAAAAGCCTGGATGACGTCTGGGATGCAACTGGTTCCTTCCAATCATTTCCTAGCCATTCCTTAAGTTGTGCATTTAAACAAGCCTCAGAGAACCCGGCACAGTGGCTCCACTGGCTAATCCTTCCAAGTGCAGCCTTGGGGCCCTGCACCCAGCGGGAAACCTGGAGGAAGCTCCTGGCTTTGGATCAGCTCAGCTCTGGCTGTTGTGGCTACTTGAGGAGTGAATCAGAGGATGGAAGATCTTTCTGTCTCCCCTCCTCTCTGTAAATCTTTCTAGAAATTATTCCAATGAAAATAAATCTTGAAAAAAACCAAAAAGCCCTGGCACAGGCAGTTCCGGGGAGTGACAACATCAGCCTCTGCCCGCTCACAGCCCATGTGTCTGTTCGAGGGGACAAGCCTATTCAAGTCCCGGCGGCTCCACTTCCCGCCCAGCTCCCTGCCTGTGGCCTGAGACAGCAGTGGAGGACGGCCCAAGGCCTTGGGACCCCACACCCACGTGGAAGACCCAGAAGAGGCACCTGGCTCCTGATGGGTCAGCTCCAACTACTGTGGCCATTTTGGGGAATAAACTGGTAGATGGATGATCTCTCTGTCTCTCCTTCTCTAACTCTGCCTTTTAAATAAATAAATCCAAAAATAAAAGAAGAGAGAGCACACCCCAGGCCAAAAAAAGGCAACCTGGCAAAGTACTTTAGAAACCATCTTGCTCCTTTAGCTGCAGCAGAGCGGCAGGGCAGGGCAGGGCAGGGTAGGGCAGGGCAGAGCAGGGCGGGGGCAGGGTGGGGCAGGGCAGAGCAGGGCGGGGCAGGGCAGGGCAGGGCAGGGCAGGGCAGAGCAGGGCAGGGGGGCAGGGCGGGGGGGCAGAGCAGGGCAGGGCAGAGCAGGGCAGGGCGGGACAGGCCAGGGCGGGACAGGCCAGGGCGGGGCAGGGGCAGGGCGGGGCAGGGGCAGGGCGGGGCAGGGGCAGGGCGGAGCAGCGCCCCCCCCCCCCCAGGCACCCGGGGCAGCTTCCTGCCCAGACTCCAGCCCCCAAAAGCGCACACCTCACAAGGCGGCAGGGAAAAGCTGGGCCCCCGACACCAATGCACAAGGCCTGACCGAGCTCCTGGTTCCTGGCTCTACCCAGGAGGGACCAGCCTGTGAAGCCTTGTCATAATGCCCAACCACAGCAGGAGCCTTCCTTCATATCCCATCAAACCCGGTTCCAGTGAGGGAAGTACAGCACTGGGCAGCTGCAGTGCCCAGCAGGCCGTGTCACCTTGCAGGTTGGGGTGCCCAGCTTGTGGGAAGAGAAGCTCTCCAGCAGCAGGCGGAGCAGCTGCTTCTCATCCTTCACTGGAGACGGCGGCGACCCATCGTCCAGTCCGGTCTCGGCCGGCTCGGAGAAGAGGGCCTTGAGGGCTTCGTGGCTTTGCTGAATAAACAGAGTCACCTAGTTAGAGCAGGTCTGCGCAGAAGGGTACAAATGTCACCTCACGCAGCCTCCCTGACACCACAGCCCTGACCCGACAACCCCTCGTGGTCTCACTAGTGTCACGGCCCTAACCTCATGTCCCATTATCTCACTTCACGCAGCCTTACCAGCATCACGACCTAACCTGGTCTCTTCTTGTTATCTCAGGCAGCCTCACGATGCTGACCGACGACCCCTCGTGGTGGCCTCACTGGCATCATGACTCTAACCTCATGTCCCATTATGTCACCTCAGGCAGTCTCACCGGTGTCACAGCCCTGACCCAATGTCCCCTCAGGGAGCCTAACCAGTGTCACGACCCTAACCCGACATCTCCTGTCACCTCAAGCAGCCTCACCAGCTTCATGACCCTAACCTGATGTCCTACGATGTCTCATGTCGGCCTCACCAGCATCGCAGCCGAGAAACACAGCAGGACTGATTAGCCCCAGCCACCAGAGCCCAAAGAGAGAGATGTTTAGGAAGACTGTTGCAGACACACAGCTTGTCTCACACCCGCAGTACTTCTCGGCTGCCCTGGGCACTGGGCCCGTCCTAGGCAGGGCACTGGGCCAGCTGCACAGCCAGCATCCGCTGCAGGGCGTCCCATGCCAGCTCCCGGCACCCTGCACCCCCAGAAGCCACCCGGGGATTTCAGAGGGTTCTTCGACAGCAGCTCCCAAAGTGGTCCCTCTGAACCCTTCGGACCCAGACCAATTACGTCACATGGAGCTGCAGAGAACTGGCTGAGAGAAACTGAGATATTTGAAAGAAGTGTTTTATTTACTTCAAGTAGAAAGATCTTGGAACCCATTTTTAAAGTCCACAATACAGAACATTTTCGAATCTAATATAAGAAGGCTGCTGGTGAGGCTCAGAGCGCTCTAGACGCCGCCAGCAGCTGCACTGCACAGCTGCAAGGGGAGAACCCGCCTCCCTCCCTCACTCACACTCCTCCTCACGCTCACACACTGCTTAGTCACACTCACACTCCCTCATGTACATACACGCATGCCTGCACACTCCCTCCTCACACTCAGGCATACACTAATGTTCACAAATGTACATTACACACTCACGCTTGCACTTACACTCCCCTCACACACTCGTGTTTGCACACTCCCCTTGCACACACACACTCCCGTCACACTTACACACACCCCTCACACACGCTCGTGCATACTCCCCCACAGAAAGCTCACACTCCCCCTCACACATTCACACACCCATGCATATTCCCCACACTTACACACTCCCCCTCACACATCCTCCACCTCACATATTCTGTGTCACGCACACACTCACGCTTACACATGTGCGTTCTTCCCCCTCACACTTCAACAAGGACGGGAGCACTCACCCTGGACTCGTAGGGCTCCTCTGTGAGCTCGGCGTAGCCCTCTCGGATGAGGACGTCCCTGATGCTGACCAGGTCCCGGGCGCCCGAGGAGCGGTACCCGTCCACGTGCAGGGCGCCGTGCACCACGGAGAAGACCTTCACAAGCAGCGCGCAGCCGCTCACGAGGGCGGCGAACCGCCGGCTGGCCCCGCCGCTCCAGTGCTCCCCACACACCAGAGACTTGGCCGATGGTCGCATTTTGCAAATTTTAAATTCCAGAGCCTACAGCAAAGCAAAGCGGGGACCGTTTCCTCAGCAAGTGGGCCACTGACCCCCCATACCACTGGGAAATAACGTGCCTGTGGGCCCCCATCAGGCTCAACAACTTTCTAGGTCAAGAAACTCGACTTTGCTTCTCTTTTTTTCTTTCTTTTTCTGTTACTTGAAAGGCTGAAGCGGAGCTGTGGTATAGCGGATAGGGTCACTGCTGCGACACTGGCTGGCACACTCTAAGTGCCAGTCTGAGTCCGGCTGCTGCCTTTCGCACCCAGCTTCCAGGTGGCACATCAAGGCAAGCACACCTTGAGAGACTGGGACGGTGCCAGGCTCCCGGCTTTGGCCCAAGCGCAGCCACTGGGACATGTGAGGTCGGGACCCACCGCCTCCACGCCAAAGCACAGCCCCGCCTGCTTCCTGAAAGCAGTGCAGGACAACCGGAAGACCGCTTCCCTGTTGGTGTGAACACGACTCCGGCCCACCCACATTCCATCTGACTTCAACAGAACCAACAACCTTAGAATTTGTTTGAGAAAATATCACTAAAGTGAAACACCATTGTTGGCTAGGCTGGAACCTCTCCATGTATTTTAACTTGCTCCAAAACCAACACTGGCTGGAGCGCCCAGGGCAGACTCTTCTGAAACAAGAGAACCCATACATGGCATGTGTGGGCCCATGGCCCTCAGCGGTGTACTGCAGCGGGGAGACCCCACCCTCGCCGGCGGTCACCACCCACTGCTCTCTCGCTTACCTGAAACGGGAGTTGAAGCAGCTGAGAGGGCATGTCCATGAGAAGATGGAGGGCCACCTGAGACCTGTTGCCATAGTCTACGAAGAACACCTAGCAGACACAGATGGTGGAGGTCACAGGGGCACAGGGCACAGGGCCTGGTGCAGTGGCAATGCAGCAAACACACAGCTCCCAGCACCCTGAGCACAAACCCAAACCATGGGGGACACAGCTCCAGGCATCCTAAGTTGATTACTGAGATTTCAACTACATCTATGTCATTTTCCTTGGAGTGATTTACTACAGAAAAATATACCTCGGCAGAATTTCCAGAAACATAAAGGATTTGGGCTCGGAAGTAGCTTTCTTTATCAAGATCCGCAAAAGGTGCCAGACAGACCAAGTCTGGGTGCGGGTGAGCAGGCAAGGGTGCCAGCTGCAGCCGGTTTATCTCAGCACTCAGCTTCTTCAGGACCTCCATGCTCTTCTCATCAATCCTGTAGCCCCAGAAGTGACCCACCTCAACCACCTGCAGGAGAAAGCAGCAGGGATGACGCCTCAAGGGTGACCATGGAGGGGTGCCCGACACTGCCCTGGGCGATGACCTTTCTGAAGGCACCAGCATTGGCCCTAGACGAAAAGTACGATGGTCCGCACTGGCCCGGGACCCAGGTCTCCGCAGCAGCTCCTCGGTGTGGGAGAGCTGCACACAAGTGTTCTTGAACTTCCCTTTTATAGACATAACCATCAGCCCCAAGCAGCAACAGGATAAGGCCAGCGCTGTGGACACCACGTGAGTTCACGCACACACACCAACACTGCCCCTGCCTCATCAGACTAGACTGGCATTGGACAGGAGTCAGGCTCTTCACAATCACCTTGGACTTGAAGGGGCTATTTCTTCATTTCTCCGTGTTAGCCACTGTACCCTACCCAGGACAGTAAGCCAGGCCCATGGCCCTGTGCCAGGCTCCTGAGGCACACGGCCTAGGAGTGTGTGGACGCAGTCACGGAAAGCACTGCCAGGGGAAGAGCAGACCAGCTCACCTCTGTAACGTCGACTCTGAGAAGGAGGTCAGTAGCTGCCCAGGACCTGTCCACCGTGGCAAAGGACACTTGAACTGGGTCTACTGTCTGCTTCTGGAAGTCCACATTCACCCTGTTTCAGTTTTTAAAAAGACAATAAAAAGTGTTACAAAGAAAAACCAGAGTTACAAGTGTGCCATTACCATTCTAGCCAGCCTATGCTGCCGCAATTTAAAAGGACGTCAGGAATGATCCAAGCTTGAGATGCCATGCGTGACTTCACCCCAAACAGCAAGTTCCTGGTGATGGATGGCCTGCTCTCCAAGGTGCATGACAAAGCCAAAACTGTTGGGAGTCACTTGAGATATACAGTCCACGGAGACCACACACGCCCGAGGTGTAGGTCTACGGAGACAAGACCACATAGTCCCCTGAGTTACACATCTAAGGAGACTACCTGTGGGACCCACAAACATTTCCTAACCTGTGACTCCAGGAGTGGCTTTACTTTTAGACTCAGTGAGAATCAGGCCGAGTGAGATGGTCCAGTGGCTGAAATGCTCACACTGCACGAACATGGCACCAGTTCATGTCCTGCTGCGCTGCTCCCTGTCCAGCTCCTGCCTGTGCAACCCCTTTTCCTGCTCCCCATTCTTCAACCTCAGTTTAGCTAGCTCATCCCATGAAATCTAAAAAAAACAAAAAAAACCTATGAGCATCCACATCTGGGACCAGCATTGTGGCACAGAGCAGGTGAAGCCACCATCTGCATCAGTCACATCCCACACAGGCACCAGCTGCAGGCCCAGCTGCTCCACTTCCAATCCCTCTCCTGGCTCATGTGCCCGGGAGGGCAGTAGCAGATGGCCCGAGCTCTCAAGCCCTCACCCACAGGGGAGACCTGGAACGGTTCCTCACTGATTTCCAAAATCTCCGGGCACTGCAATTTCATGGTGGGCAAACTGGTAAATGGAAGATGGCTCTCTCTCATCCTCCTGCTGTAACACTGCCTTTCAAGTGCATAAATCCATCTTTTACAAAAGTATCAACATTCTGCTCACCAGGCCCTGAACACAAACAGGAGCTGCTCCCACAGTCAAGGGCACACACCCCAGCTGGGGGGCACAAACACACACGCGCGTTGTAGACACAGGACTTTGCTTTTCTCACATTCTCACTCTTAGCTGCGAGGAGTTCTCAGCAGCGGCTGAGCAGCCAGGCAGCCCAGACGCCCGGACTCCCGTGATCACATGATCACGGTGTGCTCAGTGCTCCGTTCACCCTCCACCACAACACTACAACATCACAACACCACATCCTCAATGAGACTGGGTGAAGCAAGCGCCCTCTCCACTGAGCCCTGTGACACCCAAGTACCAAGGAAAGCAACTTGAACTTCAGCCCCTAGGCTCGCAGGCCCAGGGGCAGTGTGACCCCATCTTCTCGGCAGCCTGGTGCAGCAAGCCCGCGATGCCCGTAGCGTCAGGCCAGCCCACGCGCACACCTGGTGTTCCGGAGCCTGGACACGGCCCCGCCTTGCACCTTCCCCTCAATCTCCTCGGCTGAATGGACGCTGAGCTCCAGGGGCACTTTGAGCTGGGACATCTTCATCGCCATGTACACTGCAGGAAGGGTCGTAAACCTCTCTGTTGGATTCCGTGAGAACTCCACAAAGGCTCTGCTCCACAAATACAAAGTTTAAAAGTGTCAGGCATCTGGTCAAATTCTCCTCATCAAAATGGGAGATGGCCCAAGGTTTGGGGCCACTGTACCCACACGGGAGACCTGGAAAACTCTCCCGGTCCCGGCCCCAGCCAGCCAAGCCCCTGCACTGGAACCATCCCGCATGAGCCAGTGGGCGTTAGAGCTCCTCTCTGTAGCTCTGCTTCTCAAACAAATCAACGAATGATGGTTCAAAGGATAAATCCTCACCTCACATTCATGGGATCCCACACGGGCACCGGTTCTAATCCCAGTGGCCCCCACTTCCCATCCAGCTCCCTGCTTGTGGCCTGGGAAAGCAGTCGAGAATGGCCCCAAATCACGGGACCCTGCACTGACATGGGAGACCTAGAAGAGGCTCCTGGTTTGGGATCGGCTCAGCTCCAGATACTGTGGCCATTTGGGAAGTGAACCAATGGATGGAAGATCTTTCTCCATAAATGTGATCTGTCTTTCCATTTCAAAAAGGAAACCTTCACTGCTAATTCACGAACCTGTGAGAGCCGTCGAGGGAGGCCAGAGGACACGTTGTCTCAGTGCCTCACAAGGCATTTCCGGGGCATAAATGCTCATGGAAAAGCCGAACGAAAGGCAAGTCAAGGCCTACAGGGCAAGATGCTCACAGCCCACACAGGAGTGCCTGGCTCAGCAGGGCTCAGCTTCCTGCTGGCGAGCTGTGCCAGTCTGTGCCATGGAGGGTCGGATGAACTCTGGGCACCAGCCCTGGCTACACGAGCCTCTGGGACTGAACCAGCAGATGTTCTGCTGGTCTTTGTCTCACAACCTTTCACATAAATAAAAAGTAAGATTGTTTCAGTACAGACAACTCTGAAATCCACTCGTGACTTTCTGTAGCACATAATTTTCACAAACTTTCTGGAGCACGTTCATGCCCGTGCTAGGGATGGGGCTGAAGGCACTGCCAGGAACTGACTCGGATTTCAGCGGATTCCATGAGTCATGCCGAGCTGGAGGCCACGCAGGGACCAGGGAAGACAACCGTCCTTCCGCCCTGCATCACAAAACTTCACAAGGCCTGGCAGACTCTAACTGGAAAACGCAAATGGCCGTGCTAGAGCATAACCACATCCTGTGGGAAGCACAAACTCACCAGGCTGCTCCAATACATCACACTTGTTCACAGCCTGCAATTACAGCAGAGCACACCACGAGGTTTGTACAGCATTCGTGCAGAGCCCCGGGCAGGTGCACAGCGACAGCACACCCGAGGTCACAGCTAAAACGTCTGTGACAGGATCAAGCCAGGCCACGCCACAGGAGCCACCTGCAGCAGCGCAGCCCATGTCCGCATGCGTCCAAGTTAGCTCTGCTCTTAGTTCAACTTTCTCTCTTCTTAAAGATTTGTTTATTTTAAAAGCAGAGGGGGAAACTGATTCATTTCTTAAATTTCACCAACAGCTAGGTCTGGGTCACACTGAAACCAGGAACCAGGAAGTCCACCCTGGTCTTCACCTTGGGTGCAGGGCCCAAGCACTTGGCCTCCTGCCTTCCCAGGGGTGTTAGCAGAGAGCTGGATGGGAGGCAGAGTGGCAACCTGGGGTTCCAATATGTGAGGCTGGTATCACAAGCAGTGACTGGAGCTACTGTGCCACAACACTGGCCTACATGTGGGCTCTAAGGTCTGCCAACACACCACACCCCCTATGCTCGAGGCTGACCACACCCTGCATTACTTACTTGGCACCATCGAATACGATGGACTTGACCTGGCCACACTGTCTGAAAAGGGACTGTAGCTGTTTGTAGTACAGGAAGCCATAGGCTGGGATATGCTTCAGCTGCAGGTGGACAAGGGCGCGTCACAGCCTGCACAGGATGACAGGCTCCACCGTACATGGAGCCAGGCCAGACTCAGCCCTGCCCCTCCACCACCAGCCACACCCCTACCCCTCCACCACCAGCCACATCCCTGCACCTCCACTGCCAGCCACATCTCTGCAACCTCCACCACCAGCCACATCCCTGCACCTCCACTGCCAGCCACATCCCTGCACCTCCACTGCCAGCCACATCTCTGCACCTCCACCGCACCATCCATACCCCTGCCCCATTTACCGTGCCACCCATACCCCTGTCCCTTCACTGCGCCACCCACACCCCTGTCCCTTCACTGCGCCACCCACACCCCTGTCCCATTCACTGTGTCACCCACACCCCTGCCCCATTCACTGTGTCACCCACACCCCTGTCCCTTCACCGCCAGCCACACCCCTGCACCTCCACCGCCACCCACACCCCTGCCCCATTCACTGTGTCACCCACACCCCTGTCCCTTCACCACCAGCCACACCCCTGTAACCTCCACTGCCAGCCACACCCCTGCCCCATTCACCGTGCCACCCACACCCCTGCCCCATTCACCATGCCAGTCACACCCCTGCCCCATTCACCATGCCAGTCACACCCCTGTAACCTCCACCGCCAGCCACACCCCTGCCCCAGTCACCGTGCCACCCACACCCCTGTCCCTTCACCACCAGCCACACCCCTGTAACCTCCACTGCCAGCCACACCCCTGCCCCATTCACCGTGCCACCCACACCCCTGCCCCATTCACTATGCCAGTCACACCCCTGTAACCTCCACCGCCAGCCACACCCCTGCCCCAGTCACCGTGCCACCCACACCCCTGCCCCATTCACCATGCCAGTCACACCCCTGTAACCTCCACCGCCAGCCACACCCCTGCCCCAGTCACCGTGCCACCCACACCCCTGCCCCTCCACTGCCCCACACTCCTCCCCTTTCTCACCAGTGGCCGTGGCGGGGGTGCCCATAACCCTGACTATGGCTAAGCACCTGCCGTTCACCCAGCACTGACCTCACCACGCACTGCTCTGCCACAGTTTGAATCACTGACCCACAGTGACACCGCAGCCAGCACCTGTGGCTGAGGGTGACCGCACCCAGGCCATGCCTTCCAGCCAGAAAGAAACCTGAACTTAAGAATAAACCAACACTCCCCAGGAAATCACCGGGCGAGCCTCAGAACCGAGCTGCCAGCTCTCCCCGTGGTAACCTGAAGCACTGACGTGCCAAACAGCCCACAGACGGTTCCTGACCTCTGTCAAGACAGCGTGTGACCCCAGTACAACAAAAGCAGCAACTTCTCAGAACTATCAAAACCCAAAGCACCCTTACCGCACCCCCCCACATCAGGGTCTCTAAGGTGTCATCAAGTGACGCAGCAATCCCATCCTCCCCTTTGCCTGGAGCGTTTGTCTGTCCCACCTTCCTGTCTGATCCCCCACCCCAGTCAGAGACGCACAAGGGCATGTATCCCTCCCAACTACATAAACAATATTAAAAGGATTGTAGATTCATGACAGCACATGGAGAGGCTAGTCGGGCCAAATGCTCACTCCCAGGGTCACCCTTGGCACTTAGCCCAGCGGCACACCCCACACTGGCCCTCTGCTGACCAACAGGCAGACCCAGTTAGCCCCAGCACCCACCACAATGGTTGTCTTGGGGTCTTTGCCGGCCAGCTCGCGCACCGCCATCTCCTCGTCCGGCTGTCCGAAGGTGAAGTAATTGGGGTAGAAAGCACCCGCTAGGACGACCTGAGGAGGAAGGTGTGCGAGGAGCACCCCGAGCCCCTGGGGAGGAGGAGGAGCACCCCAGGGAGGAGGGGGAGGAGCACCCCGAGCCCCAGGTGCCACTCCCTTAGGAAGCACACTGCTCGCGCAGAGCCCCAGTGTGGCACCAGGGGCACACAGCTCTACAGGTCCATCCCAGCTGCCAGGAGAAACGCACTCAGAAGCCTGCTGGGCACAGGCCGGCTGACGGCATTCCCTGCCACGCAGATTCAGCCTGCGCAGCGTGCGCCTGCAAGGACCCCTGCTCCTTGACCTTCAGTTCCTCCAGGCTATAGGTACCACCCTCGTACCCAGGCTGCTGGCTATCCCCCTGCCAGATGCACTTCCTGCTGCCACTGCATGAGGCCCACGCAACAGCTCTTTACCTGCACACACAGCCACCATGCTACAGCACCCATCAGCGCCAGGGACCTGCTGTGCAGGTGGCCCATGCTAAGACCAGCACCCATCAGCGTCAGGGACCTGCTGTGCAGGTGGCCCGTGCTAAGACCAGCACCCATCAGCGTCAGGGACCTGCTGTGCAGGTGGCCAATGCTAAGACCAGCACCCATCAGCGTCAGGGACCTGCTGTGCAGGTGGCCAATGCTAAGACCAGCACCTTTACTTTCACAGGAGACCAGAGAGACAGGTGTGCGGGCTGGCCCTCACGTTGCTGCCCAGACGCCCACACCCCGTATCAGAGCCAGGGTTTGAGTCTGGCTTCACTCCACTTCCTGTCAAGGTGCACCCTGGGAGGCAGCAGGTACTTGCAGCACTCGGGACCCTGCTGACCACGTGGCTGACCCAGACTCAGCCCTGGCCTTGCCCTGGCTGAGCACTAACTGTGGCAGGCATCTGATGAGGGGCCGGCACATGGGAGATTTATCTCTTTCTTTCTCTCCCCTGTTCAAAAACCACATGGTTAAAAGTAAAAAGCTACAAACAAAGGCTTTCTCAAGGCAAAGGGGAGCACGCCACCAGAACCCACAGGGAGCCCCACTCCGTAGTCAGAGAACACCAGCCCCAGAGGCAAGCCGGGCCTGCCTCCCCTCCTCTCCGGGCACAGGCCTGTTCCGCCCCGCAGAAGGAGCAGGCAGCAGGCGGCCCCCACACCTGCAGGATGAAGCGCTGCTTGTGTGTGTACTCCTGGTCCAGGACCGGCCGCCGGGAGCCCACGTGCATGTTGAACTGCGACATTCTGCTCTTCAGTTCTTCGTACAGCTCAGCCACCTGAGAAAACCAGTGGGAGCCTGACGCCTCGTGGTGACGTGTCCCCAGGGTAAGTGTGAGGAATGAAGACAACCTGCAGCAGCTGGCGCTGGGCACAGAGGGAACCGAGCCTCCTGGCACAGTAGTGCCCCATGAGGGCCCGGCCTCAGCTGGCTCCACTCTCAACCCCAGATCCCTAGTGAGGCTGAGCCTGGGCCCTGCTGCCCACCGGGCCAGCGCCAGCTACGCAGGCATCTGGGCATGGGCCATGGGTTCAAGATCTCTCCCTCTGCCAGTCCCCAACCCTTTACAGACACACTAGCTCTGGGACTACACGTGCTGTAACCGTAGTGGAGTGCTCATGCAGGCACTAAGGAAAACCAGCTGCTCTGCCTCCAACCCAGCTCCCTATTAATGTCCTGGGAAAGCAGCAGAGGCCCCTACACCTGCGTGGGCAACCCGGCAGGAGCTCCTGCCTGCAGCCTGGCAGCCATCTGGGAAGTGAACCAGCAGATGAAGACCTTTTCCTTTGCTTTTCTTCTCTCTGTAAATCTGCCTTCCAATAAATAAGCCTTAAAATTTAAAAAGAACACTTATTTTGATATATACTGGAAAAAAAATCAAACGAAACTACACACACATTCCTCATTAACCTCTACCTAGGAAGAAGCGCTTCAAGGCGCTGGACCGCAGTGCTGCACTGCAGGCACCAGAGGGCGCACGCCTGCAGCAGCCGGCCAGCACCGGCCAGTCCGCCCAACAACTCACACTCACCTCTCGGATTCTCTTGATTTGAATGTAATTGACCCGTCCCCAGTCAAGTTCATCCTTTAAACACATAGAAGCACAACATTCAGCAGAAAAGTAACAAAGTGGAGCTCTGGCCGCAGACGTGAGTAATGGAGCCACTAAGCCATCTCTCATGGGGGCCACGGCGACCCCCCCACGGTTCTGGTCTCAGGAGGGGACCCAGCCCCTCAGCCGTGTTCTCCTGAGGGTCCACCTGCCTGACAACCTGATTACTGGGGGGCAGAGGTGTAACGCTGCATGGTGAAGAAGTGGCCTTAGGGCGGAGCTGGTGCCCCTGAACGGAGCCACCAGCTGAGGCCTCGGACCAAGCAGGAACACAAGGAGGCAGAGAGGAGCCCACCACATGAGCCTCAACTGAACACACCGCCAGCCAAGGCCACAGGGAGGACAATTCAGACCCCATGGGTCCAGCATGAGGTCCCCCACAGCACGGAATGACCCCAGGAGTCCACCATGCCGACCCCGAGCGTGGTAGAGACCCACCTTGGGATGTCGCAGCTCTCCGCGCTGTCTGCGAGCCTGCCATGCCTGCGACAGAACCAGGGCTGTCAATTAGACTTCTCAACCCAATCGTTTTAACTGCCCTGTGACCACATAAGGCTGCAAGTTTAATTTTTCTCATCAACTCCGTCACAGGGGAGTCCCGGGCCCAGCCCCTTCTAGCAGCCCAGATTGAAGCCCCAGAGATCCCCTTAGAGACACCTGCCAGCTCCCTCGGAGGACACCCGCTGACCACCACCGGCCCAACCAGAACTCACTTTAAACGCCTCCACAAGTGCGATGCAGTCACTCTTGCTGTGGCCGGAAAAACTCACTTTGTTCCTGGAAGCAGCACACACCGTCACCCAGTGGCAGTGCGGCGAGCGACACGGTGACGCAGGAAAGGGACATACCTGTATCCATCAAGGTGCTGCCGGAAGGGCACGGCGAAGAAATTCTTCAGCGAAAGAGCTGCCGCTGACAACAGAAAAGCAGTGTGCGTTGGCTGGGCAGGCAGCCCTGCCCTCCCCGCCCTGCCTGCCCTCCCCACCGCCCTGCCCGCCACCCTGCCCGCCCTCCCCGCTGCCCTGCCCGCCCTCCCCAGTGCTCCTGACCACCACCCTCTGCCCCACCGCCACTGACCACCCATCCCAGCACCCCCTCCAGCCCACCCCACTGCCCCGATGGCCCTCCTCCAGCCCACAGCCCCTGCACGCCCTCCGCCACACCACAGCTCCCCACCCCATGGTTCCTTGGCCCTCACCGCTCACCAATGATGAGACACTCGTCCAAGCACCCAAACACGTGCCCCAACACGATGAGTTTACCAAGCTGCTGGTTAACAGGAAGCTGGGCCAGGACCCTGCCCAGGAAGGTCAGCTCACCGTCATGAGGGTTCTCTGCCTCCCTGTGCCCGCTGACTGCGAGCGCGCCCACCTAGCCAACAACAGGTGCTGTCAGCTGGAACTCTACCACGAGCGGCTGGCACTGTGCTGTGCCAGCACAGTGAGCTTGGTGAGCTCTGCCCCCGTGCCCCAGAACCCAGAGCACACCTGCCCCATGGCAGAGCTCTATACAGCACAGGCACCAGGCCAAGCGCTGGGACACCTGCCTGCCACACCAGAGCACCTGGGCTTGTGCTCTGGCTTTGCATCTAACTCCAGCCAGGAGTGGGACAGCTGGTGATGGTCCATGCCCTGGGCTCGTGTCACCCATGGGAGACCTGGCCTGTCAGAGGCTTCTGGAGCAAACACCTCTCTGCCCTCACAATCAGACAAGTCCAGCCAGCATCCCACAATGCCAAGGAACAGCCTAGAAAGTACCCACGGGAAAGACCCAGGAATTCCCCTTGAAGGGCTCGACACAGAACAGCAGGTGCTAACAGCACGCCGACTCACACCAGCTCCCAGGAGTGAGAATGGAGCTTGGCCAGAGAACTTGAGGGGACAGTGCAGGGTCTCTGGGAGTGGACAAGGGGCTCCTGAAGGGAGCGCCACAGACTGACAGCAGCCAACTGGGCAGAGTCCTTGCTGCCCACCTCTCACCAGTGACCACATATGGCAGGCAGCAGAGGCAGGGCTGAGGGCAGGAGGCTCAGTGAAGGGACGGTCAAAGCCACCGGCCTCATACACTCACCACCGCACAGGCTTCCCCAGACACACTGCAGTGGTAGCCAGGCCAGCCTCGGCCCCTCCTCATCAGCATGCGCCCGCACTCACCTCCTTCAGGAGCAGCACGGTGCGCTCAATGTCACCCAGACTGGGCGGAGAAAGGGCAGTGGCCAGCAAAGCTCTCGGCTCCCCCATGTCAAGTAACTTCACCTTCAAGATGGTACTTCCTAAGGGACAACGCTGCAAGAACAAAACAGAGCAACAAGAAAAGCCCCAATTCAGCCATCCACACACTGGTGCCACACGAAAGAGAAGCGACACCAAGGGGGTACACAGAGAAAGGGCTTAGGAGAGAGGAGGAGGAAAGGGGGCCATGATGCTTGCACCCGTCAGGTCCTGGGCTGAGTCCCAGCGAGGTGCACCGCAGCTCAGGGGCCTGGGTCCCTGCTATCACCACAGGAACACAGTTGGTGTTTCAGGCTCCTGGCTTTTGGGGAATGACCCAGTGGATGGGAGACCTGTCTGGTAACTAAAGGAGGAGAGAAGGGAGCAGGGAAGTGAGAAGCTGAGCACACCAAGTGGAGAGGAAGAGGGAGATGAAAGGCTCAAGTTCGTCCACTGCAACACCACAGCGGGCCCGGGGTAATCCCCGCTGGGAGCACCCTTCCATCAGGGAGCACCCTTCCATCAGGGATGTCCCTCCCTGACTGAGCACCTGCACACAACACTGTCAGGCCCGCCTTTGGGAGGCCAGTGTCCGGCGGGTCAAGCTGTCGCTAACTGTGATGCCAGCGCCCCATCTGGGTTCTGGTTCAAGACCAGGCTGCTCCGGGAAAGCAACAGAGGGAAGGCCAAAGCCATGGACCCCTGAACCTGCACGGGAGGCGCCAAGAAGCTCCTGCCTTCAGCCAGGCCCCGCCAGCTGGGGAGCGAACCAATGAGAAGATGATTGCTCTGTGAACCCCTCTCTCCGCAACTCTGCCTTTCAAATACTAAAAGAAAATCTTAAAGAATTGTGCAACACTCCAAAGCACATGCCTTCAGTTTCCCAGGGAAAGCCTCTGCAGTGGTCGGCCCGCCTTACCAGCATCTCAGGGACAGCATGGGCAGGGATGGAGCTGGCCCAGAAGTCCTTACGCACCAGCCGGTAACAGTAGCCTTTTGACACGCGTCCGGCCCGGCCTGCAAAGGAGAAGGGCTCAGACACCCCTGTGCAGAGCCCCTGGGCACCAACGGGCACCCCTGTGCAGAGCCCCTGGGCACCAGTAGGCAGGGTCACACAGGAGAAACCGTCCATACAAGAAATCTCGCAGCAACAGCCTTCGTTCTGCCGGGGCGGGGCGGTGAGCGCCTCAGAATAAGCCAGAGCATTCTTACCAAGAACAAATCCCTCCAATGTGCTATGCTAGTCTGAAAACTCAGTGTGTGCTCAGGCTGGGGCTGCGGCACTGCATGGAGGCAGCTCACATGGCGCTGGCCTGGCCCGCGAGCAGCAGGGCCTGTCGGCAGCTCACCTTTCCTCTGGTCACAGCTGGTCTTGGACGCCCAGCTCAGGCGCAGGCTGTGGTAATTAGTGTCTTCATCACACACCAGGGTCCTGGTCAGACAGAAGTCTATAACTGGTATTTTAAAAGCACGGATGTTAAGGCCAAGCCAAGTGACAGCTCCATGATAAGTCACAAGGCAGAGGCTCCCTGGGCTGTGTGCCCCAATCCTCAGCCCTGCCCTTCCGTGTGCCCCAATCCCCAGTCCTGCTCTCCCTGGGCTGTGTGCCTCAATCCTCAGTCCTGCCCTCCCTGGGCTGTGTGCCCCAATCCTCAGCCCTGCCCTCCCTGGGCTGTGTGCCCCAATCCTCAGTCCTGCTCTCCCTGGGCTGTGTGCCCCAATCCCCAGTCCTGCCCTCCCGTGTGCCCCAATCCCCAGCCCTGCCCTCCCTGGGCTGTGTGCCCCAATCCCCAGTCCTGCCCTCCCTGGGCTGTGTGCCCCAATCCCCAGTCCTGCCCTTCCGTGTGCCCCAATCTCCAGCCCTGCCCTCCCTGGGCTGTGTGCCCCAATCCCCAGTCCTGCCCTCCCTAGGCTGTGTGCCCCAATCCCCAGGCCTGCTCTCCCTGGGCTGTGTGCCCCAATCCCCAGTCCTGCTCTCCCTGGGCTGTGTGCCGCAATCCCCAGTCCTGCCCTTCCGTGTGCCCCAATCCCCAGCCCTGCCCTCCCTGGGCTGTGTGCCCCAATCCCCAGCCCTGCCCTCCCTGGGCTGTGTGCCCCAATCCCCAGCCCTGCCCTCCCTGGGCTGCATGCCTCGATCTTCAGCCCTGCCCTGGACAGAAGGCCTAACTGCCCACAGCCATTGCCTGCCATCGGCTCGCACAGCCACCAGACCCCAATCCTCTCAGGCTCAACACCACGCTTGCTTCATGGTGACTGTCAGTGCAGCCACTGGCAGCCTCTCTGTGCTCTGTCCCCACCTCAGCAACTTTCCCTGAGCGCAGCGGTCCCTCTGGCCACAGTGCTACCCACCCCACAAGCAGAACTCCTTCACTTCACCCGATCTAAGGACCCACTCCCTTCCTCACAGAGGCCAGCTGTCCCCACAGCTCAAGTCTAGGACCCATGGTGTGTCATCCCACAATTCTATGGCCTTCCCACACTGCACATGTGCGCACACACACACACACACACAGCCCTGCAACTGCCGGCTCTGACCCCTGGCACATGCGCACACACATACACACACACACACACGGCCCTGTGACTGCCGGCTCTGACCCCTGGCATATGTGCACATACACACACACACACGGCCCTGTGACTGCCGGCTCTGACCCCGGCACATGTGCACATACATACACACACACACACGGCCCTGTGACTGCCGGCTCTGACCCCTGGCACATGTGCACACACACACACACGGCCCTGTGACTGCCGGCTCTGACCCCTGGCACATGTGCACATACACACACACACACACACACGGCCCTGTGACTGCCGGCTCTGACCCCTGGCACATGTGCACACACACACACACGGCCCTGTGACTGCCGGCTCTGACCCCTGGCACATGCGCACACACACACACACACGGCCCTGTGACTGCCGGCTCTGACCCCTGGCACATGTGCACATACACACACACACACGGCCCTGTGACTGCCGGCTCTGACCCCGGCACATGTGCACATACATACACACACACACGGCCCTGTGACTGCCGGCTCTGACCTCGGCACACGCACTATCCCATCTTCTGAAAGCCATGTCCTCTACAGCAGCGACAGCAGAGGGGACAGGACCACGGTGAATCTCTGCACGGTGAGCCACTCCCAGCTGCTCACCTGTCTCCTGGCCCCAAGCCCCTGCAGCTCCTACAGCTTTCCTCCTGCCCTTCCCAGCCAACACTCCAAGCCACGGGAGGAGCCCCTCCACGCCATGCTGAGCCCCAAGCCACGGGAGGAGCCCCTCCACGCCATGCTGAGCCCCAAGCCACGGGAGGAGCCCCTCCACGCCATGCTGAGCCCCAAGCCACGGGAGGAGCCCCTCCATGCCATGCTGAGCCCCAAGCCACGGGAGGGACCCCTCCACGCCGTGCTGAGCCCTTCCTACAAAGCAGCCCTTGTTGATGTCAGTGCAGCCGTCCACACTGCCAATGCCCATGGCCACTTTTCTCTTTGCACTTGACCCCCATCCCTCTGGGCCCAGGTCTGCATCCCACAGGGCCCACATGCCTCACTGCCGTGGCTGCTGCAGTCTGTATTCTCTAGGGGGCACAGCCTGGCCTCCAGCTCGCAACCCACTGCCCAGTGCCAGCTGCGCCCAGCCAGGCCCCAGACCCACATGTCCAGTCTGCCCTGCACTCTCTCAGGACAACCCCCACCAGAGTACAGTGCCTGTCCGCCGCTTCCCCTCAGAGCTGCCTCTTGCTCTCACGTCCTGGCTACTCCCAGGCTCCTCTCAGAGCCTGACCTGTGCTCTCTGTTGGCAGTACCACACACTCTCAATGTGGGGTTCTGTTCCCTGTTGCTCCCCCCAGAACGCACACATCACAGACCAGCTCCCCCGGCCACCCTGGCCAGGACTCACCTCCAGCCCCTCTCCTACTCTGCCCCTGCACACTCCCCATCATTTCACTTGCTGTTTCTGCTATCTGTCCTGGCAGCTGGACGAGGCTGGGCAGACACACACTGCCAGCACTTGCCCTGCAGGCCGCAGTCCCCCAGCAGCCCCTCGATCTGGCCACTGCGCTCCAGCTGCACAGCCATTCAACCCAGGGCTCGCTCAATGTATCACTAGTCTGTCCTGCCCATAACCGCGACCTCGTTTTTGTTCCTGTGGCTGGCCCTGCCAGGCCTGCTGGCCCACGGCACAGGGACACAGAACAGCCACCTAAGCCACAGTTGTGCCACGCACAGCACCGACCTCAGTGCAAACACATGGACTAAACGCGGGAGCAAGGTCGTGCGCAGGAGTCCAGCTGGCAGACACAGCCGGGTCACTGGCTCCCTCAGCTTCCCTCAGCAATCCAGACTGTGCATCCTGAGTCCACCTGGGCACCCCCAAAGCCCTGCTGCCCACAAAGCAGCCGGCAGCAGTGAACTTAGAGCAGGCAAAACTGGCCAAGCATTCTAGGGTATCTCGGCAGACCAGGGGAGGTGAGGAGTGCGGTGTGTGCAGGACGGGGGCCGCGGGCACTCGCCAGGACCGCTGCGTGCGGGGCAGGACGTCCCCTACCGTACTTGACGTCTGGCACTGTGATGGAGCTCTCCGCGATGTTGGTCGACAAGATGACCTAAGGACACCAAGGACCCTGGGTTCTCACGGCCTTCCAGGCATCATTAGACAAAGATAAAAATTACTCAAAAGCTTCTTAATTTAAAACTGAAATCAGCCATTTTCCTTCCGCATATAGGTTCCAAATGGTAATGATCACCTGGCCAGCTGGCCACAGGCACAGCACTGGTGCAGCAGACAGGGCTGAGCCTTGTCCTGAGCCCTGGTGTGTGTATGGCAGGATCTGCAATGACCAGGGGCGACACACAGCAGGCTTCAGTCCAGAGTGGGGGTTGGTGGCCTAAGAAGTAGGGCGTCACGCAAGGCCTGACCCGTCCTCAGACCCCAGTGCCCCAGAGAGTGGGCACTGGGCCCGGGGGCACAGCCCCACAGTCTCCAGCAGGGCTGGAGTTGCTCGGGAAGCCAGACCCCCACAGCCAGGGATCAAAGAAACCTTCCCACAGCCGGAATGACCACGCTGCTGGCAAGGCCCCAGAGATGCTCGGGGCACACCAAGCAGGGTGACTGAGAGGCCCCCAGCACACAGTATTTTCGTGTTCCTTTCTAAAGGCAGCCTGAAGCATCAGACACAAGCAGCAGCCTGGCTCACTGGTGGGCGAGGCCGAGGGCCCGAAGGCGCAGCTTCTACCCTGGCAGGGCCTACGGCCAACGGAGCTGAGGGCTCAGCTGCGTCCCCATTGTCCTACCTTCCGGTATCCAGGCACAGGGCTCAGAAACACATTGTTCTGCTCCTCTAAGGTCACACTTGAGTGGAGCGGGTACACCTGCAGCCTGAGACAAGTGGCCGCATCAGGCACAGCGACACTGCAGCTCAGGCAGCCACTGAGACGGCAGCCGAGGCCCACAGAGCAGGGCGCCGACACCACGCGGCACGTACCTCTTGTGAACCATGCTTGTGAGAAGCTCGTGCATGCAGTTTATCTCACTCAGACCTGCAGAAGACACAACGGGGAGAGAGCAATAAATTTGCATTCACTGCTAAAAAGCAACCTCTACACTAAAGCATCAACTCCTTCCAGGAAGGCACCGTCAGTCCACACTAGCGGTCATACTCTCTGACACAAAAATGCACGACACTGACCTGAGAAAACAGACCTTCCCTGCACGTGTTCCTTCCCAAGGCAGCCCCGCCTCTGAGTGCTGGCCATGTCATTCTATGACTCCTCCCCCGCCCACCTTTCCCAAGTTTCCTGCAAAGGGCATCCAAAATATTCACAACTAAGAATTAGTATGTGTGCGCCCTGCACAACGGCCCAGCGTCTAAATCCTCACCGCGCATGCGCTGGGATCCCACATGGGTGCCGGTTCACATCCCGGCAGTCCCGCTTCCCATCATCCAGCTCCCTGCTTGTGGCCTGGGAAAGCAGTCGAGGACGGCCCAAACCCTTGGGACCCTGCACCCATGTGGGAGACCTGGAGGAAGCTCCTGGCTCCTGGCTTCATATGGGCTCAGCTCCAGTCACTGCGGCCACTTGGGGAATGAACCAGCAGAGGCAAGATCTTTCTGTGTATCTGACTTTCCAATAACAATAAACAAATCTTTCAAAAAAAATAGTATTGTTAAGATCTTGCTCGGGGAGGCACTGTACTGTCACTCAGGTTAGACTTCGGGTTCCTGAACCATCAGTGTGAGGCAGCTTGGGTCACAGTACACTCCCCAGCGAGACGCACGAAGGAGCAGACCCTTAGCCAGCAGTAAGGATGCCCGGCCCCAGTCAGGGCCTGCCTCGAGTCCCAGCTCTGGCTCCTAGCAAGCACACACCCTGGGAGGCAGCAGTGACAGCAGGAGTGCCTGGCCCAGCCTGTGAAGCCGCGGACAGGAGAGCTCTCACAGCGCCGTGTGTACAAGCATCACTTCATACTCATAGGCAGAGCATGGCAGGCCCCACTGGGCAGGCCCTGCGTGGCAGCCCCCGCAGCACAGGCCCCACTGGGCAGGCCCTGCGTGGCAGCCCCCGCAGCACAGGCCCCACTGGGCAGGCCCTGCGTGGCAGGCCCCGCAGCACAGGCTCCACATGGCCAGTCAATGCATCATGTCCTCCAGCTGCTTCTCCTGCCTCAGCTCCACAGGCACCAACACACACACGCCATGGGTTACCTTCCAACAGTACACACGTGCCGCGACAGCTGTGTCACTGTGTAAAGGCATAAAGCGCCTTCCCTAAGGCAGCTCTGCAGGCCCTGGAGAGCCCGGCACGTGCCCGACCAAGAGGAGCTCAGTGGCATGGCACTGGCGCATCCCTCCAGTGCACACTGTGGGACTGCAGGCAGGCCAGCTGCTCACCTCACTGACACTGGAAGCGCTGAGGCTGCCCTCACAGAGCTCCAGGTGTCACTCCACATGCCCTGGATCTCAAGGGAACAGGAGTGCAGGACGGACACCACTTCCCCACACGATAAGTGCCAGACGCAGCCATATGCCCACCTGGCAGAAATACCAGCACGCTGCTCCGTTCCAACACAAACTGGGCTCCCGAGCAGCTCTTGGTCCTGTTGGGAATGGAACATACACAGTGTTGGTCAAAGCCGTCATGGACACTCCTTTCCTAGACCTTTGAAGCCTCTCACAGGCCACCCATGTGAAGCCAAGACCGCAGGCCCTGCTCATCATCCAGGAGACCCAGGGTGCATGGCCCTGAACCTGTTGTTTGCCAAAGCTTTTCCTGCATTTAGTTCCTGTGATCCACAAGACACTTGAAGTGACCACAAGCAGAACTTAGGAGTCCAGGGCATTACCCAACCACCCTATGGCAAGATGGCAAGTTGGCCTTCTGCCGCCTCCTGCTGTCACGGTGACTTCTGTGGGATCCTCCTGCCTGCCAAAACCTCCAGGTCAGGCCTCCTCACTGCAGAGCACAGCAGGAACAAGCCCAAAGGTTCCCAATCCCTGGGAGAATGTTCCAGATGGACAGACAGGAAACAGGCACACAGGCAAGTCACCCTCAGCAGAATGGGGAGTGTGGTCAATAGGGCGAAAGGTACCCCTTGCACCCAGAGCGGCTGGAGGCAGCAGGCAGAAGCCAGAAGGAACAGGGTCTGCCAAGAAGGGACAAGCAGGTGAGGGTCACCAGTAACCAGGCTCCTGCCTGCCCAGTGACAGCCACGTCCGCCTCCATATGGGGGACAGGGTATGCCCATGTGGACACACCTGGGACCCATCCTGCAGAAGGGGACCCAGCCAGGGGGTCAGTCCAGCCTTCAGACAGGGGACGGGGCACGCCCATGTGGACAGTCCAGCCTCCATCAACAGAAAGAAGCAAAGAGTCTGGTGAGTTGGCCAAGGACTTGGAAAGGACCAAACAGGAAGATGGACAGGAAGGCAGTGTGCCAGACAGCCGATGAGCCTATCACAGCAGGCACCAGGGACATGTCCATCCCAGGCCATGGCAAAGACTGGATAGAAGGCACAGGGGCCAGGCAGCCCCCTGTCTTATCCCATGGGCACAGCTCCACACACAGACTCAACACGGGAGCCTCCTTCAGCCACACTCGTCTTGAACCTGCCCTCGGCTGGCCCAGACAGGCCATCACACCCGGAGAACCAGTCTCAGCCGCTGGGGGGCTGACTGTACCCATCCGGGACAAGGTGACAGCACGCTGTCCACAAAGCAACAGACCCAGAGTTGAGGTCTGGGGACAGATGTGCCATCCATGCCCCCAGAGCCCACAGACTCCACCGTCCACTCACTGCTCCTGCCCAGCACAGCCTCCAGCCAGGCACCAGAAGCCAGGGTGAGAATGGTGAGATGCCAAACCAAGGTTCCTGCAACAAGCTCAGTGCTGCCAGCAAGAAAGTTAGACATGGAGACGACCTGAAAAATGAGAGTGACATACTACCCACAGAGGAAACCCGAAGAGGTCACCCTGGCCCTACCTGATCAAAGCAACCTATGCCTGGTACATTGTAGCAATTCTGCAATCCTTGGAAAAGTCTGGCTGTGCTGAGCGGCCAGAGACCACATCCATCAGCACCTCCTCCATGCCCAGCTCTGAGAACACACACCCTGTGCCCTCCGTGCCCGTCTCCCGAGAACACACACCCTGTGCCCTCCGTGCCCGTCTCCTGAGAACACACACCCTGTGCCCTCCGTGCCCGTCTCCTGAGAACACACATTTGTGCCCTCCGTGCCCATCTCCTGAGAATGAGCACTTCTGTCCCAAGTCCCTTCATTGGCACCCGGGGTTATGGAGATACCCACTCGTGCCAGCTGTTCTCCCTCACTGAGCTTCCTGAACATGGGATTACAGCCGGTGAGCAGGCAGAAGGCTGAGCCCCTGGTGGCAGTGCTGCCATTTCGTACGGGCACTGCTACAGGAGTGAATGCTGCACTTCCCACACAGCTCTGTGGTAACGCGCTGGGAAAGCAGTAAACACGGCCCTAGTCCTGGGGACCCCGCGCCCACATGGGACACCCGGAAGCAGCTCCTGCCTCAGATGGGCCCAGCTCTGGCCATGCGTTCATTTGGGGAGTGAATCAGCAGATGGAAGCTCACACTTCCCACTCCCTGCCTCCATCTTTCTCTTTCAAGTAAAAATAGATAAATCTTAAAAACAGAAGCAAATACAAAACCTGACAGACTTCATAGGAAGCCAAGTTTTTAAAGGTATGTGTCACGGAAGAGGTGAGAGTCCGAGGAGGCAGGATTAACGTGAAGACAGTGACGGACAGTGACAATGCTCTGGGCAGATGAAATCACACAGACGACAAACAGCTCAGAGAGCGGCACAGCCTGAGCAACACCTGCCAGCCCCTGGCACTGTGCCTCCCACACTGCTGTAACAGAAAGAGACACACGGGGTATCCCCCTGAGGCTCCTGCAAGGCTGGCTTCTACCTTCAGGCTGTAAGCCCACCTCCCAAAGAGGTAGCAAGACTGATGTACTTGAAGGAGTTACGGGGCAGGGATGGAGGTAGGGGGACAGAGAGAAAAGGAGAAACTGGGAGAGAGAGGGAGGGAGAAGGAGAAAGGTCGCCCTGCCCCAGTCCCCTCCCAGCCCCTGCACAGCCAGCGCTGGGCCGGGCAAAGCCAGGGGCCAGGAGAGCTCACCTATTCTCTTTCATGTCGAGGTCATCAAACATCTGAATTAGGGAGACAGCCACTTCATAGATGTCCCTGGTTATCACCGGCTCCTCCAGGAGATGTGCAGGAAGCTAAAACAGTAAAGGGAAAAGACAGCGTCCGGCTATGGAGGGAATCAGGACGCCCCCCAGCACGCCCACACAGGCAGTGCTGCCGCCCGGTGCAGCAGTACGCGAGGACTGGCCAGAGACCAGGATGCTCCAGATGTGGGGTACACACTGCCCAGCCACTGCAAAGGACACAGCGCCAATGCCCCAACTCAGCGGCACAGTGCAGCTCCTGATGCCAGCACCAGGGCTCTCTTTGCAATCCCAAGTCCACACCAAGAGCAACTTCAGCACCTCTGCGTGTGGCAGCAGGGAAAGGCAACGCCCCATCTAAGCTGCGAGGCTGCTGGCTGGTGCACCAAGTCAAGCACATTGATCCTGGCCATGCCTAACGTACCAGGGAGGGCACGGAGCACCAGCCCCAGCAGGTCTCCCACCAGGCCGTCCACAGCGGCTGCCTCATCTTCCACACACCGTCAACACGTCCTGCATATTCACTTCTCCAGGGTCTTATCAAGCTCCCAACAGTGGGTATCTGGTCCACCCCACAGCACCAGCTCCCCTGGCCTGCTGCACACAGCTGCCCCTGAGCAGGTCCACAGGGCTGCAGGAACGCTGGTGGGCACTAGCTCTGACATGACAAAGTCACCTCCCATGGGCTCAGGTTGAGAAGCCTGCCCACTCCAGGCAGCTACAAGGACGTTTGTGATCCTGTCCACTGCTCCTCTGCACTCCAGTTCTGGCTTCCCTTGGCCACTTGTTTCCAGACAGCATGGCCAAGGAGAGCTCAGAAAGCGGACACACCCTGGGCCACCCGCAGGCCAGCACCCCAGACACAGGCCTAGCTGTAGCGGTGCTGGGATACAGCTCAGCCTGTAGGCCTCAGTCCAGCCACGAGAAAACAGGGCACCCACAGGACCCTCAGGACTGCTGCAGGCTGTCCACCTTCCAAACATGGAGGAGAAGCCAGGGAGAGCAGATACCTAAGTGGCCGACAGTAAAGTCCTGGGCAGCTCCTGGAGAGCTCCTGGGCACAATGGAGCAAGAACCAGCAAGGGAATAAAATGGGAAGGGAAGGGCCAGCATATCCCAGAGCCCTGACCAAGACTGTTCCCAACTGCCAGCATGTCTGCAGGAACTGTGATCTCTGCCCCTCCCCCAGCTGCACCCACACCTGCCCCGACCACCCCTCCCCCAGCTGCACCCACACCTGCCCCGACCACCCCTCCCCCAGCTGCACCCACACCTGCCCCGACCACCCCTCCCCCAGCTGCACCCACACCAGCCCCGACCACCCCTCCCCCAGCTGCACCCACACCTGCCCCGACCACCCCTCCCCCAGCTGCACCCACACCTGCCCCGACCACCCCTCCCCCAGCTGCACCCACACCTGCCCCGACCACCCCTCCCCCAGCTGCACCCACACCTGCCCCGACCACCCCTCCCCCAGCTGCACCCACACCTGCCCTGACCACCCCTCCCCCAGCAGTACCCACACCCACGTTCACTCTGACCTAAATTGCTGGCTGCCTCTTCAGGACAGCAAGATATTCAGCAGCCAGTGCTCTTACAGGCTCCAAGAGGGAGCGCTTCCTGGCACAGTATGCCACCAGGCCCAGGAGCTTCCCCCTGCTCTGGCAGCCTGGGTCCTCCCACCTCTGTTCCTGTGCACCTCCCGGCACTGGGCCGAGCAAGCTGAGGCCTTGGCGCATACCCCGCCGTGGTGGATGTACTCCAGGTCATCCAGGTAGAACTCCTCAATTGAGTGAGGCTTGCCTTCCACCTCCAGCACGTAGGCAGGGTTCATCTTGTTCTGCACGGGCACAGCGAAGTAGTCGGCGAACTCTTGGCAGTTGATGGTGGCGGACATGAGGACAACCTGTAGGAGGAGCACCGGCTTGCCTGCTGCCGCCCACCTGCCGCATTTGGCGACTTTGGAGATGGTCCAGCAAATCCCGCGACCCAATCTCTGGTACAAACATCTGCAGCATAAAGAATGCTACCGGGCCCGGTGGCGTGGCCTAGTGGCTAAAGTCCTCACCTTGAACGCGCCGGGATCCCAGCCAGTTCTAATCCTGGCAGTTCCACTTCCCATCCAGCTCCCTGCTTGTGGCCTGGGAAAGCAGTCAAGGACAGCCCAAAGCCTTGGGACTCTGCACCCGTGTGGGAGACCTGGAAGAAGCTCCAGGCTCCTGGCTTCGAATCAGCACAGCACCGGCCAGTTGCGGCTCACTTGGGGAGTGAATCATCGGATGGAAGATCTTCCTTTCTGTCTCTCCTCCTCTCTGTATATCTGACTTTGTAATGAAAATAAAATATTTTTTTTAAAAAAAGAATGCTACCCTACCAACTTTGATCATCTCTCATCAATCTCATTCAGCAAGAGTGTGCGTATCCAGCCAGTCCAGAGTCCACTTGGGGCACCTCGCCTGCCTCCTGCTAACCAGACCAGAGATGGCAGCCAGGGAGGGCCTGAGCACATGGGAGCCCCCTGAGTTCCCGACCCTGGCTTCAACCTGAGCCCCCCAACAGGTGGGGGCCTCTGAGGGGCAATAGTTTTCTGTAGCTATCTCTTATTTTCAAAATAAGCAAAAATTTAAAGGAAAATTTGAATAGATTTTTTTTTTAAGTCACAAGATGACATGCTTTAGAAAAATAAAGGAGTTAACAACGAAAGGAAGAAAAGAGACCCCTGCGAAGCCAAGCTGTGATCCAAACCCCGGGCCAGGCCCACGTCAGGCTGGGCAGGAGACAGCCCACAGCACTGGGGCACAGAGCAGAGAGATGGGACCAGCAGCCATGGCCCACCAACTGCCTCAGAGGGAGCTGTCCCCAGGCAGCAGGCGCCGAGGGCTGCGTGGACAAGGCCCGGGTGGTTGCCGGCACTGCTGTACCTGCACTGAGGGCTGCAAGGTAATCTCGGCAACGGTCAGTGCTGTGCCAGGGAACACGTAGCACCTGAAAGACACAGCTGGACTGAGATGAGACTAGGGCCTGGAAGAACTCTGGACAAAGAATGCTCTGCACTCCAGCGACAGCCTCTGACCAGGACAGCAGGCCTGGTGGGGCTGGGCTCTGTGGAACACGGGCCCTCAACGGCAAACACTCAACACTGCCCTCTGCTGGCACCAGTGGCCTGCAAGGTCTAGCAGGGCAGGACAGGGCAGGGCATCACGCGGAGGAGCGGGAAACAGCCACCAAGACCTCGGCCTGATTATCTGACCCAAGCATCAGCACCTACGCAGTGGGTTTTCCCCTCAAGATCCATTTATTTGAAAGGCAGAGTTACAGCAAGAGAATGAGAAAGTTTGATCTTCCAGTGTTCTGTCGCTGCTTCACAACCCAGATGGCCCAACTGCCAGGCCTGGGCCAAATCAGAGCCAGCGGCGTCACCCACGACTCCTACGTAGGGGCACGGCTCCAGGTTCTTGGGTCATCTCCGCTGTTCTCCCAGGCACATTACCAGGGAGCTAGATCAGAAACGGAGCAGCAAGGATCTGAACCAGCACCCATACACAATGCCAGTGTCACAGGCAGCAGCGTAACTCACTACCCCACACCATATGCCACTGCTTGCATGCAGTGACTCATGAATGTACTAGAACTTCTTCCTCGTAGGCTCAGCATCGTGGCCCAGCGGGTGAAGCCATTGGCTCTGATGCCAGTTTGAGACCCAGCTGTCCTACCTGTGTGCCCAGCTCCCTGCCAATGTGCCTGGGAATGCAGTGGAAGACGGACGGAGTAGCTGGGCCCTGCACTCACGCTCCTGGCTCCTGCTTCAGCCTGGGCCAATCCAGGCTACTACAGGAGTGAACCAGTGAACAATTTCTCCCGTGCTCTGTGTAAGTTTTTCAAATAAATAAATATTTTTGTGTTTCAGCAGGACAGCCGATGTTTATTGCACCCATAAACACACTTAACTCTCATTACCACTAACAACTAAAAGGCCATTATCTTCACTTTAAAAAACGAAAGTCAAGGGGCCCATGGTAGCCTAGTGCCTAAAGTCCTCACCTTAAACGTGTCAGGATCCCATGTGGGCACTAATTCTAATCCCGGTGGCCCCGCTTCCCATCCAGCTCCCTGCTTGCGGTCTGGGAAAGCAGTGGAAGACAGCCCAAAGCCGTGGGATCCTGCGCCTGCATGGGAGACCAGGAAGAGTCTCCTGGCTCCTGGGTTCGGATGGGCTCAACTCCAGCCATTGCGGCCACTTGGGCAATGAACCAGCGAACAGAAGATCTTCCTCTCTGTCTCCCCTCCTCTCTCTGTATAACTTTTCAAAATAAAGTCAGAATGCTAATCAAAAATCAGGCTTTGCAGGACAGCAGGTTGTCAGTATATGTGAGTTCAGTCTCAGTTCCCTGCTAATGCTGCTACAGAGACAGCCCGAGACAGCCCAAGACAGCCGGGGGCTCAGGCGACACAGCAGGGGCTGACGGTCCTGGCTCCCGCTGTGGGCTCGCAAGGGCCTGTCTGTGGGGAACATCGAGAAAAGCGGGCCAGGCGATGGAAGATTCATTCTCATTCTCATTCTCTCTCTCTCTCTCTCATTCTCTCTCTCTCTCTCTCTCTCTCTCTCTCTTTCTTCCCTGTCTTCCAAATAAATGAATCTTTTAGAAGACTGACAACAAAGAAAAGCCCCAATTAATTGGGGCTTTTGAACAACTTTCAAAGCCAGCTTTAAGATTCCATAAAAGGTGGAGGCTGGCGTCACGGCTTCTCAAGTTAAGCCTGCACCTGCAGCACCAGCACGCCAGAAAAGCACCAGTACAAGTCCTTGCTGCTCCACTTCTGCTCCAGCTCCCTGCTGTCAGCTTGGGAAAGCAGCCACCCAGATGCGCTGCTGCTGCTGCAGCCACTGGGCGGGAACCAGCGGATGGGGGTCTCTAGCTCTCCTCTTCAGTGCTGTCCTTGAAATAAAAACAAATAAATTTCTCTTTTTAAAGATTTATTTATTTTTATTACAAAATCAGATATATAGAGAGGAGGAGAGACAGAGAGGAAGATCTTCCGTCCGATGATTCACTCCTCATGTGACCACAACGGCCGGTATTGTGCTGTGCCCATCTGAAGCCAGGAACAAAAAAGTTCCTCCAGGTCTCCCACGCGGGTGCAGGGTCCCTAGGCTTTGGGCCGTCCTCGACTGCTTTCCCAGGCCACAAGCAGGAAGCTGGGAGGGAACTGGAGCTGCTGGGATTAGAACTGGCGCCCATACGGGATCCCGGTGCGTTCAAGGCAAGGGCTTTAGTCACTAGGCCACGCCGCCAGGCCCAAAAGCAAATAAATCTTTAAAAAAAAAAAAAAAAAAAAAAAAGAATCCACAAAAAGCATGAACTAGCCAGATTGTCTCGTTCATTCTCAGTCACCCCAAGCAGTAAGAACACCTGCAGTATGCGCCAGGCTCCGCTGCGGAGAAGCCGTCACAAGAGCGTGTGACCCTCTTGGTTCTGCGTGTCCTGTCCAGGCAGACAACAGGCAGCGGAGGAGCGTTAGGTGCTGCAGAGCCGTCAGTGCTGCATGACAGCCTGCCCTTGCTGTTCTTGCCGCAGCCCAAGAGTTCCTAGAAGAGTTCCACTGCAGAGGGCTGGGCGCAGGCTGGCAGTGCCTAGGTCCCACACAGGGCTGGGTGCTCGGAGCACCTATGCCCCGCACAGGGCTGGACGCTTGCTGGCAGCGCCTAGGTCCCACACAGGGCTGGGTGCTCGTTGTGCCTAGGCCCCGCACAGGGCTGGGCAGAGGCTGGCAGCGCCTAGGTCCCACACAGGGCTGGGTGCAGGCTGGCAGCGCCTAGGTCCCGCACAGGGCTGGGTGCAGGCTGGCAGCACCTAGGTCCCGCACAGGGCTGGGTACTCGCTGCGCCCAGGTCCCGCACAGGGCTGGGTGCTCGCTGCGCCTAGGCCCCCACACAGGGCTGGGTACTCGCAGCGCCTATGCCCCGCACAGGGCTGGGTGCAGGCTGGCAGCGCCCAGGTCCCGCACAGGGCTGGGTGCTCGCCATGCCTATGTCCCACACAGGGCTGGGTGCTCGCTGCGCCTAGGTCCCGCACAGGGCTGGGTGCAGGCTGGCAGCGCCTATGCCCCGCACAGGACTGGGTGCAGGCTCACCATCCCTATGCTTAGCTCGCTAAAAGTGTATAATTAATCTTGCTGCCAGGTTCACACCAGAAAGGAGAAGTCCTTTCTGTTCAAACAAGATGTAACAACGCTCCCCAATTCCAGACTTCCCTAACTTACCATAGCAACATAGCAGAGAATGTACCTTGCCAAACGTCAGGACACATTGGAGCTATTTCTAAAACATGAATTGTAGATTCACCCATATGCCCTGAAACCAACAGCCAGGCTCTCACAGCCAGCGCCCCAATGTGCTCAACTAGAACTGCATCACTGTTTGCAGCCTGGAGAAAGGTTGAACTCCACACGGCACAGTGCGCCACAGCTGCAGCGCTGGCTGGAGTCTGGCCGCTCAATTCTAGACCCCGCTCCCTGCTAATCCACTGGGACAGCAGTGGAGGATGGCCCAAGGGCTTGGGCCCTGCACCCGCAGGGGAGCCCCAGACAGAATTCTGGTCCAGCCCTGGCTGCAGCCATCTGGGGAGCAAACCAGTGGGTCAGAGATCTCTGCCTCTCGCTGTGTAACTCTAGTTTTCAAACAAGTCAATCTTGTCTTTCAAACAAAGAAATGAAAACAACAAAGGGAGCCCAGCCCCAGCCCTGCAGCACCTGCACTGCAGCCGGCACCGAGAGCCCGTCACGACACTTCCAGACAAACTAGAACTCTAGCAGGCACTGGCTTCAAATGCACCAGCTCAGAGGGAAGCAAAACTAAAAAGCACATCTAAACACAAAGTCTAATTTACCTTCACAAAACGTGAATTTGTCCGTAAAAGTTTGCGTACTACCAAGAGCAGGAAATCCATCTCCTCGGTTCTCTCATGCACCTGCAAGACACAAACAGTACCCGGCTCACGGCGGGCTGAGCGGGCACAGGCCCTCGCCGCAGCCCTGAAGGCTGAGCTCACGGCGGGCTGAGCAGGCACAGGCCCTCGCTGCAGCCCTGAAGGCTGAGGGTTAGGTCAGCTCCTTGCTGAGCACACTGCTCGGGTGGCCGGGCTGTCCAGCACACAGGGTCATCCCTGCTCCCAGAGCCTGGGGGCAGGGCCCAGCAGGGCTGCGCACCTCAGTCCTGCCTCCATGTCACTGTGAGAGCCACAAGCTACCCCAGCGTTCCTCTAGCACGGCCAGCACTGACCCTGGGGGAAGGCCGCTCACATGCCACTCTCAGGAAGGCACTGGCCCGGGAAAGGAGGGCTGGCCTCAAGGGGAGCCAGGGCAAGGCTGCAGTCGGAAGCCAACAGCAAGCGGCACGCTCACCAAGCGCCTGCGGCCTCAGAGATGTCCATCACAGAGTAACATGAGGGCAGCAGTCAAAGCCCCAGCCAGGAACAGCACCTACTGCGCAAGCAGCCACTGCTTCCCTTTGCAGCTAACCCACTTCCAGGCCCACGAGCTTCCTGTCAACTGGCAAGCACAGAGAAGAGGAATCTGGGGGCTGACCTCTGAGCCACAACACTGAACCTCAAACTTCCTCTTTTCTCCAGCCATCTACTCTCACTGAGAGGACACACATACATGCACACTCGAGCATATACATTCAGACACACATCACACACATGCACGGGCACGTGTGTGCATATGTGCATGCCCCGTGTGCCCGTGTATGTGTGCATGACCCGTGTACCCGTGTGTACACATGTGCATGCCCTGAGTACCTGTGTGTGCCCTGTGTATGCCCTGTGTATGTTTGCACGCCCCATGTGCCCGTGAGACTGTGTGTATGTGTGCATGTCCTGCGTGCCCATGTGTGCGCATGTGCACTCATGGCTTAAATTGCCATCTGCCAAATCTACTCTCTACAAAGAATCTGACCATCCTTAACCTCCCACCACACTGTGGAGGATAAAAGCAGAAAGCTGAGTGCTGTGTGGTGGTGTAGTGAGTAAGGCTGCCACCGAGGTGAGAGTCCACACAGGCACTAGTCCCTGCCTGGGAACAGCAGTGGCAGATGCTCCACGTGCCTGGGCCCGAGACCCGCACGGGGACATGGGGCTCGAGGGAAGTGCTGGTCCCTAGTGTCCACCTGGTCATCTGCGGGGGGACCAGCAAAAGGAAGACCTCAGTCACTATCTCTAACTCTGCCTTTGAATAAATAAGTAAATAAATCCTGAAAAAATCAACAGAAAATGGACATCCTGAGTAAAATAAGCGGTGACAGGCACAGCACACAGTATGCTGTGACAGCTGCAGCCCAGGGCACAGCCACGCCGGGCAGCACGCACCTCATCGATGAAGATGTGCGTGAACTCCACCAGGCTCTTGGCGCTCACCACCTTCTGCAGCAGGACGCCCGTGGTCATGTACAGTAACTTGGTGTCTTCGGTTGCCATTTTCTCCAGCCCCACCTGCGTGGGCGGGGGAGAGGGGGGGCAGGTTCAGGCCCGGGGGCTCCGAGGTCAGAAAGGGCTGCCCTTGCAAAGCCAGAGAACCGCAGTGCTCAGCGGGCACAGGAGGGGCTCCAGTGTCACAGCCCACAAAGCCATCTTCTAGAATGCAGACACACATCAAAGGTTAAAACTAAAATTCAAGAGTCAACCACAGAAGTCTAAAGGTATTTTCAAGTAAAGTTTCTCTATTTTTTCAAATTGCATCATAGTTCTGCTCTGTAAGTAAGTGGTCTAGTTTTCATCTCAACAGCCATACGCTGTTGTCAGGCCCGGGCACTTCCAGCCTCACCTGGTATCCCACCAGGCCACCCAGCGTCCAGGAGCGCTCCTTGCTAATCCACCGAGCAATGCTGCTGGCCCCAATCTTGCGGGGCTGCGTGACGGCGATGTTGCAGTAGGCGGAGCGCTGGAGGTAGTGGTCCAGGACATGCTGTGGGAGCTGAGTGCTCTTGCCGCTGCCCGTGGCGCCATGCACGATCAGCACCGAGTTGCTTTCTATCAGGGAAATAGCCTGGAAGTGAGAGCAGGTCTCTGAAGCTCATGGAGACACCAAGGCCCAGCGTTACCACCTTGCTTAGCAAGCCCTTCAGTCGATCTCATCTCCAGGCTAGCAGCAAGCATCTACACATCCCATCCCAAGGCAGACAGGCCACGTGCAGGGGCTGCACCTGAGACCAACTCCTCTGGCCTGCAGCCAAGGCCACAGTCACCCTCCCCGGCAGGGCAGCCCTTCTACAGATGCCCAACATGGGTGTCTGTGCCTTAATTAAAATCTCTCCATTAAAAAATAATCGGGGGTCTGGTGGCGTGGCCTGGTGGCTGAAGTCCTCGCCGTGAATGCACCAGGGATCCCATATGGGCGCCGGTTCTAATCCCGGCAGCTCTACTTCCCATCCAGCTCCCTGCTTGTGGCCTGGGAGAGCAGTCGAGGACAGCCCAATGCTTTGGGACTCTGCACCCGTGTGGGAGACCTGGAAGAGGTTCCCGGCTCCGGATCGGTGCAGCACCGGCCAGTTGCGGCTCACTTGGGGAGTGAATCATCGGATGAAAGATCTTCCTCTGTCTCTCCTCCTCTCCGTATATCCGGCTTTCCAATTATATTATTAAAAAAAAAAATTGGGGGCCTGGTGACGAAAGTCCTCACTTTGAACGCACCAGAATCCCATATGGGCGCCGGTTTTAATCCCAGTGGCACCACTTCCCATCCAGCTCCCTGCTTGTGGCCTGGGAAAGCAGTCGAGGACGGCCCAAAGCCTTGGGACCCTGCACCCGGAAGGGGAGACCCAGAAGAGGTTCCGGGTTCCCAGCCTTGGATTGGCGCAGCACCAGCCATTGGGGTCACTTGGGGAGTGAATCATTGGTCGGAAGATCTTCCTCTCTGTCTCTCCTCCTCTCTGTATATCTGACTGTGTAATGAAAAATAAATGGATCTTTTAAAAAAATTTTCAATCTGATTCCTTCTCCCACATTCGGCCCTCTATGTCCTATCTGTACTTAAGTATCTTATCCTTCTAGCAATTATATGGTCAAAGGATACGAGGTGATCTGAACAGTGGCCTCTAACAATTCATGTAGTCATTCTATAAAGGTGTAAGACTCAAGTAAAATGAAAATGGAATTTTCCACCTTGAAAAAAAAAAAACATAAGGCAGGGTGAAAAAGCTAGAGATGAAACTAAAACCAGAGAGAGCTGTAAATCCAGGGCTGAGCCTGCCGGGACCGGACCCAGCCTGGCCCACCGGCTGGCAGGAACCCAGCACCCGCAGCACCCGGAGCACCAGCAGGGAGCTGGATCGGAAGCGGGGCAGCAGCACTCGGGCTGGCAGCCAGATGGGGACAGACACGTGAGGCGGTGGCTTACCCACTGCACCACACCACCCAGCTGTGCCTCTGTCTGCCCCGTCTCTTCCACCAGCACAGCAGCAAGGAGTCAAGACCTTACAGCCACGCTAAGAACACGAAGCCAATCAGAAGCATTCCCCTCCGCTCGGCCCGCCCCCGCTGACAGCATGGAGCACAGCAGACGGGAAAGAGAAGGCAACAGCAAGGCCCCAACAGGATGTGGGCTGTGTCCTCCCAACACAGGCTGTCCTGGGCGCCCGGAGACCTGGGCAACACCCAGTGCTGGGGGTGAGGGCTGAGGTGAAGGCTAACCGATGGAAATTCAGGGAGAAGAAAAGTCACAAGCCTTAGTCGCAGGCCAGCCCCAGGTTCCTGCAGGCCATGGCTGAGCTCACCCACCTTCAAAGTCTAGGTCAAGAGTGCAGTACACTATGATGGGGCTGCTATAGTGGCTCAACTGGCTGATCCACCACCTGCAGGCACTGGCATTCCATGCGGGCACTGGTTCGTGTCCCGGCTGCCCCGCCTCCCATCCACCTCCCTGCTTGTGGCTTGGGAAAGCAAAGGAAGAGGGCCCAAAGCCTTGGGACCCTGCACCCATGTGGGAGACCCAGAAGAGGCTCCAGGCTTCTGGCTCCTGGCTGTGGTCTGGTCCCGCACAGGCTGTTGCGGTCATTTGAGGAGTAAATGAGCAGATGGAAGATTCTAATTCTTTTAAAGTAACTCTAGCACAATCATTTTACTTCCAGAAGTGGGTGGGAGTGTTCCCAGCATCAGATCCCCTCAGGACCCCACTGCCCATCACAGTGCAGGAGCTCCCAGTTCCTCTGGCAGATGGAAGCTCTTTCTGCTCTGGTACCGAGGGTGAACCAGCAGGCATGTACCTCTTCCTTATACCGATTAACGGGCAGATCCGGGTACTTGTACGTCGTCTCGGGCACGCACGTCACACTGCTCGCTTTACTCAAAGGCGGCCTTCGACCTAGATTCAGACAAATCAAATCAATGCGATGCTATCTCTTGCTACATGAAGACAACCACCCCACAGGGACACTTGTATGGGTCTGCTCGCCCAGCACCTGCACAAACCACTCACCCTCCCCCACAAGCAGACATGCACAGCAGGCCCACACCCACTGAAGGTATGACCTATCAGCGTGAAGAGAAAACAGCCCCTTGAATGTGCGGCAGCTTAAGCGCCCATTCCTTGCTACCGAAACAAATTAGCACCAGCAACAAATGAACAGGCCCGGGGAGCCAGCGTTACGCCACAGCGGGTTAATAAGTTGTGGCCTGCAACACCTGCAGCTCACACGGAGGCAGACCTGAGTCCCAGCTGCTCCACTTCTGATCCAGTGTCCTGCTAACGCACCTGGGAGTGCAGCACAGGATGACCAAACACCAGGGTCTTTGCCAATTCCAGGCTGGCCCAACCCTGGCGGTGGCACACATTTAAGAAGCAAACCAGGAGATGAAAAATTCTTGCTCTGTTAATTCTACTTTTCAAATGAATAAATTATATTTTTAAAAAGACATACAGGCTGGAACCAGTACCACAGTGTAATAGGTGAAACCTCCACCTACTGTGCCAGCATCCCAAATGGGTGCCAGTTCGAGTCCCGGCTGGTCCACTCCTGATCCAGCTCCCTACCAATGGTTTTGGAAAATAGCAGAGGATGGGGCAAGAGCGTGGGCCAGGGCACCCCCAGGAGACCCAGTAAAAACCTCGACGTTCCTGGCCTTGCACTGGCCCCGCCACAGCAGCTGCAGCCATCTGGGCAGTGAAGCAGCAGATGAAAGAGTCTCTCCCTGTAGTCTTTCAAATAAAAGTTAATCAACAGTGTTTTCACTGTGCCTGGCTGCGCAGGCGCGCTTCCCCCACTCCAGGCGTCGAAGGGCGAGTTCCAGCCGGCACGATCCCTCTGGACTTCCTCGTGGAAACATCCAGCCGTGCCAAACCCAGACTGTTCATCACTTGGAAGGGTCACAAGTACTAGCATTTGTGGACACAGACTTCCACAAGAAGTACATTTTATTTCCAAAACAAACAAGTGATGCAGAGGATAAAGCTAGCATGTGCAGGGCCGGCACCCTGGCTGGCTGTGTCCCGCTGCTCACTCCCACCAGCCCCTGCCTGGGGCCTCAGACAGCAGGGCGGCCGGCCTAAGTGCTCACTGCGCACCCGCGGGGGGCCCCGAGGACGCTCCAGCTCAGCGCTGGCCATCATGGCCTTCTGGACAATGAACCAGTAAACTCAAGGTCTCTGTGACTCTTTCAGATAAATAAATCAATCTTAAGGAAAAAAATAAACCACAAGCAAACTCAAGCCCCCCCGCCACCTCTCTCTTCAGTTTCGGGGTGTCCCCCAGCCATCCATCCGTTCCCAGCCCGGTGCCTCCTCCACTGCCGTCCCCACGGAGCGTCCCTACACTCAGCTCACTGGCCTATCTACCCTAAGCACATACAGCAACAGGCTGTCTAGGACTTGCTCAGAATGCACTGACAGAGGTGCCGCCTCTGGCCCAGGCCCCAGCGCAGCAGCTCCTGGGGCAGACAGGGCTCCTGCCAGGGCAGAGTCCAGCTTCCTCTCACGGCTGCGCCGCTCGCCCCGACAGCTCTGCTCTCCTCCGTGTGAGGCAGACCCTGCGGCTGGATCTCCCCTGGGCACTGCAAGAAGGCACTGTGTGGAGGGAGGAGAGCCCACAGCCCTGGCCAAGGAGGGCTCCCAGGGCTAGCCAGGGACAGAGTGGACCACAGCAGCAGGGCAGACAAAGGTCCCCCCGGAGGACAGGCTCCTGCAGACGCACACCCTGTGGACACACCGGCCGTCAGGCCATGCTGCGTGACTCCCCCTGCCTGACTGCCCACTGCAGAGGCTGCTGCCTGCCAGTGGCACTGAACACAACCTGACATTTCTGGGCCACTGCTGCAGCAGTCACACACAAAGTCCTCCCCACACACTCTGCCCGGGGTGGCAGGAAACAGGACAGCAGGCTGGACTCCATCAAAGCAGGACTGTCAAGGGTAACTTCTGGTAGACCAACAAACTCCTCAGGGACAAAGTCAAGTCCAAAAGTGGCACGGGAAATCCTTCCAACTCCAACGTGCTCTTCCACTCTCCTTAGCTCTTCACCTAGGTTATTAACTGATCACGGAACCACTGGGCCTCCTCCCTGCCCTGCCCGCCCACCGCCATCAGTCCAGGGCCCCTCCTCACTCAGAGGTGTAGGGACGAGCACCCCGTCACGTGCATCATCAAAGCTGCGCGTTAGGAATTTTGCAGAACAAGCTTAACTACCCCATTACCGACTTAACCCTACCCCAATCTTCAGGGAGGCTGCCCAGTGC
Organism: Ochotona princeps; assembly: GCF_030435755.1. NCBI lineage: Eukaryota > Metazoa > Chordata > Mammalia > Lagomorpha > Ochotonidae > Ochotona > Ochotona princeps. The sequence goes on from NC_080857.1 coordinate 755,716, forward strand.
AGCCGGGAAGGCGCTGCCTAGGGCTGCTCTGCGTCTCACACAGCTTCCTGTCAGGAAGCAGACGGGCTGGCTCCAGCACCTGAGCGAGCTGGATGCAATGCCTGGTTCCCAGCCGGAGCCAGGCCCAAGGGAGGGACTTGCCCCTGCAGCTCCAGCTTTCCTGGGCTCTGAGCTCCTCCCTCTCCTCACTCCAACCAGGGCCTCCATGGCTGACCTCATCCTCTTTCTCCTTGTCACAAGAACTCCATCTTTCCCTGGGGTCTACCTGGGCCATCCACCCCCTGCAGACCCCTGGCCTGCAGCTACAAAGTCCTCGACCATGAAGGAACCTGGTAAGAGGCTTTAGCCTCTGGAAGCTGGGCCACCTTTGGGCCTGTTCAACTGCAGTGGACCTCGTGTAGCCCCTCCCCCGCCCGCCCCTCACCCCAGCAAGGCAGCCCCTCCTCCGGAATACAAGGCCACAGGCATCAGGCCTTCTCCCACCTTCAGCCTCTGCACATGGCCTCCACACCCATCCGGCCCCACAGTGACTTTCGACTGTCAACCCAGTGGTCACTTCCACAGCAGAGACCGGGGCCTGCCCCAAGAGCCCACACTCAGCACACCCTCTCCAGACGAACCTTCTGTGCCACACAAAGCAGAGGACAGCCTGCAAGGGGAGTCCAGGTCGCCACCAGCTCAGTCCCTGACAAGCACTGGGGGCCGAAGGCTTCCCCACGTGCAGTTTCAGCCACAAATCTATGGCAGAATAAGGAAAGGAGCTCTGGGCCACAGGCACAAGTCTGCAGTCCAGCTGCTTGCAGGAGGCCACTCAGGCACCGAGTCCCTTCCGCCGAGTCCAGCCTAGCTCCTGACACAATGCACTTGCCAGGCGCCAGTACACACGCGACCCGTCGTGCCCTACCAAATGGCGCAGGGCCTGCTGCCAGGAGACTTCCAGCCGTCCAGGACCAGCAAGGAGAGCGGTCACTCCACACCAGTCACGCCTTCTCTGCTCCAAGGGCACACATACTGACAGCCGCTCTGGGAGGATGTAACTAACAGGCGGTCAGACAACCCCTCTCCTGCCCACCCGTACCCTGGCCTTCTCAGGAGCAGCGCCAGGACCTGGCCCACAGACAATCGCAAGGCTGCCTCAGCCATATTGGGGAAAGGGGAGAAGGAAACCTCGAGCTGAGCCCATCCGAAGTCAGGAGCCAGGAGACTCTTCCAGGCCTCCCATGTGGGTCAGGGTCCCAAGGCCTTGGCCTGTCGTTGACTGCCTTCTCAGGCCACAAGCAGGGAGCTGGATGGGAACTGGAGCAGCCAGTACATGAACCCGCACCCGTGTGGGATCCTGGCGCATGCAAGACAAGGATTTAGCCACCAAGCCATGCGCCAGGCCTTACACTAAGTTTTTAAACAAAACAAAAAAAAATGTTAAATGTTTTACTTCATAGTGAGGTGAAGGGCCATGATGAAGGGTCTTCCAAGAACTGACTGCTTAGGAACCATGTTGAACACACAGAAAACATGCCCAAAGGAGGCCCCAGCTTGCCAGCACTGTGGGTTCACCTGCTGTGCTTGCCCCGCGGCTGGGTGGGCCCACTCACCTCCTGCCGACGGGAGGAGGCGCGCTTACCTGGCCCCGCGGCTGGGTGGGCCCGCACGTGCAGCTCCTGCGCCTCGAGCTGTCTGTACTGGCTGATGTACTCTTCCTCGGAGCACGGCTGGCCGCGGGCCCTGAGGAGACAGTGTGTGAGCACGCCTGAGATCTCCAGGTCACAGGAACACGACTGCCCCTCTGCCTGCCCACAGCCATTTCCCTTGCTGTCCTCAGCGACGGCAGCGGACATCAGGCTCTGCTGGGACGGAGCACCAAGCACGCTTCTCCACCGCCCCTCACCTCCGCACGCCGCAGCAGCCCCTCGCCGCCGTCCTTACACACACAGGATATTTTCAAGCAACATATTTGAGTGCTTATAATGTGTTCCAGCAGCACACTTTTTATTAGCACATTTTTTAAATACAGAAAATTCATGGCCATTGTAAAGACAAAACAAACAGAATACAGAGTGTACCGCTTGCTGCCTGTTTCACGCATGACCACGTGCGCCTTGCTTTCCTATTGGCTCAGAGCACACGCCTTGCAGGCTGTCAAGTCACATCTCTTTTCCTGCTTTCATTAGAGGGGACAGTGACCTGGCTTCTAACTGACCTGAGAGTTAAGCTGAAGAATAAAGGCAACATGGCTATTTTTAGAGCTCTACAGGCACAAAAATACAGCAGTAACCTGACCTCGAGCGACGCACAGCCCAGCAGCACCTCAGGCAACGGGCCGCACTGCCCGGCAGCACCTCAGGCAACGGGCCGCACTGCCCTGCCACAAACACGACGGAACACATTCAGCATCAGCGTCCGCAGCGCCGGCAACCTCCTCCAAGCTGACTGGCCACATGCAAGACCATTACATAAGCAGTCAAGATGAAACACTAGGTTATTCTGTCACTTCCTCTAGCTTACTGAGCACCCTACAAATGAAGACATCACAGCTTCACTGCTGACAGGGAAAGCGGCTTGTTCCCAGCACGGCCTCCGTGGGAGCACAAGGCGGCTCTTGCCCCAGCAGAAGACACGTCTGGGAGGACCGGCAAAGCCCCGCGGGCCCAGCGCCATCGCCATCGCCCTGCAGCAGAGCCGGCAGCTTAGCGGTAAGTGTTAGCTTTTCCATGCTAAGCTTCGCTGCCCAGGGTGCCTGCAGACATGTTCACAGGTGAAGCTGCCCAGGAACTTTCAGTGGGCAGTTTTAGAAACTCCATCCAGCTGTTCTACTCTGTTCTGCTAGGCTACATAGAAGTATTTGCAATTTTGGATTTTGGCACCCATCTAGTTACGAATTGAGACTTTAAACCATGTCCTAACCTTGTTTTCACCTGCACAAAAAACTCCATGTGTTTGTCTAGCTCTTTGTTGTAAACAAACACCTATTTGTTCATCAGAGTTGTAACTGCAAGTAAGAAGCGACAGCAAATGCCACTCTTTGACTGGATGAAGTGGCCCAAGACCGCGGCGGTCAAGGCTGGCTCGCAGGTGGCCACACAGACGCTGCTTCAGGAGCTCACACGGCACGTGAGGGAACGAAAAAGGTTCATCCAAGACATCGAGGACGAGCAGAACGTGAGTAGAGCAGGCACAGACCACAGCCGGCTGCAAAGCTGCCAGACTCCTCAGGCGAGCATCCCAGCCACTGAGCAGAGACAACCGGAGGCCCTGTGCGCTCGAGTGCAGCCCGGCCAGACCACAGCCGTGCTCAGCAGGTAATGCTGCCCGCCCCGCCAGTAAGCACTGCACTCAGCAGGCAGAGCCCGGCTGCTGTGCCCCAGGGCCCGGCTGCTGTGCCCCAGAGCCCGGCTGCTGTGCCCCAGGGCCCGGCTGCTATGGCCCCCTCCTGCTCTGCCCGGGAAGCTCCTAACCATGTAAGCACTGTTGCTAAGATTCCCAACAAGCCACACAGAAATGTCTGCCGGTATCCTGCCTGCAGGAAACCTTTAACTCATAGTCACAGCTCTTAGCAGAACACCAGGTGAACCACCGGAACAGTTCTGAATGTCCTTTACCCATTTCCCCTAGATTTCGAGAAATTTTGGCAGAAAATGATGCGCTGCCGTGCAAAGTAGTCTACATCTTCAAGCAAGTGCTCAAAGACTCGGTGAGCGGTGCACAGCGCGGGGACAAGGCGTGGGGACAAGCTGCGGGGCCCCGGTCGGCCTGCAGGACTGGCTGCCCACCAGTTCCACTGGCTGCTCCCGGGGAAGGGGCCTGGGGCCCGGGCGGGCAGGAAATACCCACCATTTCCAGCTACGTTGACAGAAACTCCCATAGCAGGTTCCCAGCTCTCACGCATGGCATATGGAACCCGCCCCATTAGCACCAAGCCGGCTAAGCCCCACACCCCCACCGAGGTTGCCCCACAGCTCTCTGAATCAAACTAGAAGCCTCCAGGGTAAGCAAGGTAACTGAATCTGTTACAAAGTCACAAGTCGGCCTATTTTAAAGCCTCCTTTTTTCAGACAACTAAACATGCCATGTTCTCACTGAACAGATTTTTAACTAAAATGTTTCCTAATATTTTTAAAAGTTTGAAGTACTTACTCCCAAACACCTCTCCCAAAAACTAAGACAATCTCATTCAATATAAAATCTGACAAGCCTATGTGGGACAAAGTTAACTTTGGCTTTTATTCTAACGAAAAGCTATATAAATAAAATAATAAAATAAAATAGAACAAAATGATTATTTTGTCTCTCACCTTTACAAATACTGAAATGATGCCCCAGCCCATTCTGTGGCCCTCGCCGCCAGCAGGGACAGGTCGAAGCGACCGTGGTGGGGGTGGGGACAGGAGTACTCACTCTCAACACTCAGCTGCAGTTCGAGCAGATTTTTTATTTTGACCATAATTTTAACGTTAAATAGAAGCATAATAAAACAAAGCTCTACAATATGGACTGGTGTAACAACAGCAACTGCTACTCTGAGAAAGCATTCGATGCTGATGTTTAACTTAAATCTGTCTTATACTCACATGGGACAGCAGGAACCTACAAGATGTCTCAACTTCCCTAGGGGGCCTGGGCCAGTCCTGACACCCCTCCACCAGAGAGAAGACTCCCCACCTTCCCTAGGGGGCCTGGGCCAGTCCTGGCACCCCTCCTACCCAGAGAAGATGTCCCAACTTCCCTAGGGGGCCTGGGCCAGTCCTGACACCCCTCCACCAGAGAGAAGACTCCCCACCTTCCCTAGGGGGCCTGGGCCAGTCCTGGCACCCCTCCACCAGAGAGAAGACTCCCCACCTTCCCTAGGGGGCCTGGGCCAGTCCTGGCACCCCTCCTACCCAGAGAAGACTCCCCACCTTCCCTAGGGGGCCTGGGCCAGTCCTGGCACCCCTCCTACCCAGAGAAGATGTCCCAACTTCCCTAGGGGGCCTGGGCCAGTCCTGACACCCCTCCACCAGAGAGAAGACTCCCCACCTTCCCTAGGGGGCCTGGGCCAGTCCTGGCACCCCTCCTAACCCCTGGTTCCTTCTGAGGCCCAGCCTGGAGGCGCAGGTGATGGCTCAAACACACAGGAAGGGGGAGCCCTGCCACTCGGGAGGGGTCCCCCAGAGCATCTTCAGCCTTGTCCAGCCCTGGCTGTTGGGGACACAGGGAAGGGAAGTTTATAAGCGGACAGAGAAAATCTCTTCCGACAGAAATGCAAGTAGGACACTATATCTGAGTTAGACTTCTTGATAAAAGGCTAGCCTTAACTATCTTGTAGGAAAATCCAAAAACTGAACGCCTGTATCTGGGTGCTGCTTACCCTTCATCTAAACCAGAAAGACATAAAAATAAGAAAGAAAAGAAACCCAAGACTAGAACTAAACATACACTCCAAAAAAAAACAGCCTCTTTTCCTTCAGCCTCCTTGGCTAACCCCTATCACATTCCAATTGTCCCTGATCCCAGCCATGCCACACTGCTGCTTGTACTGGCGCTCGAGGCTGCCTGCACACACACTCCCCCCAGGGCCACGCCTGCAGGCCACCGCGGCCTGAGCAGCAGCTCTGCCAGAGGGAGACTTGCAGTCCACCGAGGCCGCTCACCCGCCCTCTGAGCCCCTGCAGACCCTCACCAAGCCCTCCCCCGGGGAAGGCAGCCTAGGAGACCAGTCACACCAAACATTAAGGTGCTCGCACACAGGCTCCCCACTGGCAGCTGCTTGGGGAGTCGGGGCCCTCCCCAGTCTCCCAGACCCTCCGCACAGCTCCCTACTAGCCACCTCCACCCACACACCTCAAAGCCCTGAACCCCACACATGCCACTTCAGCCAGATCACCCCCAACTCCAGGCTGCTCGCAGTCACAGCCAACAGACCTGTCAGGGTCCACACACTCCAGTTCCCAGCATGCCCTTCCCAAGCCCATGACTCCCACAGCCTTGCCTCGTCCTGCTGCTTAGGGGACTATAATGCAGCAGGTAGAGCCGCTACCTGCACCAACACATCCCACAAAGGGCCAGGCTGAGTCCAGGCTGCTCTGCTTCCCATGCAGCTGATGTGCCTGGGAAAGCGGCAGAGGACGGCCCAAGTATTTGGGTCCCTGCAGCCACACAGACGCAGAAGCTCCTGTCCCTGGCTTGGGTCAGGCGCAGCCCTGGCCACTGCAGCCATTTGGAGGCGTGAACTACCAGATGCTAGATCACTCTTGCTGCAATTCTTTCAACGTAAGTAAATATATCTTTAAAAATAAAATAGGGGGGCCCGGCAGCGTGCCCTAGCGACTAAAGTCCTCGCCGTGAACACCCCGGGATCCCATATGGGCGCCGGTTCTAATCCCGGCAGCTCCACTTCCCATCCAGCTCCCTGCTTTGGGACCCTGCACCTGCGTGGGAGACCCAGAAGAGGTTCCTGGTTCCCGGCTTCGGATCGGCACAGCACCGGCCATTGCGGCTCACTTGGGGAGTGAATCATCGGACGGAAGATCTTCCTCTCTGTCTCTCCTCTCTGTATATCTGACTTTGTAATAAAATAAATAAATCTTTAAAAAAAAAAAAAACAAAATAGGGGCCCAGCGTGGTAGCCTAGTAGCTAAAGTCCTCGCCTTGCACATGCTGGGATCCCATATGGGCACTGGTTCGTATCCTGGCTGCTCCACTTCCCATCCAGTTCCCTGCCTGTGGCCTGGGAAAGCAGTCGAGGACGGCCCAAAGCCTTGGGACCCTGCACCTGCGTAGGAGACCTGGAAGAGGCTCCTGGCACTGGATCAGCTCAGCTCCAGTTGTGTGGCCCTTGGGGAGTGACCCAGCAGGTGGAAGATCTACACCTCTCCTCTGTAAATCTATCTTTCCAATGAAAACAAACCTTTAGGGGGGAAAAAAAAGCTCCAGGTGCAGGCAGCTGCCTAGGTCGCCTTGTGCCAGGCAAGTGTTCCACTGCTGGGACAAAGCTAGCTCGCAGCGGGCAGGCATCCTGACCTGGTGATGCCAAACCTGTGTTATATTAACTATACGTGTGCCAGCATTGCTGCCTTTTTTTAAAGGTATGTGGGGGGAGAAGACGCCAACAGCCTGGCAGACAGGCTCCGGGGACCCATGCCTGAGTGTGTGTAGGCCCCAGGCTGGCACAGCACACCACCAGAGGCCCAGCCATGGGATCAGCTCCCGGACATGGCGGGCTGTGGACTGCTCAGGGAAGCAGGTCTGAGATGTGTGGGAGGGAGGGCTGCTGGGGGAGAACGTGGCAGGTGAGGGGTCTCTTGGGGACCTCCACCAACCTGGATACTGCACCTGCAGGTTAACGAGGGGCTGAGACCTGGTGGTTTACAGGAAGGAAACCAGAGAATCTTTGGGGGCCAAACCAACACACCTACCCACATGGGAGACCTGAGCTGGACTTGTTGGTGTCGACCACTGCCTATAGCTCACACTAAAGCCATGGCTGGGGACCTGCCTGGCAGGGCTCAACCACAGCACCCGCCAGTGTTGGGGCAGGGGGTGGACCATGTGAGGCTGGGCCATGACACCAGCCAGCACGCGAGAGAGCTAGGTCTGGGCGCAGATTCTGTGGGGATTCGCGGGCTCACCCCGTGGGACTGCTAGTTTGCTTGAGGGCCGCAGGTGGTAACATGCCAAGTTAGGCATGACCAGGGAACGCGTGGACACTCCTTGGTGCTGGGGTTGGGAACAGCCTGGAGCACCTGCAGGCTCACCCAAGGACCAGGTGTGGAACAGGCCGAGTCCCGACACCCACCAGCACAAAGGCCAAGACTAGGGGGCACACTGGGCCAGCAAGGGCCTGCCACCCACTGGCACGCGTGAGACCTGAGTCTGGGTGTGGGCCTGGTGGGGAGCTTGGAGAACTCCCCAATGGGCCAACACGCCCGCTGGTGAGCAGGTGAGTCACGCTGGGTGTTGGTCAGGCTGGGAAGGGCTGTTTCATTTGTTGGCAAGCGTGTGGGCAGGCTCTAGGGGCTGACCAAGCAGGTGTGTGGGCTGGCTCTGGGGTATATGGGCTGGCTTTGGAAGCTGACCAGGCAGGGCTGGTCAAATACCAGCACACTGGCATGCTTAGGAACCTGGTTGGGGGTGTGGCCAACCTGGGCCAGGCTAAGCTATCATACCTACTGATTGGCAGGAAAGCCAAAGGTGGGGGCAGCCTGGTTGGGTAAGGCTGCAGCACCCACCAGCGAGAGTCGGGACAGGGGGCGGGCCAGGCCAGGCTGCAGCATCTGGTGGCCAAGGCCAAGGCGGTGACAGGTTATGCTGGGCTGGGTCAGAGCAACCACTGGCATGTGCAAGATCTACAGCCAAGAGCAGGCCTGGCTGGGGAGCTAAGGGGACACCCCAGCCGTGCTGTGGCTCCCACTGGGGAGCACAAGAGCCAGAGCCGGGGGCTGGGCTGGACATGGCTGCCGTACCCCCAGCACGGGTGTGGACTGGATTTGAGCTGTGCCCGCTGGGCTAGGCTCCAGCACCCACTGGTGCTCACAAGAGCCAGAGTGGGTGTAGGACAGGTTGGGCAGGCTCTCAACACCTGCTGAAAATGCTAGAGCTGGGTCTAGGAGTGAGTCAGGTGTGGCTGGGTTGTAGCACCCAACAGTAAGAGCTGGAATGGGTGTGGGCTGGTCAGGCAAGGCCACTGTACCTGCCGGGAAGGATTTAAGCCAAGTCAGGCTGTGCCAAGAACCCACATGTGCACACTGGGGGGAGACTTGATAGAGGAGCTGGGGGAACTCCTCTGTCGGGTCACAGTCCCTGCAGGTGAGGCTGACCGCAACCCAGACCAGGCCAGGTTACAATACCCACCAGCTGACATGTGGGTCAGGTCTGCGTGCTGGCCAAGCTGGGCCAGTTCATAACACCCACCGGTGGATCTGAGAATCAGGATGGGGTGCAGGACAGGCCAGGCTGGGCCATAACACCAGCCAGTTCACATGAGGGCCAGGACCGAGGGGCTGGGGGCAAGGCTAGGCTACAGCTCCTGCCAGTGAATGCCAAGGTGAGATGGACCATGCTAGACTGGGCCACAGTACCCACCAGCACATGTGAGGTCCTGGGGATGGGCAAGTCTGGCAGGGGAGCTGCAGGGGCTATTCCCACTGGTGAGCATCAGAGCTGGAACTGGGGGCAGACCAGGCTGGGCAGGGCTACAACACCCCTCAGCCTGCATGTGAGCTGGGTTAGGGGAGGGCCAAGCTGGGTTAAGTGACCGTATCCACTGGCGCAAGCATGAAACCAGAGCGGCACAGGCAGGCCGGGCTTTGCTGCAGCACCGGCTAGCAGTCCCTGCGACTGGGGCAAGTCCTGTCAAGCGAGACCGCAGAACCACCTGCAAGGTGCAAGACCCGGGGCTGGCAGTGGGCCCAGGAGGAAAACTGGGGCACCACTCTGATGGGCTGTGACTCCCACTGCTGAGCACGAGAACCTGGGCTGAGGGCAGACCTGGCTGGACAGGCAGTGGCACCTGCAGGCATGAATGTGGACTGGACAGTGGGTTTGGTTGGGCTGAACTAGAAGCCAATGCCCATCGACGTGTGTGAGAGCTGAATGGGATGTGGGACAGACCTGACCAGTCTGCTGCACATACCAGTATGCACAAGAACTGGGGGTGAGGGCAGGCCTGCTGGAGGTTATTGGGGGTCACCCCAACTAGGCTACAGCTCCTGCTGGTGTGCATGGGGGCCAAGCATGTGGTGGGCAGGGTTGGGCAGGGCTGGGCCGCAACATCCTTGGTTTGTGTAGGAGGGGCTGGGGACAGAACTGATCCGAGAACTGCAATCACCAGCACGTGCGCAGGCTAATATGGGTGACAGACTGAGCCAGACCCACACCGACCGGCACACACCGGGGTCACCACTGGCAAAGCTTCTCTGGGGACGCCCCACAGGACTGCTGGACTCAGAACTCCATCACAGGCTGTGTGGTCTGCCCACGGAATGACTGTATCAGAACGCGGTCTCCTCGATTTTTGAATCCTGTGTGGTGGACGGCAAGCCCAGACGCGCACAGGAGGACATGACAACCAGCTCACTGAGGCCTGCACAGGACGCCTACAACCATGGAGGGCAGAAGAAATCAAACAGCTCTCCCAGGCAAGTACTGACAGTGAGACTGGGCAAACACTCTAAGTGGACTATTCAGCCAACGGACCTTGGAAGGATTTCCTGAACTTGGAAGCAACAACATCAACAGTGTCTCAGAACTATCAAAAACCCCTGAGCAGAGACCTCGGAACCTGCTCCACATCGGGGACCCTGGGCTGACATCGGGTGGCTGTCCCCTATTCCTGGGTGGTCGGGCTGCTGGGAGCAGCCCTCTCCCGGTCTCTCCCCACTTCCCCCAGGCACAGCAAGAAAAATGCAGATTGGACGCCGTTGTCTCATTCACTTCTGCCATCCTGATCAGTGGTCCACATGGGCACGCATACTTTCTCAACTATGAGAGCATCGTCACAAATAAAAAGAACTTATCAAAGCACTGAGAAATCAAATACGTGAGAACTTTAAAACTAGGGCTCGGCAGCGTGGCCTAGTGGCTAAGGTCCTCGCCTTGATCCCATATGGCCGCTGGTTCTAATCCCGGCAGCTCCACTTCCTCTCTATCTCTCCTCCTCTCAGTATATCTGACTTTGTAATAAAAATTAAAAAAATAAATCTAAGAAAAAAAAAAAACTAAAACGTCCCCTGACTCGTGCCCGGCCTAACACTGCTAGCCAGGGAGCCCACGGGGAGTCCTGCCGGCCCTCGCCTCGCCTCACTTTCTGACCTTCTGCTCCCACGCACTTTGGGGGTGAACAGGAACCGGGGCGGAGGGCAGCCCGGCACTGCGGGAAGCAGCGAGGCCGGGGTGGGCCCTCCGCGGAGCCGACCCACCCTGGGGGCCCCGGCCGCTGCCCGCCGGCCCAGGCCCACCTTGTGCACGCCGCCGCCCCTGCCAGCACCGGGCTCTGGCCGGCGTCCCGGCGCGGCGCCTCGGCCGGGAAGGCGGGCGGAGCGCCCAGCAGCTCCACATCCGTCACGGTCTTGCCGATGGTGAACCAGTCGTTGATCTGGTCCACGGTGAGCTTGCGCAGCATGCTGCCCGCGACGCCGCCGCCTCAACCGCCTGCTCCGCTCCGAGCGCGGGAACCGCGACGCCGGCAACGCGCCTGCGCAGCGCGACCAGCCCGGCGCCCCGCCCCCGCGGAAACGGCCCAATCAGCGCACTGCTACAGCGCGGCCCGCCCCACTCTTCCCGCCCCGCCGCATGAGCTCCTCCAATCAGAGTGCACCATGACTGCGGCAGGCGGGGAGGGCGTGATACACCACCCACCACGCCAGAGCCACGTGCTCCTACTCGGTCCTGCGCGCAAGGACTGCTGGGAGCCTCTGTCCCGCCCCCAATCCACCCACGCAAGGCCTGCCGGGAAAGCGTGCACCTCTGGCCGCCGAAACTCAGTTCGAGAAGTTTCTAGAAGCCCTTTGCGGGCTATTCGGGGCTTGGCGCGTTTCGGGCAGAAGAGGGACGGATGTTCCTCAGCACGTGGCGTGCGCAGAGCCGCGGTGGGGCCTCCGGGGCGCTGGGGAAGAACAGGTGCCTGGTTCTGAGGAGAGGGCGGAGGGGAAGGCAGGCGTGTGTGCGTCCCGGACGCCTGAGGCAGAAGGGCTGCGCGGGAGGGACGTCGTTACCGGGCCTGCACCTGCGTGTCGGGCGGCAGTGTCCTCCGCAGACCTGGCCCGGGCGTGCATGCCGAGGAAGACGCCCGGCCGCGATGGGAGAGCCTGGAGGCAGCCGCGGGCCACGGGCGTGCGCAGCGCCCAGGGCCGAGCCTGCCCCGCGGGCGCCGGAAGCAGTGCCCCACCCTTGCTTTGGCCAGCACCGGGCATCTGACAGTTCCCGCTTCCCAGGGCGCTGTTCCTCAGGCCGTGCTGTGCCAAGCAGGGCTCATGTTGGGGGGTGTTTCGCTCTTTGGGGTTGCTAGGCTTCGCTTGCTGCACGCCTGCTCCAGGGGACCACTGTTGTTTAAAATGTGTGTGTATACACAAACGCGCACACACATATCGATATTAAAAGTGTTGCAGACCGCCCGGCGGCGTGGCCTAACGGCTAAAGTCCTCTCCTTGAATGCGCCGGCATCCCATATGGGCGCCGGTTCTAATCCCGGCAGCTCCACTTCCCATCCAGCTCCTTGCTTGTGGCCTGGGAAAGCAGTCGAGGACGGCCCAAAGCCTTGGGACCCTGCACCCGAGTGGGAGACTCGGAAGAGGTTCCTGGTTCCCGGCTCCGGATCGGCACAGCACCGGCCGTTGCACTCACTTGGGGAGTGAATCATCGGATGGAAGATCTTCCTCTCTGTCTCTCTTCCTCTCTGTATCTCTCACTTTGTAATAAAAATAAATAGGGCCTGGCGGCGTGGCCCAGCGGCTAAAGCCCTCGCCTTGAACGCCCCGGGATCCCATATTTAATCACTTGTGCATCAGAGAGCACTCTTCATCTACTGGTTCACAGCCCCAAATAGCTGCAGTCGGTAGATCTGGGCCAGACAGAAGCGAGGAGCCAGGAACTGCACCTGGAGTTGCCATGTGAGCCCCGAGGGTCCAGTAGCAGCTAGCAGGACCTCAAACGGAGCAGCTGGCCTCAAGCTAGCACTCCTACAGGGTGCCGGAGCCCCAAGCGGCAGTGGCTGCCCAGCAAAGCCAGCGTGGAGACCAGCTGGAAGGGCCAGTGCCGTTTCCTGGCTAAGCACTGTGAGCTCTGGCCTCTGCCTCGGTGGTCTGCGGGGCCCCTCACCAGGTGCAGCTCCTCCTGACTCGTGCCCACATTCATACTGAAGCAGACAGTATGGCACAGAGCGCAGGAGTGGGAGCACCTCTGTAAATCTGCTTTCCAGTAGGAATAAATCTTTTTTAAAAAAAAGTCTGGAACCTAGCACGGTAGCCTAGTAGCTAAAGTCCTTCCTTGCACTCACTGGGATCCCATATGGGCTCCGGTTCTAATCCCAGCAGCTCCACTTCCCATCCAGCTCCCTGCCTGTGGCCTGGGAGAGCAGTGGAGGGTGGCCCAAAGCCTTGGGACCCTGCACCTGCGTGGGAGACCCAGAGGAACCTCCTGGCTCCTGGTTTTGGGTCGCTTCAGCTCTGGACATTGCAGCCACTTGACGAATGAATCAATGGACAGAAGATCTTCCTGTCTGTCTCTCCTCCCTCTATACCTGACTTTCAAATAAAAATAAAAATTTTTAAAAATGTCTATGGATCTCAGGGCTAGCATGGTGGCTCTACAGGCTAATCTGCCAACTGCAAGCACTGCCATCCCCCATGGGCACTAGTTCATATCCTGGCTGCTCCACTTTTGATCCAGTTCCCCACTTGTGGCCTGGGAAAGCAGCAAAAGCTGGCCCAAGTTCCTGGACACCTGCATCCATGTGGGGGAGCCCGGAAGAGCTCATGGCCTCAGGTCAGCTCAGCTCTGGCCATCACAGACATTTGGAAGAGTGAAGTAGCAGACTGAAAACCTTTCTCTGTCTTTCCTTTCTGTAAATCTCCCTTTAAAGTAGAAATAAATAGATCTTTTCTTTTTTAAAAAAAAAAAAAACTTAAGTCCATTAATCTTAAGGCTGGTTCAGAGTTCAAATGCTTTGTCCTGAAAACCCTGAAGTTTTTTTTTGTTTTCCCTGAACGCTTCTCTTACTGTCTATCATGCTGCAGCAGTTTTCCTGACAGCGGCTTCTCATTCTTTACGTTCTTTTCTTCATTCTTTCTTATTGTTAAATCTTTTACTTATTTGTTTGATATAGTGACACAGAGAGATCCCCCACTTGCTGGTTCACCTTGCAGCTGTCACAGTGGAGGCTGGGCCAGGCGCTGCTGTGGGAGTGGTAGCTTTACTGCACCACACCGTGGGCTCCCTCTTTGACCTCATCCACAGGCTAAGGGGCTGCTGCTGTTAGCACGCATCTCCACCAGGTGGCTCTGAGAACTGCCCCTCACCCTCAGTGGCATGGCCTCTCCCTCCGCTGTGCTCTCCCAGCTTAGCCCTGGGACCCTTCCACCTGGGACTCCAGGACCGGAGGAGTGAGGAGACGCACTCCCTGCTCTCCTGGTGCCTGGTTGAGAGAGGACGCAGAGCAGTCAGTGCTTAGGCTCACTGGGTTATGCTACAGCCTGTTCCCTGTGACCACCAGTTGAGTCCCAGCTGCTCCACTTCCCGTCCAGCTCCCTGCTGATGCACCTGAGCGAGCAGCAGCAGACAGCCCAAGTCCTTGGGCTCCTGTCCCCTGTGTGAGAGACCTCCGTGGATTGCCAGGCTCCTGACTTTAACCTAGCCCAGCCCAAGCCATTGCAACCAGGTGCGGGTGAGCCAGTGGGTAGACAGTCTCTAACCTTTCAAATTTTAAATAAGTAAAATAAATATTTTTTAACAAAAGCAACAGCCAACATGTCCAAAATACTCGTGCTGAGTCAATGCCAGCGGAGCCACCTGTGTGCCCCACGTGTTCATGCTGGGTGTGCTCTCCCAGCTGCGCCCTGCCTAGACTCACATACCCGTTCTTTTCAAGTGCTGGAGCTGCTACCACTGTTGATGTCAGTGAAGGGCCTTGCTGAGCCCTGCATGTCTTCTTTCTTTTTTAAGATTTACATATTTATTTGAAAGAAAGAATTAGAGAAAAGTAGAGGCAGAGGTCTTCCATCTACTGGTTCACCCTCCAAACGGCCATGACAGCTGGAGCTGAGCATGTTGTCTGAAGCCAGGAGCTTCTTCCAGGTCCCCTACATGGTGCAGGGGCCCGAGACCTTGGGCCATCCTCCACTTCTTTCCCAGCCATAAACAGGAGGTGGATCACAAGTGTAGTAGCTGGGTTTGGAACCAGCACCCATATGAATGCTGGTGATCGGCCTGTGAGTCACCATGCTGGCCTGCCACTGATGCTTCCTTTACCGCCTAGAGGGAAGCAGCTCCTCTGGGGAGACCAGGCACTGTCCGTGCGCACGGTCTAGGCGGGATTGGCACACACAGACCGACACAGATAGGTGAGGCAAGGGAGGCCGGCAGCCCCTCGTGGGGAGCAGTGCCCTGCTTGGTTCTTCCCACGACTGTCCCTTGATCCTCAGCTTCTCATTTCCTGAAGGCAGAAGCAGAAGGTGGAGCTAGTTGTCTTCTCAGGCTAGAAGAGAGGAGCGCAGGTGAGTGTCATTTCCCTTGTCCGTTTGAGATGATTGGTTGGTGTGACAGGCCGAGTGAAAGGAAGAGCTACAGGAAGATCGGGCCCCACTGCTTCAGCCCCGAGTGGCCGCAGCCAAGGCCAGGCTCCAGGCACGGGCTGCAGGGCTGCACCGGCAGGACGGTGGGTGGGAGGCAAGGCCGCCCGACGTCCCGGCAGGCACATTAACCCACTACGTCACAAAACCGGCCCCTCTTTGTTTCGTTAATAAAAATACACGTATGTCTTATCTAAATCTCAATTTTCAGACGGCCTGGATACCTTGGTTAACTGTGCTACCTTGGTCATTCTGAATTACTACTTAACATTTGCTTGAGGATACACTGAAAAATTTATGGAAAGTGTATTTCTTTTGATGTTACAAGAAGTTGTACGTGTGAAAATGGCATCCATTTGTATCTTTAGACTTTCCAAAAACAGTATTTTCTGGTGTGAGGAGAGCAAGGCCTGGCCGACACCACAGCGCACCCTGGGGAAGACACCAGGCTCTGAGGGCTTTGTGCCGGCTGTCCTGGACCCCCCAGCCCCAGCCTCCTGTCCCAGCTCAGTCACCGGCGGCCCACTCTCTCAGCCTGTGAGCTGGCCAGCGACGGTCCCGCCAGCTTGTGCAGAGCCTTTACCTCGCGGTCCTTGCAAAGCTGAGGACCCTGCCATGGCGCAGCCTCCTTCGAGGGTCCTCCTTGCGCGGAGCCCCCTGTGTGCGGCGATGACGCGGTTCAGGTGTCCCCACTTCTTGCCTGCAGCACCTGGGGAGGCCGCCGGAGGCGCTGTAGTGCGCAAACTGCGACGTGGAGACGCTCTGGCCCGGACCCACCGCCGACTCTGTGGTCCTCCCGGCAAGCGCCGCGCGGCGCGTGCGTGCTCCGTGACCTTCCCGAGTCGTCGTCCCTGGAACCCGGTGGTGTGAGGGGCGTCCGCGGCGAGGTGGGCTCCGGGGACGCGGGACGAGCCTCGGTGTGGGGGTGCAGGGAGGAGCCTCGGTGTGGGTGTGGGGGTGCAGGGATTAGCCTCGGTGTGGGTGTGGGGGTGCAGGGAGGAGCCTCGGTGTGGGTGTGGGGGTGCAGGGAGGAGCCTCGGTGTGGGTGTGGGGGTGCAGGGAGGAGCCTCGGTGTGGGTGTGGGGGTGCAGGGAGGAGCCTCGGTGTGGGTGTGGGGGCACGGGACGAGCCTCGGTGTGTGGGGGGGTATGGGTGTGGGGGTGTGGGAGGAGCCTCGGTGTGGGTGTGGGGGTGCAGGGAGGAGCCTCGGTGTGGGTGTGGGGGTGCAGGGAGGAGCCTCGGTGTGGGTGTGGGGGCACGGGACGAGCCTCGGTGTGGGTGTGGGGGTGCAGGGAGGAGCCTCGGTGTGGGTGTGGGGGCACGGGACGAGCCTCGGTGTGTGGGGGGGTATGGGTGTGGGGGTGTGGGAGGAGCCTCGGTGTGGGTGTGGGGGTGCAGGGAGGAGCCTCGGTGTGGGTGTGGGGGTGCAGGGAGGAGCCTCGGTGTGGGTGTGGGGGCACGGGACGAGCCTCGGTGTGGGTGTGGGGGTGCAGGGAGGAGCCTCGGTGTGGGTGTGGGGGCACGGGACGAGCCTCGGTGTGGGTGTGGGGGTGCAGGGACGAGCCTCGGTGTGGGTGTGGGGGCACGGGACCAGCCTCGGTGTGGGTGTGGGGGCACGGGACGAGCCTTGGTGTGTGGGGGGGTATGGGTGTGGGGGTGTGGGATGAGCCTCGGTGTGGGTGTGGGGGTGCGGAAGAACCTCGGTGTGGACTCCTGGCCACCAAGGGGAGCGAGCCTCGGGTTGGGTGACCCTCGGGTTGGGTGACGCGCCGAGCTCTGGCAGGACACTGTGGGTGTCTTGGCAGGCTGGCAGGTGGGGGCCGGGACTGGAGCGAGCTGTTTGCCGAATGCCCACCCGTGGCAGAGCACCGTCTGCCCACCTAGGGTGCGTGCCCAGTGAATGGCCGCCCCCGCAGACTCCTCATGGGGCATCTATGCAGGCGGTCAGGGCGGCCCTGCTCCCCGGAGCAAAGACACGCGTGTCACAGATCACACACACACCCCACAGGACTGCCCTGTGACTGACCACACACATACTCTCTCTCTGAACCTAGCATGGCAGTGAGGGCACACCCACGTCACTGTTGATTGGCATGTTTGGAAGGAAGGGTGTGCGGGGCAGAATCCCACAAGCCGAGGGGTCCCCAGCCTGCCCACCGTCGACTGCCACCTGCCAGAGGGAAGTGCTTTGGCCTGAGGGCAGCCTTACTGGGTGACGCCTCTCTGTGCAGATGCTGCAGAGCCTGGTTAGGAACGTCTGGACCCCCATGAAGCCCTACTACACCCAGGCCTACCAGGAGATCTGGGCCGGCGTGGGGCTCATGAGCTTCATTGTGTACAAGATCAGGAGTGCTGGTGAGTCCAATGGCTGTGCTGGGGGTGGGGGCACCTCCGGGAGCGTCCCAGGCTGGGTCTGTCAGAATGTGCAGAGGGGCAGGCAGAGGGTGGGAGAGAGCCGGGAGCTTCCTGTAGGCCCCAGCAGAGGGCTGGGTCGGGAGTGGAGCAGCCAGGACCGATGCCGACACCCCAGGGGAGAGCTTGCCCTGCTGTGCCGGAAAGGCCCAGTTGTTCCTGTGGGTGGGGCTCAGTGCCTCCTGTGGTGCTCGGGCGTGAGCGGCCCCGGGACACTGCAGGTGCTCAGGCAGACCCCAGCCCATCTCGGGACACTGCAGGTGCTCAGGCAGACCCCAGCCCATCTCGGGACACTGCAGGTGCTCAGGCAGACCCCAGCCCATCTCGGGACACTGCAGGCGCTCAGGCAGACCCCGGCCCATCACGGACTGCGTGTCTTCTCTGGGTGTCACCTTCCTGGGCTCTGCTTCTTACCTCTGCAGTGGGGCCCACTCCCGCGTGGAGCTGCTAAGGCAGGTGGTCGCCAGGAGCTTCCTGCCGGGCCCACCTGCGCCCGGAGCCGGCTCGCGCACTGAGTGCATGGAAAGCACTGTGAGGGCCTCGGGATGACGGATTTCTTCCTTTCCATTTCAGATAAAAGAAGTAAAGCTTCCAAAGGTAAGGCTCTGTCTGCATGGCCGAGGAAGGGGGTCGGGGGGCGCCTCGCTGTGCTCGTGCTGGGCGGCGAGGGGCGCGGGGACAGCCCAGCTGGGCCTGAGCTCGGCTTCTTGTAGTCTGAGTGCTTGGAGGAAGGAAACCCTGGCTCACTGCTTGTTCAGCACCAGGGCCGACCACGTGAGCTCTGTGCACACTGCCCGTGCCCCGAGAGGGTGTTTGGTAAGCTTAGCCCGTGGCCAGACTTCCCTTCAGGAGCAGCAGGGTGTAAACACGCAGGCCTGGTGAGCTTGAAGGAAGAGGGGCTCCTGCCCACGAGCAGAGCTGGGGCCCCCACCCCTTCCGAGTTCCCACCGTGCGTGTCGTGACCTCAGGGCCGCTGCCCTGCCTCCTCAGCTGCTTCTGTTTCTGCATCTTTCCTAAAGGTCCTGCTCCTGCTCGCGGCCACCACTAGCCAGCTCAGCTGGCCGTGCCCGGGGAAGACAGGCCGCCCGCCTGGGACCATGCTGTGTCGGGGGCAGCTTGGAGGGTCACCATCGCCTGCCCCAGTGCTGGGTACTCTGTGGCATTGAATAAAGCCATCTGGGACTGCAGCACCACCACGCGGTCCTGGCTCAACACATACCCCTCGCTCCGGCCGGCTTGCGGCACCCTTACACTAACCCTGCAGCTGCTCTCGGCATGCAGGGATGCACCCTTGGCTGCAGTCCTGCCTGTCTCCCACATTGCCCCAAGCCTCCTTGTTCACACGTGTCACCCGAGGATGAATGGGAGGATAGGAGAGTGCTGGACCGGTGGGATGCTCTGGGGATCGGTGGCAGGTGAATGAAGAACTATGTGAGAACATACCAGCAGAAATAATTACTCAAGAATCCGTGAATGCCTACTGTAAAAAGAGAGAGGTCTCTACTGGTTCACTACTTAGGTGGCTCCAGTGGCCGGAGCTGAGCCGAAGCCAGGAGCCAAAGCTGCTTGCGGGTCTCCCACGCAGGTGCAGGATCAAGGCCACAAGCAGGGAGCTGGTTGGGAAGTGGGGCTGCCTTAGCAGTGCTGGCCTCCCATGTCAGAGGACCAGCTAGGAGCCAGCTAGCAACTCCACTTGCATTAACGCTGCTGGTGAGCCCGGGAAGGCAGTGGACGGTGGCCGTGGAGGAGAGCAAGATGCAGGCCTGGACCCGGGAGTGACCGGCCTCTCCCGTGGGGCCGTGCTAGCTGTGTGGACTTCATCCTGGAGGTGAGTGTGTGCTCCCGGTCAGGCAGAGTGGGCATGTGCCGAGGGTGCTGCTGCTGGCCGCTCCCGGGCCTGGCAGGGGGACCGCAAGGTGAGCCTGCTGTGGGTTGAAGTGGAAGAAAGGGCCAGTTTGGTACAGGGGCTCAGATCCCCAGGGGAGCCAGGAGGGCGAGTGGCAGTGCCCAGTGCAGGTCTGTCCACCCTGCCTGCCCGATGCCTGTGTCATTCCTGAACAGAACTGGGTCTGCTGCCCGGTCCTTGAGGCGCCTGGAGCCGAAGCCAGGAAGGCAAGTGGCGTGGACCACACCTTGGTAACCTCAGGGGAAAGTGGTCGTGGCACAAGTTGACCTGGGCACATGACTGTTCTTTGGAGGCGGCTGTGATCCTCACAGGGCCTGCTGACACCTTTATCTGAAGTAGATGGGTCACTGAGTGCAAGGTGGCCACCTGCAGGTGAGCGAGTCAGCAGGCTGGCCCGCTGTGTGGTGACAGCATCCCTCATGGGCATAGGTTCGCGCCCTGGCTGCTCCACTTCCAATCAAGCTTACTACCTACTTCCTGGGATGGCAGTAGCGGAGACCCGGGGTCCTTGTGTCCCTGCACCCACATGGGAGGCCCAGAAGAGGCTCCTGGCTTTAGCTCAGCTCAGCGCTGACCATCAGGGGAGTGGAGCAGTGAGTGGAAGCTCTGTGTGTCTTACTGTAAGAACAATGCTCCAAAATTGTGTAGTCCCAGACGGTCTGAGAAGAGAGTGGGTGTGCGAGGCGGCCATCTCCCCTGCGTGGGCCCAGCATGGACCCTGGGCACTCGGGAGCAGCACGCAGGGCTCACGGTTGGCTTCCCCTGGTCTCTGCTGCTGTATGTCCCCCAGAACTCGTCCCCAGTTCTGAGAGCAGGGGCCAGGCGGGCAGACCCTGCTTCAGCCCTGCCCCTCACGGCTCTGCCCGTCTTAACGTGGAAGCCTGCAGAAGCTGTTGACTGAAGTGGCTGAGGTGAGGACTGTGGAAGCACGCTACACCTGGCGCAGCTACACCTGGCGCAACGCGGCATCTGAGCCAGAGGTCTGGGGGCTCCTGATTCCAGGTCTCCCGCCCCCTGCTGGACAGGTGGTGCAGTGCACACCAGCACGATGGACCCTCCCGAGTTGGGCGGCTGGGAACCTAGGCCTGAAGCCTCATGGACAGGCCCACTTGGCAGCATCCCCACACAGCCTGAGACAGCTGCCCCACTTCGAGGGTCTCAGAGGACCCTGATGAGCCATGCTGTCCTCATTCCAGGATCCAGTCTTGGCCCTGGGTGCCACCCACACCCTCAGCCCCTCCCAGCCAGCCACCTGTGCACAAACGCCCACTGGGGAGCCCTGTGTGACCACGCCTGCAAGTGCCCTGGAGGCACCTGGTAGTGGGGGGCGTCACCATGGCCACTGCTCTGCGCAGACTGCTCCTGCAAGTGCTCTGAGGGCAGGAGAGGGGCCAGCCACCTGCCTGGCAGCGTACTGCTGTGGAGCACCAGGACTGCTACATGGCAGCCAGCTCCCCTGGGTCACTCAGATTGTCACAGCTGCTGTGCAGCCCAGAGCCTGGGCCAGCCTTGAGCCCACGGGACATCCTGCCCCAGCTACAGGCACTGCCGCAGCCGTCGGGGCCGAGGCCAAGCCACAGCAGTGTCTCGGGAACATGTGGAACAGGCAGGACTGACGTGAGGGACGCAGTGGGGCCTGGCCTGTGCCGCCCAGGATTCTGGCACAGACCCCCCAGCTTGAGCCCGATAGAGCAGTGACTGAGCTGCTCTGTGTGCCTGCCAACCCGCCTGCCCTCTCGGATGCCCCGGCCAGCGTGCCAGGAGGGCAGCCCTCCGAGCCCCTGCCTGTGGGTGAAGGCATTTCATGGGCACAGGAACAAATATGTGCCCCCAGTGTTCCTGCTGCTTCCTGGGCCCTGTCCCCTGAGCCAGGGTGCCCGGCGGAAGAGCTGACACAAGCAGGCCCTACCTATCCTGTACCTGCCCCTCCGCCCAGGGCCATCGTGCTGCGGGGGCCGCAGGAAGCTGAGGTGCTGGCTGGTGGGGCTCCAGGGGGTGGAAGCAGAGACTGGGCCCCCACATGAGGTTGCTCCTGGCCCCAGAGTGAGGCATGGAAGGCAGGAGATGCTGGTGCCCACCCACTGCCACGGCGAGTGGCCCCCCACCCCCTCCTGGAAGCCAGATCTGCTCAGGCCAGCCGGTGAGCAGTTCAGCAAGAAGCCCTGGTGGGGCTGGCAGGGCCACCGCAGGCGGCTTCTTGCTGACATCATGGGCTGTCAGCCCCCGGCCCCTGGCCTGTATATGCCCCGTGAGCACACTGACCTCACGTTCTTTCCCAGGAGCTTGTGGCCTGGGCCCAGACCGAGTCACTCTGCCTGGTGGACGTGGAGGAAGGTGGCCTTGGCCCCCATCCCCCAGGCCAGAGCTTCCCCGGGGACCAGGCACACTCCAGGCAAAGTCCTCCTGCAGGTGGGCAGAAGGAAAGTGGAAGAGCCAGGCCCCAAGCCCGTCTGCTGCTGAGTACACGGGCCCGGGCTGTAGCAGCCAGCGCCAAGGTGGGATCAGCCTGCTCGCTGCTCGCTGCCGTGCAGGGCGTGTGCAGGTCTGTGTGGAAACAACCTGGAAAACGCTTGGCACCTTTTCTTTTTACTTTTTAAAATTACCATTATTATTGGAAAGGCACGTTTACAGAGAAAGAGCTGTCTACTGGCTCATTCCCCAAATGGCTGCCACGGCCGGAACTGAGCCAACCTGAAGCCAGGAGCCTCTTCAGGGTTTCCCAAGGGGGTGCAGGGTCCCAAGACTTTGGGCCGTCCTCCACTGCTTTCGCAGGCCACAAGCAGGGAGCTGGATGGGAAGCTGGGCTTGCAAGGCATCTTGCACCTGGCATGCAAGATGAGAACTTTAGCCACTAGGCTATCGTGACAAGCCCCTGCCAACCTCTTTTAAAAGTGGACTAGCATCCTGGTATTTCCTGGGGTGGAAGTTTTTTTTTTTTTAAATGTTTACACCATTCCCACCAAACCAGGGCCTTTCTGCTTTCTATTTGTTAAAACGTTTTAACTCTTATTTGTAATGAAAGTATGTTTTCTTAAAACTGAAAAACCAGTCCCGGTGCAATAGCGTAGCAGTCAACGTCCTCTCCTTGAATGCGCGGGGATCCCATATGGGCGCCAGTTCTAATCCACCACTTCCCATCCAGCTCCCTGCCTGTGGCCCGGGAAAGCAGTGGAGGACGGCCCAAAGCCTTGGGACCCTGCACACACGCAAGAGACCAAGAAGCTCCTGGCTCCTAATCAGTGTAGCTCCAGCCTTTGCGGCCACTTGGGGAGTGGACGGAAGTTCTTCCTCTCTGTCTCCTCTGTACATCTGCCTTTCCAATAAAAATAAACCTTAAAAAAAACTACAGAGACAGAAGGAACATTGGAGGAGAGGAGAAGGGAGCAGAGAGGGAGAGAAGTTGTGGTCTCAGGGAGCCTGTTGGAAACTAAGGAGAAACTCCCACTGAGGGCTGCAGGGTTGGATGGGACCCGGACAGAGCAGCTGCAATGCAGGCTCCAAGCACAAGGGGGTGCTGATGCTCCCTGAGCGAGGGAGTTGGTTCCAGGGTCTCCCTCCACCGAGGCCCGAATCCTATGGGACCACCAGTGGCGGGCCCAGGGCTCAGCTGGGGACACCCGCTCCCAGGGTCCCAAGTGGCAGGGAGGAGGGTCTTGCTGCTGGCCGACGGTTCTAGAGGGACCAAGCGACAGATCGGGTGGGGTCTGGCCCCATGGTGAACCATGCCAGGCATGCTGCGCCAGGCTTGGCACAGATACACTCTCACCACGCCCTGAGTGTGTCCCCACCCTCGGCCAAACACCAGGAACGGAGGTCAGCCGGGACAGGCTGGGAGTGGGCAAGGCCGTGACCTGGCGGTGCCCTCTGCACGTGGAGCCCTCTGGTGTTTTCCGGCACCTGCTAGGGCAGCTCTGACTCACAGGGAAGCAGTGCCCAAAACTGGCAGCTGCTTCCCTGTGCCCCGCCTCCTCAGGACGCCCTAATTAGCGCCCTGGGCCTGCCCAGTGGCCTTACCTCTCCGGCTGCACCCAGCCCAGGACCAGCCCCAGCACAGCTCGTGGCACAGAAGGTGGCAGGGCCAACCCGGTTACCTCCTGGCCCTGCATGGGCAGCTCAGGAGGACTGCGCAGTGCCGGGGTCCTCAGTGTCCCGTCTGACAGCAGTGCCTTTGACAGGACGGCCTGTGACCTGCGTCCCCTCTGCCACACTCACCAGCTTTGCCTGCTGCAAGTTCTCCCCCAGAGCCTGGCCCAGGCCAGCAGGCACTTCAGCGAGCCTCGCTGTCCAGCAAGGATGGAGTGCACTCTAGATGGTGGCGCAAACCCTGCTGGGGTGAAGTCCTGCACCCTGACACTAGGCACCCCAAATGCAGCTGCCAAAGGGAGAGGCAGTAGACAGGGATAGACCACGTGTAAGAACCACGTCCGCCCCACAGCCTGCTGGACATTGGGGGCTGGGAGGACCTGAACGTGCCAGTGATGCTTCTGTTTGTGTGCAACTGCTTAGCAGCCACTGTATCATTTTCCACGAATAAAATGCCAAGTAGTACCTTGCTGTGCAGGAGAATTACAGCCTGGGAGCTCCCCTGGGCGCCACCCGCTGCCTCTGTACCTCCGGTCTGAGTCCTGAGCCCATGGGAGGTCACTGCTTCCCTCTGCAAGGATGCTTGCTGCCTCTGGGCCGGCCGCAGGCTGGGTTGGGGATCCTCCCCAGCCGGGGAAACCTTCAGGAAGACTGACCCACCCCCTCCTGGCTCCTGTCAACTACCCCTGGACATGCCCCCAAGGCAACAAGGACACTGATCTTGTCCAGCGCCCACCCAGGTGCTTCCTGGCAAAGAGAAGCCCTGTCACACTGGGACGAGTTAGGGAGACGGGGCACATGGCAGAGGCGGGAGTCTTAGCGACAGAGAACAGGTACCGTGGAGCCCACTTATTTCGACAGCCAGCTCACCTAGGCCAGCAGGGGAGGTTGAGTTGCCTAATCAGATGATGGAAAAAGCAGCAGGTTGGAGCACTCCTGGCCAAGCTTTATGGCATGTTCCTGGGCCTGCAGACGCACTGAGCGGACTTGGTCAGCCAACAGACCTTAGAAACATTTTCTCAACCCCAGTGCAACGAAGCCGACGACATCTCAGGACTATCCAAGCCACTCAAGTAGCGCCCTGAGAACATTTTTCCCTATATAGGGGTCTCTAAGGTGTCGAAGGGACAGTCTGCCATCTCCGGGAGTCTGACAGCAAGGAGAGCCCCACCCACCTGCCTCCCCACCCTAATCAGAGAGCCTCATGGAGTCGGCACGCACAGGACACCCAATACAGCTCCAGGCTCCTGGCTTTGGCCATCCTGGGAGTGAGTCAGTGGATGGAAGATCTTTCTCTGTAAATCTGCCTTCCCAATAAAAATAAACACATCTTGGGCCCAGCAAGGTAGCTTAGTGGCTAAAGTCCTTGCCTTGCACACATCAGGATCCCATATGGGCACCGGTTTGTGTCCCGGTGGCCCCTCTTCCATCCAGCTCCCTGCTTGTAGCCTAGGAAAGCAGAGGAGGATGGTCCAAAGTCTTGGGACCTGTACTTGACTCCAGCCCAGCCCGCCACCCCTTCCCACCATGGTCTTACCACCTGGCACCTGCCCACCACTGCTTCCTTGTGCCCTGTGGTTGTTTTCTGGTTGCACATGCTCACCTTAAGGACCTGTCAGCTTCCAGTGGCCGGAGTTATTAGCTGGGCTCTGGGAGGGTGTGACATAAGCCTGCCCAGTGCCAGGTCCCCTTGTCAACAAGGCAGCCTGAGTCGGGGCCTGCCAGGAGGAGAGCCTGGGCCTCCCCTGAGAACCCATCAACAGCCTGGCCCTTTCTGCACTGCCTCCTCCCCGCCGCTGTGCCAACTGCTGCTTTCTGTGCCTGGCATTGGGAGGGGGGCCAGGGCTGGAGTCCTGCCAAAGAGCTGACCGCCTCTCCCCACAGCCTGGCTGCAGTAGCACTGCCCAGTGGGGACAGGGCCACTGTCCTTCTCACCCTCCCTGACTGTGAGCCTGGCTTCCCACAGGTGCCCAATGCCTACCACATCTGCTGCGACCTCTCACCTAGCGGCCTTGGCCTTGAGTGCAGGGCCTGGAGGCTCCAGTCCAGCTCCTGCTGTGAAGTCTCAGGGGCTGGCCTGGGTACTGGCCTCCTACCCATGGGGACCTCTCCACCCACAGCTGGCCCTGCCATGGCTGCCCTGGCAGTCTGACTGGCACCTGTCCCCTGTCCAGGGCCTGCCCCTGTGGACACAGCTGCCACATATGCAGGGACTGTGTCTCCTAGGATGGTTCGCAGAACCAGGTGGTCCCTGGGGAACTGGCCCACCCCCAACCCTGACTCTCGTGCTCACCAGTGGGAACTGCAGCCCAACATGGGAATGCCCATGGTTCTCCTACCAGACGCACTCCCAGCCCCGGATCTTGTGCCTACCAGAGGGTCCTACGGTCCAGTCTGACATGACCCAGCCTGACAGCACCCCCTGCTGGTAGTTGCCAGTGGGTGTTGCAACCCAGCCCAACCTGGCCTGTCCCTAGTCCCAGCTCTCATGCCCACCAGTGGAAGCAGCTGCCCAGCAAGGGAATCCCTGAAGTTCCTCCATCAGGCTTACTCTCAGTCCTGGCTCCTATGTGTGGGCCCTTTAGTGGACTTTCCCAAAGCCCTGGGGGCCAAAACCACTTTCCCTGCCCCAGGAGTTTGACGATGACCATGATGATAGCAGCAACGGAGCTGGTGCAATGGGGCGGCAGGGTAAGCTGCCAGCTGCAATGGTTACAACCTCTGTAGAGTGCCAGTCCAGTCCCGGTGGCTCCGCCTCCATCCAGCTCTCTGCGTGTGTGCATAGCAGGGCACGGACTATGTGTGCCCACTGGGAGACTGGAAGATGCCCCTGGCTCCTGGCCGCAGCTGGCTGCAGCCCTTGTCTCATCCTCTGCCTCAAGGCCCAGCAGACTGTGGGCTCCGAGGGCGGAGGGGCCCAGGCATGAGGGCACACAGGGGTCTGGTAACTGGCCAGTGAGGTCATGGCTATGACCTCACGTCCTGGCTCTCAGGGTCCCGCTGGCGAGCCGATGCCACCTCCTCACACAGGGAAGCCCCGCGCCTGGGTTCTCAGCTCCAGCAGGGCTGGCTCCCAGGGCACCCGGGGTGGGCTAGCTGCCTAGCCAGGGGCCAGCCCAGCAGGAGCCATGGGCCCACCTGCACTTTATTTCTGAAGTGGGCACTCTTACCCTCCTCTCCGGGCCTGATGGGGGCTGGCAGGAAGCAGGAGCCAACCACTCTGGGCTGATGGTGGACCACCTCCTGACCTCAGACCGCGCACTCTGGTGGTGCCAGGGTGAGCACTGATGCCAGCTGGTAGACATAGCAGAACTGAAGCAGGGGAAAATCCAGGACCCAAACCCCACCTCCAGGCAGGGAGAGGTCCAGGCCGCTGGTGACTTGGATGGACTGAGTGGAAGGTCATGACCTCCCCAGGCAAGGGTCCTGGGGCACAAATTTGGCTGTGTCTAACCACGCAGGCCTTTGTGTTCCGAGGGCTGCCCAGGGAGCAGAAGGGAACGGTGGGGGGGAGGGGCTCAGTGGCAACAAAGCTAGGTTGGGGTGGGAGCTGCCTCAGGTACATGCACGCCTGCACTTCCTGTCCTGTGCCACTGGAGGCCAAGGTCATGGTGACACTTCCGACTCTTGACCCAGGATGGTTCCCACACCCTGGAGAAAAGAATTTGAAACCTGCCACCCCGGTGTCCAGAGGACGCCCTCCTGCCAGCAAGCGGCAGTCCGGGACCCTGAGGGGCCGGCCCGTGCCCAGGGATCACTGCCCCCTCCCCGCCCCGTCCCACCCTGAACCGGGAGTTGCACAGGAAACAGCAGGCCTGGGAATTTGGGAGGAAGCGGGCTTGTGTTCTTTCAAAAGGATTAGTCACCCATATGTGCAACCCTGTGTCGCCCTGAGACAGGCTCTGTAGGCACTGAATTGGCGCCTGCCAGGAGGGGCGCCCCTGCAGCTAGAACAAGTGCCCCCTGCGGGCCTCACAGAGCAGCACAAGGACCCCACCCAGCACTCTGCTCCACTCAGCCCGGGGGCGGGGGGCTGGGTGCTGCCGCTTGGGTAATGCCCAGAGAACTCAGCAAGGGCTCAGCCTGGGTGGGGATAGGGGAGAGCACCCCTGTGTGGGGCTGCACCTCCCTCACTGCGTCAAGCTTGGGGAGGTTGCTGTAGCCTCAGGGTGACAGCCCAGGACAGCAGGTGGCTGTGCCCGTCCACTCAGTGGTGTGAACCTGCTCCCCGTGCCCACGCCCACGTCCTCCTGCCCAAGTTTCAGAGCTGCCCAGGTGCACTCTGGCCGGGAGTGGGGCTGTGAAACATAGCAAAGATCTCCGCAGAGCCATCTGACCACCAAGCTGTGGTCACTGTTCTTGGGGTCAAGTTCTTTGAGATCTGAGATTTGGTTCCAGGAACAGCAGACACGGGTGTGCTCTGACCCAGGGAACAGCTGGGCGCAGGTAGAACAGGGCGGACGTGGCAGGCATGGTTCTCGTGCCCCGCTGAGGGGTGCAGGAAGGGGACTGGGGGATTGCTCTGAACAAGCTCACCCCCAGAAGACCCCGGCGGTCCCCTGCTGGAATGGCCCTCAAGTTCCTGGGTGTCCAAACCTGACCCCTGCCCCGCAGGTGTAGATGGTGGATGGGTAGCAGGAAGATTCTGGGGTCCACGGGAACAGTGTTGACAGTCGGGCTGCTGGGAAAGGCTGGTGGTTGTGACCAGCATCCAGACCCTAGCCCTCCAGGGGCCCGGGGCTTTGCTGGGCTGCAGCTGTTCCCTGTCCAAGGCAGGGCATGACCATGTCTGCGTGCCCACTGCATGCTGAACTTTGGCCCCCACTACAGACCTGCCGGGGGCGCAATGGTGGGGTGCTGGGTGAAGGGCTGGTGCGGGTTCAATGGTGGGGTGCTGGGTGAAGGGCTGGTGCGGGTTCAATGGTGGGGTGCTGGGTGAAGGCCAAGGCTGAGGTCTCAGGTTCCTGCGGCTGGGGGCTGGCTCCGGGGCAGGAAGGGTAGGCTGTGTAGAAGCCAGGGAGTCAACCCTCCAGACGGACAGGATTCCGGGACCCCAAAACTCCTCACGGGGGGCACCAGAACAGGGACACAGCACAAAGGAACAGCAGCACAGGCCCAAAGGACTGGTGGCTAGGGTACATTTTGAAAGGAACCTTCCTAAAGGTATTTTTCAGCTCCCAGGCGTGAGCTCCAGGTGGCCTACCAGGCAGGCCCTCTAGCCCAGCTTTACCAGTTAAAAGCGATTTTACACAAAATAAGGTGTCAGAGACAATTGCCACTGGGCACGGGTCCCAAACTCCATCCTGCAACTGAAGGCAGAATTAATGATTAAACCTTGAGCAGTCAGTGCCAAGCGCCAAGCACAGAAGCAACACAGAAAGGTGCCCCGAGGTTCCTGGTGGGGCCCTGCCACCTGCCAAGCCGCACCCCACAGGAGGTACTCCCACCCAGCAAGGAGGGGCAGTCCTGCTCCCCAGGAAAGCCAAATACTGTTAGCTTCCAGTGCCCAAGAACAGGCAGCCCATTGTTGGCCACCGCTGCGACCCAGGTGGCCAAACTCAAGGTCAACGCTGAAGCCCAGGGAGGTGAGAGTGGGAGTCTGGGCTACCCCCCACTGCCCTGGGAAGGGACTGGCAGGGAGCAGCGCAGGCTGCAGCCATGTGCCACGTGCGGTGTGGGTAGGCACCAGGCAAGGGAACCATGTGTTCGCTTTTGTTCTAGACATTGACTTACTATTTGAAAGGCAGAGTTACAGAGAGAGGAGGGTTCACTCCTCAAATGACCACAATGGCCAGAGCTGGGCCAGTCAGAAGCTGGGACCAAGGAGCTCTTCCGGTCTTTCACGCGAATGCAGCGTCGCTAGGCTTTGGGCCGTCCTCCACTGCTTTCCCAGGCCACAGGCAGGGAGCTGGATGGGCAGTGGAGCAGCCGGGATTAGAACTGGCACCAAATGGGATGTGGACACCACAGGCCGTAGCTTTGCCTGCTGGAACACAGCGCTGGAACCCGGAAAATGTGTCCTCAGGAAGAGATGGGTCCCAGCAGCTGTACTCTGCAGCCACGCCTGCTCCTCCCTCAGCCTCCCCGTCTGTGGGGCAGGGACAGGTCACCACAGGGCTGTGCCGGTGAGCCATACCCAGGCCTGATGTGGCACCTGGCACACAGCTCCACGTCACGGCAGATGCATGCATGTTACACGCTGATACCATAAGAACCTGTTCTGACCTCGGCCCCAGGTTGCTGTTTGCAGGGCAGATGTTGGACAATGTCCGTGTTCACGTTTGCGGGTGACCAGGCGGAGAACAGGCGGCAGGAGGCCGGGAGGCCAGTGGCAGGTCTGGTGGGCCCCGAAGGGGTCAGTGGTCAGCAGCAGTCTGCACATGCTTTGGCTGAGCAGCGTTTGTGTGACGTCACACACTCTGACCACTAGCAGTCCAGGGCACAAGCAGGGGCTGCAGCATGGCAAGAGTCTGCCTGAGCCCACTGCCATCCAGTCCCTCTGGCTGCACCCCGTCCCCAGCGGCAGCCTTTCTCTGTGGGTCTGCCTATTCTACACGTCCCACACAACATGTACACAACACATGCAGTTTCAAATATTTACTCATTTATTTCCACTTTACTTGAAAGGCATAAAGACACAGAGACCTTCCACGCACTGATTCACTCTCACGTGCCTGCAACAGTTGGGACTGAGCCAGGTCAAAGCCAGAAACTCGGGATCCCATTTGGGTCGGCAGCGCCCCGGGACTTGAGCCATCACCTGCCAGTGCATCAGCAGGAAGCTAGATGGGAAGCAGAGCAGACAGGCCTCAAGCCAGTCCCCTGACGTGGGACACCAGCATCCCAGGAGGGAGTTAGACCCCTGTGCCAGAATGCCCATCCTAGAAGTCACGTTGTTGAAAGGTTTTTTTTTTTTAAGTGTAAAGGTGTCTGAAAATATTTGAAGTTGACGCAATTTAGCTGTCTGCACCTTCTGCATTGAGGGGCCAATCGCATGAGAAATCTGAGGTCACAGAGAGAGGTGGAGTGAAGGTGGGAGCTGGAGGGGTGGGGGAGCCAGGCCCCAGAGACCAGACCTGGGGGATGCCAGGGTGCAGCGTGGGAAGGGACAGGGTGGCCTTGCATGGGGGACCCCAAGGGAGGGACGGGGTGGCCTTGTGTGGGGGACTCCGGGGGAGGCACGGGGTGGCCTTGTGTGTGGGGTGCAGCGTGGGAAGGGATGGGGTGACCTTGTGTGGGGGACTCCAGGGGCGGGACGGGGTGGCCTTGCGTCAGAGCTGCTGTTTGAGTCCCTTCGCTAGAGCCACTTGGGTAACAATGAGCTTTTTCAAGTCTCTGGACATCTCAGAAGCAAGAATGTGGAAACTGGATTCTACAGGGGCACGCAGCAAGATGGGGGGGTGCTGCCCCAGTACTGGTCTGACGTTCTGGGTGTCCTTTGCCTCCAGCCGCTTCTGCCATTAATTTTTGTTCCCCCTTGGGAGCTACGGGGGCTCAGGATAGGAAAGACTTGCCTGTTGCTAGGAACAGCTCTCCAAACCCTCAAAGTAGCTCTCCTGCAGGCTCTGCCTCCCTCTGTCTCAGCTGCCTTGTGGATAGCTGCTGTGATCCCTTCTGGCCAGGAAGGAATGGCCCTCTGGCAACTGCTAGAAACATTCATCCATCCCTCCACCCACCCATCTATCCATCCATCCACCCACCAACCTATTATCCATCCATCCATCCACCCACCAACCTATTATCCATCCATCCACCCATCCATCATCCATCCATCCATCATCCATCCATCCACTCACCCATCCATCCATCCATCCATCCTTCCATTCTTCCACGTACATGTGCATCCACTCATCCTGCAATCTGTCCACTCATTCACTCATCCACTCGGCTCTCAAACCATCTATCCAGCACTTGCTGCTGCTGCTGCTGTGGGCCTTACCCTGTAGGCTAGTGGTGACCCCATGGGGTAGAAGAGCTGGAGCAGAGGTTGGTCCTGGGTGTGGGGGAGCAGCAAGAATGGCGTGCTGCCTGGGCAGTCAGCAAGTGGTCTGTGGGCCTGGAAGGACAGGGTTATGGGCAGGGACTGGCTGACTCAACGCTCAGGTCAAGGTGGGTGTCGTGCCTCCCACAGTCACCGTTTCCAGGGCCTCCGACTTCAGGAATCCTCTGCAGGTGTGAGCCAAGTCTTGGGGCCCTGACAACTCGGGTCCAGGCCCAAGTTCACCTTCCTGAACCTCCCGCACATACCTGAACACACAGGAAGCCCTGCTGAGAGGCATGCGTGTGTAGGGGGACCGAGTTTGTGAAGTACAGGCACAGCTCTGGGTTTCCGGCACAGTCAAGAGCCTAAGCCCTGGCTTCATCACTGACCCCCCAGAGCAGTGGGCATGTGCCAGGAGCCCACCCCAGAGTGGGGGCTCCAGAGGGGGCCCCACGCTACTGTGCACAGCAGCCCTGGAGTACAGGGTACCCTTGGCATCTGGGGCTACGGGCCTTGTCCTGGACAAGTGCCACTTGGTCCCTCTGCTGCAAGCACCATCCAGGCCAGCTGGTAGGAACCTGTGCTTGCAGATGTCACCAATGACCCAGCTGTGGTTCTAGAAACTTCTTTTCCCATAACAAGAATCAGGAAAGGAGCCTGAGCAAGTGGCCCTTCCCTTCTGCAGGCCCCAGCCTGCCTTTCTATGGGCCCCATGCCCCAGTGCTGTGGCAGAGCCCTTCAAGGGTCCTGGACAGGAGCTGGGGCTGAGCTGGAGGCCATCACGGCCCAGACATGGCGGTGACGGCTAACAATGGCTGCCACACCAGGGTGGTCCAGCACTGCTTCCTACATGTCCGCCTGCAGACAGGGAGCACCGAAGACCACAGCCTCTCAGTCCTGGGGAGGCCCTGCCAGGCTGGGGCCAGCATGTGGCCAGCAGAACAGCCAGCCAGGCTACAGGATCAAACAGGGCCAGGCCCAGCCCACAGCTACCCCCACAACACCCCCTGGCCCCAGAAAGACCGGGGTCCCAGAGGCTGCCACGAAGAAATGCCCATGCCTGGGGACCCCTGCTCAGTGAGCAGCCCATGTTGGGGGGCCATGCCCAGGACATGCCCAGCAGGCTGTCAGAGCCGGGGCAGCCAGGGACTCACGTACCCTCAGAGGTGCAGCTGTAGGCGCTGGACAACAGGTGGGACGGTCACAAGGAGAGGGGACAGGGTACCACACAGACTGGGGTCAGAGGGCGGGCAGGTACTGGCAGGACTGGGCTGAGCCCCAGAGCAGGGACCCCACTGGTGAAGCCCCTCTAACTGATCCCTGGGTCTGGGTGGGAGCTGGGCATGGCAGTGGCTGGGAAGCCCATCACACTCTAAGCCCCACTGTCCATCCTCCAGGCTCTCTCCTCAGGCCAGACCACATCTGTGGCAGTCCCCCAAGGCCAAGCCAGGCAGGGAGTGCGAAAGCCAAACCAGCACAGCCTCCTCGCCACGCTCCACCCCTACTGGAGGCCAGAGTGTCCACAGGAGTCCACAGCCAAGAGTCAGCTTTGTGTTGGGCAAACCATGCTGGTGCCCCTGGGGTACCGCCCTGCCACCCATGCAGAGTTGGAACCCTGTAGCACCACACAGGTGTTAAGTCCCAGGGAAGGGTCCTGCCACCAGCAGGGAGGGCTGCTCAGCCTCCCAGCGACCAGAGAGAGTGGGGAGGGGAACTCCCCGCTGCCCTGACAGACGCCCCAAGCAGCCGTGTCCCCAGGATGCCCCATGCCCTGGCCTGTAATTGCAGCCTTCCGGAAGCCAGATCCCCACGGAGATCTGCCCAGGGCTGCCTCCGGGCTCTGCCCCATTTTGCTGTGTCCTCGGCCTGCCTGCGCCTCAGCCTCTATCCATCCGCAGGATGAGAGGGGCCGGAAGGTTCCCTGCTCCCTCTTTGCCCCACCCTGCACACGCCTGGGTGCCAGGCCCGGGTATGGCAGCAGGCTCACAGGTAGGAGTGGGCACAGAGCAACGAGGGACGTGGACGCTACCACATGTGACCTTGGGGCGGGGAAGGAGACTGAAGGCAGAGCCCGGGGTTGCTGTACCTTCCTAGGCCAGGGCATGGTGATGTCAGGGGTGGCAGCTTCCAGCAAGCCAGCATCCCCACTGGGGTGAAGCCCCAAAGCTGCAGAGGTGGGCAGGTGGCCATCTGCCCCGGCAGCTCATGGTAGGGTGGGCTGGGGCCCTGGCAGGCAGCATGCCCAGGCTGGGAGAGAAGCTAAAGGGAGAGTCCCAGTTCCTGTTCTTCTCCAGCCCACCCTGAGTGGGGCCAAGGCAGGTGCACGCTCAGAAGGATGCCACCCCCTGCAGCTGTAGATGGAAGGTGAGGGTGTGTGATTGGTGAGGACAGGGAGGCCTGGGCACGGAACTGCCTCTCAGACCACACACCCTACTTTGTCCACTTGTAAGCCCAAGTTCCCAGGCTGGCACCATCTGCAGCGCAAGTGCAAGTGGTCAGCCAAGGCCCAAAGGACGGTGGGGGACATGGGAGACAGGACCCCACCCCTAGGAAGCTCAGCCCCTGCACCTGCGGGGGGGTAAAGGTCAGGCAGTCTGCACCCGACCGGATGGTCTCTCCATGCCAGCAGGCCCCATGCCAGCTCCTGCCCCTCTTCCTGCCCAGCACTGCCTGGCACCATTCTCTGCAGGTCGCAGCCTGGCCGTGCCATCCCTGGGCAGAAAGCAGCTGGAGCGGAGGCTGCAGGGGCTTCGGGTGCCCCCTGCCCACACAACCTCAGGCCTTACTTTCCTCCCTTGTCAAGTGGGGCGGCGGCAGGGCTTGCTCCCCAGAACCACAGTGGAGGCAGGCTCCAGAGGCTTCCAGCAGCAGTAGCAAGGTCCCGGGTGGCAGCCAAGCCGCAGTCCCTCTGTGGACAGGTCCCGGGTGGCAGCCCAAGCCGCAGTCCCTCTGTGTTCTGCCGTGGGGTGGCTCCTTCCCCACGCTGTCATCTCCTGCCAAGCAGGCCTCCGTGCAGGGCAGGACCCGCCAACCTTGGGGAGTCACTTGCATGTCCCTGGGACATTGGCCAGCCAGGATGTCCCAGGAGCCTGTCAGCAACTCTGCCCCCTCCTTCCAATGGAGCCCCCAAGACAGCCTCTCTCCTTTATGGATGAGGGAGGCGGGCAGAGCTCCCAGAAGATCCAGTGCAGAAAAGCCAGTTCTGAGCTCCTGCCAACAGCCCTGAGAGCGCTTGGCAGGCGGCTGGGCCCCACCCCAAACGCCTGGTGAGGCCACACACTGCGGCTCTGGCAGGCAGCACTTGACAGGCTGGGCTGGCAGTGCCCACCTGCCATCCCAGATCAGGCACAGTGGTCAGCAACCTTGCTACTTGGCAGGGGTGTGACCTTAGGAAGTTGCTCGACCTCTCTGGTTCCATCCAGTCACCAGAAGGGGGTGGGGCACAATGGGATCTCTTTATCTGAGAGTCGTTAAGGGGGCCGCCCCATGGGTGCAGTGAAATGGCTCCATCGGCTAAATCCTCCACTTTCAAGCACCGGGATTCCATATGGGGGCCAGTTTGTGTCCTGGCTGCTTCACTTCCCATCCAGCTCCCTGCTTGTGGCCTGGGAAACAGTGAAGGATGGCCCAAAAAAGCCCTTGGGACCCTGCACCCACATGGGAGACCTAGGAGAGGCTCCTGGCTTCCAATCAGCAGAGCTCAAGCTGTAATAGCCACTTGGGGAGTGAACCAGTGGGTAGAAGAGCTTTCTGTCTCTTGCCAATAAAAACAAATACACCTTAAAAAAAGAAAATAAGGGGGAGGAAGTTGGCCAGAAAGCCGCCTGGGCCACAGGGAAAGCTGGCCCCCAAAGGGCTGGGCTGGGCTGGGGTATGTGGACAAGGGGATGCTGGAAGTGGCTTCCCAACAGTGCTGGGAGGAAGGAAGCAGTGCTGGGTTCTGCCCTGTCTTCATTTTGTGTTTCTTTACTTGAAAGGCAAAGAGCGCCCAGCACAATGGCAGAGGCTAGACCAGAACAAAGCTGGGTCTCCCACGCAGGTGGCAGGGACTCAAGGATTTGAGCCGGCACAGGGTCTGCACATGCAGGAAGCTGGAACGGGAAGTGGGAGCCAGGATGCAGACCCAGCACACAGGTGGGGTGGGGGGCAGGCCGGCAGACTGTTCTGGAACATGGTTTCATTGTGTATGTAGGGGTTAAAGTTTATTTTCGTTTATTTGAAAGGCTGTTACAGGTTGAGAGATCTTCTACCCACTGGTCCATTCCCTAAATAGCCACAATGGACTATGCTAGGTCCAAGCCAGGAGCCTCCTCCAGGTCTCCCGCATGGGCTCAGGGTCCCAAGGCCTTGGGCCATCCTCGACTGCTTTCCCAGGCCACAAGCAGGGAGCTGGATCAGAAGTGGAGCAGCTGGGACTTGAACCCGTGTTCATATGAGAAGCTGGTGCTACAGGCGGGGGCTCAACATGCTAGGCCTTGGTGCTGGACACTCTCTTTGAGGGAGAAGGGCAGCGGGAGGGCACCTGTCAGGCCCAAGGCTACGGAGACCCTCTGCTCACTTGGTGTGTCTGTGGAGCCTGCGGGTGCTCTGGGAAGCATTGTGCGAGGGTTGCAAGGCAGGCCTTGGTCTCTGTGCAGACGCAGAGGAAGGACGGTGGGGCAGGCCGGGGGGGGGGGGCAGCCTCCCACGAACACTAAGTGGCCCTGGCCTGGGGCCGACTCTGGGCCTGTGCTTTGTGCCTGCTGCCCTGAGACTGTCGGCGCTTCATGTTGGACTTTGGTGGGTATGGAAAAATCCTAGGGTGCAACAGGACCTGGGCATGGGCTGCATCCCACTGCCCAGGCCCTCTGGTTCTGGGCTCTCCTCTGTGGGCTGGGCACCCCAGGTTCCTGCAGGAGCACCATGTAAGACCCAGGGTGGTGGCTCTCCCACTCAGGGCTGGCTGCACCTGTGGGGGGTGGTGATTTGGCAGCATGTAGGTGATCTGGGATCTAAGTGGACCCCCCCCAGCAGCCATCAGAGCCTGCAGCTCATGTGCCCCACTGACCCCAGGGACAGGGAGGCTGCCAATGAAGGCTCCTTAGGAGCAGACCCAGGTCAGCAGGAGCCTGAGAGGGACTTCCCAGCCCCCTCGGGGGAGAGGTGAGAGTGAGGCCACAGGGGAGAGGAAGGGGTGGCTGGGGGTGGGGTGGCAGGTCTTGTCCTGCCTGTAGGCCCTGCAGGGGTCCTGGCTGGGAACTGTGAGCAGGTGGGACACCCCTCTGAGAAGTTCATGCCAGGGTCTGGTGCAGCGTGGACAGCTGGGAGAGTGGGCACGTGTCTAAGGTACCGCAAGAGTGCCAAGTTCCCGGCGGGGACGATGCCATCTAGGCTGTGGTGCCAGCAGTGGGGGTGATGGGAGATGACAGGATTTGGGGCGCTGTCCCCAGAGCAGATGCAGAGGTGGGGGTGCCACCTGCAGCAAGGTGCAAGGGGAGAGAGCTGAGCTGCAGCCACGCGTGGTTCCTAAGCAAAGATTCAGAACTACAGGCACCCACCCCTGCAGGTGGGCAGGTCTGGCTCCGTCCTGGGGGCCCACTGCCTC
The DNA here is from genome assembly GCF_030435755.1 of Ochotona princeps. Taxonomy (NCBI): domain Eukaryota; kingdom Metazoa; phylum Chordata; class Mammalia; order Lagomorpha; family Ochotonidae; genus Ochotona; species Ochotona princeps. Next base: position 792,936 of record NC_080857.1, read on the forward strand.
TTCTTGGGTCCACTCTGCTTCTGCTTCTGCTGTCCCCTCCCCTGGCTTCCTGCCTTCCTGTGATGAAGACCCCTGTGACGGCAGGAGGGGACCCCACACGGTGCCTCACCTAGGAATTCAAACCTCCAGGGTAAAGTGTCCTGCGAGGGCAAGCTAGCCCACGTGCCGGGAGGAGGGCCAGACCAGCCTCCGCAGCCAGCTGGCAGCCTGGCAATGGGTGGCAGGATGGAGCCGGTCTGGAGTGTTACCCCGGCAAACTGCCTGTCACAGTGAGCCCACGGTTTCAGACACTCAGCTCTCGTGCACCCATCCCATGAAGCCACTAAGATGTGGTCCGCCACGAAGATACAAATCCCAGCAGGTGCCGCGAGGCCCCATTTAAGGTAGGGGTGGGGGAACAGCCCAGGGTGACAGCAACTTGAGGGGAACCCACTCAGCGGGGTCCAGAGCTCCCACAGCACTCCCAGGGTGCTGTGATTATGAAGTAAAACTTCCTCAAACATCTCGTCTCATGGGGCAGGTGTGTGGTGCCATGGTTAGACGCTGCTGGCTCTGCTCACTTCCCATTCCAGAGCGCCTGCTTTGCGCCCCACCTAGCTTCCTGCTAGTGCACATGCTGGGAGGTGGCAAGCCACCACTGCGGTGCTTGGGCTCTGGCCGCCCTTGTGGGAGACCAGTGTGAGTTCCAGGCTCCTGGTGTCGCCTGCCCAGCCCTGGCTGCTTGCTGTGGGCCTTCTGAGCAGTGACAATGTGTAAAAGAGCCTGCCTTCAGTAATACACAAGTAACAGGCACTACAGGGAAGAGGGTCGGGGACCAACAGACTTTGGGGGGCGTTTGGACTTGGGCTTACTGAGGCAGAAACTGCCAGAAGTGAGCATTGTGCTGCATAGAATGACGAGTCCCTAGCACACACAGTGCAAGCACTCCCACAGGGAAGACACAGCTCCAATGTCTGTCCTGGACCCTCCCCATAACTCCTCCCCTGCCTGTGGGAAGGACCTCCAGCAATTCCCCCTGCTTGGTGGAAGCTGTTTGCCCAGGGACAGCAACTAGAAGCACAATGGAGGGTGGGCAGGTAGGCATGGGGACTGCCCAGCTGCTGGGTGGGCCATGAGAGGAGCTGGCAAGAACCAAGGTAAGGACAGGCAGGGGAAGCACAGAAGATGGGAGACTCGACTATGTGTGGCAGCACCAATCTGTGTGGCGCCACACGATGATTCTGGGTATCCTCTGGCCTTGTTCAATCAGCAAGAACAGATGGACGGATGGGCAGAGGGACGGACTGGTGGATGGATAGATGGGTGGGTGGCTGGGTGGCTGGGTGGATGGATGGATAGATGGATGGGTGGGTGGCTGGGTGGGTGGCTGGGTGGGGGGATGGAAAGGTTGGTGGATCTGAAGCCAGGAGCCAGGAGTATCCTCCAGGTCTCCCACGTGGCTGCAGAGGCCCAAGCATCTAAGCTGTCCCCCGCTGCTTTCCCAGGTGCCTCAGCAGGGAGTGGACGGAAGCAGAGCAGCCAGGACACGAAGTGGTGCCCATATGCATGCAGGCGCCACAGGCAGAGACTTAACCTGCCCCACAGTGGTCTGGCCCCTGAAGTGTTGCTAAGCCAATTCTAGACTTGGCAGTGGTTGGAATGCATCTGGAACGACCTGGACAGCTCTGTGGGAATCTTGGCTGCATGAGGTAATTTTTCAGCAACTAAGGAAATGGGCGTCCCCACGCCCCAGGCTCCTGCTGCGCCTCCCCTCTCTCTTTGACTGACAGGGAGACCCAAGGGCCTTACCTGTGGGCGCCTGTGACCAAGCACTGATCATGCTTCAGAAGCTGGAGGACGGCTGGGGGAGGGCACAGCAGGAAGCCTACGGGGCAGACAAGGTCGGCCCTGCTGGGCTTAGGCTGCCGGGCGGCCACAGGGTCAGCTGGGGGCTGCTGGCCAAGGCTGGGGCGTGCAGGCGGGGCAGCAGCTCCGCACTGCCCCACAGAGCCCGTCCTTTGCCAGGCTTCAGGGGCCAGCGGCCTTCTCTGCGACATTCAGACATCAGAGTCCCTGGGGTGAGGGACTCCTATCACTCAGTTACACTCCCATGGAGCCGCCCATGGGAGCGCGTCTCTGGCCACCAGCCTGGGAGGAGTTCGCAGCAGGAGCTTCTGTTCCCGTGCCGACCCTGCTGCCAACGTGTTTAAGCACCCCAAGGACAGGCGTACACTAGGTCTGCTGGCTAAGGGTGGCGAGACTCGCTCAGGCAGCAGCTACCACGTGCCACCGCCTGCACCCTCCCTCCTAGCCCCCGGGCAGGTACCAGGAGCCCTTCCGCCTCCCAAGAAGAGATGCGCGCACGACAGCCTGAGACCGCGCAGCGGCGGCGCGGAGCCCATGGGTGCGGGGCCGGCGGTGAGTCCCGGGTCGCACCAGGACAGGCCAGGCTGCGCGCTCGGAACCACCCGGCCCGCGGCTCCCGGGGGCGCACGGCAGCCGGTGCGTCAGGGCGCAGCCCGGGTGCGGGCTCGGCCGTCCGCTCGCCACACCCGCAAGCGGCTGGGTCCGGGCGGCACCGGCGCGGGCAACTGTCCCCTGCGGGCCTCCAGCAGTCCGCAGCCCGCCGCCCCTCCCCGCGCAGCCCGCCTCCCGCAGCCCGCAGCCCCGCGCGGCCCTGGCACGGGGACGCCCGCGCGCTCCTCCCCCGCCCGCGGGAGCGCGCCCGCACCTGGCGGCCCCGCCCCCGCGCCGCCCCCGCGCCGCCCAGCCAATGGCAAGCCGCGCCGGCGCCGTGCGGGGCGACGCGCGGGGCGGGGCCCGGGCAGGGAGGCCGGCGGGCGGCGGGCGCGGCCTCGGCGGAGAGCAGCGGGCGAGGCGCTCAGGCCGGCGAGGCCGGCGGCCGGGCGTGCGGCCTGCGAGGCGGCGGGGCGTCGCCGGCGTCCTGTCAGGCGGCCGAGGCCGCCACCGCGGACCGCGCCACGATGATGCCGGTGGGTGCGGCGGCGGCGGGGTCGCCCGGGGCCGGCGGGCGGGCGGGGGCGGCGCTGTCAGCGGGCCGGCCGGGCGGCTCGCGCTCCCACGCTCGGCCCCGCGTCCCCGGCGCCCGGGCCCGTCGCGGGGGGCCGGCCTTTGTCCTTCGGGGAGGGCAGCGGCCGTGGGGCGGCCGGAGCCTGGCGTGCGTGGGCAGGGCCCGCAGCCCACGCGCGTCCCGATCCCGCGCTCGGCGGCCGGCTGCGGCTCCGGGGCCGCGCCCGGGGCGGGAGTGCCCGCGGCCCCTGCCCGCTGCCCGCCTGCCCACGCGGGGGGATCGCCGCCCCTGCCGCCGCTGGGCTCGTGTGCGGCTTCGGCCCGCCGGGTGGGGCCAGCGGCTGGGTGACCTTGAGCAGGCCTGGCGGCCCCACGCCGCGCTGGACGCCGGCTGCCCCGGTGCAGGAGGCGGCGTCCTTCCCGTGTGGTGCCCTGCTGGGCGCGGTGTCCGGCGCCGGGCTGCAGGTCCGAGCTGGGCGCGGGCTGTCCCGGTGCAGGCGTGTGGTGCCCCGCTGGGCGCGGGTTTGGGGTTTTCCTTCCCGGAAGGAAGTTTGGCAATGCGTGTTCACCCTGACGACTCTGGATGCTTCGTTTGAAAGCAGGTGTGGGGCAGCCTGGCACCGCTTCTGCATGTTAGGCCAGGGGGGAGTCTGTCATTCGGCTCCCTGCTGGGTCTGAGAGGATGCGCCGTCCTCCCTGGCTCTGAGCCTAAACCAGGTGTCCGAGCGCGCCTTGTGGTGGTGGTCTTCACATCGTTGGTGTAGGGGTGTGGTGCAGGCCACAGAGGCAGTCTTAGGGCTTTTAGGCCCTCCTAAAAGTAGCTTAGAGTGTGAATGTTAATGTTTGTAGTATATCCCCATGGTATTGGTGTGGCTAAGTCACTGATGATTCCTGTCACTTGGTTTCCAGCCACAGTTCCTTGGCTGGTGGCCTCTGGCATGGACAGCATAGGGTCAGGGTTAGGGTAGTGCTGTTTGTCTGGAAATGAGCAGACAGTGTGTGGTGGCTGGGGTGATGTGTGGTGGCCTGGGGTTGCCTCCCTGCCAGATAATCAGTGTGTGGTGGCTGGGATCACCTGCTGGCCGGGCAGGCAGTGTGTGGTGGCCTGGGTGGCCTGGGTCGCCTCCCCCACCAGGAAAAGTGGACCCTGGCGCACAACTGTGAAGAGCAAACGGAACAGACTGGCCAGGCGCTTGCTAATACAATCAGGTCTTTGTAAAGTCTTCTGTTTGCTTGTCATACAAAGTTCCTTGACTTTCCACTTTTAAACAAAGTTATATTCTGGAGTTTTCCCTGGTGAAATAGCATTGCATTCTGGGAGCTGTAATCACTTGTTAATAGATGACATTTAAAAGAAATGTTTTCAGGGCTGATGTTGCAGTGTGGGGGGTTAAATTACCAGGCCAACAGCTCACATGGGCGCCAGTTCCAGTCCCGGCTGCTCCACTTCCGATCCAGCTCCCTGATAACGCAGCTGGGAAAGCAGTCGAGGGTGCCAAGTGCTTGGGCCCCTGAAGCCACGTGCGAGAGCCTGAGGAAGCGCCTGACATTAGCCTGGCCCTGCCGCGGCTCCTGTGGCCGCTTGGGGGTGAACCAGGAGGTGGAGGGGGGGATTGTGGAGAGAGTAACTTCTTAAGGGACTGGTTGGGCCTGAGGCCTGGGGCTCTGCGCTGCCAGGAGCAGTGGATGGCCGGTCCAAGCAGGGTGGCCGTTGGCTCGCTGGGAGAACTGTGCCAAAACAGGCCGCAGAGGGGTTGGGGGGCAAAGCTGAGCTCCTCCTGCTAGTCCAGGAGTGTCGGCCGCAGGCAGGGAGGCCCGGGCTGTTGGAGCCATGAGGGCGCCGTGTTTTGGTCATGGCAGTACCAGAGGAGGAGCAGTATGCCCAGGGACTCCGTTGGGTTCTGTCCTGGGAGCCCTTCTGGCACAGCCTTGGCAGGATTGTGTTGTGTTAATTTGTGTTCAGTATTTAGCTATGCTGGCGTATGACGCGTAGGTTAAACTGCCACTTGCACTATCAGCATCCGGTATGGGTGCCAGCTGGAGTCCTGGCTGCTGTGCTTCCCATCCAGCTCCTTGGCTCGTGTGCCTGGACCAGCAGTGGAAGATGGCCCAAGTGTTTGGGTCCTATATCCCATGGGAGACCTGAAGGAGCTCCAGGCTCCTGGTTTTAATCTGGTGCAGCCCAGGCTGTCAGGGCCATTTGGGGAGTGAGACAGTGAGTGGATGATCTAACACTGTCTTCAAATAAATAACTAAGCATTTTAAAAAGTTTTAAAAGACTCTCTGTCTCTCCTCCTCTCTGCATATCTGACTTTACAATAAAAATAAATAAATCTTTAAAAATATATGTTTTTAGAGACTTACCTAGTTTTATTGGAAAGGCAAATTTACAGAGGACAGACTGAAAGCTCTTACATCTGCTGCCAATTGGCTGAAGTGGCCAGAGCTCTTGCCAGTCCAATGCCAGGAGCCAGGAGCTTCCTCTGTATCTCCCGCGTGGGTGCAGGGTCCCAAGGCTTTGGGCTGTCCTCGACTGCTTTTCCAGGCCACAAGCAGGGAGCTGGATGGGAAGCAGGGTAGCTGGGACTTGAAAATGGCGCCTGTATGGGATGTCAGTACATAGGGTAGGAGGGATAGCCTGCTACGCTATGGCACCAACACCCCCAGAAACGTTTTAAAGTACTGAAATGGGGCTGTAGTTGATGGAACACTGAGCCAGAAATAAAGATACTCTTTCTAAGCTGAATACAAATAAGGAGATTTTTTCTGAATTTCACTTGTTTAAATGTGACCTCCTGGGCCCAGCACAATGGCCTAGTGGTGGAATCCTCACTTTGCAAGCACTGGGATGCTATGTGGGTTCTGGTTCCTGTCCTAGCTGTTCCATTTCCCATCCAGCTCCCCGCTTGTGGCCTGGGAAAGCATCAGAAGACGGCCCAGAGTCTTCCAGGTCTCCCTGAACTCACATGGGAGACCTGCAGGAAGCGCCTGGCTTCAGATTGGCTCAGCTGTGGCCATTGCGACCACTTTGGGAGTGGGCTTGGTGGGGACGTGGCCCCGCGCCGTGGGCTTAGTGGGGACGTGGCCCCACACTGTGGGCTTGGTGGTTCTGTTTGTGGCAATGAGGCATTCTAGAGGTGCTAACCAGAATCTGGCTAGTTCCCACCCACCCCTGCTGGTCTTGAGTTAAGGAGAATCTGATGAGGAGTGAGTGTTTTCCCCACTGAGACCTTGGAGGCGACGTGTGTGTCCTTCCTTGCTCAGCAGGTGCTGTGCTGTGAGTAGCCTGTGCTGGCCCCTGTCTCAGCAGTCCCCGGAGCTTCACAGTTACCCTGTGTCAGTGTGGCCAGGCTGGCTGTCACCAGGCAGGAGGTGTGTGTTGGCACACTCGGGACCAGTGTCTTAGCAAAAGTGCAGCAGGATTTTGGTGTCTTGAAGTGTGGTTACTTCACAGCGGCAGGCTGCAGGGCTTGGGGAGGGCCCGAGCACACCCTGTTGTGCCACTTTGAGGCTTGACACTTTTGCTCTACTTCCCGCAGAGACGGGTGCCTGACGGGTGCCCGTTGGCACAGGGGAGCACAGGCTGCCACGCAAGACGAAGGGCTGTGTTAAGACAGATGACCGACGGATGCCCATCGGCACTGGGGAGCGCAGGCTGCCACACAGGACGAAGGGCTGCACAACGTGGCTGTGTTCCTGAAGACCCCGGAGGGTGTTCGACGTGGGGTGGACCTTTCAGCGCAGGTCTCAGGGGGCGTAACTGCTGGGGCAGGGAAAATGCCGGCTGATGTTTTGGCAGGGTCATGGTTTGTGCCAGACCTCGTGCCCTTGTTGAGGCTGCGTGGCCAGAGGAGCCAGGGGAGGCCTGTGGGTCTGGGGCATTGGGAGGGGAAGATGGAGGAGGTGATCTTGGAAAGCTGGGGGCGGGGGGGCAAGGCAGGAGGTCATAGAGCGTGCTGCAGGCTGTTACAAGGCGGCTGAAGGAGCGGCCGAGCTCTGCTGGGTGCCAGGCCCCGCACTGCCCCGTAGCAGGTACTGCCTGCTGGGCCTCTGTGGCAGATCCCGGCCTCAGGTGGAGTCAGGTCCTGGTAGTGGAGGAGGAGGAGTGGGTGGAGGAGTGCGCTAGGGCTGCCTGGCGCAGAGTGAGTGCTCCCACCCTCCCTAGTGTGCCTTCTGGCTACTTGTCGTAGTTTCCGTTTTACCAAAGTGGGAGACAGTGTGTGGGTAGTAACTCCACCCCCGGCTCAGTCCCTGTGTGCCCACAGCACCCAAGGCTGGGTCAGGCCACACCAGGAACCCAGGGCGGACTCCGGGTCTGTGTGTGGTAGGAGTCTGAGATCTCACTGAGCACCTACTACCTGCCAGTCTGCCCTGGGTCAGGAAGCTGGCACTGGGAGCAGGGCAAGGACTTGAACTCAGGGCCCGGGGATGGGGAGGAAGTGGCTCAAATGCTGGCTGAGTGCCTTTGCTCAGCCTTCAGTATTCACGCTGAGACTGGGGGCTGGCACTCAGTGTATTCTGTTGTTGGTGGTGGTGGTTTTTAAGGATTACTTATTTATTTACTTATTGGGAAGGCAGATCACATTTATAAAGGGAAGGAGAAACAGAGATTTTGCAACTGCAGATTCACTCCCCAAATGCCTGCTATGACCGGAGCTGAGCCGATCAGGAGCCAGGAGCCTCTTCCGGGTCTCCCACACAGGTGCAGGGTCCCAGGGCCTTGGGCTGTCCTCGACTGCTTTTCCAGGCCACAAGCAGGGAGCTGGGTGGAAGCAGGGCTGCTGGGACACAGCTGTGTTCACTGGGGAGTCCAGCATTGCAGGCTGCACTTTGCATCGAGTTATCTACCATCTAGGTCTGTATGGAACAAAGCTGGATGGAGCAGCTGGCCAGGCCTGACTTGGCCTGCAGGAGCCCAGGCCTGACTTGGCCTGCAGGAGCCCAGGCCTGACAACCTGCAGGAGCCCAGGCCTGACAACCTGCAGAAATCCAGGCCTGACAACCTGCAGGAACCCAGGCCTGACAACCTGCAGGAGCCCAGGCCTGACAACCTGCAGGTGCCCAGGCCTGACTTGGCCTGCAGGAGCCCAGGCCTGACAACCTGCAGGTGCCCAGGCCTGACTTGGCCTGCAGGAGCCCAGGCCTGACAACCTGCAGGAACCCAGGCCTGACTTGGCCTGCAGGAGCCCAGGCCTGACAACCTGCAGGAGCCCAGGCCTGATTTGGCCTGCAGGAGCCCAGGCCTGACAACCTGCAGGAGCCCAGGCCTGACTTGGCCTGCAGGAACCCAGGCCTGACTTGGCCTGCAGGAGCCCAGGCCTGACAACCTGCAGGAGCCCAGGCCTGATTTGGCCTGCAGGAGCCCAGGCCTGACAACCTGCAGGAGCCCAGGCCTGACTTGGCCTGCAGGAGCCCAGGCCTGACAACCTGCAGGAACCCAGGCCTGACTTGGCCTGCAGGAGCCCAGGCCTGACAACCTGCAGGAGCCCAGGCCTGACTTGGCCTGCAGGAGCCCCCACTGGGGTGGTGCAGTGGGGAGGAGGGCGGTGCTTGCATGAGCTTGTGCACGCACAGCCCAGAGTGTGAGAGAGCCAGGAAGGAAGTACGCCGGCTGGATCCCGAGATAACAGGCTGATTGCTTCAGCAGCCGGGCCTGCCCTTCCGTTAAGGCAGAGAACACTCCAGAAAGAGCAAGTGGAGGGATTGAGAGGGGAGCAGTGGCTTCTGCTCGGGCTGTGTTGGGTCTGAGCAGTCGGCAGTGTTCAACACGCGGCGGCTGTGTGTGTTCATTTATTTATTTTTGTTTGAAAGGCGGAAGTTTCCATCCACTGATTTAGTCTCCACATGGCCCCAACAATCATAGCAGGAGTGGCCTGAAGCCAGGGGCCTGGAGCATCCTCCTGCTCACCCTCGTAGGGGCCTAAGGACTTGAGCCACCCTCTGCTGCTTTCCCACACCGTAAGCAGGGAGTTGGATTGGAAATAGAGCAGTCGCGACTTGAACTGGTGTCCACATGGGATGCTGCTGCTGCAGGTGGAGGCTTAGCCTGACAGGCCGTGATAGGCTTGTTGTGTTGTGTTTCTGGCTGTGGGCTGCTACCTGGGCACCTGCCACTCGCCCCACGTGTCCCTCGTCCTCCAGGGCAGTGGCCAGGCTGCTTAGCCCCTTTGGGCATTGGGGATCTGGCATAGTTGCTGGGTGTTCTGTTTATGGAGGTGTTGGCAACTGGAATTGAGTGTGGCTCATGTTCAGCTCTGCCTGTTGAACTGGGTGGCAAACCAGTGTACAACAGTGATGTCATTCATGACCGGAGCATTCGTGGTGGAACTGGAAATGAGCAGTGTGCCTTGATGGCTTGGGATTAGCAGAGCAGATGACGCCAGGCCACGGAATGCGTGCTGGCTGTGTGGGACCTTGGTGCGGATGTGTCCTCTTCCCCTTGAGAGCAGTGGCAGTGCGCCTCCCGGGGCAGCTGAGCCGGCCCGCCCAGCTTGGGTCCGACAGAGTTGTTTCTGGGGCCTCAGCACGCCACCCTGTGTTCTGGGGCTCACTGCTCTGTGTGGCCCGGTGATCATGTGCCAGGGCCTGTGGCAGCCTGTGGAAGCAGGCGTCATCTGTTCCCACCCTTGGGACAGTGCAGGCCCCTGGCTGCCATTGCTGTCCGAGTGAACTTGAGCGGCAGGTGGAGAAGGGGCTGGGGTCTCCCTCGGCATGAAGTGTACATGAGGCCAGAGAGGGCGCCCGTGCCGCTGGCAGTCACCTGGGGCCGGGGGCTTGCCTGGCGTGTGTGGGAGTTTGAATTTGTTCCTGAGACAGATAGGAAACTGAAGGACTTTTTTATGGTAAAATATGCATAATATGAAATTTGTCCACTTAATTTCTTTGAGCAGCAGCAAGGCAGCTTCCCATCTGTTGGCTTGCTTCCTGAATGTCCTCATGACCAGAGCCAAGCTTCCGAGGCGAGGCTCAGAGCCGGAAATGCAGTCCAGGTCATCTTCCATGTGGGCAGCCAGGACCCAGCCGCTGGGGCCATCCCCTGCTGTGTCCCAGGGTGCACTGGCAGCAAGCTGGGATGAGGGGCCGGATGTGGGACCCGGACATTTTGAGTGGGATATGGGCTGTTAACTGCCAGGCTGAGTGACCCCTCATCTAGCTATGAACATGAAGATGGATCTGTTTGTTTGAAAGTGGAGTTAGAGGGAGAGACAAGGGAACTCTTCCATCTGCTGGTTCACTCCCCCACATGGCCGAAGTGCTGGGCCTGGGCCGTGCTGGAGGCAGGAGCCTGGGAGTCCATTTGCATCCCGGACATAAACGCAGGGCCCTAAGCCCTGGGGCTGGCCTCTGCTGCTTTTCCGGTCATTAACAGGTTGGAGTAGGGTGGCCTGGGCTTGACTCGGTGCCTGTATGGGATGCTGACATCAGGTGACGGCCTGCCCAACTGTACCAGGTACCAGCCCTGGAGGGTTTTTAAGCTGAGCTATAAAGTAAATTAACGTCAGAATGCTGGTCCCTTTCCTGGGGCTGAAATGGGTGTCTCAGTAGTCGTCAGAGAACCTGGGCGTTGGAGCTGCTGCCGTTTGCCGGCCTCACTCCCCGGCCTCTCCCCGTGTGTCCCGCAGCTCTGATTTCCCTCCAAGCCGCACCTGATGGTAGAGTGGCTGCAGGCGCAGCCTGAGGGAGCGGTCAGGGTGAGGTTTGTGGCTGGACAGGCTGACCCCAGTCGGCACCCAGGGTGTCACAATTACAGGTTGTGGATATGCGAGAGGTGGTAGTTAAGCTCCTCGTGGGGCGGAGTCATCAGGAGAGCAGGTAGCCCTGTGGTGCGGCAGCTGCAGTAGACGAGCTGTGCGGTGGAGATGTGGCAGGCGCGACCCTCGCAGCCAGCGAGGCGCGGGGGCAGGTCATCTGGGTGCTGTGCCTGCCCAGGCCCTCCAGAGTGGCACTTCAGTGTGTAGTTAATACTGAAGCATTAGTATACTAAGCAACACATGAGGGACCTCCAAACGTTCGTGTAAGGTGTTTTCATAGTAGGTACTCCCCAGGAACTTTTTAAAGGTTTAATTATTTGACAGAGAAAGAGAACACACACCCACTGTTCACTGCTCAGATGGCAGCAGCAGCAGCAGCAGGCGGAAGCTTCTTGCAGTTCTCCCTGTGCGTGGGGACGGTTCAGACACTCGCACCATTTCCTGGTATTTCCACATTGTGATCAAGGGGCTGGATCAGAAGTGGAGCTGCTGGGACTTGAACTGGAGTCTGTGTGAGCTGCTGGCCTTGCAGGCAGAGCCTTCACCGGCTGGTGCCTTTCCTGGGGCTGCTGAGAGCCAGTGCTGCTCTGGGCCCTCAGGCTGTGCTGGAGCCTGTGGGATGTGGGTGGTTAGGCCCAAGCCCTGCCCCTCTCATGGCCCAGGCGCCCTTGACCACATCCCAGGCTGTCAGTGGCCTCATGGGTAGTGGCCGTCATGCTGACAGTTTTGGATTTGGGCTCAACAAAGGGCTTAAGTAAATCAGTCTCAGCCTTCGGGAGGGTGTTCTCGTGAAGTGAGAACTTGTTGTTCTGCTTGGCTGGCGTCTGTGTGGAACGCCCCTGGAAAGGGTGCAGTGGGGTGAAGTGTGCCTGGACCGTCCGCTCTTGGTACTGTGCTGAGTTGCCTTAGCGGGAGGGGCGTTGTTTTTGTCTGTTTCTGATCTTGGGGGTCCCTCGGGGTGTCTTGTGTGTGGTAAGCACGTGCAAGATGCGGTGTCCTACCCCGAGCCTGCACAGCTGCCTGGTGGCCGGAGGACTTTGTCGTGAAACTGGGCCTGTGGGTGTGAGGAGACTGGGCAGTGTACTGTGGCCCACTGCGTTGTTTGCAGAGCTTCGTCTGCTGTGCTTTGTGCATAAGTAGAGAAGAGTGGTAACCCTGAGACCAGCACCCGAGAGGGAGAGCCAGTCTGCTCCGAAAGCTGTTGGGAGCAGGCACCTTGCGTCTCCTGGAGGGACCCCGTGGAAGCAGCCACTTCCTGGTTCCTTAGTGTCGGGGTGGTTCCGGCAGGCTCTTGGCCTCCTGTTTAGGAGAGATGGGGAGAGGGCCATGGAGTGAGCATAACAGTGGGGGCCTGCCCACCCTCCCGTTGCCACTTAGGGCTGGCATCCCCCTGCCAGCTCTCACATGGCTTGCCTGATAAGTCTTTGTGACCCCGGCCCTGTGTGGGACACTGGGCAGGTCTGGTCCAGGGGCAGTGCAGGTGTTGAGTGTGTGTGCCCAAGGTCAGGTGGGGCGCAAATTTGCCTGAATGAGTTGAGCAGGGACCCTGTGAGTGTGTCCAGTCCCTGTTCCACACAAGGTACAGGTTTGCTCTCTACTCTGGGCTTATGTCACACCGCAGTGTCTTGCCATAACATGACAACAAAACCAACCCAGGAGCCTGATGGTCTCTTTAGGAGCCGAGCCTCAGCTGGTGACAGTTTGTCCTTCCTGAGAGTGCTGGGCCACTGAGGCTTACAGGGACACAGGGGAGACGGGCCGTGGAGGGGGCATGATAGCAGGGGGGCTGCCCAAGCTTAGGGGACACAGCGGGGAGACGGGCCGTGGAGGGGGCATGGTAGTGGGGGGCACTCTGCTCAAGGCGGTTAAGTCAGGAGAGCTGAGCTCTGAGATTGGATTTCATGAAGAAACGAACTTGTGTGTTGTGCCAGGTTTGTTTTGTAATGTGACAGCTAATTGTCATTGGAGTCTTGGAGCCTTGCGGTAATGATAACATTGCAGGAACTTGTTTCTCGCCTTGGGCCTGGTGGTGGACGCTCTCGTGAGACGCCAGCACCTGCATCTGAAGGCTTGGGTGTGAGTCACAGCTTTGCTCTAAATTCCAGCCTGGTGCCAGTGCACACGCTGGGAGGCAGCTGGGGGCGGCTCCAGTGACGGGGTGCCTGCCAGCACCCCACAGTGTGGGTGCTCCCCGCTCCCGCCTGGCCATCATGGCCGTGTGGGGGTGTGCTCTCCACCTCGCTGTATCTGACAGAAATAAAGAGCGAAGGAAGGCACCAGGGGGCAGATGATGAGGTCGCAGCACCAAGCCCTGTGTTCGCTGTTGAGGTGGCGCCTGGCACACAGAGGGCAGGTTGTGCACAGGTGAAGTGAGGGCTGTCAGCCTTCAGGGGCGCGGGGATCACTTAGACCCTTGCTGGGTCCCCACCCACACGGTGCTGAGTGCTGTGTCCCACAGCCGCAGTGGTCTGTGCCATCTGTGCTGCCATGTCGGGCCATCCCCAGGAGCGGCTGCAGTACCCAGCACCAGGAGGCCCTCAGCAGGGTGGCTGGGGCAGCACGTGGCCCCACAAGCCACAGCTGCACCCTCAGCGCAGGCAGAAGTGGAGTCCGTTGGTGTGTGGAAGCCGCGAGTGGCCGTGTAGTGAGGAGACACGGAATGCCGAACGAGAGAGTGTGTTCGCTTGCACTGTGTGTCCTCCGGCGCTGGGCCCTGCAGCGGCTGACGGAGCCGCAGGCCGCGGCCGCCTGTCCCTGCCGTGTCCTGGCTCTGTGACCTACACTGTGTCTCCTTCCAACTCCCTTCCTCCTCCCTGCAGGAAGCTGGCGCGCTCTCAGAGGAGCACGATGCAACCGGGGAGTGAGGCGGAAGCGAATATTCTCTCACGTGAAAATACCCAATCACATTGTTAACTAAGAAAACAAACACCCACCCCCTGTTTCGTTGTGACCTGGTTGTAGAAAAGAAAAGCATTCTGCAAAGGTGTCGCAGGAGAGTATCCGCTATTGGAAGCATGATCACAAAGAACCTGAAAGAAAAGCATGTCCAGTCATTAGGGGACTCTTATTTTTTTTGCTGTTTAACTCGTAAACGCTTGTTAATTTATCACTTTCAACGTTGTGACTGGCACTGTGGTGCAGTGATTAAACTGCTGCTCCCAGACCCGTTAGTCCCACACGCATGCAGACGGGCACTGCAGCCTCGCCTGGCCTGGCCTGCCCCCCGGACCCTGGGCACGCGCATGCCGACAGGCGCTGCTGCCTGACAGGTGTGCCCACCCCTGGCGGATCCCAGCCTTCCTTTTCCAGGTCCAGCTGCCCACTGCTGTGCCCAGGAAGGCAGTGGACGGTGGCCTCAGTGGTGGGGTGCCTGTGTGGAGCTCTGGGGTTCATGCCTTCTGCCTGGTCCATTCTCCATTCACTTTGGGGAGGGAAACGGCAGATGGAAGATCGTATTTTCTGTCTTTCTCCCTGAGACACTGTTTCAAATAAATAGAGCTTTTTAAAAATGCATACTTTACTTTTCTGAAGATGCTTTTATGAGAAAGCAAGCCCAGGGAGTCGGGATGCAGCCGGTGGAGCTGCTGTTGGACTCCGGCACACAGACTGTTTGCTGGCAGTGCCCAGGGGCACAGAGGGGGGCTGCAGCACTGGGCTTCCCGATGCCCAGGAGACGTGGGCAGGAGGGGCCTGGGGCCTGGCTCAGCCCTTTGCAGGAGTGACCCAGGAGATGAAAAACCATTGTCCCTCTGCGTTTCACCACTCATTCCCCAGGGTTTCTGGCAGGACTTAAAGATACATCTGGAGGACATGTGACCCTAGGTCTCTCACTCTTAGAGCTGCTTTGGTCAGTGTGGAAGGGTGGCAGGCGGGGACGAGAGATGGGCTGGCCTTGCAGGGCCCCGGGGAGCTGAGGAGGCCTTCTCGCCCTCCTGTCTCGCCTGCCTTCTGCTGTGGTCTCTTGTGTCAGCTCTCTGCAGAGGACTCCTCAAAGCCTGGGAGGCCGTGTGCTTTGAGGGAACCAGTGCAAGCTTGGGAGCCGGTCAGACGAGCGTGCAGGCACTGTGGGGACTGGGATGGGAGCTCAGCATTTTCCAGATCCGGGCTTCTGTCTGGGAAGTGAAAGCCAGGGTTCCGGTTCCGGTTCCGGTTCCTTTGAGTCGCACGGCTGAGACCGGCACTTCTTTTCTAGCTCCTCAGATAAGAGAGGGAGGCAGCTCGGGGACCCTCAGGCGAAGGCGGGGTGGCTGTGCCCGGGGACACGGCGCTCCCCCTGGCAGTGCCCTGCGCCAGCGCCGGCTCCCCGCGCTCTCCTGAGCCCTTCCCCTTGCCGTATCCTCTCGGTCTATGCAGAGCAGCCGGAGCGAAGACCAAACCCAGAGGGCAAAATTGGCCATTTTTTTCTTCTTCTTCAAATGGGTTCTGTGTGAGCTTTTATTTTTTTTTAAACATTTGAATAGCAGAATCAGTCTCTCTCACACACACACTGAATGAGTCAACAAGAGAGAAAAAGATTTATTTTTTTAAAAGATTTATCTATTTTTCTTGTAAAGTTAGGTATATACAGAGAGGAGGAGAGACAGAGATATCTTCTGTCTGATGATTCACTCCCCAAGTGACCGCAGCGGCCGGTGCTGCGGCAATCCGAAGCCGGGAGCCCAGATCCTCTTCTGGGTCTCCCACGCAGGTGCAGGGTCCCAAGGCTTTGGGCTGTCCTCAGCTGCTTTCCCAGGCCACAAGCAGGGAGCTGGATGGGAAGCGGGGCTGCTGAGATTAGATCCCAGCGTGTTCAAGGTGAGGACTTTAGCTACTAGGCCACGGCGCTGGGCCCGAGATTTGTATGTCATTGAATAGTTCATTTCGCAAGTGGCTACAGCAGTTGGAGCTCTGTCTGGGTCTCCCAGGAAGACAGGAGGGGCCCACATGTGTGGCCCATCATTCACTGCCTCTTAGGTGCCTTAGGGAGCCAGATAGAGGTGTGGAGTAGCCGGGACTCAGACGGCGGTGCGACGAGGAGTGTAGGTATTACTGGATGCAGCACCCCTCCCTCAATCGTGGCATTAAGAAATACCTGATATATTTGAAAGACAGAACATGGGGTAGGGAGAGCCGGCAGGTGGCACCGCTGGTTCACTCCCTGAATGGCCTCGACAGCCGGGGCTGGACGAGTCTGAAGCCAGGGGCAGGGGCTCCTCCTGGTCTCCCACGTGGGTGGCAGAGACCCAGGTACCTGGGCTGCGATCAGCTGCCTTCTCAGGTGCGTTGGCAGAAAGCTGGGTGGGAGCGGAGCAGCCAGGACTGGAAAGTGTGATTGGGGTGCAGGTGTTGCAAGCCGTGGCTTCCTGCCGCTCGGCACCACGGTGCCAGCCCCAAGATGTGCTTAGCTCAGACTCCTCCGAGCAAAAACCCAGCTGGAAGCTTCCCTCTCATTTCTGACTCTTGTTAAGAGTTGGAGAGGAGAGACAGCATGCTGCAGTGTGAAATGTTTCATCTACCGGTTCACTTTCCGAATGGCAGAAATGGCCAGGGCTGGGCAGGCCGGCCCCAGGAGGCAGGAGCTTCTCAGGTCCTGCAGTGAGGGCAGGGGTTCAAGCACCCTGGCGGGGAGCTGTGTGGCAGGACAGCAGCCAGGCTCATAGGAGATGCTGCACACAGTGCTGTCTGGTCCTTGCTTTCCTGACCTTGGCTTCCAGTCACGGCCCAGCTGGACGTGGCGGCCGCAGTCTTGGCCGTGTGCCTTCTGCCCCAGGGCCTTGGTGCTAGCTTCCTGTTGGAGTGCTCTTACTTGGGCTCTGTCATTTCCTGCACAGAGGTGTTTTTCTAGCTTCCTTATTGAATACAAAGGGACTGCATACCCGTCCCCCTTTTCCGGCTTTGTTTTCCTCTGTGATGTGTGTGGCCGCCTGCTGTCCCTGCGCCAAGCAGTCTGGCGGGAACTCTGCGGAGGGGGCCCTGCGCTCTCCCCAGGTTCGGGTGGAGCCGAGGAGCACTCAGCTGGGTCAAGTGTGTTTCGCAGTCCAGCCGAGGGGCGGTAGGCCTGTGTGAGATGGGGAGGCCCCTGGGGCGTGGAGGTGGCTGCCCCCCCCTTCTCTGGGCACTCAGCTCCCTGATGTGACAGCCTGTGGACAGTCAGGCGTTCACCAGTCCTGGAGTGTGACAGTGCTCTGCTGTCCGAGTGGACCCCAGCCCCAGGACCAGGCCGGGTTCCCACGGGAGGTGAATTCCCGCGGGAAGGCACCAGTGGCTTCCGTGTGCTGTCCTTGCACGGGAATGTTTCGTCTGTTGACTGTCTTCACCTCTGACTGTCACAGTGACACTTAGTGGGCTCTTCCATAGTCGTGCCCACGGTGTTTTGCTTCTCAAAAGCGAGTGTATATTGCACGTATGCAGTGAGTTCTCTGTACCGGCGTGGCTTGACTGTGGTGTTGTCTTGCAGTTTCGGGGGAAGCGTGCTCTTTCCCTGTGGCTTTGGGGCCATGGTCAGTGCTGGCGGGTCAGAGCCTGGGAGTCAGACAGTCCCACGCCCATTCGCTCACATGTGCAGCTCTGCCCGGGGCCACCTGCTGCGGCTGCTGCTGTGCCTCCCAGTAGGCGGTTTGTGAGGGACACCTGGGACAGGCCGTTTGGGATTGAGTATCTTGTCACAAATGTCACTGTGATTTAAGGATTTAACTAGGCTCACTAATGGCAGCTTTTGAAAAGAAGAAACTTGGGTCTGTGTGTTGTATCGCAGATAGTCCTCATGAGCGTAACCGTGAAGATGGCATTCATATGGAAACATTTTTAAACTTCTAGATTGCACTTTTTTAAGGATTTATTAATTTTTTAATTACAAAGTCAGATATACAGAGAGGAGGAGAGATAGAGAGGAAGATCTTCCGTCCGATGATTCACTCCCCAAGTGAGCGAAACAGCCGGTGTTGTGCCGATCCAAAGCCAGGAACCAGGAACCTCTTCCGGGCCTCCCACGTGGGTGCAGGGTCCCAAAGCTTTGGGCCGTCCTTATCCTTGACTGCTTTCCCAGGCCACAAGCAGGGAGCTGGATGGGAAGTGGAGCTGCCGGGATTAGAACCGGCGCTCATATGGGATCCCAGCGTGTTGAAGGCAAGGAGTTTAGCCGCTAGGCCACCGTGCTGGGCCCTAGGTTGCACTTTTTAAAGTTAGTAGATTTAGGTGTCTTCTGTTGTTTAAAAGGGACCGAAGCAGGAGCGTGGACTGTGCATGCTGCAAGGGCCACGTCCCGGGGCCGTGTTCTGCTCTCCCAGGCAGGCATAATGACAGGGAGCTGGATCACAAGTGGGGCTCTGGGACTCGAGCCTGTGTCCACATGGGTGCCAGTCACGGGCGGTGGCTTAGTCAGCTGTACCTCGTGCTTCTGAGCTTCCACTTGTAATTCAGCATGGTTTTTGTTTGTTTTCAGATGAAGACATTTGCGTTTAATCTTCATTTTATTTTTAAAGATTTACATGGGGGAGAGAGAAGTTTTCATTTGTTGGGTAGTTGTTATTCGTAGTCGGGACTGGTTAGGGTCTGGGACCCAGGAGCTTCTTCCAGGATTGCTCCATGTGGGTGATGGTGGCCCAGGTGCTCGGGCCGCCCTCTGCTTTCCCCTGGCAGTGAGCTCAGAAGGGGAGCACCCACAGGTGTCGGTATCACGGGGCAGCTCATACTCTGTCGCCACAACACTGACCGTGAGTCTTCACTTGAAGAGGAAGAAGCGGAGAAGTGGAGACAGGAGAAGGTTGTGTTCTGTCTGCTCCCAGACGGGCAGCACAGCCCAGGCTGGGCCACGGCAAAGCAGGCCGCTCCATCCGGTTCCCCCATGTGCGTGCTCACAGCTGCTCTGCTGGCACACCCACGGATGTTAGTGGGGCTGCCGTGGATGCTGAGTAGCTGGGACAGGTGCCTGGTTTGTAAGCAGTGGCTGAGCCTGTCACACCAGCGGCAGCCCTGGCAGTAGGGCGTGGGTGCAGCAGTTACTGAACAGTGCAAACACTGGACTTTTTCTCCCAAGGAACTCACCTAATTAGGTGAGCATTTATCTGTGATACCCTTTGCGACGGCTCTTTTGTTGGCAGTCCTACCACGGCTCCTGTCATCAGTGTGTGAGTGTAGCTGCCACGGCCTGAGAACACACATGTGAGTAGCGCGGAGCAGTTCAGCTCCGGGGGCGGGAACCCATTACTCCTGCCTCTCCACAGATGGGGGTGTTTTGAGAACAGTAACAGTATTAACAACAAAGCAGAAACTGGACCCAGTGAGTGTGGAAAAACACACACTCGCTGTGGGCTGTGCCCTGCCTCTGTTTGCACACTCACTGTGGGCTGTGCCCTGCCTCTGTTTGCACACTCGCTGTGGGCTGTGCCCTCCCTCTGGTTGCACACTCGCTGTGGGCTGTGCCCTGCCTCTGTTTGCACACTCGCTGTGGGCTGTGCCCTCCCTCTGGTTGCACACATATCCTAATTTTGTCTTGGAGCACCATGGCATGGAGAGTCTTCACTGTTGTGTGTCTTTGGGCGTGATTCTGCAAACGTGGCCTTCAGGGATATGGCCGCTGATTATCTCTCTTTCCTACTGTTCCTGCTGGCACAAAGAGCAGTACTAAGTTTTTGGTGTTTAAAGATATTAAAAACGGGAATTGTACATATGGATGTATAGTGTTAAATATTTACAGCTTCCTTTTTATTAAAGATCTATTTGTTTTATTTGGAAGAATTAGAAGGAGAAAGAGAGAGCTGCTGATTCACTCCCAAGTGGCTGCAACAGCTGAGCTGGGGCCAGTAACTTCTTCCAGATCTCCCACGCGGGGGCAAGGACGCAAGGACTTGGGTGGGCCGTTTTCCACTGCTTTCCCAGGCTGATGGCAAGGGGCTGCATCAGAAGCAGAACAGCTGGGAAGCTGGAGGGCAGACAAAGGGGTAATGTGCTGTGTCATGATGCTGGACCCTACAGTTGTTGCTGCACCCCCAGATCAGCCTGTTCCTGCTGCTAGTACCCCATCTGCCTTGCTCTGCCCCTGGCCGCCACGACCCACCTCTCACAGCCTCGTGCACTGTGGGCCTCTCAGCTGGGGGTCACACGGCATGCGGCCTGTTTGTAATGCAATGTTGGCTTTGTCCCTTTGTGGGTCCGGGCGCTCCCTCACATGGGAGCACCACCTGGGATTGGCCATTTATCCATTTGGGAGGTTTACATTTTTTTAATATAAATTAACCCATTTATTATTGCCGGAGTCCAGCTCCAGCCGAGAGTTCGGAGCTCGGGAAGGGTGCGTGGAGTCGGCGATAAAGAAAGACACAGACACTGACACTTGGTGCGTTCTTGCCTGTTCCCACCTGGGCTTACCCGTTCTCACCCGTTCTTGCCTGTTCCCACCTGGGCTTACCCGTTCTCACCCGTTCTTACATGATCCTGCACACAGCCCAAGAAAAGGCTGTCCTTTTTATTTACTCAGACACCTCACAAGCCTCTGCACAAGTAACTAATTATTTTGCTTTTTCTTCATGACTCAGGGGCGTGTACAGTCATTTGGCCACTCCGTCTGCACTTCAAGGCTAAGCAGGCATCTCAAAAGATAATTCTGAGCAAGCCATTATTCACTCTTTAACAGTAGCTATGGAGCAACAGCCAGGACTCCAAGGTCAAGGCACGTGCGATCATCCGCCAACCAGTACCACATTCTCATCACGTTTTTCACTTACACAAACCACCCATCATCTAACAGGAAAACAGGCCACAGGGGGAAAAAACCTCCAAAACAGAAATCCCAAACACAGAATTCCCCCCACAACTACAGACTCCACAATTCCATAAACAATGAGACAACAATCAAAAGCATCCTTCTCTAATGAAAGCATTCCCAGTTCCTTCAGTCAAAAGTCACAGAAGCAGCTAAAACAGTTATACTCTCCAGGCTCCAAAAAATTGCGAAGACAGGCTGGCCTTGGAGATGACAGCAGCCACACTCATTGCCATAGCAGCCTCAGCTCTCACTCCCATCACTTGCATTCCCGTGGGTCCACTGGGTGCTACCTGACTGGCCAGACCCTGGAAAGGAGGCAGATCCGCCTCACCTGTGACCTCCTGTCTTCCTGTTGCCTCCTGGCCTTGAACCAGCCACCATCTTAGGGCAGGGCATTCGTGCAGTGCTCCCAACATATTATAAGCTGTTGAGGTCTCCAAGGTGGCACCTCTGCTGGTCTTTCAACTCCTTCAGTCTTCTGATCGCAGACTTGACTGTGATGGCGGAAGTGGTGTTGTAGGTCCAGGCGCCCCCGGCCACCGTCTTCATGCAGGAGCCACAGTACCAGATGCCCACGGCGCGCCTCTTCATCTTGGTTTTGCCACCGAAGGAGCAGGTGTACTTGGTGTGCTCGCTGATTTCAATCTTCTTCACCATCTTCCAGAGGGAGCGCCATAGCGGGTCCTTCATTTACCCACAATCCCGAGCTTCTTGGTGTGTTTAGCCGTGTCGACGCCACCGAGGTCTGAGCCCAGAGAGCTGTTTCCATTTTTTTACTGTTACAAATAATGCTGCTAGGAACATTCATGTATAAACACATTTTAAGTTATCTTGGTAAAACAATGGAAAGATATTTCTTTTTTTTTTTTTTAAAGATTTATTCATTTTATTACAGCCAGATATACACAGAGGAGAAGAGACAGAGAGGAAGATCTTCCGTCCGATGTTTCACTCCCCAAGTGAGCCGCAACGGGCCGATGCGCGCCGATCCGAAGCCAGGAACCAGGAACCTCTTCCGGGTCTCCGACGCGGGTGCAGTGTCCCAATGCATTGGGCCGTCCTCAACTGCTTTCCCAGGCCACAAGCAGGGAGCTGGATGGGAAGTGGAGCTGCCGGGATTAGAACCGGCGCCCATATGGGATCCCGGGGTGTTCAAGGCGAGGACTTTAGCCGCTAGGCCACGCCTCCGGGCCCGAAAGATATTTCTTTAAAAATATATCCAATACAGGAATATATCTAGTTGAATTTTGCAAATCAATATATAGAAAGAAGTTTATTCTGGGCCCAGTATGCTAGCCTAGCAGCTAAAGTCCTCAACTTGCACGCGTGAGAATCCCATGTGGGTGCCGGGTTCTAATCCCTGTGGCACCACTTCCCATCCAGCTCCCTGCTTGTGGCTTGGGAAAGCAGTTGAGGATGGTCCAAAACCTTGGGACCCTGCACCTGTGTGTGAGACCTGGAAGAGGCTCCTGGCTCCTGGCTCCAGATCGGCACAGCACCGGCTGTTGCGCTCACTTGGGGAGTGAATCATCGGACGGAAGATCTTCTCTGTCTCTCCTCTCTGTATATCTGCCTTTCCAATAAAAGTAAATAAATCTTTAAAAAAAGAAGAAGTTTATTCTGAGAGTTGTTGACATATGTTAAGTTGAAAAGTCTGAGAAAATTCAGTTAAATGATTTATATCAGTTTATTTGAAGATCTTAACTGATAAACAAATAATGGCTGGACTCAGAGTTCTGGTTCTCATGTGCAATGATGAGAAAAAAACTGGCTTTCACTTTGCAAGTGAGAGATGTAATTCTTTTTTTTTTTGAAGATTTATTTATTTAGGGGTGTGAGCGTTGGGGGCCTCAGACACTGGATGTCTGAATGAAGTCAGCAGTTTGCAGCTGGGTTGACTGTGTTGCACATTCCTGTGGGGTTTGACAGTGAAGTTCACCAATGAGCTGGCCCCACCTGTCCGCGTCCCCGCCCTGCGAGCTGCTGCAAGCTGTGTGTGCCGGCCCCGTCGTGTTGCTCTGCCCAGGCTCTGCAGTAGCAGGGGGCGCCGGGCACCGGCTGCCGCGGCTCCCACTCAGCACTGTATGCTGAGCGTGTCTCCCTGTGTCTCTGGCCTGGATGGGTCATCGTGTTCGCTGGCGGGAATACTTGTCTGAAGGCCGCTCTGGGTCGGGCAGGTACAGCTGCTGTGAATACACGCAGGCGCATTGGTGTGGATGTCTCCTTGCGGTAACCGTAACGGAGCACATTTCTTGGTCTCAGGGTGGAAGTATATTCAGTTGTGTGAGAAACTGCCAGCTGACTTCCAACATTGCCATGCCAGTTGGCAACCCCACCAGCAGGTTGCTCTGCCCCACAGCTCTAGCATTTGGTGAAGTCATTGTTTTGGATTTGGCTTAATTGGTATACAGTGGCATCTCATTATTTCATTAAAGTATTTATGGGAGGAGCTGGTGCAGTGGCATGATGGGCTCACCCTCCCCTTGTGGTGCCAGCGTCCCATATGGGCATTGGTCCTGGTCCCGGTGCTCCACTTTTCCAATCCAGTTCCCTCTGACGTGCCTGGGAAAGCATGTCTCTGTACCCTGCGGAAGCCCAGATGCAGCTCTGGCCTTCAGGCCAGCCCAGTTCTGGCCATGTCACTTGGGGAGTGAAACATTGGGTGGAAGATTTTCTCTCTGTGTGTGTAGCTCTGCTTTTCAAATGAAAACAAATAGGGCCTAGCGCGGTAGCTTAGTGGGAGAAGTAATTTTGCACACACCAGGATCCCACATGGGTGCCGGGTTCTAATCCTGGCAGCCCTGCTTCCCGTCCAGCCCCCTGCTTGTAGCCTGGGAAAGCAGTTGAGGACAGTCCAAAGCCTGGGACCCTGCACCTGCGAGGGAGACCTGGAAGAGGCTCCTGGCTCCTGGCTTCAGATTAGCTCAGCTCCGACCATTGTGGTCACTTGGGGAGTGAATCAGCAGACAAAAGATCTTTCTCTGTGTGTATCTGCCTTTCCAATAAAATAAATAAATCTTTAAAGAATAAATAACTAGACAATATTTGAGAGATGGGGGAAGTGGAGCGGTCTCCTCCTGACTGAGCCAGTCTGCAGATGAGGGCAGGTGCTCTGACCGCCTGGTCTCGGCGGCCTAGGCCTCAGCAGCTGCCGCCCATCAGCAAGAAGGTGCCTCCTCCCGGGCCCTGGGCATCCCAGCTGTTGCCTTCAGGGTGCCAGATGTCTGCCTGTGCTGCTTAAGATCTATTTATTTTTATCAGAAAGGCCGATTTACAGAGAAAAAGAGAGACAGACAGAAAGATCTTCCATCCACAAACTCATTTCCCAAAAGGCTGCCACAGCCGGAGTTGAACTGAGCTGACCAGGAGCCAGGAGCAGCTTCTTGGTCTCCCACGTGGGTGCGGGGCCCAGGTGCTGGGCCGTCTTCCATTGCTTTTCCCAGGCCATTGGGGAACTGGGTCAGAAGTGGAGCCGTCGCAGCTCGGCGTGCTGAGCCCCTGCTGTTTGTCTGTTGCGTGGACTCCAGCGTGGTCGCAGCATGACCTCTGCGCTTGTAGTGTTCTGGAGTGGCCTTTGTCACCTCCGCAGCCTGGAGGCGTGCCACATCAGAGCATAAGGAGAGCCTCACCAAGTATGCCTTCCGGGGAGCTTCAAGAAGGTCGGTGGGGGCTTAGGGTCTGTTTTGTGTTTCCAGAAATGATGTGTTAGGGCTGGCCTTGTCGTGCAGTGGGCCAGGCTGTTGCCTGCCACCCTGCCATCCCTAGGGGTCCCAGTTCAGGTCCTGGCTGCTCCACTCCTGGCTCAGCTCCCAGCTAATTGTCCGGGAGGGCAGTGGAGGATGAGCCAAGTGTTTGGGCCCTTGAGCCCATGTGGAGACTCTGCGGGAGCGCTTGGCTTTGGTCTGCTTCTACCCTGGCAGCTGCCGTCACCTGGGGAGTGAACTAGCAGCCTCTCTCTCTCTGTGACACTGACTTGCAGATAAATAAATACATCCTGTTACCAGCTCACGTTAGTGGGAGGGAGACTGTAAATGCTGGAGTACATACTTTTACAGATAATCTAAAGCCAGCAGCCATACGGGACATCAGCACTACGCCTTATCTGCTTTGTTTTTGGTGGCACAGGCTGACGGACTCACACTGGTACCCGGTGGTGAGGGGTGTGCTGATGGACGCGCACTGGTGCCTGGTGGTGAGGGGTGCGCTGACGGACGCACGCTGGTGCCCGGTGTGCCCTTCCACGTTCAGTTGTGCATTACATAGTTAAAGCAGTGGTTTGAACCGCACAGAACTGATGTGCTGTTGTGGGTGTCATGTGGCAAGTGGTTAGGGCTGTGCTGCTTCAGATTCAGCCTCGCCTGTGTCCCGACAGGCAGGTGAATGTGTACTGGCAGGCTGACTTTCTGTTTGGTTGGGGGATTTTTCCCCCCTCCCGTCAGCATCCTAAGGGGAATTGTGGTTTTTGGAGTTAACAGCTTGGAGTCATCTTGCTAACAAGTTGAACCTGTTTCTCACCCCGCTGCCCTGCAGTGCCACCTGGTGGAAGGAAGGTGTGTGTGCAGGACTATGTCGGCCAATTTTTGGGAACTTTTTATTTCTCCCGGACATTGAGTCAGTGAGAGGAGGACAGGTTCCGGCTGTCCTGTCTCGTTGAGACCTTGGAGAGCCTCGGCAGGGTCTTCCCCTCATGGCTGCGAGCACCTGTTGTCCAGAGATGGGCACTGTGTCATTGGGCGGCGGGTCTCTGGCATGCCTGCCCTGTGCTGGGCCCTGGCAGCACAGCAGGCCCAAGTCTGGTGTGCATGGTGCTAGGCAGCTTCAAGCCAGGCAGTGATGGGATGGAGCTGTTTAGGTGGGCTAGACGGAGACCATCGGAACAGAGGCCTGGAGCGGTCAAGAGCACTGGCCACAGTGGGTTAGGGTTAGGCGTGGCTGGCTCTGCTGGAGGCAGCATGGCAGGGCCAGTGTGTCTGGATCAGGGGAGTGGCAGGGCTGTGCTCCGCTGGGCTCCTCGGACCGGGAAGCAACCTGGGGAAGGGGAGTGGACCCTTTGGGGCCCTTCCCTGACCTCCTGCCTGCAAGGTGCCCTTGGGTCCCAGAGGTCCAGCACCTGGTGTGCTGTGAGGCAGGCTGGGCCAGCTCTGCTCCTGTGTGGTGGCATGGGCGAGCCCCTGAGATGCACAGCCAGCCCTTGCTTGGCTGCCCCTGCCACACTCAGGTTTCTGAGACTTTAGTCCATTTTTAAAACTCTGTACTTGAGAGGCAGAGAGCTGTTCTGCAGGGCTGAGTGGAACCAGGAGGTGGGAGCTCGGGTGAGGCTGTACCACAATGTCCACGGCTTTGGGCCAGGGTTGTTAGCTCCTTGGGAACATGCTGGCATGTGAGGTGTGGGCATTTTAGTTGCGCAGATGTCATTCATGGGTGCCTTCTTGCCCCCTCTCTGAGCTGAGGTGCCCGCTGCCCATGTAGCCAGCACTGGGCTGTCCAGGAGCGGCTGTCAGCATGTTTTCTGGTGACTTGTAGTTCACAGTTTTGTCTAATACTGTTCTCTTTTGGGATTTTCCTCTGTGGACTTCAGAAGCAGCTTTCCTAGATCCAAAAGCTAATTGGGAAGGCATCTGCCCGGGGAGGGGGGCCTGTCGGGGAAGGGGGAGGGAGAGGGGGTCTGCTGGGGGGAAGGGGCTGCCGGGTGGGTGTCTGGAGGGAGGGCTGCCGGGTGGGTGTCTGGAGGGAGGGCTGCCGGGGGAGGGGGGCCTGTTGGGGGAGGGAGGGCTGCCAGGGGAGGGGGCCTGTTGGGGGAGGGAGGGCTGCTGGGGGAGGGGGGCTAGGGGAGGGAGGGCTGCCGGGGGAGGGGGGCTAGGGGAGGGAGGGCTGCCGGGGGAGGGAGGCTGGGGGGGGCTGCCGGGGAGGGGGCTAGGGGAGGGGGACTGCCGGGGAGGGGGCTAGGGGAGGGGGGCTAGGGGAGGGAGGGAGCTAAGGGAGGGAGGGCTGTGGGGAGGGGCGCTAGGGGAGGGAGGGCTGCCGGGGGGGCAGGTGGTGGCGTCACGGCTGAGTGATGAACTCGATGGTCGTGGTGACGTCCCTCAGATGATCCTCACCGTGTTCCTGAGCAACAATGAGCAGGTTCTCACCGAGGTCCCCATAACCCCAGAAACCACATGTCGGGACGTGGTGGAGTTCTGCAAGGAGCCTGGGGAAGGTGGCTGCCACCTGGCCGAGGTGTGGCGGGGCAACGGTAAGTCCGGCCCACCCCTGCCCCCACACTCTGAGCTGACCAGCACGCCCTGTGCAAGCCAGCTGCGCTCCCCGGGGACTAATTTCTCCATCTGAGTTTCTCTCCTTGAACCAAAGAGGAAAGCCCGGGCTCTGGCCAGGAAGGGGTTTGTCAGCCAGGTGTGTGCAGGCCAGTGGGGCAGCATAGCGTGGTGGTTGACCCACGGTCCTACAAGGGCCGGCCTGATGTGGGCAGCATGTGCTGGGGGGAGGA
Organism: Ochotona princeps; assembly: GCF_030435755.1. Classification (NCBI taxonomy): domain Eukaryota; kingdom Metazoa; phylum Chordata; class Mammalia; order Lagomorpha; family Ochotonidae; genus Ochotona; species Ochotona princeps. The sequence continues at coordinate 819,925 of NC_080857.1, forward strand.
CAGTGCACTGGTGTGAGGCTGAGCTGGCACAGTGAGGGCTGGAGACGGACGGCGCTGCGCCCTGGGGGTCAGGTGCTCGGGCCAGGTCTCCCTCGTTGCAGATACCTGTCCTGGGTGACGGCAGGTGCCCCTAGCAGGATGAGAGGAGGGACTCCTTCCTGCCGTGTGCTCGTCCCTCAGAGCCCGTGAGCCCAGATGAGAGAGAGGCTGCAGCAGCAGGGAAGCCGTGAGCCCGAGGGGTCGGAGCACTGGGCCGTCCTGCAGGGTCCTGCTGCAGGGGGACAGGTGGGGGAAACTGGGGGGATGCAGGAACGTGCTAGGACACTCACCTGCTGTCCCCAGGGCACCATAGTTCCATGAGATGATAGCGTTAGTGAGCTTACTGGATATGGTCCCTGGCGCCCTTCATGGAGAAGGAGAGTGGCATGCTTGGTAAATGCAGTGGCTGTGTCGGCTGTCGGCTGTGTCGGCTGTGTCTGCTGTCGGCTGTGTCGGCTGTCGGCTGTGTCGGCTGTTGGCTGTGTGCTTGCGTGGCTGGTGAGGGTGCTGGAGTGAGCTTTGCTCTAAGGAATATCTGGAGTGGGGTGTGCTGCGGCAGCATGGATTGGGCTGCTGTTTGGACGCCACACACATTGTTGCAGTGCTGGCTCCTGCACTACCCCCTTCCCCCGCCCGGTCCAGCTCACTGCTGCGTCCTGGCCCAGGGGGCACCGTGATGCCCAGCGTGCTGGGCCTCTGTCCTCCACTTGGAGACCTGCATGGAGTTTGTGGCTTGGGCCTGGCTCGCTCCCCTTCATCCCCTTCTGTGGCTGTGAAAGGCATTTCATGCCTGGGAGTCGGGCCTTTGCTCTTTGTGGGTGCTGGCACACAGCACTGTAGGCACAGTGTCCCAGTCCACCTTTTCATGTCGGATCACTACATGTGATGGTTTAATTGATTGATTCAAAAGGCAAAGGGACCATATCTTTCTCACGGAGATCAGCAGGCAGCTGGATCCCGAGTGGGGGCAGTCAGGACTTGAACTGGCACCCGTGGACTGCCAGGGTCCTGGGTGGACACTTAGCCTGATGAGCGACACTGTGACCCTTGGTGACTGGCTGGTCTGTTCAGCTGGCTCTCCTGAAGGCGGGAGGTGTGTGCCCTGTGCTGCACCTGCAGCAGGGTGGGCCTGCGGAACGCTCCTGCTGCGCGGGTTCCTGTTCATGTTCCTGCTTCTGTTGAAATGGGTTGAAGTTGAGCACTTGTAATACAGTGTTGTGTGTGCATGTACGAACGTGGAGGTGTCTGTGTCCTGTGGGCGCGAGTGGGCGTGGAGGTGTCTGTGTCCTGTGGGCGCGAGTGGGCGTGCAGCCATGGAGGTCTGTGTCCTGTGGGCGTGAGTGGCCGTGCAGCCATGGAGGTGTCTGTGTCCTGTGGGCGTGAGTGGGCGTGCAGCCATGGAGGTCTGTGTCCTGTGGGCGTGAGTGGGCGTGCAGCCATGGAGGTGTCTGTGTCCTGTAGGCACGAGTGGGCGTGCAGCCATGGAGGTCTGTGTCCTGTGGGCACTAGTGGGCATGCAGCCATGGAGGTGTCTGTGTCCTGTGGGCACGAGTGGGCGTGCAGCCATGGAGGTGCCTGTGTCCTGTGGGCGCGAGTGGGCGTGCAGCCATGGAGGTGCCTGTGTCCTGTGGGCACGAGTGGGCGTGCAGCCATGGAGGTGTCTGTGTCCTGTGGGCGCGAGTGGGCGTGCAGCCATGGAGGTGCCTGTGTCCTGTGGGCGTGAGTGGGCGTGCAGCCATGGAGGTGCCTGTGTCCTGTGGGCGTGAGTGGGCGTGCAGCCATGGAGGTCTGTGTCCTGTGGGCGTGAGTGGGCGTGCAGCCATGGAGGTCTGTGTCCTGTGGGCGTGAGTGGGCGTGCAGCCATGGAGGTCTGTGTCCTGTGGGCGTGAGTGGGCGTGCAGCCATGGAGGTGTCTGTGTCCTGTGGGTGTGAGTGGGCGTGCAGCCATGGAGGTCTGTGTCCTGTGGGCGTGAGTGGGCGTGCAGCCATGGAGGTGTCTGTGTCCTGTGGGTGTGAGTGGGCGTGCAGCCATGGAGGTGCCTGTGTCCTGTGGGTGTACAGTAGCCGGAGGCGTCTGTGTCTGCAGTGAGATGTCTTTCTCTCAGAACGTGCCATCCCGTTCGACCACCTGATGTGTGACCACCTGCACAAGTGGGGGCCGCGCAGGGAAGAGGTGAAGTTCTTCCTCCGCCACGAAGACTCCCCCGCTGAGAGCACCGAGCAAGGTAAATGGACAGCCTTCCTCACTGCTTTGCTTTTGCTGCAGAAGTGAACACCAGGCTGCTTTAGTCCCAGTGCCCCGTCCCTTTTACTCGTCGCCTGGCCCCTCGTACTGCAGTGCGGGTCTTCATGCTGCTGGCCACCAGGATTTCCTTCGGTCTGGGGCCTGGCCAAGCCGGGAGGGACACCGCACGGTCAGGAACAACTACTGAGGCGTGATGGGCTCTCAAAGGGACCGATCCGTGAGTGTGGACAGGCCTTCTAGGGGTCCCCCAAAGCACACAGGGGTGTGTATCGTGAAGGGAAGCCCCCAGGTCCCTGGCTCGCATTCCAAGTCATCACTGTTGCCTCCAGGGTTCGGAAGCAAGGCTGGATGTGAACTCTGGTGCTTGGGGTGCAGGTGTCCGGTCAGGCTGCTGCCCTGCGGAGCAAACTGCTCTCCCAGCCGTCAGTTTAAACAGCAAGTAGGGGCTGTCGGCCTGGGGTCCGCCCGCCAAGCAGAGTGGGGGTAGTAGAGACTGGTGGACTGCAGCTGCAGAAGGCCGGCCTGCCGACCTGCTGGGCGATGTGGCAGGAGTTGCCTGAGCCCTGCTAAGAGAGGCCCAGGACAGCAGGGAAGACAGCTGGCCACAGTCCAGAGCCAGGGCTGTGCCGGCCCCAGCTCATGCAGCCAAGTGCTGGGCCGAGCAGGAGGCTCTGTGCTGAGAGGTGGGCACAGCCTTGCCTGTGCTGCCAGCCGGCAGCCAGCCAGGAAGCCCCACGTGCCACTCTGCTGTGTCACTTCCCAGGAAGTGTTCTAAGGCTGCGCCTGGTTGTGACAAACGACTAAGGCACAGAGTGGCTGCTGGAGTATTACCCACGGCTCTGTGACTTCAGGCAGCTGTGCCCAGTGGCTGGTGGCAGAGGTCAGGCCTAGGGGGCTCCAGACTCAGCTCTGCCCTCTGTGCGGGAATGGGGCCCTTCCCCTCGGGCCAGTCCCTGCCAGGGAGGCAGGCGGGAGCACTGCTTGGCCTGAGGGCTTACTCGGCACTTCCTGGGCTATTCACAAAGCTGTGCCCTGCCTCTTGTCCCCTACCTCTTGTCCCCACGGGTGGGATGTGTCCACATGGGCAGGTGTAGAACATCGGGCAAGCTTGAGCACAGGGTTGTGTTGGAGGGGTGGGAGCTGTGAGGTGCCAGGGACTTGCCTTCCTTAAGCAGGGAGGGGCCGGTGCAGGAGGCACTGAGCACCAGCATTCCTGCCCAGCCCAGCCCGGGGCAACCTGCCCCTCTCCCCTCCCAGCTTGCCCCTCCCCTGTCCCCTGCGTGCCCCTCCCCTGCCTAAGCCATTTGCATTCTGTCCACCTCAGCTGGAGGAGAAGGTGGCTGAGGTTTGCCTGCCTGGCTGGCCCTTGCTTCTCCCCCTCCCCCAGTGTGCTGAGGCGGCCAAGTGCAGGGCGAGCAAGGCTTTACTTAAAGAAGGGAGCGTGTGAGTGCACGCTGTGTGTAGGGCTGCAGGACACAGCAGAGGGTGAGACAGCCCCGCCCTCGGGGAAGTTCAGAGCCGTCTCCTCTTGTGCTTGGGGACAGACCCTCTTGGCACAGTCAGGTGACCTGGGGACGCTCCCTGGCCAGCCGGCCGTGAAGGGCCCTGCAACCCAGATCTGCTGTGTGTATGGCCCCTCGGCGAGCCTCACCTCCCTGCCGTGCGCCCAGCAAAGGCTGCCCGCACCCTGCATGCCTGTCTGTGACCCCTGCTCCAAGGAGCCGGGTGAGAAGGCTTTCTGACCAGCGCATCATCATGCTAGGCCCTTTTCTTCAAAAAAGGAAAAATGCTTATTTATTTGGTTGAAAGGCAGAGTTATAAGAAAAGAAATGCGGTACCCTAGGATCCCATATGGGCGCCAGTTCTAATCCCGGCAGCTCCACTTCCCATCCAGCTCCCTGCTTGTGGCCTGGGAAAGCAGTGGAGGACGGCCCAAAGCCTTGGGACCCTGCACCCACATGGGAGACATGGAAGAGACTCCTGGCTTCAGATCGGCTCAGCTCCACCGTTGTGGCCCAGCAGATGGAAGATCTTTTTCTCTGTCTCCTCTCTGTATATCTGACTTTCCATTAAAATAAGTAAATCTTTTTTTAAAAAAAAAGGCACTTCGATGATAAGTTGACAAGTCAGTTTTGAGACTCAGGTAGAACGTGGAACGTTAAGACTCCAGTTAAACGCCTTCGGGCCGCGAGGCTCGTGTTTCCAGCCTGGCACCTCGCGCCGCATGTGGCACCAGGAGCAGCTGAGGGAGGAGCCGTCTTGGCCAGGCAGCTTCTCAATGCACTTGTTCCTTTGTCCCTTCAGGTGGCCGCCAGGCTCAGGAGCAGAGGGCTCAGAGGAGCGTCATGACTGTCCCTGGGGAAAAGCGCCCTGAAAATGGGGTAAGTGTAGGGTAGTGTGGGGTGTTCGGACGAGTGCTGTTGGAGTTCCTGTGGGTGGAAGAGCTTCATCCTGCAGCGTTGTGGACACAGATCCTGGCTGTCGCCCTCTGTGCCACAGCCCCTCCTGACCTGGGACTGAGGGTGACAGTGGCGGTCCTGTGGGAGCAGCTGGCCAGCTGAAGCCCAGGTACTGGACAGGCTGGCGGGCGTCTCAGTGCTAACCTCCCGATTCTTCTGTCAGCTTTGAAGGACGAGTGGGTGCTGCGGCCGTCTGCTGAGAGCGCCAGGGAGGGGAGGGGGGTCGCCCGCAGCTCGGGCATCTCGGGCGAGCACCGCTTCCAGTCCTGGCTGCCCGACTGCCTCACTGCCCCGCTGCTTCCAGCTCCCTGCTGGTGCCCCTGGGGAGGCAGCCGAGGGTGGCCAGGGGCGTGGGCACCCAGATGGAGCTCCTGGCTCCTGGTCCCAGACTGGCTGTCTCTCTGCTCTTTGAATAAACAGCAGTCTGGCACCAAAAAAAAAGTTGGCAGTAGAGAAGCAGTTCCCATTGTCCCTTTGGGTGGGCTGGGGGGGCGTCAGGAGAGGGCGTGGGGGCTCATGGATGGGGACGGTGAGCAGGAAGGGGAGCTGTAGTCCGGCTCTGCTCTCATGTTTCAGTAAAAACTTTCAAACAATTTGGAGTCTGGAGAACTAGTTGGCTTGGTTCTCTGGTCTGCTACGAGCTAGGCGTATCACCTTGGGCTGGTCACACACTTGCCCATGCCGGCTGGGCCCAAGGGGGCACAGTGGAGGCACAGGGAGCTCCCTGGTGTCACACCCCACTGCGGAGTGTCAGCAGGACCCCCTCAGTATTGGTGAGACGCCGGCCTGCTGACCTCTGGGTGACATGAGGACAGGACCCCCATACCCTCCTGCATCCCTGCTGGGCCAGCCTTCTGCTGGCAGGATGCCCTGGTCTGTTCGCAGACGTGGGCGGCCATGATGTGGAGGGCCCGGTGGTGAAGCTCTCGACCACCGCGAGGCCGTGTGCTAGTGCTGGGGCCACTTGAGCAGGAATACACTTCCTGGTTCTCTTTGCTTACGATCATCCTCATGCCCCCCGCCCCGCCTGCTCACTGGCTTGTCTGCTCTGCAGCGGAGCCCCGGGGAGAGCTGCTGAGTCCCTCCCCAGGGTGAGCAGCTGAGCCCCCAGCCCCATGGGGGCTGTCCCCCAGGCCTGTGTGGCCCCAGCAGGTTGGACACTGGAGGCAGGGCAGTACGTGCTCTGTCGCTGCGCTCAGAGTCCCCGTTTGGCTTCTGGGAGTTTTTGTCGTCTGAAACAACTCGCGAGCAGGTCATTGGATGGCACCTTGAAGCCCAGTGTGGGGGAGGGAAAGGGTCCTGACCGTCCCGCCCGAATCACAGGCTCACATGGCATGCGTCCCTCTGTTCCGTATAGAGCACAGCCCTGTTCCAGGAGAGGCTCAGGACACAGCCAGTCCTAGCAGCGCCCCACATCCTGTGCCTCTCCCCCACCATGTCCTCACTGTGAGGAGTGCCTGAGGGACTTCCTGCGCTGTGGGCCATGGGAAGGCCACACGCACCTTCCCGGCTCCTGCCGCAGTGTCCGGGGCCCTTCCAGCCTCGTGGTGGTGTGCCGTGCATGGGGCACTTTCTAAGAAGCCGGGCAGGCCCCAGCCTCCCTCCCCTGCCTGTCGAGGGTGAGAGCTGGGGTCCTCAGTGCCTCCTGTAGCCTCCTCAGGTCCTTGCTGGCAGACAGTGCGAGGGCACATGATCAGCAGGTGCAGGCGCCAGGTGGCTTGGGCTGCACAGTGCCAGCAGGCCTGCAGGGTAGTTAAAGCAGCGGCAGAGCCACTGCAGGAGGTGGAACCTGAGCGAAGCAGTGGGACTTGGGTCCCTGCGACAGCACTGGGGCCGCAGCCGGGGCGTCAGCGGGAGCTGGCCGGGCAGTACCTGTCTGAGCTGGGTTATGAAGCATGATTGGCGCGGGGGCTGGCAGCGTGAGCCGGGTCCCCATGGGAGCTTTCCGTTAGTCCTGGATGAGCTCGGACACGCTTTGTGTTGTGGTCATGCCGGAGCACTTCAGGGTTAGGGTAGAAGCAGCTAGCATGTGGCCCGGCATGTGGAGGGCTGAGCCCTGCAGTCCAGCTCTCTGCCAGCGTGCCCGGCCCTCAGCTCGCCTTGTAGCCACCTGGGGAGCCCACCAGTGGGTGGGAGAGCTGGCGTGGTTTGAACAGGTGTATCCCGAGGTATGTGTCATACACGTTACCTTGTGTTGCTGTGAAGGTGTGTGTTGTGTGTCTAGATACACGTGTGTGTGCGTTGCTGTGCCTGGGAAGCCTTAGTGGCTGGAGATCAGGCCTCCCCCGTAGGAACGTGGAGTCTTGGCAGTTGATGACTAGCTCTCTGGACTTTCCTTGTAGAAAAGACTTGTTTCACATGGAACTTTCTGGAATGTGGCCGTGGAGGGGCTTAGGTCTGGCCTAACCCTTGTTTCTGTGTGGCCTCTTCAGCTGGTTCTGAGCCAGGTTAATACAGGGCTGAGCAGCATGAGGGAGGCTCACAGATGCATGTGTCTGCCCGTGCACAGCACTCCCCTGTGTCCACCCGCGTGCAGCACCCCCGCACGGTGTCCACGTGGTCCGCCCGCGCGCAGCGCTCCCCCCGCACCGTGTTCGCCCCAGTGAAGCACCCCCTCCTGCACCTTGTCTGCCCACGCGCAGCAGCCCCTGCACTGTGTCCGCCGGCGCACAGCGCCCCTGCACCATGTCGGCCCGCGCGCAGCAGCCCGTGTCTGTGACAAGGCAGCAGGTAGATGGAGAAGGATGGTGCGCAAGCTGTGGCAGGGCTCACGGTTGGTTTGTTCAGGTTCGTGGTCGATAGCGTCTGTCCCTAGGCCCTGGGACTCGAGGCCAGGCCCCCAAGGATGCGAGGGACACCCTTTCCCTAAGGCACCTTATGTCAGGCTGCGAGTGAGCAGGGAGGGGCCCCAGAGGAACTGGTAGCCCCCCCACGATGCCATCCGCAAGCTGAGTTGGGGTCTCTCAGGTGCCCGGCCCCACCCCTCCCTGTTGTTCCTGGTTCAGGGTTGGCAGAAGGCCATCGTGTGCCCAGACACGGTGTGGAGAGCCTAGGGAGGGACGTGTGCCCTTGCGATCACAGGTTCCCATGAAAGACGGCAGGCAGCTGCACTGTGGCTGGCCGCAGCCAAGGGCCCCACCCCGGCTGTGCACAGAGCCCGGCTTGTAACCCGCACTGTTCTGAGGGTGCTGGGTGCCCAGCATGGCCTTGGTGCCCACTGCCCAAGCCCAGCACCCACCCCAGGCTTGTCGTGGTGCCAGGAGGGCAGAGTACAGTCCACCTCTGCTGGCCCTCCGAGGTGGACCCTGATGCAGGCCCCAGGCCAGGCGCGGCGGGGGGATGAGACACACAGTGCTCGTGTGTGGCAGCGCAGGTGTGTACCTGAAGGACACGTCAGGCTCCGAGGAGCACGGCAGTGAGACAGGGCGGCCTGTGGGAAGCCCCAGCCAGGCCTGGATCACAGGGCAGCGTTGGGCAGCATCTACATGCCCGCCTATTGCTGAGCCTGCCTGCCGCTTGCTGCCCTCAGAGTTCAGCGCTGAGACGCGGGTGTGTGGCGCACGGGGTTGGGGACTGGCGCCCAGGGCCATGCTGCGGCTGCTGTGCGTCCCTCAAGTTTTGGCAGCCCTGTTCTAAAGCACACGACGAGATGCCGTGCAGGTGGAGGCGTGTCCGGTGCAGTGCCTGGTGTGCGTGCTCAGCTCCAGGGCCTCCGAGGGGCCGCTTGGGGTGCTATCCAGCACAGGGTCGTGTGCTCAGCGAGTGGCGTCTGTCCCCTGCAGGCTGGAAATGCACGTGTTGAGCTCACCCTCTCGGAACTCCAGGACATGGCGGCCAGGCAGCAGCAGCAAATTGAGAACCAGCAGCAAATGCTGGTGGCCAAGGTCAGTCATGGGGCGGGGCAGGGCTGTCCCCAAGCAGCGCCCGCTGTAGGGCCACCACAGAGCTCTGCGTGGGCACTGCAGCCTCACAGAGCTGAGATGAGCGGCTCGGAGCACACTCAGGACCGCCCAGTAAAGTCTGGCCCGACGGGGTCCCTGCCGGCACCGCACTGGCTCGGGCTGAGCTGGCGTTGTTAGGGTGCCCATCTGTGGTTTGTCCAGATCGCATGCAGTCATTGTAGAATGACCAAACTGAGAAGCAGACCCAGGTGGCGGGTGGCCAGTGGCCCCTGCCTAGCACAAGCCGCAGCTGCCCTGGCAGTGCGTGGGCCTGAGGAGCTGCGCGTGGCTCGCAGCTTTGCAGGAGCAACCCTGAAGGAGCCTCAGAAGCAGTTCAGCCCGTGAATGAGCTGAGACGAGGCCGCGCAGCGCGATGTGATGTTGTGCTGTGTAATTTCCTGTCCAAATACAGATGCAAATATTGTTAGTGTTTTTAAAATTGACATCTTCAGTGATGTGGAACCCAAGTGAGTGGGAAGTCCACGGCAGCACCTCACGGGCTCACCCCGCGCTCTGGCTGGTTGGAGCCCTCCTCCTGGAGGTGTGTGTGCAGAGCACAGATGGGACCGTGCGCTGCACAGCATTCTCTCATGGGAAAGCTGGCAGTACTGCAGGGGCTGTAAACGCTTCGTGATTTTCTCACGAACCGCCCCGGCAGGGGCCAGCCTCCCCAGTGCGGGCCAGGGCGTGAGGAGGGGGTTCTGGGATGCCACTGCATGTGGGCAAGTGTGTCCCTGCTGGGTACACAGGAACGTGCAGGCTCGCCCCAACTCACACTCAGGTGCACCCCGTCTGATGTTTCATGGCACACACGGGTGGGTGCGTGTGTTGGAGTTCCTGGAGACGCACCTCCGTGTCCGTGTCGTGGCTGATCCTTGTGTTCTGTCTACTGTCAGGAGCAGCGGCTGCATTTTCTGAAGCAGCAGGAACGCCGCCAGCAGCAGGCTCTGTCTGAAAATGAAAAGCTGCAGAAGCTCAAAGAGCGAGTTGAAGCCCAGGAGAACAAGCTCAAGAAAATCCGAGCCATGCGTGGGCAGGTGGACTACAGCAAGCTCATGAACGGCAACCTGTGTAGGCAGCACGTCCACGTCGGGGACGGGCGGGTTCTGTGACGTGTCCACGTCGGGGACGGGCGGGTTCTGTGACGCAGCCCTGACCGTCTGTGGAGGCCCATGTCCGCGTTGGGGACAGGGATGGGCGGGTCCCACGATGCAGCCCTGGCCCTCTGTGGAGGGCTTCCCTTAGGCCAACCCACAGCTATTGGGCACTCAGTGCCCGTGTGGACAGCCTGCGGGGGCTCCGGAGGTGCGGGTGCGGGTCATGCCATCCACCTCCCGCTGACGGGCTGTGTTGTTGGCGTGGCAGCTGCTGAGATTGAGCGGTTTAGTGCCATGTTCCAGGAGAAGAAGCAGGAAGTGCAGACAGCAATTCTGAGGGTTGACCAGCTCAGTCAGCAGCTGGAAGACTTGAAGAAAGGCCGACTGAACGGCTTCCAGTCGCACAACGGCAAGCTGCCGGCCCCGGCCGCGGTGGAGCTGAAGAGGTTGTACCAGGAGCTGCAGGTGAGTGGGGGTGCCAGCGGCCTTGGGCATTGCCCTGCAGAGCGACCGCAGTGTGCCGGGGACCACCCGGGGCTTCCCTGCACTGGGGACTCTGTCCAGGTAAGAGAGTAGACTTGGGGCCCAGCTCTGAAGATGCCGCTCGTTACTGGCATCTCTGTCGAAGCGCCTGGTCCCGGCCCCCCGCCATGGCACACCATGGTGGCAGCCGGTGACGCCCCGTAGGACTCCACCTGGCCCAGCCCCGCCCGGAGACCCAAGGGCTGCAGTTGTGGGGTCATGGGTGGCACAGTCGCACCGCCTTGTCCCAGCATGGACCCACCATGCTCAGAGTCCTATCGTCCCCTCACTGGCAGTGGGCTCCCGGCCTCCCGGGCACCCAGCCACGGCAGCAGGGTTCTCTGTTGTACAGATCCGAAACCAGCTGAACCAGGAGCAGAACTCCAAGTTGCAGCAGCAGAAGGAGCTGCTGAGCAAGCGCACGGCGGAGGTGGCCATGATGGACCGGCGCATTGGCGAGCTGCGGGAGCGCCTCTATGGGAAGAAGGTCCAGGCACGTGGCAGACCATGCTGGGGTGGGCTGCGTCCAGGGAACCACTGGGGGGAAGGAGGTCCAGGCACGTGGCAGACCATGCTGGGGTGGGCTGCGTCCAGGGAACCACTGGGAGGAAGGAGGTCCAGGCACGTGGCAGACCATGCTGGGGTGGGCTGCGTCCAGGGAACCACTGGGGGGGAAGAAGGTCCAGGCACGTGGCAGACCATGCTGGGGTGGGCTGCGTCCAGGGAACCACTGGGAGGAAGGAGGTCCAGGCACGTGGCAGACCATGCTGGGGTGGGCTGCGTCCAGGGAACCACTGGGGGGAAGAAAGTTGGCTTTTGTGGGCAATTTTTATTTGTTTAAGATGTGTTTATTTGGAAGGTATAGGTACCTAGAGAGGGAGAAGACATCTTCCTTCTGCTGGCTCCCTTCCCAGAGAGCTGCAGCAGCCGGGCAGGGAGGCTCAAGCCAAGAACTACACCCTGGTCTCCCCCGTGGCTGCAGCGGCCTAAGCGCCCCCAGGCCAGGAGCAGGGTCAGAGTGGAGTAGCCCATCATCCCTGCCCTCCCCGAGTCGGGTCCTGCTGACTTGGGGCGTGTGCCAGAGTGCCTGCAGGGGCGAGGGGCTGCTCTGCACTGAGGGGCCCGAGCCAGCCAGGAGAGTGGGTCAGGTGGCCAGCTAGCAGGGACACTCGCCTCTCCCCTCCCCCTTTTCAGGGAAACAGTCTGAAGGACTCGTGAAGATGCCCCAGCTGGGCAGCTGGCATAGGGGCCCATGGTGTCACACATAACTGGGCCATCCTAACTCTGGTTTTTTCTGGTTTGCAGCTCAACCGTGTGAATGGCACATCATCGCCACAGTCACCCCTGAGCACATCTGGCAGGGTCGCTGCTGTAGGGCCCTACATCCAGGTCCCCAGTGCTGGGAGCTGCCCTGTGCCTGGGGACCCGGTCAAACCCCAGTCCCTCCCTGTGGCCGCCACTGCTGCCCACGGGCGGCCCAAGCCCGGTGAGTGAGCCTGGCTCGGAGGCTGCACCCCCCCACCCCGTGGCAACACGTGTCTGGAACGAGCGTGCTCTTCCAAGCCAAGGGGCTCCACTGGGTGCTTAGCAACCCCAGGAGCTGCCGGTGTGGCCTTCCAGTGGCACCCGTGGCCCAAGTCTGCTCACCAGACACAGGCCTGGCCGTGTGGGTTCTGCCTGCCTGCCTGAGTGCCAGCCCACTCGGCCTGCTGCTGTGGTTTCTACCCAGCAGGAATGGCGCACTGCAAGGGGTGGTTATGGCCACAGCACACTGCCATGGGGCACACAGTGCCAGGAGCTGTAACCCAAGGACCACCAGTCTGCTGTGCTCTGAGTGCCTGGTCCTGCTGGTGCTCCCCAGGCTTGCCAGGGACCCAGCAGAGGGAGGGCACCCTAACAGAGGCTGGCGCCCCACAGTGGCTTGGCTGTTAGGCTCCTGCCATGAGCCGCTGTGCGATCTTTCAGTTTCTGGTCTGCCAGTTTGCTGCCCTGATGGCGGCAGCTGCCGGCCGGATAAGCTGAGGCCAGGAGCTGAGCTAGCAGCTCTCCCTCCAGGGTGGCAGGCAGCCAAGTGCTGGAGCTGTTGCCATGGCCTCCCAGAGCCGAGGCCTGACCTCGGGCACTTGGCCGTGGGACGAGGTGCCCCAGGTTCCTCCTAGGCTCCCTGACAAATGCCTACCCATTCCACTTGGACTCTGTTCCTTTTTTAAAAGGAAGCAAACAAACAAAAAGAACTATTTGAAAGGCCAAGTGACGGAGAAAGTCCTCCGTGCTCTGGTTCACTCCCCGAAGCAGAGTAGCTCTTGCTGGGCCGGAGGAACTGGCCCTGCTCGGGAAGCTGGGACCCCAGGAGGCCCTCAGTGGGATGCAGTGTTCCCACGGCGCCTCAGCAGCAGCCCTGCGGGGTAGACTCTTCTCCTTCCGAGGTCAGGCGGTCAGCGACTGCCCTCTGACTCACGCCACAACCTGTGCAGCTCATGGCGTCTTCTGGAGCCTTTCTGTGCCCGCTGGGATGTGGAGCTGGGGCGGGAGGTCCCAGGGGGGTGTTCACCCCTGCCGTCCGCCATCCTGGTTCTGTCACGCAGATGACCCCAGCAGACCCAGAGCGAGTAGCACGTGGACAGTGTCAGACCTCGACGTTGGGCCGGGCGACTCCCCGAGGCGCTCAGCCAGCCCGGCACCGAACCGTATGTGGGCAGCCGGGCTGGGGCGCATGCGCTCCTGGGACACGGACCCAGTCGGCAATCTCGTTTTTCTGAACTGCCAAAGGTCTGCTCGCCCACTGCTTACGCCTGGCCCTGGGCACAGGTGTGCAGCTGGGCCTCGTGCCCACAGGCACAGCGTGGAAGTGGGATGGTTTTCATCTGCCCACGGCAAAGACGAGCACTGCTGGCCCTCTACTGGCCCAGCCCCCTTTGCAGTCTGGAAACCTCCGGGAGCAGCCCCGTGATTCCTCCGGGGGTGCAAGCTTGGGGCTGGCTGCTCCCTCCTGGTGGTGGGTTGTGGAACCACCGGGCCTCGAGCCGGGGAGCTCCCTCCCTCGTGATTCTGGGAGTGGCACGGATGAAGCTGAATCACTGTAGTCACCCCGTGGGCATGGAAGGCGGGGGAGGCCTGTGCGGGGGAGGCCCGTGCGGGGAGGCCTGTGTGGGGGAGGCCCGTGCGGGGAGGCCTGTGCGGGGAGGCCTGTGTGGGGGAGGCCCGTGCGGGGAGGCCTGTGCGGGGGAGGCCTGTGCCGGGCCTTGCCCTGCCCGTGGGCTGATGGCTTGCTGGGCCGCTTGCTGCTGGAGACGCCCCAGGCAGTGCTGGCTCTGCTGTTCCCAGAGCTCATTTCAACCCTGTCTTTGAAGCTCATGAGGGAAACTGGCCGACCCTGAAGCAGAACGCTGGCTCTACAGGGAAACCAGCCCCGATGGCCGGTGTAGATTGGAAGGACCCAGGTGTGGAGGGCGCTCCAAAGCAGGGCACCATTTCCAGCCAGCCCCTACCCCTGTCAGCGCTGGGAGCCCCTGAGAAGCTGGTGGGTACTTGTGCCCAGGGCCTTGGGGCATGCACGCCCTGCAGCTGGTCAGGGCAGCGTGCTGACCGCACTGTTTCTTCCCACACTCCTCCAGGGCATTGAGATCGGCAAGGCGCCGCCTCCTGTCCCAGGCGTGGGCAGGCAGCTGCCACCCGGCTACGGGGCATACCCTAGCCCTCCGCCCACAGCTCCAGCGCCAACAGGCTCCCTGGAGAGGAGGAAGGAGGGCAGCCTGCCCCGGGCTGGCACCAGCACTGCAGGGTGGCAGAAGCCAGTCTCGCTGCCTCCGACTGCCAGTGCACCCCTGCCGGGCTCCTCGCAGCAGATCCAACAGAGGATTTCTGTGCCACCCAGCCCTACATACCCGCCCACGGCCCCGCCTGCCTTCCCAGCTGGCGACGGCAAACCCGAGCTGCCCCTGACTGTGGCCATCAGGCCTTTCCTGGCCGATAAGGGGTCGAGGCCACAGTCGCCCAGGAAGGGCCCCCAGACTGTGAACTCCAGCTCCATCTATTCCGTGTACCTCCAGCAGGCCACGCCCCCCAAGAATTATCAGCCAGCTGCACACGGTGCCGGGAACAAAGCTGTGAAAGCAGGTGCGGGGGCCTCAGCTCCTGGGGAGGACAGCCACCCATGTGTCCCCGTGCTCTGGGCCACGAGCTTCTTAGAGCTCCCAAAATGTTCAGGCAAGCACAGGACGGGAGATGAGGCAGAAAAGGATGTGGGCCTGTCTGCTGGGTGCCCAGTTCCTGTGCATAGCCCTGAGGTGCCGTTCTTGTATGTCCCGAGCTTTGCTGTGGCTTCTGGGACTCCGAGGGGGCCTGGCTTCCCAGGCCCAGGGCTGGGTGGCGAGTGTATGGGTCAGGGAGGTAGGCATACCTTCCATCCAGGAAAAGCCCCACGTAGGGCCCCAACTGGAAGACCGGCCCGCCTCCCCACCTCAGAGGGAGGGGCCTGTGGGAGCACTTGGGGAGGGGTGCAGAGCGCTCAGTGCCGCCTTGGTGTCTCCCCCAGTGTATGGGAAGCCAGTGCTGCCGTCAGGGTCCACCTCGCCCTCCCCACTGCCATTTCTTCACGGGCCGCCAGGCACAGGTGCACCCGGAGCACAGCCCCTGCCGCCCCCGGAGTGCGTGGAGAAGGAGCCAGAGCCAGAGGCGCCTGTGTCCGCTGGGGAGGCTGGTGCTGTGGAGAGCCTGCCGAGGCCGCTGAGCCCCACCAAGCTCACACCCATCGTGCACTCGCCGCTGCGCTACCAGAGCGACACTGACCTGGAGGCCCTGCGCCGCAAGCTGGCCAACGCGCCCAGGCCGCTCAAGAAGCGCAGCTCCATCACGGAGCCTGAGGGCCCCGGCGGGCCCAACATCCAGAAGCTGCTATACCAGCGCTTCAACACGTTGGCCGGCGGGATGGAGGGTGCCCCGTTCTACCAGCCCAGCCCTTCGCAGGACTTCCTGGGCACCCTGGCTGATGTGGACAACGGCAACACCAATGCCAACGGCAACCTGGAGGAGCCCGGCCCGGCCAGGCCCACAGCCCCGCTCCCTGAGGAGCCCGCCCTGTCATCCGATGCCAACGACAACGAGTTACCTTCCCCGGAGCCCGAGGGGCTCATCTGCCCCCCAGCCATCCCCCCGACGGCAGAGCCGGCTGAGGATGACAACAACAACGTGGCCACAGCCCCCTCCATAGAGCGGGCCCCCAGCCCTGTGACCGAGGCCCTGTTCCCAGCTGAAGAGCAAGCGCCCGTCCCCCCTCAGCCCCCCGTCGTCCACCCGCCTGCAGCCTCCACGGTGGGTACCCGTGCCCTCCTGGTCATCATGCTGCCAGGCACAGGGGACCCAGGGCGTGAGGGAGTGCTGCTGGGACCTGCAGGACGGACCAGAGGTTGGGGACCAAGGCTCCCCCGGTGCGAGCTGTGGGTTGTGAGCACGGCTTCCTGCCAGGGGAGGGGGCATCACTGCCCTGTCCTGGGCTGCTGTGGGGGCGGCTGGCCCAGCGACAGTGGAGCCTGTTATTCTTGCCCGGTGGTCTGGGAAGCAGCAGGCTGCCCTTGCCCGCCATGGTCAGCACTCCCTCCTCCCCAACCACAGGGCAAGCGGACCAACCTGAAGAAGCCCAACTCGGAGCGCACTGGCCACGGGCTGCGTGTGCGCTTCAACCCCCTGGCCCTGCTCCTGGACGCGTCCCTGGAAGGGGAGTTCGACCTGGTTCAGAGGGTCATCTATGAGGTGAGCTGCGGGCCCCACACTGGTGCCCGGGTCTGGGCAGGCCCTCATGGGTCCCGTGTCCTGTGTCCTAGGTGGAGGACCCCAGCAAGCCCAACGACGAAGGCATCACCCCGCTACACAATGCTGTCTGTGCAGGCCACCACCACATCGTCAAGTTCCTGCTGGACTTCGGGGTCAACGTCAATGCCGCTGACAGCGATGGCTGGTGAGGGCAGGGCAGGGGTGGGCAGGGTGGGCAGGGGTGGGCGGGGTGGGCAGGGGTGGGCAGGGTGCACGGCCACGGGAGCACCAGTGCAGCTTTCCACTCTCCTCCCTTGGCGCCCAAGCGAGTGTCCCTGCCAGTCGTTGCCTTCCCCTCCCTTGTCCGCTCTGCCTGCAGGACCCCGCTGCACTGCGCCGCGTCCTGTAACAGTGTGCGCCTGTGCACGCAGCTGGTGGAGAGCGGCGCGGCCATCTTCGCGTCCACCATCAGCGACGTGGAGACGGCAGCAGACAAGTGCGAGGAGATGGAGGAGGGCTACCTGCAGTGCTCCCAGTTCCTCTACGGTGCGGGCGGGCGGGCGCAGGGCCGGGCGCTGAGGGGGTGTGCTCGGCGGCCACAAGCTGCTCATGCCAGACAGAGCCTGGGCACCTGCAGGGGCAGGGCCAGCTGAGGCTGCCGGGCGAGGCCCTCCAAGCCACTGGGCCCCGCAGGGCACACACCCGTGTGGTGGGGGGACCCGAGGGCCACCCTGGGGCGCCCCTGGCAGCCTGTGGCTGGCTGATCAGGGACTGTTCACCTCGGGCCCAGGCCACAGTGACGCAGCAGCCAGAACTGGGGCTCCCCCAGCTGAGCCCCCTGTGCTGTCTGGCCTCAGGTGTTCAGGAGAAGCTGGGCGTGATGAACAGGGGTGCAGTCTACGCCCTGTGGGACTACGAGGCCCAGAATAGCGACGAGCTGTCCTTTCACGAAGGGGACGCCCTCACCATCCTGAGGCGCAAGGACGAGAGTGAGACCGAGTGGTGGTGGGCTCGCTTCGGGGACCGGGAGGGCTACGTGCCCAAGAACCTGCTGGGGGTAAGCACACCTGAGGCCCGGGGGGACCCTGGCAAGGAAGGGAGGTGACAACCTGGCGGGCTGGCCGGACCCTGGTTTTAAGGGGGCAGGAAGAATCTTGGGGCGCCTAGTGTCCACTCTTGACACATCTCCACCTATCTGTACCCAGCTGTATCCGCGCATCAAGCCCCGGCAGCGGACGCTAGCCTGAAGCCTGCTGGAGGGCACAGCAGGGTCGCCAGCGAGGGCGGCATCCACTCTGCCACTAGCTGCTGGTGAGGCCTGGCCCCCACCAGCCCATAACTTGGAGAGACTGGAGTTTGCCAATTATTGTAAATCTAAATAAACACCCAGCTTTCCAACACCTCCCCGATCTGGCCCCATGGTAGGTGTTACCCCACTCCCTACCCCCAGAGTGCTGACTCCTGCCGTCACCAAAGGAGCCGTGGCCCCTGGCCACCCTACATGACCACCTGCGGCTGCCTGCACTGGCCCAGTGCCCCAGGACACTTCCGTCTCCTCTGGGCGCCCAAGCACAGCCAGGTGGGGGCCGGCCACAGGCGAAGGAGAGCAGAGCGGGGCCACCCCTCAGGCTGTCCCACCTTCTCTGTTCTGGCTGGCAGCGAGCAGGGTGCTGCTGCAGGCTGGTGTGCTTGTCCGGGCTTTTATATACCAAAAGTGGTTTTAGCTAGATGGTTTGAACCTACCAGAATGTGCTGGAATGCTCTTCCCATTAAACACAGGACCCAGGCTGTGTCTCCCTGTGAGTCTTGGGTATAGACCTCCTGTGTGCCGTCTGGCCCTGTGGCTGCACATTATGTTCTAGGAACAACCACAGCAGATGGAGGCGAGCCTGACCCGGGCTTTGCAAATGGATTTAATGGTAAAGCACCACACACAGGACACAGTGTGTGGGGAGGAGGAAGCTGACGCCGCTTCTGGAGCGAGGCAGCAGTGGCCCGTGTGGACACTGCTCGGGCTGGAGCCTCCTTGGAACCCTGGGAGCACACTGACTCCTGGGGCAGCCGGCGCAGCCCTGTGGTCCCGCCCAGGAGGCTGCGGCTCGTGTCACCCCGGAGTGCAGGCTTGGCTCACGTCGGGGTCACTGCTCCCGGGACTCATGCAGTAGTTTGGCGGCCTGTAGGGGGACTGGGCGTTACCTGGCAGGCATGCCCACTGCTACATCTGTCACGGCCCAGCCTGCGGCCAGGCACCCCCCACTCGGCCAGACAAGAGGAGCTGTTGCTTGGAGGCAAGAGCCCCCGCCGGCCATGATACCTTGTGCATGGCTGCCAGCCAGGCCACTGCCTGCCTCCTGCTGGCACTCGAGTCCTCCCCTGCCATCAGCGTCAGCTGGGTCACACACGCCTCTCCTGGCACCGTGTACTGCAGGGACATGCCTGTGGCCCGTGCGCTGGCTCCTGCAGGACAGGGCGGTACACGTGAATCCCTGGCCCTGAGAATGCCACAGGGCCCGAAGCCTGGGCAGACAGAGCCATGCCACTGCTCAGTCCATGAGAGGCTCAGGCGGGCATCCCCTGAATGCCACACACCCCCAGTGGGGCTGGCAAGAGCCTGGGGCCACTCCCACTGTAGCCACACACCTCGAGGTCAGAGGCCCCAGCCATGCCACGCTAAGGCCAGCAACCCCAGAAGCCACAACAACCTCGGATGCCACCAAGGCTGTGGCTGGGTGCTGCTTCCAGCAGCTGCCCAAGGATGGCCTGCCCGTGGCCTTGCCCACTGCCGTTCGAACTCAATGCCAGGAAGGAAAACGGCACTTTGAGAGCAGTCCTCAGTCACATGGGTCTGGGCGGAAGCCAGGGCTGGCGAGTGCAGGGCCGGAGCTGGCAGGCTCTGCAGGGACTCTGGCCACAGCAGGCCGGCCTGGGCTCCCCCACCTTGGAACCCCTGTGCTGCGACGGCCCCACTAGGCTGGGGGCAGGACAGGCCTCAGGCCCAGCTGGCAGTTCTAGTGCCAGGAAACACTGGGTAGAGTGGGGAGACAGGCTCCTGGAACCACCCACACTGGTGTGAACAGGCACACCGTGTCCACAGTCCATGGGCTGGCAGCACAGCTGGGGACAGCTGGGATACACGGAGGCCACAGCCGGAAGGGCTACGTGTCCAGGCTCAGGAAGAGACCACCTAAGGGGTCCCCGAGGCTGACCCTTCCTGGGCACCAGGCACCTTTAACCAGTGCCTGTGGGGCTGGGCAGCCACTGGGGCAGCACCGTGTGGCGAGAGGTACCTAGTGCTGCCAGCACCCTCCACCCCTCAGGCGGCACTCAGGCTCTATGCTCCCAAACATTGCACGGCGTCTCTGAAATCGCCCACGTGAGCTTCCCACGGGCAGCAGTGGAGGGTGAGCACAGTGTGCCGGGGAGGGCAGCGGGCAGCCCAGGAGGCCACGGTCGGGCGCCCTCTAGCCAGGAAGCTACCGAGACAGACAGCACTGGGGGTCCAGCACGCCCCTCGAGGGGCCGCGGCTCCGTCTGCTCACCTGGGGGGAAGCCTTCAGCGAGGGTCCGCACGGTGGACACGTGTGCAATCTCAACCTCACGGTGGCTGTCCCCGTCCAGCAGCAGGTACCTGCACACAAGGCCGGGCTCAGTAGGCACGGGGGCCACTGGTGGGCACCATGGGCACTGGCACCCACACTCACCTCTGGTTGCTGGACAGACGACAGACCATGGTTTCCGGCTTCTCTGAGTTTCCAAAAGTGACCAGGAAGGTGGCTCCTTGGGGACCAAGACACCATGAGGACGGGGTGGGGCTGCCTCCGTGCCCCGGCAGAGGCTGCCCGCCCAGGGGACTGGCTCACCGCTCAGCAGCACCTTGAGCTGCTTGTCGTAGAACTCGGCCTCCCTGTGGGAGACCAGGGCGCAGGCCGCGCACTGCCGCACGGGGTCCACGAAGCACATGCGGCGCAGCGGCACCTTCTGGCTGCAGCACCTGTCACAGAAGCACCTCCCGCAGCGACGGCAGTGGTGCTGGGGGGCAGGGCAGTGAGGCCCAGCCCCCCAGGGAGTGTTCCCCCCCGCTCAGGCCCAGCCCAGCTGTGCCCCACTGCCCCCGCTGCGGCCTCAGTTCACCTTCCTGGTGATGAAGTCAAACTTGATGTCGCACTGCATGCATCGTGGGCACTAGGAGGAGAGACAGGCACATCACTCGCCACAGGGACACCTCAGTGGGGCCTGCGGAGCTGGACGCTGCTCTCCAGGCCAGGCCTGCTGCTGCAACCTTAGTCCAGCTGTGGGATGAGCACGCAGGCCAGGAATCCTCTCCAGGGCAGCCCTTGGCTCCCGCCAACAGCCCTGGGACAGCAGTGGAGGGGGACTGGCCCGTGTGCCTGGGCCCTGCACCCACATGGAAACCCACATGGAACTCCAGGCTCCTGGCTTCAGCCGGACCCAGACCTGGCGTCTGGGGAGCAAGTCAGCCGATGGCAGGTTGCCTCGTCACACCGCCTTCCAAAGACACATGTGTTTGTAACTGGCCCAAGATGGCTGCTTCACAGATGAAAACAGGTTTGCATAGAGGAGGAGCCCTGTGTTTGACAAGGCTATGTGGGGTCCATGAGTGTGTGCCTCCAACCCGGAAGATGCCGGGTGGGGACGCTGGACCTTCTGGCCTCACATGCGTGGACAGGGTGCAGGGCTCAAGGCAGTGGCCCTGGGGGCTCACTTCATCCAGTGCACGCCAAGCAGGCCCTGACCTGGCCCAGCCACCGGCCCCCCATGGCTGGCCCATCTGTATGCCCAGCAGGCCAGGGCGCTGTCTCCAGCCAACCTCAGAACCCCACAGAGCATCTCAGCAATGCCCAGACAAAACCAAACCCTGCCAGCACAGCCTGTGCCCACCTTCTGGGCACCATGGGCTGGAGACCCTAAGGAGAGCCAGGCCAGGCGCAGGACCGTGCGTCCACACTGGCAGCGCCCACTGTCCACACCAGCTGCCTGATTGAGCTGGGACAAGAAAGACCTGCAGGCGGCCCTGGGCCTTCAGCCACCACGGTGAGTGGTCGTGCAGTTGGCACATAGACCCAGGTCAGCCCAGACCACACCCACACGCCCGTCCCCAGGGGAGCCAGGCCACAGGAAAACGTTCATTCATGGGCCACAGCTGCCGCCAGCCTTGCCAGCTTCTGGGAAGCGCCCGCCCGGCCCTGACTGCCTCCAGGTACTGGCACCCACTGTCTGGCGCAGCCTCTCGCCTCCCTGCAGATCGTCCCAGTCACGCCTGCCAGCGTCTGCCTCCAGCAGCCAGCAGGACCACATCACTCAAAGGCCTGAAGCTCCCAGGCTGGCCTCTGCCGCCATGACAAGGCCGGCACTGCCACCTGTGGGGACAGCCCCCCACACAGGCGCTTGCCCACTCGAGAGCAGGTCCCGGCTGGCTATACCCCAGATTCCAGATCGTCTCATCTCCTCCAGCAATTCAACTGCTGTCTGCACTGGAGACCAGGCCTGGTCCTCCACCCCGGCCCGGTCCCTGCACCACAGTGCCTTCTGCCAAGTACTGGTCCATACCGCGCCCTCCCAGCGACAGAAGCCACCAGAAGCCATTGGAGCAGACACTGTAGGGATACCCAAAGTGCGCTGGGCCCAACGGCAGTGAATCCTTCCCCGGGGCAGCCAGAGAAGAAGCACCACATAGAGGAGGGGTGTGCTTCCTGCGCGCGCACACACACACTGAGTGGAGGAGCCTGCTCCCTGCACACACACACACACACAGAGTGGAGGAGCCTGCTCCCTGCGCACGCACACACACACACACACACAGAGTGGAGGAGCCTGCTCCCTGCGCACACACACACACACACACACACACACAGAGTGGAGGAGCCTGCTCCCTGCGCACGCACACACACACACACACACAGAGTGGAGGAGCCTGCTCCCTGCGCACGCGCACACACACACACACACACAGTGGAGGAGCCTGCTCCCTGCGCACACACACACACACACACACACACACTGAGTGGAAGAGCCTGCTCCCTGCGCACACACACACACACACACAGAGTGGAGGAGCCTGCTCCCTGCGCACACACACACACACACACAGTGGAGGAGCCTGCTCCCTGCGCGCACACACACACACACACACACACACAGTGGAGGAGCCTGCTCCCTGCGCACACACACACACACACACAGAGTGGAGGAGCCTGCTCCCTGCGCACACACACACACACACACACACACACACTGAGTGGAAGAGCCTGCTCCCTGCGCACACACACACACACACACAGAGTGGAGGAGCCTGCTCCCTGCGCACACACACACACACACACACACACACACTGAGTGGAAGAGCCTGCTCCCTGCGCACACACACACACACACACAGAGTGGAGGAGCCTGCTCCCTGCGCACACACACACACACACACACACACACACAGTGGAGGAGCCTGCTCCCTGCGCACACACACACACACACACAGAGTGGAGGAGCCTGCTCCCTGCGCACACACACACACACACACACACACACACAGTGGAGGAGCCTGCTCCCTGCGCACACACACACACACACACAGAGTGGAGGAGCCTGCTCCCTGCGCACACACACACACACACACAGAGTGGAGGAGCCTGCTCCCTGCGCGCACACACACACACACACACACACACACACACACACAGTGGAGGCGCCTGCTCCCTGCACACACACCCCCTAAGTGCCAGGCTAAAAAAGAACTGCTTATCTTTCATTCTCTTACAGTTTGTTCTTAAGCAAACTGAAAAGCAACTTCTAAAAATAGGACCACATCAAGAATTTAAATTTGCTCCAAATGTTTAAGTGATTCTGAAAGTTTTTTACTCTTCATGACTGTCTCATTACCGTCACTAACCAGTAAGCTTATTAGGACAGAGCCTAGTGGTTCAACAAGCTAGTCCTCTGTCTGCAAGAGCCGGCATCCCACACAGCCACTGGTTCAAGTCCTGGCTCCTGCACTTCCTGTCTGGGGAGTCACCAGCAGATGGAAAAGCCCTTTTTCTGCTCTCCTTCTCTCCGTAATTATCAGAGAGGAGGAGACAGATCTTCATGCACTGGTTCACTCTCCAAATGGTGGCAAGAACCAACATGAGCCGATCCCCGAGCCAGGAGCCAGGAGCCTCTTCCAGGTCCCCCACGTGGCTGCAACAGCCAGGAGCCAGGAGCCTCTTCCAGGTCCCCCACGCGGGTGCAGGGTCCCGAGGCTTTGGGCCGTCCTCCCCTGTCAGGCCACAAGCAGGGAGCTGGATGGGAAGTGGCATAGCCAGGACACGAACCAGCACCCACGTGGGATGCCAGCGCCTGCAGGTAGAGGATTAGCCTGTTAGACCACCATGCTGATCCTAGAACAAATAAATCCTTAAGAAAAAGAAGAATGAACCCCAGCCATGGTGGAGCCATGCACACAGACCAGGCACACAGCTGACGCCTCGCTGGGAAGCAGCTATTAGGGCAGAGGGTCTGCTCAGCCCCGAGAGTAATTCATCCATTTCCATTTCCACCACCCAGACCTGACATCACAACCAGCCCTGCCAGAGCCCCAGGCAAGAGGGGAGATGCGAGGCCGGCCCGGGGCCACAGAGCTGGACTGTCCCCAGCCAGGGCTTGACACTTGGTGGCGGGACAGACAGCAGGCCCCACCCGCATCCACCTGCACAGCAATGTCTACTCACTGACCCCTTCAGGGCCAGACGGGACATGGAAAGGGCAGCCAAGGGCTGGTCATGGCAACAGGCGGGCAGCGGCCTCACTGCCTAGACGGCAGGTCCCATGGACAATGGTGTGAAAAGGCCTCCGGGAGCGTGCCAGGGCCAGGCAGGTGAGAGGCCATGGGCACAGGGAGGCAGCGCTCGCTTAACCAGCATCCCTCATGGGCGCAGGTTCTAATCCTGGCTGCGCCACTTCCCATCCTGCTCCCTGACTGTGGCCTGGGAAAGCAGTCGAGGACGGCCCAAAGCCTCGGGACCCTGCACCCGCGTGGGAGACCTGGAAGAAGCTCTCCTGGCTTCGGGTCGGCTCAACCATTGCAGTCACTTGGGGAGTGAATCATCGGATGGAAGATCTTTTTCTCTTTCTCTCTTCCTATCTGTAAATCTTTTTTTTTTAAAGATTTATTTTTATTACAAAGTCAGATATACACAGAGGAGGAGAGACAGAGAGGAAGATCTTCCGTCCGATGATTCACTCCCCAAGTGAGCCGCAACGGGCCGGTGCGCGCCGATCTGAAGCTGGGAACCTGGAACCTCTTCCGAGTCTCCCACACGGGTGCAGGGTCCCAAGGCTTTGCGCCGTCCTCGACTGCTTTCCCAGGCCACAAGCAGGGAGCTGGATGGGAAGTGGAGCTGCCGGGATTAGAACCGGCGCCCATATGGGATCCCGGGGCGTTCAAGGCAAGGACTTTAGCCACTAGGCCACGCCACCGGGCCCTGTAAGTCTTTCAATTTAAAAAGTAAATTAATCTTCTTTAAAACGGCTTAACTCGCTAATGAAGGAACCAACAGGGCATTTCCCAGCTAAAGCACCCACAGCCCTTGCTGAGGTGCCCGCTTCTTGCAGGGCAGGTCCAGCACGGGCTGGAGGTGGGGAGCCCCAGCGGGCAGCCAGCCCACAGCCCTGCCGGCGTCCACCGGGACCCAGGAAGGCCCTGCTGCGGTTCCTGTCACTGTTCACAGCATGCCCGGCCCGCAGGTGCACCGGGCAGGCTCCGGGCAGCTCCACCTGAGTCCCCGCACCCAGTCCTCGCCCCACCCACACAGCCCCGGCTGAAGGGCTCGTCCCTGCCACCTGAGCAGCTCAGGGCGCGGTGCCTGCTGCCGCCTGCACCCGCACCAGGTCCCCGCACCCCGTCCCCTGCACCCGCACCACGTCCCCCGTCCCCCTGCCGTGCGGCTCTGGGGGTTCTGGGTGCGCCTCCTCCCAGCAGCCACGGAGGACCGCGGGACGCAGCGCCACCACTGACACAAGTCGCCCGCTTTTTGAAAGTTTTAAAATAGCTGTTCCCGAACTTATTTACTCCCGTCAAGGAGGGGACACGGGCGGGGCGCGCGGTCCGTCAGCCTGCAGGGCGCAGGGCCGGGCCCGCCGACGTACCTCCTTGTCCGGGACCCACGGCGGCTCCTCCAGGACGAACGGGCTCCCGAGGGCGCGGTGCTCGGGCACCATGCGCAGCCCGCTGGGCGAGCGCACCAGCTTCTTGGCGTCGCGGCGCGCGGCCACCCCGGAGGCCATGGCGCTGCCCGGCCGCCCCAGCTGCCCGTCCCGTCCAGCCGCCCCGCCCACCGCCCAATCGCCGCGCCAGGCCTGCAGCTCGGACCAATCGGCGCCGTGGCCCCGCCCTACCGCTGCCTGCGCCAATCCAGACCAGGACACCTCCGCCGCCAGTCTGACCGGTTACCAATCGACTGCGAGGGCGGTCCCGGGGGCTGAGCCTTTGCATTGGCCAGTTTGTCAGCCACGTAGGCCTCGCGCCGCCTCTGATTGGCGTAGCCCGTGCCCAGCGCTCGTCGGGAGATGAAGCCAAGAGGGGCGGGTCAGCGCCCGCGGGCAGGGCGGCCGAGGGGCGCCGGGCGGCCGGCCTGGCCGGAGAGGCCTGGGCCTGCGGGTGGCCCAGCCGGCGGTGAGTGCCCGGACTGGGCTGCCTCCCGGCCCTTGCCGGCTGCCGCGCACCCCGCTTCCCCAGGCAGCCGCCGTCAGGCCGGGTGCGCGTCCCAGGGTGTCCACGGCGCGCGGGGCCGGGCCTCGCCGGGAGCCCTGCCGCAGCCCCCGGAGCCCGCACACGCCCCTCAGGACCCCCGGCCACACCCGGAGGGGCGGCTCGGCGGGACGCAGACCCGGGGTGCCTGGAGACATGGACTTGGAGCAGCTGGACCTGCACCCCCGGATCATGGCTGCGCTCCGGAGAGGTGGGTGCGCCGTGCAGGCCGGCCTGCGCCCCTGCCCCAGCCAGCCCCTCGGGGGCCAGAGCTCCTGGCACCTGCGGCGGACCCCCACCTGCCTGCCCTCGCTGTGGACCTGTGCGTCCTGTGACAACCAGGACTTGGCAAGGGCTTGCAGGGAGGGTGAGGCGATCCCAGCCCGCCTGTCACCTGTCATTTCAGCCAAACTGACCTCTGTCCAGGAGGTTCTGCGCTTCTCTGGACCCGACCTGCAGAGGCTGACCGCCCTGTCCAGTCCTGACGTCCAGCACCTGCTCAAGGCTGCCTCCTTGCGCCTGCGCGGCAGCGAAGTCCTGACAGGTGGGCCATCACAGCTGCGTGGACGCCGCTTCCCCCTGCTGCGGCCGTGTGCTGCGTGGACGCCGCGTCCTTCTGCCCTGGGTGCAACTGCACTTGCACAGAGGTGGTGGGCGGTGGCCTCAGGCAGCCCTTGCTCCTTGGTTGCGTTCTTGGGCCAAGGCCAAGGGACACCAGCTCTAGGGCCAGGCACCCCCTCCCCGGGGGGGAGCCAGTGCGTGAAGTGCTACCCCATGCCAGGGCCTCTGCCCTGGCAGCCTGCCGTGCCTGTGTCCTGGG
The DNA here is from genome assembly GCF_030435755.1 of Ochotona princeps. NCBI lineage: Eukaryota > Metazoa > Chordata > Mammalia > Lagomorpha > Ochotonidae > Ochotona > Ochotona princeps. The sequence goes on from NC_080857.1 coordinate 846,535, forward strand.
TAGTGCCAGCCCTGGGGTTCTGGGGCCTCCAGGGCCGAGTGTGCACTGAGGCTCCCGAGCCCCATACACTGGGCCAGCCAGCTCGCTGCCCCTGCGTCTCAGCAGGCTGCCGGGCTGGGTCCTTGTGGGTGTGGGGACACGTGTGTCCCAGCTCCTCTTGGGCAAGGGGTACAAGGCCCATTTGCAGCCACCCACCTTTCTGCAGAGGCCGTGGACAGGGAGGCGGGGCTGTGGGGATCTCTGTCCTGGGGACAGGGACCCAGACAGCTGCGAGCCTTGCCTGACACCCCACCCACAGCGCTGCACCTGCACCGCCACCAGCAGAGCCTCCCTGTGCGGCACCGGCGCCTGAGTCTGGGCTGCCCGGTGCTGGATAGCTTCCTCCGCGGCGGTCTGCCCCTGGACGGGATCACCGAGCTGGCTGGCCGCAGCTCAGCAGGGAAGACCCAGCTGGCCCTGCAGCTCTGCCTGGCTGTGCAGTTCCCCCAGCGCTACGGAGGCCTGGAGGCCGGTGAGTGCCCCCCCGCCCCACGCGGCCTGTCCTCTGCACGTCTGCTGTCCCCATCTCCTGAACTGAGGGAAGAGGAGGCAGAACTGGGCGTTCTAGAACATTCCATGCAGGGGAGTGAACGGCTCAGCAGGTGCTTGTGCCCAGGTGCTGTGTATATCTGCACGGAGGACACCTTCCCCGACAGACGGCTGCAGCAGCTCATCCCCCAGCAGGCCCAGCTGCGCACCGACGTCCCCGCGGACGTGGTCAGGAAGATCCGGTTTGGCAGCCAGATCTTTGTGGAGCATGCCGCGGATGTGGTGAGGGTGGCACAGCAGGCGGGCATGGCTCCTGCCCAGGACAGGCATGGGAGGAGAGGAGCCGAGCAGAAGGGAGGGTGGTCCGGGGCAGACAGCTGCACGGCCCTCGGACCAGTCGTTCCCAGGCCCCGTCACTTCCAGGCAGGGAGCGGGGGCCCTGCTCTGCAGCCGTGTCCTAGTGCAGGGAGCTTGCACTGCCAATGCCCGCCTGCCACCGGCCCCTGGGCACCACTCCTGCGGGCCGGTAAGCATGGGAACTCTGGGCACCACCCCCAGCAGAGCCTCCCCACGAATGGGCATCTATGGGACCCAGACCCGGTCCTGAACCCTGGGGAGGCTGGGCCTGTTCCCACAGGCAGGACAGGTGCCGTGGCTGCAAGGCAAGCTGCTATGGAAGCTGGTGGAAGTGGCAGATGTGGAGACAAATGGTGTGCCAGGGCCCCGGGGCGTTGGCTGGGGCTGCCACGGACAGTTCCTCCAGTTACAGCACACTCCAGTAAAGGATACGGCATATCAACTTTTAATCTTTAAAAAATGTACAGTAAAATACATTATCACACACAATAGGAAGAGCCCAGAGCGAAGCAGAGGTGGACTGTGCCCGGGTCTGCAGGCAGGGCGCCGCCATGTCCACAGCGGTCCTTAGAGCACCAGGGCCCTGCGTCACCGCCCAACAAGCGCCTGTAGTGGGCTCCTCGCCCACGGCGTGTGCGCTGTGGCTACAACGCCAGCGCGTCGCTCTAGCTCCAGGCCCTCCGCCGCACCCCGGCAGTCATGGGGCCGGCTCCAGGCCACGCGCAGAAGTGTGAGCAGCATTCTAGGACAGGCCGGGCCAGGCTCACTGCAAGAGAAGGCTGTGGGTCAGGCGCTCCCTGGGGCAGCTCAGGCAGGGCAGGCTGGTGGGCAGGTGGGGTTCCCCCTCTGCTGCCCAGGGAGGCCCTGGCCTGCAGGGCACTGCCGTGGGGCCACCAAGGCTGAGGCTGGGCCACTCACATTAGTGCTGGCGTCTTCCAGGCTGCCGAGGTCGTCCACGCACACAGGCTCGGCCAGGGACGCCCTGGGGACGAAGCACACGGAATGTCCCTTAGTCTGGGCCCTGGATGTCACGGCCGCTTGGTTGCAGACCACGGAACCCAGGAGCACCCAGCCCTGCCCAGCAGGACCCAGCACTGTCCTGGGGCCCCCAGCCAGTGCTGCCCTGCAGAATGGCCTGGCCATCACGGCGGCTGCTGGTCAGCGTGGCGACACTGCTGCAGGGGTCTGCAGCTTCGGCACCCACCGCGGGCTCTGAGCCAGGGCTGGGGACAGTCCGAGAACGCGGAGCATACCAGAACATGAGCCCGAGTTTGCAGCTGTGGACGCTGGGCCCCAAGGCGGGCAGCAGGCGTCAGGCTGGAGGCTGCCTCTGGCAAGGGCAGTGTGGGCACAGCCGGCGGTGACGGAGCCGGTGGGAGCTCACGTCCGAGCTGTGAGGCCAGGGGCCAGCACGGGCCACGACCCCTCTCCTCCCCCACAGGACACCTTGCTGGAGTGTGTGACACGCAAGCTCCCTGTCCTCCTGGCCCGGGGCATGGCCCGCCTGGTGGTCATTGATTCGGTGGCAGCCCCCTTCCGCTGTGAGTTCGATGTGGGGGCCTCGGCACCCAGGGCCAGGCGTCTGCAGTCACTGGGCGCAGCGCTGCGGCGGCTGAGCCACACCTTTCAGAGCCCTGTGCTGTGTGTCAACCAGGTGAGCCTGCGGGCGGGCGGGGGGCGGGCGGGGGGCAGGCCTCAGGAGCTGGCCCTGACGTCGCTCTTACAGGTGACAGACACGCTGGAGGAACAGAGCATGGCATGGGGACCACAGGGGTGAGTGAGGAGTGGCTTGGGGCCCAGAAGGGCAGGTGGGCAGGTGGGCGCCCACATCCACGGGCATCAGGCTGGTTTCTACTCTGACAGCTCGGGTGGCAACCACGTGTGCCCAGCACTCGGCCTGGCCTGGGCCAACCAGCTGCTCGTGAGGCTTGTGGCCGAGAGGTTCCACGGAGAGGAAGCCATGCCCGGCCGCCCGGCTCGGAGCCTGCGGGTGCTGTCTGCCCCTCACTTGCCACCCTCCTCCTGTGCCTACACCATCAGTTTGGAAGGGGTGCGGGGCACACCTTGCGTCTCGCTGTGGCAGTGATCAGGGATGTCCCTGGGCGCGCGTGGCTGGTGGAAGCATGCACCCACCCACCCCAGGCAGGACTGTAGCCACCAGACAGGCACTCTGCTGAGTGAGGTCAGGGGGTCACCTCCAGCACTTAGCATGCTGCGGACACGGTGGGGTCACCCCAGCTCCTTGCAGGCCCAGCCCTCAGCCCCTGGATGATGGATACCGCGCGTGCTACATGCCAGGCACTACTTTCAGGTGGGGTCCAGTGGCTGTCTCCCCCACCGCACCCCCAACTGGAGAGTGGGACCCCCGACGCCACGCTGAGCTCTGCCGATTCTCAGGCCGTGTGTCAGCCTGAGCAAGGGTGGCCTTCAGCCAGTGGCCTCTGCAAACAGCAGCGACTCGCACAGCAGGAAATAAAGCATTTTATTTTATCAACTGGCCCGGATGGTTTTCCAGGGGTGTCCTTCAGCAGACTGAGGCCACGCAGTGTGCCTGTGGCAGCTGCCCTGGCCCAGTGTGCCAGCTCTGCTCCGCGCTGTGCCTGTGACAGCTGCCCTGGCCCAGTGTGCCAGCTCTGCTCTGCGCTGTGCGGGGCCACTCGAGAAGCCCCCCTCCCTCCCACACGTAATGGATAAGGATGCTGCAGACCACCACCCAGCAGTTCAAGTGCAATACCCACGTAACAGACCCAAGGAAATTCCTCCTGCAAAGTGCAGAGTGTGGCTTTTAGCACAAACATGTGTACTGGGTCTCGAGTTCCAGCTGTCTTCTCAGCAGCTTTCCAGTTCCAGAAAAGTAGCTGAATCCCACCAGCAGTGAAGACCTAAGCCAGCATTGCCTGACGCCCACCGTCCTGGAGTCCCTGTGGGCACTCCGTCACTGCCAGCTAGCTGTTCAGGCTCACCTTCCACCCCTGCTAACAAACCCCGCAGGGCCCAGAGCCGTGTCCCTGGCACAGCCTGCTGCAGCAGGAAGCCCCCTCCATGCGCCTTCCTGGCACCCATACGCAGGCAGCAGGCCCAATGGGACACAGGCCCCTGCCCAGGCTTGTCCACCTTCCAAGCACCCTGTCCTTGCGGGGACCCACCTTCAGGGGGCAGCACGCAGTGGGCGGGGTCTGTGGCCCCTACGCACCCCCAAGCCTGAGACTACAGTCCCTACCCACCCCCGTGCTCCCCTGGGCCCAGGCGGGGTCACCGCTCAGTGGGGAACACCCAGCACGCAGTGTTGAGGACTTGCTGCTGTCACAGCCTGGGGAACCTGCTCAGAAATGCCACTGTGCTGCGTGCTGTGTGAACAGGCGGATGCAACACAGGGGTACACTGGGACCGTGGCAGCCCAGGGGACAAGGAGCCGCCAGTGGTCAGTGGCTCCTGTCTCCTGTCCCCTGCAAAACTGTGCAGCCCACCGCCAAGCACTACTGTACAAGAACCCGGCGTCAGCTCTCCGTCAGTGCAGCCTCACAGCACCCTTACAACCTGGGCGCCCCAGCGGGAAGGCGGCAGGCACGTAGGACAGCGGTGGCCATGAGCAGGGCCGACAGGACGGGCTGCTGCTGTCTGGTCCCACAGTGCCTCAAGTGCGTGTCAGCTGCCTCCGGCCACCGGGGCTGCAGGATGGTGACTGGGCCTGGGGTGCAGCTGCCCCTTCAGCCGGCGGGTTCACTATCTAAAGGGGCGTGTGTGGGAGTGGCCCAAGTCAGTGTGGCTGGCGCTCAGAGCTCTGGAGTCTGCCAGGCAATTATTTCGTTCCTGCATAAGAAAACAAAGGCCAAGGTTACGCTTGGCACCCCCAGCCGGTCCCCGACACATGGGCCTGCAGAGCCCTGGTGGGAGAGCGACCCCAGCTTTCCCGGGGGCAAGCCTGCTCGACCTGCACTGTTTTCTTAGTACAGATTTTCCACCAAGTGTCTGAAGACCCCCGTGTGCGTGTCCAAAGCCCCACGGAAGTGGGACTCTCAAGACTGTGAGGCTCGGGCACAGCAGCTAAAGCTGCTTCCCGATGCCAGCGTCTCACTGCCCCTGCTGCTGGCCTGGGATGCTCCAGGTTGGGGCCCTGCAAGAAGTTCCTGGCTCCGGCCTGGGCCTGAGCACCGCAGCTCCTGGGGCGCAAGTCGGCAGCTGCCAGATCCAGCTCTGCCACTCCTTCTAACCCGAGCCCGGTCTTTAGCAGGCTCACAGCTCCCGGGAGCACTGGGCCGAGCTGCACAGCAGCCTCGCAAGCTCCCGGGGAAGGTGGCGGCCGCCAGGTGGCCGAGGGCAAGCCGTGCAGTGCCCTGGGCACCACAGAGACCATGCCTCGGCCCGCGGTGAGAGATGGAAGCAGGCCAAGCCTCGGGGGTGCCCGGGAGTGCAAAGGCTGGCAGCAACATGAAGCCAAGCGGACGCGGATGAGGACAACGGGGGAGCCACGCACTCGTGTGGACAGCAGCCGTGGAGCCTACCTTCCCTAACTAGCCACGCCCTGGCTTCACTTCCTCACAACACTGAGGACCCTGGGGTCGAGCTCAGGCAGCCCGCTGCTACGCCACGGGCTCGGGCCCTTGGGAGCCCCGCTGGCGGCAGGCCAGGTGGCCCCGGGACAGCTCCTTACTTGTGAGCGGTCTTCGTCGGCCTTGCCTCTCAGGTTAAGCACACTCAGAGAAGTGGCACGTTGCAGGCTGCGGCCCAGACACGGACATGCAAGGACAAACGGGGCAGCACATGGCTCAGACGGCAACAGGACACACAGCAAAGCGTCCCTTCACAGAGCCCGCCCCACACCCTCACAGTCCTGCTTCAGGGACTGACCCGTACCTAGGGGCCTAGCCCAGTGAGCCCCAGGGAAAAGCCACAGCAAGACACTGTTCTCGCTCCCGCGCCCCCTGCTGGCGGGGACAGGCAGTTCAGGCAGGGAGCGAGCAGACACCAACATGCAAACTCATCCACACTTTCTACACTGACGACGGGCAAGTGGTTCATCCCCGGTAAACTCCAGGCACTTTTAAAGACTTATTTATTTTTATTTAGAAGGCAGATCTACAGAGCAAAGGAGAAAAAAGATCCTTCATCCACTACGATACTCCCCAAATGGCCACAATGGCCGGAGCTGAGCCGATCCAAACCCAGGAGCTCCTTCCAAGTCTCCCACGCGGGTGCAGGATCCCAAGGCCGTCCTCCAGTGCTTTCCCAGGCCACAATAGTGAGCTGGGTGGGAAGCTGAGCAGCTGGGATGTGAACCGGGATGCCGTCACTTGCAAGACGAGCATTAACCAGCTGGGTCAGCATGCCAGCCCCTCAAACTGGTATTCACTTAAAAATTGTACATTAGGGGCCCAGTGCAGTAGCCCAGTGGCTAAAGTGCTCGCCTTGGATGTGCTGGGATCCCATATGGCCACTGGTCTGAGTCCCAGCAGCTCCACTTCCCATCCAGCTCCCTGCTTGTGGCCTGGAAAAGCAGTTGAGAATGGCCCAAAGCCTTGGGACGCTGCACCTGCGTAGGGGACCAGGGCTCCTAGCTCCTGGCTTCAGATCGGTGCAGCTCTGGCCCTTGCAGTCTCTTGGGGAGTGAACCAGTGGATGGCAGATCTTTCTATCTCCTTCTCTCTATAAATCTGCCTTCCAATAAATAAAATCTTAAAACTTGCAATATTATTAAAAATTTCAACAAATGAACAAAAATTCACAAGGATTTATACATATGTTCAATTCTTCCTCCCATTTGAGATCTAATACTTGATCAAACAGCCTACAAATTACGTATACCACACCACAGGGAGCTGTAAAATGACCCAGGACTAACGGATCCCATCAGGCTGAGAAGCCAAGGCAGAGACTGTGCAAGTGTCTCCACCGACGGGGTCTGCGGCTGAACGTGAACCTAAGCCATGGGCATCCTGAGGTCTGTGGGGGCAGCGGGGGCAGGATCCGGGGCTGCCACCCCACCCGCAGCCTGGACACTGGGTCAGCAGACAGAACTGACCCCTGCCTCCCCTCAGGACTAGCGGATGACGTACCAGTAGCCCACACAGCACCACGAGGCTTCGCTAAAACTACCCAGGAGCCGCGGCCGACTCACACCAGGCCCCAGGGGTTCCAGTCGGAGTACCTGCTTCCCAGCCCTCATGCACTCCGAACTCCGGGCTGCTCAGGGCCGTGCGCCCTGGTACTTGCTGGGAAGGCCAGTTCCGAGCCCCAGTGGACCAGTTCAACTTATAAACACGGTGGGCCGGATTACTCAGCTTTGCTTGATCAAGCATGCGAGGTGACTACTCATCTCTGCTGGTGCGTCCGTCGGCGCAGGCCGGGCTAAACGTGAGAGCTGCCGCCCGGCCAGGGTCACGAGCTGCCCCGGGGGCCTCTGTTTATTGTCATGGTAAGAACAAGACAAACCGGAAACTGGTAGGAAATTCCCCTGCTCTGTCACGCAGAAGTACAGCTCCATGGAGGGAGGACAGAGCCACAAGAGGTCTTCATACCGCCCAGGCGTGACAAGGACCCCCAATGCTCGTTCACTGCTGGGGGGGTCGGCCCGCTGGGCACAGGACGCCAGCTAGCTGACCACACTGTCTACTGAGGCTCTCTGCCGAATCCTTCCCAATTCACAGCCAGCCGTGACCTGTCATTTAGCTCGGCAAAGCTACCAACCTCAACCTCCCAGGCCTCTGCCTGGCCCGCACACTCCCGGAAGCGGACAGAGCCCCACCCTCCAACACGACAGGGACTACAGTGCCTCGCCGTCGCTCACACAGGCCACACAGCTGCCCTGAGCCGCGGCACACGTCGGATGGTCTCCAGCGGCCCACGAGGCGCCCCACACAGGGCCACGGGGTCACTGCCAAGGGTCTGGCCCAGAGCCAGCCAAAGGCAGCACTTACCCTCGCCAGCACCCAGGTCCCGGCTCGAGACCTGGGATTCGTGATCTGAGTTCCTTCCCCACCCACGTCCGATGGCTTGAAAACCCTGAGGCTGCGGGAACCACCTGCCTGCCTCCCTCCCGTGAAGTCGCTACACACACACACACACACGTGTGCAGACTGCAAATGCCACCCCGTGGACAAACCTGGAGAGGCTCCCCGTGAACCCCACCTCACAGCTGAGACCTTGGCACAACAGAGAACCCCTGGATTTCTTTGAGAGGCACTGCCCCCAGTCACTGGCACAAAGCGTCTCTATCATTTCTCCACCTGTCCCAGGAGACGGGGGCTGCGGGCACGGGTGCGTGGCAGCGCCCACCTGGGGTGCAGGCTGCGGGGAGCGGCGGAGGAAATAGTTACCCGGGGCTCTTGGGCTCGCTGTCACGGGGGGTTCCTCCCTTCAGCTTCCTCACCAGCTTCTCACTGCTGCGTCGCAGCGAGGCCCGCAGCTTGGTGAAGGAGCCACTGCGCTTCAGCGACCCGACGCCGTCCTGCAAGAGACAGGAAGAGGCTGAAGCTGGGGGCTCCTCATGCCCCCGGTGCCCTGGCTAGCACGGAAGCTGCACCCAGAGTGGCAGCCCCTGTGACCTGCCGATGAGCTGCCTGACCAGGCTCCGGAGTGCTCCGGCAGCAGGCAGCCCTTCCCCAGGGCCACTGAGGCCTTCCTCTTCAGAAAGACAGCTGCTCCAGGGAGTGTGAACGACCCCGAGCTGGCACCTGGGCCACGGAGCCACGCGGGACAGTGCCATCTGATGCAGCCCTCGGGAAGGCACGTTTTCATTAAATGGTGGCTGCAAACACGGCTGGAAAGTTAAATGAACGCGCATTTTGTGCAAATAACGAAAAGCCTCAGACAGCTGCAGGCCAAGAGTGGCTGCTTCACCCTGGGAGTTTGTGGCGTGAACACTCGGCGGCGTCTGAATGTGGAAATCAGAACCCCGGTGGGAGGAAGTGTGCGCCAAGAAGTTTACTGTCTCAGTCACTTAGTAGGGTTACCAGGGCAGTCCAGGGGCGCGAGGCCGGGAAGCAGACACGAGACACAGGTCAGCCGGAGTGAGTTTATTAGAAGTTAGAAAGACACAAATACAACCACTGAGCAAGACCAGCAGAGAAAGGCAGAGCTGCCGAGATTCCACACGAAGACTACACAGCGCGCCAGGGCGCATCTCCGGGGCCGCGGGCGCTAAGCTCTAAGCTCACGTGCAGTACAAGCCTGGTCCGCGCTAGCACTGACGGTCACCTCATGCCACGGTCACACTGCGGGGACACCTACTACCTGCTACAGGGAACAGCTCGAGGCTCTTCCTGCTTAAACTCATGGAGCACACGGTAAATGTATTTTATTAGTACAGTTTATACTCCTAAGTACACCTCTGGCAAAGCTACATGTATACGGAAATCAGGACCCCCCAGGACAGCAGCACTGAGGGGAATGGCCAGTGAGAGGTGCAGCACTGACGGTGCTGGGGTGTCTAGACACGGGCAGCACTGCAGAGAGGGGAGCTGGAGGAGGCGCCACCCGGCATGCAGGAGCGGCGGGAGAGGCACACGGGCGGCCAGGCCTGTCAGACAGAAACGAGAGAGAGAGAAAGAGAGAGAGAGAGCAGGTGAAACACATCGAGGAAGGCAGCAGGTACCACCCACCTAGCCCGGCTCAGGGGGCTGGGGCTCTGCCTGGGTTCAGCCCCAGGATCACCTGTGCCTGCATCCACCAGCCCGGTGGGACACAGGCCCTGGGTCTGGGGGCTGGCCAGCTCTCGGAGAAGTGAAACTCACGGGCTTGGGGGGGCGGGCTGGGCAGGAACCAACAGGGCTCTGTGGCAACCTACACGCATGGCTCCAATCTAGAGCACATGGCCACAGGCGGCACTCGGGCCAAGCTGGCTGCCACCTGCTGACGGCATGAACCGGCGGCCACCGCAGGAACCTGAGGCCTCACAGGTTGACAGCACGTGGGAAAACATGCAGGTGCCTCTCTGGCCCCCAGGGCGCCGCTGGCCACGGACCCAGGGGCCCCGAGCTGGCCGCTGGGACTCACCGTGGGCGCTGAGCAGGTCATTTAACCAGCCCGAGCTTCGTTCTCCTCATCTTTAAAATGGAAAAACAGCCCGTTACCAAGGCCTCAGGAGTGGGGGACACGGCCACGCAACCCGTTACCAAGGCCTCAGGAATGCGGGGGACAGGGCCACGCAACCCGTGACCAAGGCCTCAGGAGTGGGGGACACGGCCACACACTCAGTACAGTCCTGCAGTCAATCGCAACCTGGGTGGGTCACGGGAGTTCTGACCCGCACACTCACTGCCTCGGAGTCCAGTGGCGTTTCCTGCCTGCCTGCCTGTCCCTCTCACACACACACCCAGGCACCTGCAGCCCTCACGGTGAAAAGCTGCCAGGCCCCAAGGCATGCGAGGCGCTGGGCCCTGGCAACGGCTCCTTGGGGACTGGCATACCCCTGGCCAGTAACAGTTGCCCCCCACTTGCCCTAGCCATCCGTGACCTGCACCACCCACCGTGGGCTTTGTGTGTCCAGCACTTTCAAACCCTGTGTGCCTGTGTGCACTGCTGTGAGAGAATATGCTGGAAGCACAGGTTTGTGAGCAGAAATGAACATCATGTCCGGGTGAAGACACACGGTGGCAGCACTTGCTCCTTCCACATTTATTTATTTACTTGTGGTATAATCTAGTCCCCCTCAGAAAGTTTTTAAAAATCAGAATGAATCCCTTTCTACTGAGCAATCGTCCCATTCCCGTTGGCTCTAGGTGACGGCCGCACAAAAGCCTGGCGAGTTCAGGCGGCATGGCGCAGGCGCCCCGTGAGCAGGTGCGGCAGGGATGTGCACGCCACTGCCCCGCCAGCTGCCTGGCAACGCGCCTAAGCAGGCAGCAGGGGCGGTACCTGCTCCTGGCTCCGGCACGCAGGGCGGCTGGAGTGAACCAGCACATGAAAGATCTCTCTCGTTCTCTCTTTTGGTCACTCTTCCTTTCAAATAAACCAACATTTAAAAAAAAAAGTAAGAAAGTTCACACTGGGAGCAGTGTGAGAGCGAGATGGGACGGCCAGGGGCCCCAGAAGAGGCCGGGCTGGGTCTGCAGTGTCCCCTGCTGTGGAGCCCGTGACAGACACGGACACCACGGCCACAGGCTCCAGGGCTCCCAGCGCAGTCAGGGCAGGCGTGCCCGCCACACACTGGCACTGTCAGATGGGGACTCAGAGGAAACAGCTCAGACACTGCGGAACACGTCTCTCAATCTGCCTTTTTTTTAAAAAAGATTTATTTTATTTTTACTGGAAAGTGAGGTCTACAGAGAAGAAGAGAGTCAGAGAGGAAGATCTTCAATCCCTTGATTCACTCTCTAAGCAGCTGCAATGGCTGGAGCTGAGCCGACACAAAGCCAGGAGCCAGGAACCTCTTCCAGGTCTCCCACACGGGTGCAGGGCACCAAGGTTTTGGGCCGTCCTCGACTGCTTTCCCAGGCCACAGGCAGGGAGCTGGATGGGAAGTGGAGCTGCCGGGATTAGAACTGACACCCATATGGGATCCCGGCGTGTGTGAGAGGAGGACTTAAGCCACTAGGCCACCGCACCAGGTCCAATCTACTGACGTAACAAATCATCTTCCAGTTCAAGAACCTGAGCAGGTCAGCACGCGAAGCTGCTGCCCACAGTGCCGGCTCCTGTCCCACTGCCCTCCCCGCCCAGCTCCCAGCCCTGGCCGGAGGCTGCATGAGGAGGGAGCTGGGGTGGGAGGTCGTCCGTTTCTGCCTCTCCTCGGTCACACTGTCGCCATCAACCAACACTTGACTGATTCCCCTGTCTAAAAATATCTTGCTGCACACCAATCCTGGGGTGGAATCACATCGGTACTTTGTAAAAAAATATTTTTATTTGAAAGGCGGAGTTAGAGAGAGAGAAATCTTTCATATACTACTTCATTCTTTAGACGGCCACGACGGCCACGGCTGAGCCGGGAGCTGCATCGTGGTCTCCCACATGGCACAGAGGCCCCAGATCACGCACCATCCTCCGCTGCTTTCCCAGGCCATAAGCAGCGAACCAGACTGGAAGTGCAGCAGGCAGAACTCGAACAAGCACCCGTATGGGCTGCCAGCGCCACAGGCGGAGGCTTAGACTGCCACATCTCAGCCCCAGCCCAGTGAGACTGGTTTTCAAACTGCCCTCATCTCAGGGAAACTCTCAGCACACAAAACAGCGTGAGGAACTTCCATCTCCCCTCCGGCCAAGCTCCCTTGTCACCCCGAGCTAGTGGCTGTCACCAGCCCTCCCTAGAGATAAAGGGATGCTTCTAGAACAAAACTCAAACCAACACACTGGAGGCTCTGTGTGCTGGGGCGGGGGACAGCTCAGCCAGCAGGGGACAGGGGGACAGCTCAGCCGGCGGGGGACAGCTCAGCCAGCAGGGTACAGGGGGACAGCTCAGCCGGCGGGGGACAGCTCAGCCAGCAGGGGACAGGGGGACAGCTCAGCCAGCGGGGGAGAGCTCAACCAACGTGCCCAAGGCCCCTGAGAAGGACAGCCTTCCCACAGCGTGCCTTGCTTCCAGCAACCACTGCATGGTGGCAGGCGGCTGGTCAAGGACCCAGGACCAAGCCAGCAGGACAGCATAGGCCAGGACACGCTGTGTCTTGTGCCTGACCCACCCAGGGCCAGGGAGCCAATGTGAGGCCCACGGAACTGGGTGATGGATGACAGCGGCTTTCACCAGAGCCTGCCTACAACAATGCTGAACTTGGAGCTGCCAGCCTGGCTTTCATCAATCATTTCTTAGAAACATGGATCCAGAAACGTGGTCTCAGCTCTTCTAGAACACCGTCCCAGAGACCCAGAGTCTGCGCCGTGGCTCCCAGGGAAAGTAACCCACAGGGCAGCCATCAGAGCAGCTGCCAACCGGCTGTCTTCGCACAGGTCAAAAGCAGCAGGAAAGTGGACAGCTAAGGAGAGCAGAGCCACTCCTAAGCCTTCCCTCACCGTGACACCACGGCCACTCCTAAGCCTTCCCTCACCGTGACACCACGGCCACAGAAAATCCCCCAGAACACACTCAGCCGACAGGGCCAGCACAGCAACAAGTCCACAGTGGCAGCCTGAGCTGCACAACCGAGCCGTGCACCTGCAGGGGCGACTCCCGGGTCAACTGCTGGACAGACAGAGCAGCGACCCGCAGAGGGGCCGGGGCCAGGGGGCAGAGCTGGGCGGCACCCAGGGCCCGCTGCGCCCACATGTGTGGGGCCAGAACCTCGGCCTCCTGCCCGTGGCGTCTCCTGGCCTGCCTGCGCGTTGGGGCGCTGCAGTTGGCAACACGCAGGGGAACTCCAGAGGAGGGTTAGTGACTGACCCCACATGCATGGGATGCCAAGTTACGGCTAGGCTTTGAAGAGCAGGGCAGCCCAAAGAGGAGAGAGTCAGAGAGGCAGAGGCGGCAGGCGGGCTGAGAGCTGCGGCCACCCGGCAGGGCGTCGCGGGCGGCGGGCGTACTTACCCCGTTCCACTCTACGCTCATACTCACTTCCTCCCCTCCGTCAGGGCCACTCTCGTACTTGACCACGTCCATGTTGAGGCTCTCCCGGCTCCGGTGCTTCTCCATGTTCTCAGGGTCACTGAGCACTTCAGCCACTCTCTGCTTGTGGGCACTGTCAAGACCCTGCGAGCCAGGGCAGAACAGTGCGACACTGGCGCTTGCTGGAGTCCACACTCACCGGCACATCAGAACCCCAATTCCAGAACAGGACGCACTGGCCCCGCCCGGGGACGGAGTCCGTGGGCTCCTGTGCGTCCTGCGGACTGTGCAGGGCCGAGCAGCCTGTGTGAGCCGGCCACCACGTGCCTGGGAAAACAGCTCAAGATGGCCCAGGTGTCGAGGCCCCACATGCAGCCGACCCAGAGCCCCAGCTCTTGCAGCCCCCTGGGGGTCGACCAGCAGACAGAACATCGGTCTCTCCCTCTAACTCTGCCTTCCAAAATACAAGAAATATTTATTTTAAGAAATCGTAAAGTGACTTGGCTGGCGAGCCGAGGGAAGGGAAGGATCAGTGGAAAGTTGAGGGCACAAGCCTGCCAGGCAACGGGGCGCTGCCTGCTCCGTGAGCCTCTCAGAAGCCTCCCTCAGCACAGCGCCACGGGAGCGCACGAGACTGGCTCACTCGTTATTTTAGCAGTGCAGCTTTTTTTAAAGATTCTTTTATTTGAAAGGCCAACTCACAGAGAGAAGAAAATGCAGAAAGATCTTTCATTCACTGGTTCACCCCCTCAAGTGGTCACAATAGCCAGAGCTCAGCCAATACAAAGCCAGGAGCCAGGAGCTTCTTCCAGGTCTCCCACGCACGTACGGGGTCCCAAGGCTTTGGGCCGTCCTCATCTGCTCTTCCAGGCCACAGGCAGGGAGCTGGATGGGAAGTGGAGCAGCCGGGACATGAACTGGCGCCCAAACAGGATCGCACCAGCACGTGTAAGGGAGGACTTAAGCCACTGGGCTACTGCACCGGGCCCTTCAACACTTCTTTTAAATTTTTATGTTTCATTTTTTGTTTGTTTGTTTGTTCTTTAAAGATTTATTTATTTTTATTGGAAAGTCAAATATATAGAAAGAGGAGGAGAGACTGAGAGGAAGATCTTCCGTCCCATGATTCACTCTCCAAGTGAGCGCAACGGGTGGAGCTACGTCCATCTGAAGCCAAGAGCAAGGAACTTCCTCCAGGTCTCCCACACAGGTGCAGGGTCCCAAGATTTTGGGCTGTCCTCAACTGCTTTCCCAGGCCACAAGCAGGGAGTTGGATGGGAAGTGGAGCTGCCAGGATTTGAACCGCTGCTCATATGGGATCCCAACGCATTCAAAACGAGGACTTTAGCCACTAGGCCACGGCACCAGGCCCTAAATTTTTATGTTTTAAAGAATCATTTATTTTGAAAGAGTTACTGAGGGCATGGCACAATCACCTAGTGGCTAAATCCTCGCCTTGAATATGCCAGGATCCCATATGGGTGCCAGTTCAGGCCTGGCTCTACTTCCCATCCAGAAACCCGTTTGTGACCTGGGGAGGCAGTCGAGGAAGGCCCAAAACCTTAGGACCCTGCACCCGTGTGGGAGACCTGGAAGAGGCTCCTGGCTCCTGGCTTTGTGTTGGCTCAGCTGTGGCCATTGCAGATGCGTGGGGAGTGAATCAACAGACAGAGGATCTTTCTATAGCTGCCTTTCCAATTGAAGAATAAATTTTTCAAAGTGGATCTTTAGGGGAAAACATGCCTGTTTAAAAAAGAAAGAGTTACTGAGAAAGAAATGGAAAAACAGAGGAAGAGATCTTCCCTCCACTGCTTCACTCCTCAGGCGGCCATGACAGCATGACAGCCAGGGCTGGGCCAGGAGCCAGAGCTTCACTTGCGGCTCCCACGTGGCCGTCCTCTGCTGCTTTCCTGGGCACACTGGCAGGAAGCTGGGCTGGGAACAGAGCAGCCAGCATACAAACTGGCGGCCACCCATATGAGAAGCTGCGACTCACGCTGGCCCAATGTCACACTTCTAGGAACTGGCCAGTAACTCACAGAAGCTTTCTAACAGCAAATGTCCCCACACGGGGCAGGATGGTGCCAGCGCAAAAGCCTGAGGGAGCCGCTGGCTCAGCTCCGGGGCCACGAACCAGACAATGGAACATCTTTCCCTCTCTGCTTCTGTAAATCTGCCTTTCCAATAAAAATAAGTAAATTTTAAAATTGTTTTATTTGAAAGGCAGTGTTTCACAGAGACAATCTGCCACATGCTCTTCCCGTCCAGACGGTCACGCCAGCTGCTGGGCCAGTCCACAGACAGAGCTGGGGTGGACATTCTTCCAGATCTCCCACGTGCAGGGACCCCGGAACTGGGGCCATTCTGTGCTGCTTCCCCAGCAGCAGGGAGTCAGATGCACAGTGGGGCAGCTGCGACTCTAACTTGTACCTCTATGGGATGCCAGCAATGCAGGTGGCAACCTTACCCAGTGACTCCAGCTTACGGACACACTGTGCAGGTGGCATCCCCTGACATGGTGGGGACCCCACCCACCTCCAGCAGCCAAGGGAGACCCCACCCACCTCCAGCAGCCATGGGAGACCCCACCCACCTCCAGCAGCCCAGCCATTGCGGCACTGAAATATTGCGGCACTGAAATATTGCGGCACTGAATGAATGAACCAGAGGATGGAAGATGACTCACTCCATAATTATGCCTTTCAAATTAATCATTCTTTTAAAAAATTAAATTCAAAATTCAGGGGTAGGCACTGGTTACAGAAACACATTCTGTGTCAGTATCAGTGCAAGGCCCAGCTCCTCCACTTCCGCTCCAGCTGCCTGTTAATGTGCCTGGGAGGCAGCTGGGGATGGCCCAAGGCCTTGGGTCCCTGTCACCCTCTGTCGTGGGGGACCCAGGGTGACCAGGCTGAGTGCTGGGCTCACGGCTCCAGCCCACCCAGGCCCAGTAGGCACATTCCCACTGCCTGCACCTTGCAGGTGGAAAGCCAGCAGTAGAGAGTCCCAACAGCCTGTGTGAGGCAAGCCCACTCACCTGCTTGCGTGACCTCATGGCCGCTTCCTCCAGCGTCTCGGCAGCTTCAAACTTCCCTTGGCGTCTATAAAGAGCTCCGAGGTTTTTCAGAGTGGTGGTGACTGTGGGACTGCAAAAAGGCACAGGGAGACACGGTCAACACAAGCTTTGCGCAGCCCAAGGACACACAGGCGTGCGGTCAGCACGTCAGCACACACGGGGCCTCCCGACGCCAGCAGTCCCAGCAGCGAAGCTCTAAGAGTTGCTTGGCCCAGCGGCCCCACCACCCAGTGCTGGCCACAGGAGCCGCAGAGGCACGCCCTGGCCACCACACTCTCCTACCTGTCAACTTTGCAGGCTTTGTACCAGCCGCCATACTCCCCAAAAGCCGCTCCAGCCTTCTGCTTCCCCTGCGTCACAACAGACGGCGGGCATGAGGTGGTGGGCGCCAGGGCACTAGGGCCTCCCCCGGGCCCCCCTTACCTTGCTCTCCTCTCGTTCCTCAGCATGCATCCAGATGGGCTTGTTCTCACCTAGGGGAGAAGGGGTGCTCAGAACCCAGAGCCCACGGAGCAGCGAGGCCTCAGCGACCACGCTCCAGGCTGGCTCTGTTCCTTGCAGGATCCTTTCTGGACATTTTTCTTTTTATGCTTATCTATTCAATTGAAAGTCAGTCCCAGAGAGAGAACAGCCAGGACTCGAACCAGCACCCATATGGGAAGACAGAACAGCAGACGGCGTCTTAACCCCCTGCGGCATGGCACCGTTCAGGACATTGCTTCTTACAGTCCACAGACCAAGTTCTCACTGCAGAGGGCGCCCTTGAGTCAGACAAGGATACCAAGGGACAAGCAGCCAGCCGCCCGGTCCAGCACCAAGGACACTGAGTCAGCACGGCCTGACAAACACTAGGGCCTGGGATGGAACATCTTAAACGCCAGAGACTCGCAGAACACCAGGAGATGTCTAGAACTTTGGTAACCCACCACTGAACCTTTCATTGACAAAAAGTAGGGACTTTGGGAGCAAAATGGTATAAATCCAGATTCTCTTAAAGGGCCACCTCACTGACGCACATCAGTCTCTTGAGTTCCTGAACAGCCATGTCGCAAGCCACAGTAATGCGTGTGACAACACAATGGCCCCTCAGCCAGAGGGGACGCAGCAGCACCCAGGGCCGCACGGACAGCAGGCCTCCCGGGGACAGGTGTCTGGCCTGCAGCCAAGAAGCCCGAGCAGTTGGGCTGAGTCCTAACACCCTGGAACGTAGCAAGTGATGGCTCAAGCCGCTGGGGGCCCAGCATCTGTGCGGATGTGGACTGAGCTCCCAGCACCAGCATGGGGAGTGGGCGGCGCCAGGAGGGAACAGCATCGGTGGGAGCACTCCGTCTCTGCACAGGATGGCTGGGCAAGTGAGGAGAGCAGCGACTGACACATGAGCTCCCACCCCACCACGACTGTACAGGTGCCACGTCACAAAAGCACGCCCAAAAAAAGAAGAAAACTTGCTTATTTGAAGGAAAACAAGAGAGAGGTTTTGTCTGCTGGTTCCCGTCCCAATGGCGACCCAGCCTGGTCTCGGCCAGACCAGAGCCAGGAGGCAGGAGCCGCCCTGTGGTCTCCGACCCTGGCCTTGAGGCTCTGAGCCGGCTTTCCCAGGACAAGCAGTGCCTGAGCTCACAAGCGCCGCCTGCACTGTGAGCATGCCAGCACGGCTGTTGCTTGGCGCACGGATGGCCCGCCCACCCTAGCAAGGCAGGCCTGGCTAGCCTAGGTCTTCACAGTTAGATGAAGAATAACTCCAACCCAGGAAAAATGGCTTTTAGCAAGAGCCCACATAACAACACACAAGTACTTTTAGCAGAAAGCTGCTGGCATGGAGACACCTCCATGCTGACAACGGAGCACAGGAAGGGGACAGGCCGCCGCCAGGACTCGGTCAGAGCGGGAGTCCAGGCCCTGCAGTGCCAAGTGCCGTTCCAGGCGAGGCGACAGCCCCAGAGGCAGGGCTGCTGCCCCTGCAAGAGGCGCACAGGCCGTCCCTGCTGCAAACTCTCTACTCTCCCACTGGCACACCTGAACCCTCTGGTGGGGCAGGCTCAGCCCACGGGGCAGGCTCAGCCCACGGGGCGGGCTCAGCGTGGGGCAGGCAGGCTCAGCCCACGGGGCAGGCTCAGCTCGGAACAGGCACCGTGGCAATCTCCCCAGGGAGCTGAGATGGCAGGCCTGGGCTGAAGCAGGGTAGAACCCGAGCTGGGTCCCCCACGAGCCATCACCTCTTCCTCCAGGGTGGGCACTGCAGGGAGGCAGCCATCCTGCCTGGGCAGAGGCGAGGCGTGCTTACCGTCTACAGAGCCAAACTCCCTCTCGTGCGCACGTGTGAGAATCTCCTTGTACAGCGTCTCGGCCTGCTTGAACTTCCCCTGCTTCAGGTAGCAGGAGGCCTGCAGACAACACAGGACCACAGTGCCCGTCAAGCGCGTGCCCGTCGACCGGCGGTCCGGCCTGGCTGGCTGGGCCCGCCACTCACCAGGTTGTTCTTGGTCTTGGCCACGTTGGGGTCGTCGGGGCCCAGCTGGGTCTGGTAGATCTCGAGGGCCCTCTGGTAGTAGTACTCCACCTCGTCGTACTTGCCCTGGTTCTGGCACAGCAAGGCCAAGTTGTTCAGCTGCTTGGCGACATCGGGGTGGTCCTTGCCCAAAACCTAGGGGCCAACGCAGAAGCAGAAACACACGTTTGCTCCTCCGCCAGCCCACCCAGCTGCACCCCCATCACATTTTCTAGACCTTTCTAGGATTTAGAAGCATCTGTCCCCTCCTGTGTCACACACTGCGAAGAATAACAACCAGAATCTTTTCAACTCTCATTTTAAAAAAGGAGGTCATTTACTCATTTGCAAGTTAAGGCTACAGAGCAGAGAGGCTCCCTCTGGTGGTCCACTCCCCACAGTGACTCCACCAGCCCAGGCAGGAGCCTGGCATGCCGAACGGGGTTCCTGGTTCACACCAACCCTTCACATGAGCAGGACCAGTGGGAGCAGTGCGGAGCGGCCCGGCCGAGCCAGCCCTGCACGGGGCACCCCAGCCCTGCGCCCGTGAAGGCCCGACTCCACAGCTGCTCTTCTGTCAGCCACCTTCACCCTCCGTGCCCCTCACGGCAGAGGGACCAGTGGACAGAAGCCGTCTCTCCTCTCTGTAAATCTGCCTTTTCATTCAAAATAAGTCTTTCTTAAGAATTTCAATTTTGTAACTAGCTTTTTTCACTTTTCCTCTTCCAATCCCTTGCCATGTATCCCCTCGCCGGGCCAGGCCCCGCCCCTTCATCAGACCCCGCCCCTCCCATCAGGCCCTTCCTGCCTGGCCCCGCCCCCAGGCCCCGCCCCACCCGAGGCCCTGTCCCGTTTGCCTGGCCCGCCCTCCCCGCTCCTGGGACAGGCCCCGCCCCTTCACCAGGCCCCGCCCCGCCCCTCGCCCACCTTCTCTCGGATCTCCAGGGCTCTCTTGCAGAGCGGTTCGGCTTCCTTGTACTTCCCTCTTTTACCATAAAGTACGGCCAGGTTGTTCAGGGTCGCCGCCACCTGCCAACACAGGAGGCCACTCAGCATAGCCACGGGCCGGGCGGAGCATGCACAGGTCACAGAGGAGGACGACTCAGGGAACAGGAAGACAGCTTCGCCGTAACACAGGTGACACACAAGCTAGCAGTGAACGAATCAACACCAACAGGATCTTGATTTTTTTTCATTTCTCTGGAAGCCACAAAGCCAACCAAATAGATCTATTTGCAAATCTCAGCAGATTGTAATAAAAATATAAATGCTTGAGGAGAAAATTTATAGAGGTCCATGCAATGTGATTTCTGATCGGCTGAGAGGTGGCTGGGCAGGCAGCGCGGGCCGCGGGCTGGACTCCACAGCCCTGGCCTCCTACCTCAGCGCACAGTGGCTCCTAAGCTTCCCTGTGGAGTTCAACACTACAGTGAGTCGGACACAAAGCATCGGGGAGAACAAGACGGAGCGAGCGGGGGCAGGTGCACAAACCGCGGGGTGGTCTTTGCCCAGGGTCTTCTCCCGGATGGCCAAGGCATCGTTGAGCAGGTTGGCCGCGTCTTTGTACTTGTTCTGATCCCTACGGCGGAAAACACGCAGCAAGTGTTGCTAGAGCTTTTAAAAACCACTTTGCAACTTCGAAAATAAGAGACTTAAGTTACAAAAACCAGAAAACTACTGTTGGGGAGGGGAGACTGGCAGGCGAGGTGGGTACCGGGAGCAGATCTGATGGCGGCCTCTTTCTGGTCGCCCACTTGGCCCACTGACACTGGTCACCTCACGCAGCGCCGCCAACAGGCACAGACCAAGGCTGTGTGCAATGAGGCAGGCCCATGTTGGTCAGACTCAGTTCCTGGCTCCCACCAATGGCCTTCCCGTCCTGGTCCCAGGCCTCCTGTGTGCACCAACTGTATGACCTAGCCAATGTGGAGACCTCAGGAGGGAAAGGGAGGGGCCCAGTGTGGTAGCCTAGTGGCTGGAGTCCTCGCCTTGCATGTGCCAGGATTCCATATGGGTACCGGTTCATGTGCCAGCAGCCCCGCTTCCCATCCAGCTCCCTGCCTGTGGCCTGGGAAAGCAGTCAAGGACGGCCCAAAGCCTTGGGACCCTGCACCCGCGTGGGAGGCTCAGAAGAGGCTCCTGGCTTTGTATCGGCTCAGCTCCGGCCGTTGCGCTCACTTGGGGAGTGAATCATCAGATGGAAGATCTTCCTCTCTGTCTCTCCTCTCTGTATATCTGACTTTGCAGTAAAAATAAGTAAATCTTAAAAAGGAACCAAGGCAAACGCAGTGCAGTGTCTTCGTCTGGCATCCATTTGCCAGTGGCCCCCAAGGTGGCTTCCACCAGCACCCAGCAAGGCCCTGCCCTGCACGCCCAGGAAGGGACCAACAGGTTTGCTGAACCTCTGGAGCCCCAAACTCAGCTTTGCTTTGTTTCTAATGAATTAATTTGAAACATAGTGACCAAGATCTGGCACGCTCAGGTTCACTGCCGGAATGCCCACACGGCCAGGGCTGCGCCAGAGTAGGACCCGGGGACTCTGGCCGGCTTTCCCACTGCTTTCTCCATGTCAGTAAGGAGCTGGTTCAGACAGACGTGGGGCAGCTGGGCCTTGAACTGGCATTCGTACGGCATGCCAGCACAGCAGGCAGAGGCTTGGCCACCTAAGTGTCTCTTAATGCTGAGTGCTGTGTTGTGGCACAGCCAGACGATGGGACGCTGGAGAGCAGCTGTTTTCTAGGTTTCTTTACACAATGAACTCTCACACTGTGACACAACTGAGGGCTGCTTATGACATACATGCCCTTAGATGGTGTGACAGCCACCTCACTGCACCTGCATAACTCCAACTCTGCTTAACACCTCCTGCCTGCCAGGGCCCCCACGTACTGTTCGTAGGCTTACAGTAAGAAAACATGCAACTTCCTGGAGTGACCAGTGTGCGAAATCCGCCAGGCTGTCAAAGGCGAATACCTCCACCTCATCCGCCAGCGGAAAGCCACTGAAGGCATGTGGGATGCCCCGGCACGTCACCCGAGCGCTCCAAAGACAAGCTACAACGTGGCTCGGGCTGCTGAAAGCAACCGCCCCTCCAAGGCACGGCGGCACGGCTCTTGGGTGTCCCAAGGTCCCCAGCCCTCCTCCGACATTCCACCCCGCTTGTCCAGGCTGCTGTCTCCACACCCCCACCCCCACCCATGCCCTCCACCAGGCCTCCCTGCCTCCAGACCACGGCCCCTGCTGCAGTGGGCACCATGCCAACATGGAGCAAGGCGAATCCAGGGTCCCAGGAGGGCCCCCAGGAACTGGGAAAGGGACAGGACAGCAGGAAAGCCACACCCAAGCAGAGGAGAGGTGTGGGCTACTCTGAGGGCCAGGTCAGCCGGGAAAGCCGCCCGCACGGCCCGGCGACAGCCTTAGGGGCCAGTTGGGTAGGAGCACCGTCGCTGAGCGAGACTCGGCACTGACCTGTACACCAGGGCCAGGATGTTGAGCATGGTGGCCACGTCAGGGTGGTCGTGGCCCGACGTCTTCTCCAGGTCCTCAAGCGCCTGCTTGCAGAGCGGCACGGCCACCTCGTAGCGGCCCTGCGAGGCGTACTGGATCACCAGGTTGTGCAGGGTGCGCAGGCGCGCAGGGATCTCGTAGCCACCCTGCTGGGCTGCCGCGGCCGCGCTGCTGTGCCGCTGCTGGACTGCAGGGAGCAGGGTGTTAGGCCCCATTTCCCAGGCGCCCACTGGGCCCCAGCGGGCTCCTGCCCTCCCGTCCCTCCCCAGCCCCTCACCATGTTGGCATGGTGACCCTGTGCAAGCCCAGCACGATGGGGCCAAGCCTGCTGACCACACTGAGGGTCCTTCGGCAGAGCAGGCCTTCAGAAAGGCGCATCAGACCGCCACCCCTGCTGCCCGGCTGCCACCTGCCCGGCCCAGGGCCCCTCGTCCCCACCACTCACTTCCTTGCCCCGGGTCGTCGTCCTCATTGGGGAAAAGATCGTCCAGGGGCTCTCTGCTGGAATCGGCATCTTTGTCCTCCTGTGGAGCGCACAGAGGACCCCGTCACCAAGCCAACCCAAGGACACTCACATCACAGCAGCGGAACAGTCTAGGGCTCCGTCTTGCAGGCAGAGCGTGCAGGCTGCAGTGACACCTCCCTGCCTGAGTTCTGAGCATGTTCGTGCGGAACGGGGAACCTTACTTGGGCTGAAGTCTTGTTTAGAAATAAATGTGCAGGGCCTGGCATGGTAGCCTAGTGGTTAAAGTCTTTGCCTCACATGCCAGATGACACCTCTCAACACTGCCCAGTGTCCTGCCAGGCACTGGAGGGCAGCACCCACATGGCAGTGCTCCGTCGGATCCTAAGAACTTACTGGAAGCCAAACACTGGAAGCCCAGTAAAACCAGGCACTACCAACCGAATCCTGTGCCCCGAGTCTCGCAGCAAGCCCCGAGCACAGTGTCTGGAGCTGGGCAGCGGCCAGTGTGCAGTGCGGGGACAAGCTGGAGCTCCCGAGGGGACGCGCGCACTCACGAGATGACCTCAGGGTGCCCGCACGCGCCCTCTCGCTCTTCCCTTCCCCCGCCCCCGCGAGCACGCGCCTCGGCCTGCGCACGGCCACACTCACCGACGGGGAGACGTCGTCGTCATACTTCTTGAGCTGGTTCATGAACTCCAGGTGTTTCTTCTCCTCCTCCAGCTGGGCCACAGACTGCTCGCTCTTCTGCAGCTTCTGCTGCGTGTTGGCCAGCTCGTCCCGCAGCCACTGGTTCTCCTGGCACAGGCGCCGCACCTGTGCCCGCAGCTTCTGCTTCTCGGACTCGACGGCATTGAGGTGATTGGACAAAGCCATCATGACCTGGGCAGGCAGGAACGGCCAGGCTGCAGAAGCCGACACGCTCCCTCCACCTCCCCGCGCGCAGCAGGGCACCCTGTGCTGACTTGTCTCGCAGCGGCTAGCACGGAAACACAGGGCGGGATGAGCCGCTTACAGCACACGCTCCACGGCACCCACCCGAGAGCCTCTCGAGGGCCAGGCACACTGGCGAGCTCTGCCAGCTGCGCAGCTGCGGAGCAGGCGGCCCTCTGGCTCTCGTCTCCGCCGCAGAGCTCTATGGGAGTTGTGCGGGAAAGCCAGGCAGTCCGGTCTCCTCACGTCTATGTACGATGGAAATAACGTGAGCCGGCACTGACCCTGGGCACCACACGCTGTGGGCTGCCAGACAGTGCCCGTCCGCCCTCACTCCTCAGACCTGAGTACCCACACCTAGAAGCAGGCAAGACCGTCTTCCAGCCCCACTCACAGCCAGACGGCCACTCCGGCCAGTCCTCTCAGGAGAAGGCCTGCCTGCCTTCCCGGCTGTCCCCAGCAGCAGGGCAACCCCTGACACTCAGCCACGCAGGCACGGACACCTGTTCGGGCCAGCCTCCACGCTGGCCTCACACACACCTGGGCCCCCCAAGCCTCAAGGACACACACAGGGGCCTCTGTTCTGACTCTAAGCTCTGATATGCCCTAATCCGCAAGCATGCAAGAGAGACGCAGCTAGGCGGCTGGCCACCACCTGGGCACAGCCTGGGCACAGCCCCGGCTGCCACGCGCCTCGCGCACCTGCGCCTCACTCAGGCCGAGCTCCAGCATCTCCAGCGACTTGCGGATCATGTTGGACTTCTCTTCCACCAGGTTGCTCTCGTCATCTTTCTTGAGACACTTGAGCGTCTCCAGCAAGCTCTGCAGGATGGAGTTGTGCTCATTCTTGAGCGCCTCCAGGCCCTGGATCACCTGCTTCGTCTTGGAGATGATTTCATCCTGGGTCAGCTTCTCCACCTTGTCTTCCTTTATGTACACCATTGTGGACATGTCGTCGTGCATTCTAGAACAGAAGGGAGGGGGCAGACAGCTCCTAACTGGCTCATCCCTTCACCCCTCCACGGGCCCCCTTCCCTTCACCCCTCCACGGGCCCCCTTCCCTTCACCTCTCCACGGACCCCCTTACCTTCACCCCTCCACGGGTTCCCTTCCCTTCACCCCTCCACGGGCCACCCCACCCTTCACCCCTCCACGGACCCCCTTCCCCTCACCCCTCCACGAACCCCCTTCCCCTCACCCCTCCACGGACCCCCTTCCCCTCACCCCTCCACGGACCCCCTTCCCCTCACCCCTCCACGAACCCCCTTCCCCTCACCCCTCCACGGACCCCCTTCCCCTCACCCCTCCACGGGCCCCCTTCCCTTCACCACTCCACGGACCCCCTTCCCTTCACCCCTCCATGGACCCCCTTCCCTTCACCCCTCCACTGCCCCCTTCCCTTCACCCCCTCCACTGCCCCCTTCCCTTCACCCCTCCACTGGCACGTGTAACTGGAGCAGCGAGTGGGCCATGATAGCTCGGGCCATAGCACCACCAGAATGGGAAAGAACCAGCTGTGGGGGCAGATTCTGTAGGTGAATTGTGGGCTCGCCTCTGCGGGATTAAAGCCCCTGCTGGTTTACAAGGAGAGGTGGGGGCGGTAACAGCCTGAGCCACACTGGACCACAGAGCTTACCTGGCAGGAACCACCTGACATTCATGAGAGCTAGGGCGCAGCGGAGGTCAGGCAGGGCCAGGCTGCAGCACCCACTGGCACATGCAAAGGCTAGGGCTGAGGGCAGACCATGCCACGCAGGGCTGCTACCCCTGTAGGCATGCCTGAGATCCAGGGCTGGAAGCGAGCCTGACGGGGACTTTGGAGAACTCTACAAGGCCACAGCTCCCATTGGGAAGCAAGAGCCGGGGCTGCGGGCATGCCATGTCAGTCTGGGCGGCAGTACCTAAGGGCACACACAAGATCCACTGCTGGGGGCCCCGCATGGTAGCCTAGCAACTGAAGTCCTCACCCTGAACGTGCCAGGATCCCATATGGGTGCCGATTCTAATCCCAGCAGCCCCGCTTCCCATCCAGCTACCTGCTTGTGGCCTGGGAAAGCAGTTGAGGACAGCCCAAAGCCTTGGGACCCTGCACCAGCGTGAAACCTGGAGGAAGCTCCTGGCTCCTGGCTTTGGATCGGTTCAGCTCCAGCTGTTGCAGCCACTTGGAAAGTGAACCAGCAGTTGGAAGATCTTCCTCTCTGTCTGTCCTTCTCTCTGTAAATCTGATCTGCATTTCCAATAAAAATAAATAAATCTTTAAAAAAAAAAAAAAAAAAAACAAAAACCCAACTGTACACCAACGCTGTATTCACAAGGGCTGAGCCACAGAGCCACTCGGATGGCAGCCAACTGATGAACCGGCATAGGCCGAGTGCCTGCCCGCTACCTGGAGTCCAGGGCACCGGGTGCTAGGCTGGTGTGGGGTGAGAGAACACACTGGTGTGAGGCAGCGAAGGCTGGATAACTGCACATTTTCTCACAGGTGTGTTATTCCTCAGTGGAATATAGACATGATTTTTCATATTAACTGCTACAAATATTTTTCACCCTTTTCCAAAGATACAAAAAGCTTTATTTCTGAGACCAGCATTGTAGCATAGTAGGTTAAACTGCGCAGTGTCCCACACAGGCATTGGCTGCCCCCTCCCATCTGGCTCGATGATAGAGCCCTGGGCAGGCCGCAGAAGAGGGCCTGTGCACGCGTGTGAACCGCCTGCGTGGCCCAGCCCAGGCCGCCGTGAGTGACCGCACAGCGGGTCAGCACACGGGAAACTTCTGTCATTATGTCTCAAACAAATCTTAAAAAAGAAAAAGCTTCATTTCTCAATTTTCTAAAAGATTTATTTATTCTTATTGGAGAGGCAGATATACAGAGAGGAGAAGAGACAGAGAGGAAGATCTTCCATCCGATGATTCACTCCCCAAGTGAGCGCAACAGCTGGAACTGAGCCGATCTGAAGCCAGGAGCCAGGAGCTTCTTCTGGGTCTCCCACGTGGGTGCAGGGGCCCAAGGCCTTGGGCCGTCCTTGATTGCTTTCCCAGGCCACAGGCAGGGAGCTGGATGGGAAGCAGGGCTGCTGGGATTAGAACCAGCGCCCACATGGGATCTCCATGCGTTCAAGGTGAAAGCTTGAGCTGCTAGGCCACTGCGCTGGGCCCAAGAGCTGATTTTTAAATGTGCTTTTTCTGACTGGCCTTTCCTTAGTTTACAAGCTATTCCTGACCCCTGGCACTGTGCTGGTCTGCTGACTCTCCTCACCTCAGAGCCAATCCTGTGTCTGCCCCAGGCCCCCAGGCTGCAGGTGGGCATGGTGCGGGGGTTGGGGTTGCAGCAACTAGGCTGAAGTTTCCACTGGTGTGTGTGGCAGGCTGGGCTGCACACAGAGCTGGAGGTGGAACTGACCAGGCAACTGTAATCACCAGTGTGTGTGCTGTCTGATGTGGGTGACAGACTGAACTGGACCCTGCACTGGCTGGCACATGCAGCAGTCACGTCTGGGGTCAGCCCAGTGAGGTTTCTGGGGGACTCCCCACTAGACCGCTGGACTCAAAACTGTGGTCACGGGAAGGGACGAGGTCTCCTCGCTGCTCGTGCCAGATCCCAGGGAGGACACGGCGGCCAGCTCCTCTGGGCCTGCGGAGGATGGCGAGGGCCACGTCAGAAGACCGAGAGCAGAGCAGCCTGGACAGCTCCTGGCCGAGCTTTGCCAGCAGGTGTCTGGGTGGACTCTGTCAGCCAGTGGACCTGGGAGGGACTTCTCAACTTGGAGCAAGACACGAGCAGCATCTCAGACCTATCCAAACACCTCGGACATGCTTCTCCACATCTGGGTTTCTATGGCCATCAAGTGGACAGCCCATGCAGAGCTGCTGATGTAGCAGCAGCCGACAGCTGCGTCCTCCCTCGCCTCCCTCCCCACCTCCGCCCCCAGACACAGGAGAAAAGAGAAAAGGTGAACCAGAAGCATTCGTCCTCCCCACCACCCCAACCCGACTCAGCGGGCCTCATGTCAACTATGGAAACAACATTTAAAAAGTTTATTTTTAAAAACGGAAAGAAAAAGAAGAACCACACAACGGTCAGCCAGACACCGGGCAGCACACGGACTCCCTGCCCGCAGCGTGGACCCCAAGATCACTTCCACACGGAAGGCTGACCGCCGGCCTCATGGGTAGCTGTGCGTGGAAACAGACAGGTTAGGGGGACCCAGCACGGGCGGCCACGGGGTGCTCCCACACAGCCTTCTTGGTGTCTACGTGACTTAACAACAACAACAGTGTTAGAGAAGAAACGACAACTCCCCCAGCCCCTTCACTCCTGGGCGGCGAGTTTCCCAAGAGGCTTAAACAGAGAGACCAGAAAGCAGGAGCCGCAGGAACAAAGCCCGAGGCACAGGATTCCGCCACAAGGCAAAGCAACTCAGAACCAGGGACCAGCACGAGCACCTGGCAGAGGGACCACGTCCTAGACACGACACGAGAAAGGAGACGTGGGGTCAGTGGCACAGGTAGTAGGCCGAGCTTCACATCTGGGTGCCAGCTGGGGTGCCCACTGCTCCACTTCCCATCCAGCTCCCTGCTAATACACTAAGAAGTGACAGAGGATGGCTAACGCGCCTGGACCCTGTACCCACGGGAGACCGGAAGAAGCCCCTGGCTTGACTGGCCCAGCCCCAGCTGGTGTGGCCATTTGGAGAGTGGACCAGCAGATGGAAAAGCTCTCTCTGCTTCTCAAATAAACAGATAAATCTTTGAAAAATTAAAAAGGGAGTGGGAGGAACACCACAATGGCTCAGTTTGCTGAATCTCCCCATCCAAGCGCCGGGATCCCATATGGGCACCAGTTCTAATCCCGGCTGCTCCACTTCCCCTCCAGCTCCCTGCTTGTGGCCTGGGAGGGCAGTCAAGGACGGCCCAGAGCACTGGGACCCTGCACCCGTGTGAGAGACCTGGAAGAAGTTCCTGGCTCCTGGCTTCAGACCAGGTCAGCTCCAGCCACTGCAGCCATTTGGGAGATTGAACCAGTAGACAGAAGATCTTTCTGTCTCTCCTTTTCTCTATAAGTCTACCTTCCCACTAAAAATGAACACATTTTTTCAAAGGAAGGGTGTAATTCTATGTTTAAAGTGGGTAGCAACATTGAACATTCAGGCCCCCAAGTCACCCAACAGGACACTCCACTCCAGCAGGACAACCTCAATGAAATGGCAACAGCTCCCAGGCCAGAGGCCAGCCAGCTGGCGAGCACCAGAGGCTGGCCTGTCCAGGGAGCACCAAGCACCAAGCAGTGAGACCCCACCAGAAAACCCACAGCTCCTGCAAAAGGCAGTCGGCCACCCACAGCGTCGGCAATTCTGCTCCTGGCCCAAAGTCGGAGACAACGGGCTCTCCCAGGGCCACCTACAAGGAGCGGCAGCCCCGGGCCAGCACAGCACAGGCCCGGGAGCAGGACACACTCCGGGCAGGAGCCACAGGGTGGACCACAAGACCACGAGGCTCCAGGAAAGTCTGGATGCAAAATACGACAATTTCACGTCTCTGCAACTCTGGGATAACTACAGGAAACCTCTGGTGGCAGACACACCAGCGCTGCAACAGTGTAACTCCAGCCACAGAGACTGCATGAGCACCGGATCTCAACTTGAAAACAACTCCCACCACTCAGCACTACATGTTCACCCGTTCACACCCCAGGCCCCTCCTGGTCACCAGAGGGTGGCTGTTACCAGGGGCTCTGTTTGGGAATGCTGGAAAAATGTGAGAGGTGTTGGGGCGCGAGGAGGATAGCCCAGGCTCCCCATTGCTCCCAACAGACTGCCCAGCACAGCCCAGGGCCGCTGTGGCCAGACTTTGCAGGGCTCTGAGGTCCAGGAGAGACACAGGGGGCCTCACCTCACCCCCAAGACGCTGCAGGAGGCTCCCACAGCTGCTCTGAAGGCCAAGACCATGGGGCAGTGCACGTGGCACTGACAGAGCTAAGAGAAGGCCCTTGCTGACAGCCAGCGACCTGGACACGCCAGGAGCCTGCAGGACGCCAGCGCCAGTCCGTCCGGGAGCCAAGTCACACTCCAGGCTGTGCTGAGCCCAGCTCCTCCCGAGCCACTAATCAGTGGCAATCTGCTAAACAGGAAATGGGAAATTCATAGACACATGAACACATGTCACAGCCCCCAGCTTAAGATAACAGCAACTGCATGATACTGAGGACCTAGTGAGTCCACAGCAGAGGGCTGGGCTCACCACCTGCCCTGGCTCCTGAATCCAGGTTCCTATAATACCCAGTCAGAAGGCAGGGCCACGGGCAGAGACTACGGGCAGGCAGAGACCACGGGCAGGGACCACGGGCAGGCAGGGCCACAGGCAGGAAGGGACCACGGGCACGCAGGGACTACGGACAATCAGTGACCACGAGCAGGCAGGGACCACGGACAATCAGTGACCACGAGCAGGCAGGGACCACGGGCAGGCAGGGACCATGGGCAGGCAGGGACCATGGGCAGGCAGGCAGCATGCTCAAGGGTCAGGCTCCTGCCACCCACCGGGGACACCTGGATTTAGTGACTGGCCAGAAGTCAATTAGCAGTTACAATCTTTCTCTCTCTACTTCTCAAGTTGTTGTTTAAGATTTTTTTTTTTTATTGTAAAGGCAGATTTACAGAGACAGGGAAAGACAGAAACATCTTCCATCCAAATGGCCATGATGACCACAGCTGAGCTGGCCCAAAGCCAGGAGCTTCTGCGTCTCCTACATGAGTAGAGGGTCCCCAGACTTTGGACCGTCTACTGCTGCTTTCCCAGGCCCTAAGCAGGGACCTGGATGGAAAGTGCAGCAGCTGGGACACAAACCAGTGCCCATATGGGATGCTGGTGCTACAAGGTAGAGGACTAGCCTGTTGAGCCATTGTGCCAACCCTTCTCAACTTTGCTTTAAAAAAAAATCTTTTTTTTCCAGCGGTAAAAATGATCAACTTAAACAACACAAAACGTGGAGCAAAGCCCTCCCAGGTGATGACAACCACGCACCAGTAGTGCTGCATGTCACCATCCACGTGAGGCTGCAGCTCCAGCCCTGCACAGCATGGCGGCCCGAGGCCAGGAGAGTGGTGCCAAAGAGCGGGCGGCGGCCTCCAGCTGCCTGCGGCGGGCGCGAGGAGCCAGAAGCCCAGAACTCCAGTGGGTGCCCCAGGTCTGCTGTCTTCTGGTGCCTTAGAGCAGCGGGGTGGTCAGCAGAGCAGCCACACACAGGGCTTCTGAGCGCCCTAAGCCACCAGGCTCGCGGCCTCTACTGGAGACACACCCCAAACTCAGCTCTAAGCGGTCGCTCCCCAACACACATCCGTTCCCTTCAACAGTGTGCACAACCCACCTGCCACCAACAAGCGTCGAGATAAGCTACATAAACCCTAATGCACACGACCCCAGCACACACGGTGCTGGGGAGCACAGTACAGCCACAACAGGAGATGGCTCTGGCCATAGCCTGCCTGCAGCCAGGGCAGCGTGACCTCCTGCCTTGCCCCTGGCTTCCAACGACATCACGGCCCCCTCACTGCAGGCAGCAGCCCAGCCCCCACTCCACCGCGACACCCTAAGGGCCGCCTGACCCCTCCCCCACAGCAGCCAGAACCACCCTTGCAGTCTTGGCCCCCTGTGGGCTCACTGGGGAGGCACACCAGTCAGGGAGCCCTTGGGACGCAGTGGAGATAAGCAATCTCAACAGGCACTACCAAGGGAAGCGGAGAATGACAGCAAATGAAGATGACTAACACGCAGCACTGCCGAAGAGGCCTGCAGGGTGTGGGCTGCGCGGGGCCAGGAGTCCGCGGAGACACAGTGCGGGCCTGCCGCAGGGCAGCTGGCCGCCTCCAATCTGGCTGCCCAGCTGCTCCTCTGCCCACACTCACGACTGGCGTGCGCAGCTTCCCACTAGCTCATCACAGCCCCTGCCCTGTGCTGCCCATGCCCACTGCAGCCCCGGAAGCCCACTGGCCTCATCTTCCCGCCACACCCTTCCCTGCGGGCACTGCCCTCACCACTCCCTTTGCTCCACGGCTGTGCAGTGTCTGCGGGCACGGGTGCACGGGTCCTGCCCAGCCCACACGGAGTGCTGCTGGCGGCCAGTGCCACCTCATTGGCTCCACGCATCTAGAACCATTTGCAGCCTGATCTCTGAGCCTTTACCCCACACTCTAAGGGGTCTCTGACCTCTAACCCTTGACCCCACGCCCTGAGGGGTCTCTGGAAGATCCCCTTCACTTTCTGACTGCACAAAGTGCTGCTTTAAGATTCAGCTCAGCAAGGAAGGCCACTCAGCGGCAGCGTCCTCACAGCTCACTCAGCTCTAACTTTCCCATTATGTCCCTGTCACATGAGCGTGTTTTAACACGGCCTTCAGCCGTCCACGCACGGGAACAATGCTGGAAACACACATAAGAATGGAGAAATCTAACATGCGAAAATGTAAACTCTAGATTTTGCCTGAAATACTTCCAATACCATGTGCTCCCCCCCAGCGGCACTACCCCAGGCGTGGTGTCGGGCCAGTCAGTGGGCAGGGCCTGGGTGAGGTGACTGCGGCCGACAGGAGCCCCCACGACAACATGAGGCTGCATTCTTCATGGCCTGGGGAGGACTGCCTCCCTCCCACATTTAATTCCCTGAGGTCTGAGCTGTCTAATCCGTGGGTCATTCCACTCCACTCCTCGCTCGCAACCACTCGGGGCCAAGGCCCAGTTAGGCTCTGCAAGGATTCCGGCCACCGACATAGTCCTGGGGCAGGTCGGTCCACTGCCTGGCCAGCCCCACCCCAATCTATACAAGGTATATGGCTCCATCACGGTCATGAGGTACCAGGACCACCCTGGAGCTAACTGCTCTCCTCGGGGGATCTTAGGGGCTACCCCACATTGTCCACTCCCACACTCCCGCAAAACCCGGTCTGAGCGAGTCCTCCCCGTCAAGCACAAAGCAGGCGGCGTCCACCCCAACAGCACACGGCATGACCTACAAGCCCAGCAGGACACCGCGCATCCAGCGGTGACAGCGCCCGGCAGGGCGGTGCCGCGGCGGGCGGGGGCGCGAGCAAGAGCGAGGCTGGGACAAAGCGCCGGCCGGGACGGGGACGGGGACGGGGGCGCGGACGGGGACGGGGACGGGGGCGCGGACGGGGACGGGGGCGCGGACGGGGACGGGGGCGCGGACGGGGACGGGGGCGCGGACGGGGACGGGGACGGGGACGGGGGCGCGGACGGGGACGGGGACGGGGAAGCGGACGGGGACGGGGCCGCGCGGCGCCCGAGGCCTGCCCGGGAGGGCGGCGGGCGGCGCCGGACACTCACCGTCCTGTCCGCGGCCGCGCTCTCTGGCGCTGTCAGCTCCGGGGACGGCGCCGCCCGTCGCGAGCGCCTCGGGCGCGGTGCCGCGCTCACGGGAGACGGGCGCCGGCGCGGCAGCCACGGAGCATCCTCGGCCCGCGGCGCCGTCCTCTGGGGCCGCCGCGCAGCCCGACGCGTCCTCGCAGCCTCGCGCCCGGCCGGTCACTCCGCCGCCGCCGCCGCCGCCGCCGCCGCCGAAAATGGCGACTCCGCGTCGCGCCCGCCCACAAGGCCGCGCGTCCGTGACGTCACCCGCCCCGCACCGCCCCGCGGGCGGCCCCGGGGTGCGCGCGCGGGGCCGGGGCGCGCGGGGCCGGGCTGTGCGGAGCTGCGCCGGGCGTGGCCCCTCTGAGGCGCCGACCAGCCGCAGGCCCTTCTCGGAACAGTCCCCGCCCTTGGCCTGCGCTCGGCACCCCCGCGTGCGGGCCTGGCGCTACCAGGGCCTCCAGGGCGGTGGCTGCGGCCGGTGCTGCCGCATCCCGGGTGCGGACCTGACTCAGCACCCGGCCGAGGGCGCTGCGGATTCAAGGCCTGGGGCCCGGCTCCCCCTGGCCGCCGTCGCCCGTGGCCAGCGACGCGGTGTGGCCGGCGGCGTGGGGGAGGGCGCGCAGAGCCGGACCCACCGGAGACCCCTCCCCCCAGCCCTGGAAACTGCTGTTGGAGCGGCCCACCCTAGGCTGCCGAGTGCTCTCGTCACCGGATGCACTCAGGGAGCTCTGGGGACCGAGGACACGGGCTGGGCGCAACTGAGGCCCTTACCCTGCTCCTTGGTATTCCTCTGTGCCCCTACGCAGGGACAGCTCATCCCGTCACCCACTCCACTGTGTCACACCCTGAGATGCTCAGGAGAAAAGCCAAGACGCGATGATGACCAGGACCTTGGGACGAGCTGAGGCAGTGGGTGGGGCCCAAGGGGAGGACTCCAGGCAGGAACCCTCTCACAGGAAGGAGCTCGGAGGGCCATGGCTGGTGCATCGCCGTGGAGTCCCATCCATCCTCACCCTGGGGTTAGGTTCATGGGCCTCAGCTCTGTCTGCAAGGCCCAGGACCTGGTGCTGCCAGCCTCCAGCTCTTGCCCTTAATGCCCTCAGCCCTGGTTGGGCTGTCACACCACCACGCCCCTAACCATGCTGTCCACTCCGCCTGGAATGTACACGGGAATTCAGCCAAAGGCACCTCTGCCAGGAAGCCTTCCATGCCGTACCTGCCCAGGACTGGCCTCAGCTCTGCTTTGAACCCGCGGCCTGCCTTGCTTTGTATGGAGACCTGAGGTGCAGCCTCCTGTGTGCCCTCAGACCTGACCCGGCTGCAAGGTCTGGCTGGCCCTTGCCACACTGGGATCCACATACACACAGCCTGACCACACCACGGTCCACGTACGCACACCCTGACCACACCACGGCCCACATACACACAGCCTGACCACACCATGGCCCACGTACACAGTCACATACACACAGCCTGATACAACGGGGTCCACGTACGCACACCCTGACCACACTATGGCCCACGTACGCGCACAGCCTGACCACACCATGGCCCACGTACACACAGCCTGACCACAGATGTACCTTCCACAAGTCCTGCTTGCACTTGCATGGGGAAGGGATGGAAGGAGTAGGGTGCATGTCTCCTTTTCAAAGCTGAAACATCTAGAGACAGGACGGGAGGGGTCAGTGCCAAGCAGACCCCCACCGGAGGTTGGCACCTCAAGATCAGCCCTAGCCGGGCCCGGCGCCGTGGCCTAGTGGCTAAAGTCCTCGCCTTGAACGCCCCGGGATCCCATATGGGCAGCGGTTCTAATCCCGGCAGCTCCACTTCCCATCCAGCTCCCTGCTTGTGGCCTGGGAAAGCAGTCGAGGACGGCCCAAAGCCTTGGGACCCTGCACCCGTGTGGGAGACCCGGAGGAGGTTCCTGGTTCCCGGCTTCGGATCGGCGCGCACCGGCCATTGCGGCTCACTTGGGGAATGAATCATTGGACAGAAGATCTTCCTCTCTGTTTCTCCACCTCTCAGTATATGTGACTTTGTAATAAAATAGATAAATCTTAAAAAAAAAAAAAAAAAAAAGAACAGGATGGGGCTGACCCAGCAAGTGTCAGCTGCCCATTTCTGAGACCGAAGACACTTGGAGGGGGCTGTGTGTCCGTGCTCTTCGGATGAAGGACTGGGAAACACAGACATGCAGCCAAAGGCCCCTGTGCCGGGAAGCCTTCCATGCTGTATCTGCCCAGGACTGGCCTCAGCTCTGCTCTGAACCCTGGGCCTGACAGGACCCCCGAGGCCCCACTGGCCCAGGGTTTCCTTGCTGCCACTGATACGGCATGTCCCTCAGTGATTTCAGGGGCTCATGTCAGGTGGACCTCAGCCTCTGTCCTGGGGGCCACTTGAGAGGAGCCAGGGGGTGGGCAAGACCTGGAGTTCCCTGAGGTGGACCCTAAAACACCTGTTCATACATGTCCTAATGGCTGCTGAGCAGCCCGGGAGCCAGCAGAGAGCTGCGCAGCTAGTCAGAGCCCAGGTGTCCCAGGGGAGCAGGTAAGGACCTGCAGGCTGCTTCTGTCGGTGAAGAACACTTTGAGCTATTCCCTCCCATGAAGCTGGAGGTCCTTCATGCGGGAAGGCCCTGGCCTGGGTCGTGCGTGCGGGAAGGCCCTGGCCTGGGTCGTGGCCTGGGTCGTGCGTGCGGGAAGGCCCTGGCCTGGGTCGTGCGTGCGGGAAGGCCCTGGCCTGGGTCGTGGCCTGGGTCGTGCGTGCGGGAAGGCCGTGGCCTGGGTCGTGCGTGCGGGAAGGCCCTGGCCTGGGTCGTGGCCTGGGTCGTGCGTGCGGGAAGGCCCTGGCCTGGGTCGTGGCCTGGGTCGTGCGTGCGGGGAGGCCCTGGCCTGGGTCGTGGCCTGGGTCGTGCGTGCGGGGAGGCCCTGGCCTGGGTCGTGGCCTGGGTCGTGCGTGCGGGGAGGCCCTGGCCTGGGTCGTGGCCTGGGTCGTGCGTGCGGGGAGGCCCTGGCCTGGGTCGTGGCCTGGGTCGTGCGTGCGGGGAGGCCCTGGCCTGGGTCGTGCGTGCGGGAAGGCCCTGGCCTGGGTCGTGGCCTGGGTCGTGCGTGCGGGAAGGCCCTGGCCTGGGTCGTGGCCTGGGTCGTGTGTGCGGGAAGGCCCTAGCCTGGGTCGTGCGTGCGGGAAGGCCCTGGCCTGGGTCGTGGCCTGGGTCGTGCGTGCGGGAAGGCCCTGGCCTGGGTCATGGCCTTCCTCCCAGGCTCTGTTTCTTTCTTCCAAGTGCAGGTGTCCGGTGCTCTGCATTCCTCCACGTCTGATGCCTCAGTCCCCAGCTCCACATCCCAGGCAGACGGGCCCACAGCCTGGGACTCTGAGCAGAGCTGGTGGGCACCACAGGACCCAGGCGGGGTGGGCTGAGGCCAGAAGGTCGCTATGGTGACCAAACATTTCTTTCTGCCCTCTGGGCCCTTGGGCCATGGGAGAGCCAGGGGCCTGCAGTGCCACCCTGCCAAGGCCAGGCACATAAGCTGACAACCTGTGGCCCTGCGGCAGGGGAAGGGGAGGGGCCCGCGTCCCTCAGAGCTTGATGGACCCAGGAAGAAGGGGCAACGCCTTGGTTCAAAGGTCCCCACAGGTGGACAGGCACCACAGTACTCCACGCAGCAAACCAAGTGGACCTGAGAAAGGAAGTGACTTGCTTTTCATCCATTTATTCTGAAAGTGACAGAGAGAAGATGCAGAAGCGAGGTTGTCCATGTGCTGATTCAGCCCCGAGGGCCACAAAGGCCAGAGCTGCACAAAGCCAAAGCCAGGGCATTCATCCGGGTCCCCCACACGGGAGCAGGGACCAGGAGCCAGGGGATTCATCTGGGTCCCCCACACGGGAGCGGGGACCATCTTCTGCCACTTTTCCAGGCACAGGAACGGAGAGCTGGATCAGAGATGGAGTGGCTGAGCCTAGAACCAGGACCCATATGGGATGCCATTTCTGCAAGAAAGCACTCCTCGGCCTGAAGGGTGGCCCCGAGTCACAGGCGTGCCTCTCCCAGCTGGGCAGGCAGGCTGTGCGAGGCTTGGGGACGAGTCACAGGGTGTGCCTGGGCTTGGCATCCGGACCCGGGACTAATCTGGGCTGTCTTGCCTTGCCCTGGGCCACAGGTCACACCCAGTCTGGTGTCAGAATTTAAATCTACAAGGGGAATCCATGCAACTTCCAGGGTACCTCCCCAGCCTAGTTGGGTGTGCATTTCACAGGAAGCTGTGGCACACCCATCCCTCAGCATCCCTTCCAGCCCCCTGCTGACGCACCTGGGCAAGCAGCAGAGGACAGCCAGCTGCTTGGGTCCCTGTGCCCAGGCGGGAGACCCAGAGGAGGTTCCAAGCTCCTAGCTTCAACCCAGCCCAGCCCCAGCCACTGCTGACATCTGGGAGGGAGAGAGACAATGGAAGATCGCTCTCTCCCCATCTCTCCTCTCTCTAACTCCGCCTTTCAGGTCAATCAAAATCAATCGATCAATCAATCTAAAATAAAGACAAGAGCAGAGAAGTCGGAGCTCAGGTTGGCACCCTGCCCCAGGATGCAGGATCCCTAGCCTGCCGCACTGCACCTGCCCTGGGAAGCTGGTGTGGAAAGCTTCCAAGGGGCGGGCGGGCTGCACAGCCACCAAGGACAGTGGGGACAGTGGGGACAGTGGGGACGCCCTCACGCCACAGCGATGCTGCCCCCTCTGCACAGCCACCGAGGACAGTGGGGACAGTGGGGACAGTGGGGACAGTGGGGATGCCCTCACGCCACAGCAATGCTGCCCCCTCTGCACAGCCACCGAGGACAGTGGGGACAGTGGGGACAGTGGGGACAGTGGGGACGCCCTCACGCCACAGCAATGCTGCCCCCTCTGCACAGCCACCGAGGACAGTGGGGACAGTGGGGACAGTGGGGACAGTGGGGACGCCCTCACGCCACAGTGATGCTGCCCCCTCTGCACAGCCACCGAGGACAGTGGGGACAGTGGGGACAGTGGGGACAGTGGGGATGCCCTCACGCCACAGCAATGCTGCCCCCTCTGCACAGGCTCTGGTTTTTAAGCTTCAGCCATCTCCTTGCCCTATCCACACACCCATACTTACTTCAAGGACCAGTGAAAGCCTGTCCCGTCCGCTGCAAGTCCTCTGACGCTACGCCAGGCTCAGAACACACCCTTCCCCACGCCCCACGGCAGG
Source organism: Ochotona princeps (assembly GCF_030435755.1). NCBI lineage: Eukaryota > Metazoa > Chordata > Mammalia > Lagomorpha > Ochotonidae > Ochotona > Ochotona princeps. The sequence continues at coordinate 884,944 of NC_080857.1, forward strand.
CTCCTTGTCCGAGTGGGGCGCCTGTCAGCCAGGGTGAGCCGCCCAGTGCCCATCCCCGCTTGGCCATGCAGGTACTCACAGGCTGGTCTCAGGGCAGGACAGGCAGCGTCCAGGAGGGCTGATGGAGCCCCAGAGGAGCTGCTGTAGAGGAGTCTTCACCCTCAGGTGTCATCACAGTTAGCCATAGCCATGGCGGGACTAACTCCATAGTCTCCATGTGACCACGGCCTCAGTGGGACTGACTGCATGGTCTCCCCGCGTGACCACGGCCACGCCGGGACTGACTCCATGGTCTCCATGTGACCACGGCCACACCGGGACTGACTCCATAGTCTCCATGTGACCACGGCGGGACTGACTCCATGGTCTCCCCGCATGACCACGGCCACGGCGGGACTGACTCCATGGTCTCCATGTGACCACGGCCTCGGTGGGACTGACTGCATGGTCTCCCTGCGTGACCACGGCCTCGGTGGGACTGACTCCATGGTCTCCCCGCGTGACCATGGCCACGGCGGGACTGACTCCATGGTCTCCCCGCGTGACCATGGCCACGGCGGGACTGACTCCATGGTCTCCATGTGACCACGGCCACGGTGGGACTGACTCCATGGTCTCCATGTGGCCACGGCCACGGCGGGACTGACTCCATGGTCTCCATGTGGCCACGGCGGGACTGACTCCATGGTCTACCCGCGTGACCACGGCCACGGCAGGATTGACTCCATGGTCTCCCCGCGTGACCATGGCCACGGCGGGACTGACTCCATGGTCTCCATGTGGCCACGGCCACGGCGGGACTGACTCCATGGTCTCCATGTGACCACGGCCACGGCGAGACTGACTCCACGGTCTTCCCGCGTGACCACGGCCACGGCAGGATTGACTCCATGGTCTCCCTGCGTGACCATGGCCACGGCGGGACTGACTCCATGGTCTCCCCACGTGACCATGGCCACGGCGGGACTGACTCCATGGTCTCCATGTGACCACGGCCACGGCGGGACTGACTCCATGGTCTCCATGTGGCCACGGCCACACTGACTCCATGGTCTCCATGTGGCCACGGCCACGGCGGGACTGACTCCATGGTCTCCATGTGGCCACGGCCACGGCGGGACTGACTCCATGGTCTCCATGTGACCATGGCCACGGCGAGACTGACTCCACGGTCTTCCCGCGTGACCACGGCCACGGCAGGATTGACTCCATGGTCTCCCTGCGTGACCATGGCCACGGCGGGACTGACTCCATGGTCTCCCCACGTGACCATGGCCACGGCGGGACTGACTCCATGGTCTCCATGTGACCACGGCCACGGCGGGACTGACTCCACGGTCTTCCCGCGTGACCACGGCCATTGCCTGTCTAATCAGAGTCAGCGTGGTCTCCCCTCTTCACCTCGACACGCATGACACTGGACGCCATCTTCAGTCACAGGGCCATGGGTATCACCCTCCTGTCACCTTCCATTCGCAGACCTCCTAAAACGCTTAGATTTTCGTTTCTACTTGAACGACAGAGAGAAGCAAAAGCCGGGAGCCAGGAATTCTAACAGGGTCTCCCCGTGGATGGCAGGCACCCAACAATCTGGGGCATCCTCTGCCACCTCCCAGGCACACTGTGACTGGATGCGCGGCCCAGTGCCAGGTACTCAGTGTGGCTGTAACGGACCTAAACGGCTTAACCATGTCCCACAGATGTGCACGCACCATGTCACTGCACAAGGCACGCGTCTCCGCAGGGGACAATGGAACGCACAGATGAGCAGCAGGAAAGCACACTGAGCCAAGAGGGCCTTTTTTTGTTTGTTTTGTTTTGCCATCACTTTTTGACTTGGCAGTAACAGTACGCACTGAAACCACAGGGCTGATTTTGACTCGAGACCCAGTGGGCTTCCTGCTTTCCTTCTTCTTTGGGGGAGCGGGTACTAAAGTGTTTCACACACATTAACGAGTACAGTCCTTACATTTAGGAAATAGAAACATTTACTAATATCAGCTGCATGAAGAAGGCACGGTTGTTCAGGCGCACCCAGGGACTGAACGCAGGTGCTGAGGTGGGGCTGGAGGGAGGCAGGAAGCCCACGGGCCACGGAGAGCGGACTGCAGGCCTGAGCCCATGTTGTGGCTCTGGGCGGGGCAGTGAGCAGGAGACAGTGCACACGGGCCAGCAGCGTGGTCAGCACCAGGACATGCTCACCTGCTCAGCCCATTCTCGCTGTGGCCAGCTGCGGCCCAAGCATGGACAGCTACCAGGCGGCCTTAAACGGCACAATCTCGGTGCAGCAGGCACTGTACTGAGTGACACAGGTCAGGTGCGAAGGGACCGATGCCACTGGAGCCCACGACACTGTGCAGTATGTTGACTCACATTTTATTTGAAGGACAGACATCTGTCGCTGGCTCACTCCCCAGCAGCCTGCGACAGGCTGGGTGGAGCCAAGCTGCAGCCAAGAGCCCGGGACTCCATCCTGGGCCTCCCATGTGGCCCTGCCGCCTCCCAGGGTAAGCATCAGCAGGAAATCGCCGAGGGTCTCCCCCAGGATGTGGGGGTCCCAGCAGCGTTTCAGAGTCCAAAGATGGCACTGCTTGTATTGATGGGCCTGTCCACTCAACATGCTTACAGTCACCATTAAAAAGCTACTTTTTGAAAGGCAGTTAGAGACAGGGAGAGCCAGAGATCTTCCATCTGCTGTTTTACTCCCTAAATGGCTGCGATGGCCACGGTTTGGTCCAAGCCGAAGTCAGGGACCAGGCGCTCTGCCAGACCCGCCCCTATGTGGCGGCAGGGAGTCGAGCGCCTGAGCCCCTTCAGGGGCTTTCCAAGGCTGTTAGCAGGGAGCTGCGGCACAAGGAGAACAGCCTGGACTTGAACCAGCGCTCACACGCAATGAAAGCACCCAGGTAATAACTCAGCACTGCCACGTGGCCACAGAGCAAACTGCATCCTGTCTGTATTTACCACAGCTTCTAGTTTAACATCTATTTTTATTGGAAAGGCAGATGTACAGAGAAACACACAGACAGATCTTCCACCTGCTAGTTCACTCCTCAAGTGGCTGCAACAGCCAGAGCTGAGCCAATCTGAAGCCAGGAGCCTCTTCTGGGTCTCCCACACGGGTGCAGGGTCCCAAGGCTTTGAGCTGTCCTCAACTGCTTTCCCAAGCCACAAGCAGGGAGCTGGATGGGAAGTGGGGCTGCCAGGACATGAACCAGCACCCATTTGGCAAAGTAAGGATCTAGCCATCGATCCATCACACCAGGCCCTTACCACATCTTCAAAAATAATAATTGTGGGGTTCGGCGGCGTAGCCTAGTGGCTAAGGTCCTCGCCTTGATCCCATATGGCCGCTGGTTCTGATCCCAGCAGCTCCACTTCCTCTCTCTGTCTCTCCTCCTCTCAGTGTATCTGACTTTGTAATAAAAATGGAATAAATCTTACAAAAATAATAATAATAATTGTGGGGTGTACGGCATGGAATACAAGGCTAAGCCTTTGCCCATGGTGCTGGCATCCCAACTGGGTGTCAGTTGAAGTTCCAGATGCTCCACTTTCGATCCAACTTCCTGCTTATAGCCTGGGAAAGCAGCAGAGGATGGTCCCAAAGCCTTGGGATCCTGCATCGTGTGAAGACAAGGAAGAAGCTCCTGGCTGTGAACTGGCCCAGCTCCAGCCACTGTGACAATTCAATTTGGGGAGTGAATCAGTGGTTGAAAGATCCTTCTTTCTCCTTCTCTTTATAAAAATATGCCTTTGCAATAAAAAATAAATAAAAAAAAAACTTAGGGCCCGGCGTGATAGCATAGTGGTTAAAGTCCTCACCTTGAAAGCACCAGGATCCCATATGGGCGCCGGTTCTAATCCCGGCAGCTCCACTTCCCATCCAGCTCCCTGCCTGTGGCCTGGAAAAGCAGTTGAGGACGGCCCAAAGCCTTGGGACCCCGTACGTGTGTGGGAGACCCGGAAGAGGTTCCTGGCTCCCAGGTTCAGATCGGCGCAGCACCGGCCGTTGTGCTCACGTGGGGAGTGAATCATCGGATGGAAAATCTTCCTCTCTGTCTCTCCTCCTGTCTATATATATCTGACTTTACAATGAAAAATAAATAAATCTTTAAAAAATATACTTTAAAACAGAAAGTGGTCAGGATGGCCTATTTCATGTTGTACATATTTTCTTACACACTCACTATTGTCTTTCTGGCGCCACCTGGGGCACGGGGCCTGGCAGCCAGGGCAGGCGTCCCAGCAGCTGCACCTGCTCCTGGACCAATCGGGGACCTCCTAGAAGGGCAGCCTTCCCTGCTTGCAGCACCCGCCTCTCCTCTTGCCCCCTGGCCTGGGGGTGCCCGGTGGCTCCACCCCTCGTCAGCCCATCCAGGAGGGCTTGGAGCTGCCCAGGGACAGCGCGCAGGAGCTGGGCACTGAGCCCCGTCCCACCCTGACCGGGTGGCCGACACAGCTTCCCGGCTGGGAGCTCAGCTGCCCCAAGGGCTTCTGGGTTCTGGGCAGGGAGAGGCCTGGTGACACTGCAGAAGCCACTTGCCATCCAGGTGAGCCTCGCAGCGGGATGCAGCCACAGGGTCAGGTGAGCATGGCAGATACAGACATGAGGTCAGAACTGCCGATCCTGGGGCTGCCGCCTGCCAGGCTGGGCACCCCTCCCCAGCTGGGGCTAGCTGTGAGCCTCACAACTCAGCTGTGCAGTAGGTCCAGCACGCACTGTCCAGCCCAAGGCCAGGCCCAGGCAGACACCCCACTGACAGCAGGAACTCCCACATCCACAGGCAGCAGCGGCAAGAGGAAAGGCGTGAGCAGAGGTGCTGCAGGCCGCAGGGCCACGGCGGACAGAGGCCATGGCACCAGTGGAGCTGGGGCAGGTGTTCCTGTCCAGCCAGGCCGCTCTGCGGGCAGCAGCTAGCTGGCCTCCAGGGGATGGGGTCCCTGCATCACACATGGCAGAGCAAGGGCGGCAGGGGTGAGGAGCGTGGCTGCATCTGAGGACACAGAGAGCCCAGGGAGGCCCCGGAGAGCCCAGGCGCTCTGGCAGATGTGCGGCGTGCGGCGAGAGGAGATGCGGGTGGGGCCAGGAGCTGCGCCAGGTCTCCCCAGGGGTCGTGGGGCCCAGGACTGGCGTGGTCACCTCATTCCTCCCGGGTACACAGCAGGAAACTGGATTGGACATGGAGGTGGGACTCGAACCAACACTCAGCACGCGGCTGAGCCTAGCGAGGGCTTCATCTGCAGCACCAGTTCCTGTCCCTGCTTGCACACGGGCTCACAGACCCGAGTCCCTTCCCAGGGGAGGACCCCTACAAGATGGCACCTCTCTCACAGACCTTCTGCCCCTCCTGAAGAGAAGGGGGCCTGAGAGCCCAGAGCGCCATGCTGCACAGACCAAGACCGAGTCGGGCCGCTTCACTGTCCTCCACAACTCCCAGGCAGCCTGAACCAAGATGGCCATCCCTTCCCCAAACACCACTGGGACACACAACCACCCAGGGGCAGTGGCAGACACAGACCAAGCCACCCCTGGGCCTGTCACCGCACAGGAGCCCATGCTGACTTGGCTAGGTCACCTGGGGTCACCCTTACCTCAAGGCTCGCTCTGGCCCTGGCATCTATGGGTCTGGACAAACACGTGATGCCAAGTGTCCAGGGCAGCTACTCGGGCCTGCCTGTCCAGCCCCCAGCACCCACCATGCTCGCCATGTTTGAGCTTTGCCAGGAGAGCACAGGGGGCTAGTGGCATGGTATACGTTAGGCCTTAGCCTGCAGCATGGGCATACCATACGAGCATCGGTTCAAGTCCCGGCTGCTCTGCTTGCAATCCTGCTTCCTGCTTATGGCCTGGGACAGCAGTGGAGGACGGCTTCAGGCCCTGGACCCCTGTGCCCGCTGGGAGACCCGGAGGACATCGGGACACTGCACTCCGGCACGGGGCAGCACTGTGGTCAGCCTTCACATTTCTGCCAAGGGAGCCCAGGCTTGCTGCACAAGGTTTATTAGTATTTGTGTATGGTTCCATTCTGACCTGACAGAATTCCAAACCGAAGTGGGCACACGGTGCTTCGCTCCATCAGCACCAGGAAAGTGGTGGGAGCCACAGCCAGGAGGAGCCAGGCACTGGGGCACTTCCAGCTCCAGAGTCCGCCATGTCCTCCCAGCAAGTGGGCGCCAGGGCCAGGCGGTCAGGCGGGCTGTTAAGTGCTTTTGGGCCTCCGTCTGAGCGTGTTCCAGAGCCTCTCCAGGGCCACTCTCGCCATGCAGAAGGTAATGATGAGATTGCGCCTGTACCAGCCTCTAGGGAGGAAGAGCAGTACTGAGTCGAGGCCAGGATGCGTGGCTCCCCGCGGCCGGCCTCCCCAGGCAAGCATCAGAGGCACCCTCCCGCCACAGGCTGGGCTCAGGCTGCCTGCTGCACGCCCCGTGGGAAGGGTGGGGCACAGGCACTTCCTGGCTGTGTGCCTGTGTGCAGACAGTCCTCCACCGGGAGAAGCTAAGGTAGCTCCCTCCTCCATGGATCTGCACCTCTGGAGAGGACCCAGGCCCGGCGAGGTCCACACTGCACAGACTCGCCGGCTCTCTCTACAGGAAAGGCCGAAACCAGCCAACTCAGCCGCCTGTGCAGCCCAGCCGGGGAAGATTCCCGCCTTGTTCTCTGGGAAGATGGGGCAACCCAAATGCCAAGTGTCGGGGCTCCAGATTACACCCAGGACCCACGGACCTCACATGGCCAGGTCCAGGGAACAGGTTGGAAGGACCCCCCGACACACACACACCTGCCAGTGATGAGCAGTGAGCACACCAGGTGTGCGCTTCCCCTCACCCACACGGATGACTGATGGCATGTGGGGGGGAAAGCAGACTTCCCACTTCCAGGGCAAGCGGGGGCAGGAGGTCGTGGGGAAGAAAGGTGGCCAGACTCTCTGCTGGCTCATCTAGAGCGAGCACCAGTCAGCAAACGGCCAGCCTGCTGTGGGTCACACTCCACCAGGTGCCTGATCGGAGCCCAGCCACTTCACAATGGCAACAGCCTCAGGTACACAAACCAGGGACAGCGGCTGAGCTGCCAGCCAGGATGCCCACCTCTCACGCCGGTGCCCTGGAACAGTCCCCCGGCAAGCCCACCTCTCACGCCAGTGCCTCAGGGCAGGGCCAGCTTGTTTGCCCCTGACCCAGGCATAGCAGTGCAGAGCAGCACCCATGTGGGAGACCTGGGTGGGCAGCTGGCATCTGGCCTTGACCTGACCCAGTCTCAGATGTCCCAGACCTTTGCAGAGTGAATCAACAGATGGTCTCTCTCTGTCTGCCGTTCAAATAGAACTCAAACAACATCTTGAGAACTGCAAAATTCAAGTGTTTCAGGGACAATCTCTAATTAGACTTTTCCTCCCCTGAGCTTTTTTTGGTAAGATTTACCTCATCTGAGAAGCAGAATTACATGAGAGGGAAAAACAGAGAGAGAGATCTTCTACCTAGTGTTTCACTCTCCAAATGGCTGAACTAGCCAGGGTGAAACCACGCTGAGCCAGGAGCATCTGCCAGGCCCCTGCACGTGTGCGTCCCCTGCCGCTACCGCAGGGAGCTGGCCGGGAAGTAGAGTAGCGGGGACACGAATGGCCCCTGCAAGAGAGCTGGGACTGCCGGCAGCTGGGCCTGTGCCCCCCCTCCCTCCAGCGTGATGATTCCTGTCTTTAACAGTTATCTGAAAGCCAGAGTGACTGACAAGAGAAACAGATTTGCCACCTGCTGGTTCAAGTCCCAAAGTCTGAAGCAGCCAGGCCAGGGCCCGCTGGGATCAGGAGCCAAGAATGCGGGTCACTGTCCCCTGCCCTCCGGGGCACAGCAGCTGAGACCCGAATCAGCCCCAGCACAGGCGGCCGGGCCTGCAGCACGGTCCTAGTCCCACCACTGCAAACTCCAAATTTGATTTCTTGGCAGTTCACCTAGAAATCTGAAGACTTCAGAAAGTTCATGAAAAATGTGTATGGGGTCCGGCGCGATGGCACAGTGGTTAAGGTCCTCGCCTTGCACACACCGGGATCCCACATGGGCACTGGTTCTAACCCTGGTAGCACCACTTCCCATCCAGTTCCCTGCCTGTGGCCTGGGAAAGCAATGGAGGACGGCCCAAAGCTTTGGGACCCTGCACCTGTGTGGGAGACCTGGAAGAGGCTCCTGGCTTCGGACTGGCTCAGCTCCAGCCGTTGCAACCGCTTGGGGAGTGAATCATCGGACGGAAGATCTTCCTCTCTGTCTCTCCTCCTCTGTGTATTTCCGCCTTTCCAATAAAAATTAAAAAATAAATCTTTAAAAAAAAAAGAAAAATGTGTATGATGAAAGAACAAAGCATGCATTTAAAAACTGGAGTTCGGGCCCGGCGGCGTGGCCTAGCGGCTAAGGTCCTCGCCTTGAAAGCCCCGGGATCCTATATGGGTGCCGGTTCTAATCCCGGCAGCTCCACTTCCCATCCAGCTCCCTGCTCGTGGCCTGGGAAAGCAGTCGAGGACGGCCCAATGCATTGGGAGCCTGCACCCGCGTGGGAGACCCGGAGGAAGTTCCAGGTTTCCAGCGCGCATCGGCGCACATCGGCCGTTGCGGCTCACTTGGGGAGTGAATCATCGGACGGAAGATCTTCCTCTCTGTCTCTCCTCCTCTGTGTATATCTGGCTGTAATAAAATGAACAAATCTTAAAAAAAAAAAAAATTGGAGTTCCTGGCTCCTAACTTCAGCACCTCCGAGCCAACAGCCCAGCTTCAGTTTATTTGCACCAAAATCAATGTCTTTTAAATTCATTTCCCACAAACTTTTTGAAGTTTCCTTGTACAGAACATCATGTGTCTGCAGCCAGCCTAAAAGCTCCTGAGGGGCAGCGTGGCGGCACCACGGGCAAAGCCAGCATCGCAGGCCACTGGTCAGAGCCCAGCCGCTCCACTCCTGACCTGGCTCCTGAAAGCGGCACAGCATGGTCCAAGTCCTTGTGCCCTGGCATCCATTTGGGGGACCCAGAGAAAACTCCTGGCTCCTGGCTGCAGTCTGGCCCAGCTCTGGCCACTGCCACCATTTGGGCAGTGAGCCAGCAGCCTTCATCTTTCTCCTCTGTAGCTGTGTCTTTCAAACACATCGCGGAAGAGGGCATCTGAAAAGCTGCTGCGAGCTCAGCACCTGCTGACGCCATGACAGTCCAAGGACACGGTGGGACCAGGCAAGGCGGGGTCGGCAGGACAGCTCCCTCCTCCCTCAACAGCCACGCCAGCCTCGACACTGCAGTCCCCTTGGGTCTGGCGGCCAGCACCTTGAGGTTGTGCGTGGTGTTGACGTGACGGCTGACAAGGCTGACGACCTCTGGTGGGAAGGGGTAGCCGGGGCGTGTCCACAGATGTAGCACTCCATCGGGCAAGTGGGGATCTGCTGGGGCGCTCACTGTTCTGCGCCCGCCTGCTCTGCACGTGGGGTCCCAGGAGGGAGCAGTGTACTTGCTGGTACCACCGGTCCAGCCAGAGGCGACCCATGTGCCAGCACCAAGCAAGCACAACTTGACTGGAACCCACAGTGATCACTTATCTCTGGGGTGCTGGCCAGGGGCCTGTGCCATCCTGATGCCACTGCAGGGATCTGTGGATGCCCTGCTCCCACCCTCGCCTACCCCGGACCCCGGCACCACAGAGAGCTCAGGGCTGAGAACTGCAGGCGCCACACACACATGCTGCAGCTATCAGGCAACTTCTGCACAGACACAGAAACACAAGTCGCCCACCTGAGGCGGGCAAGTGCACCAACTTCAGGGGAGGCACACACCTGTTATAGTCCATGTGCCTCTGGAAATTCTTACTAAGAAACTCCTTGTAAAAGTCGGCCATTTCCTCTGCATTCAGTGTTGCTTTCTGACCTGAAAGTTAACAACATAAACACTAAACATTAATGGGAAGGTGTGACAGAGGACGGCCCAGAGCCTGGGACCCGCACCTATGTAGGAGACCCAAAGCTCCTGGCTCCTAGCGTCGGATCAGCTCAGCTCCAGCCACTGCGGCCACTTGGGGAGTGAACCAGCAGACAGAGGGTCTTTCTGTATTTCCTTCTCTCTGTAAATCTGCCTTTCCAATAAATAAATAAATAAATTTTAAAAAAATTAAGGGGGAAGGGTAAACAGAAAGATGACTCACAGAAGGCTTAAAGAATCCTGACCAGGGCCCGGAGTGACAGTGCAGCGGTTAAGTTCCTCGCCTTGCACGGGCCGGGATCCCATGTGGGCACCGGTTCTAATCCAGGCAGCTCCACTTCCATCCAGCTCCCTGCTTGTGGCCCAGCACCTTGAGACTCTGCACCCGCGTGGGAGACCTGGAGGCAGCTCCTGGCTCCTGGCTTTGGATTGGCTCACCTCCAGCCGTGTGGCCTCTTGGGGAGTGAACTCATCAGATGGAGGATCTTCCTCTCTGTCTCTCCTTCTCTCTGTATATCTGACTTCGCAATAAAAACAAATACATCTTAAAAAAAAAAAAAAAAAAAAAAAAAAGAGAATCCAGACCGGTGCTGCGACCAGCTACAATTCTATTCACAGCAACGAACAATCTGAAAACCAACTGAACAGTGCTGGGCCAGGCGCTGTGGCGTGGCAGCTGACGCCTGAAGGCCATAGGAGGGGCCCGGTCCAAGCCCTGGCCTCCGTGCACCTCCACTCAGCTCCCTGATGCCGTGAGTCCTGGGAAGCGAAGGACGAGCAGCTGAGCCCTGCAGTCCTGACAGCCCAGTGGACAGCCACGCCCAAGCCCTGCTCCTGGCTCAGGCCCACTCGGGCCCTGGCTGTTCCGGCACGTGGGCAGTTGACAGATGGCAGACAACTGACTGTCTCTTCCTCTGACACTCTGCCTTTCAAACAAATAAGTAAATCTTTAAAAATAAAATAATTTCATTAACTGGAGCATCAAGAACAGCATCAATAATAAATTTCAGAGAGGACATACAAGGTTTGCAACACACTGTACAACTGAGGAAGCAACAAAAAAAGACCCCAGTGAAGGAGAAGCTGTTCTGAGCCCAGGGCCTGGAGCACTTCCCTGCTAAGATGGTGGCACTGGGGGCTGGCACGGTGGCACTGCCAGTAACACCAGCATCACATACAGGTGTCAGTTCATGTCCCGGCTGCTCCACTGCCCATCCAGCTCCCTGCTGTGGCCTGGGAGAGCAGTGGAGGACGGCCCAAGTACTGGGGCCCCTGCACCCACGTGGGAGACCCGGAAGCAGCTCCTGGCTGCGGACTTCTGTCTCGCTCAGCTCTGGCCGTGCAGACATGTGGGGAGAAGCCAGCAGAGGCGACATCCCTTTCTGCTTTTTTCCCTCTCTCTGCAACTGTTTTTCTTTTTCTTTTTTTTTTTTTTAAGTTTTTTTTTTTTTTTAAGATTTTATTCATTTTTATTACAGCCAGATATACAGAGAGGAGGAGAGACAGAGAGGAAGATCTTCCGTCCGATGATTCACTCCCCAAGTGAGCCGCAATGGCCAGTGCGCGCCAATCCGGAGGGGAGGGGGAGGTCATGATGGACCTCCGATCTGCGGCCTCACTGTCCAGAATGCCCGTCTGAGCCTCGCCCTCCACAGTCCTCTCATCTCCCACGTGGCGGCCCTACCCAAACAACCACAGAGAACAGACATACTGACCTGACTCCGTTCTGGGTCCCAGGCCTTTGGCTTCGAGTCTCGAGCGGATAAACTCCTCTTTTTCCTGAAAGAAGAAAACTAACAGAATCAACATCTCTGTCTTCCCGCCTCCTTTGTCGGGAGAAGTCGGGCGGCACACGTCCCAAGGCGTGGCGCATCACGCCCACCAGAACATACAGACGTGCAGGAGCGGGCACTGCGGCCTAGTGGGTAGAAGCGCCCCTTGTGGCACCAAGGTTCCACATGGGCACAGGGTCGTGTCCCGGCTGCTCCCATTCCGATCCAGCTCCCTGCCAATGACCTGGGAATGCAGTCGAAGATGAGCTGAGCATTTGGGCCCATGTACCCATGTGAAAGACCCAGAAGCAGCTCCTGGCTCCCGGCTCGGCCCGGCTCGGCCCGGCTCGGCCCGGCTCTTGCAGCCGCCTGAGGAGTGAACCAGGGGACAGAAGACTTCTCATTCTCTATAACTAACTTCAAACTAATTAAGCTTTAATAGAAAATTAGAGGCACAGTAAACTTTTGGAGGCACTGCTTACAAATCTAGTGAACAAGATAAATACCGCTTTTTTCTGGGTTGCACTGTTTCTATTTCTTTGTCATGCAGTTTATTTAGCAACATGCTGTCAGGTATGGAGGTTCACACACCACCCACAGGCATTTCCCTCGGAGCCAGGCTTCAGGTCCACACACACACACACACACACACCCCACGCATCCCACCACACACACACCCCACGCATCCCACCACACACACACACACACACACACCCCACGCATCCCACCACACACACACACACACACACACACCCCACGCCATCCCACCACACACACACACACACACACACCCCACGCATCCCACCACACACACACCCCACGCATCCCACCACACACACACACACACACACACACAGCCCCAGGATCTGCTAAGAATCAAGAAGCTGGCCCCAGGTGGCCAGCTGCATTCTCCCCCAGCTACCTTGGTAAAAGCCAGGTTCTGGCACGCCCAGAACTGCTGGTTCCACTGCTGCGTTTCTCGTCTCAGTTCTCTGAGCTTCTGCTGCAGCGGCGACTCACGCTCAGGGACGTGGAAGTGGACAGGCCGCAGGTTGGAGTGCTTATCCGGGGGCCCTATCCAGTCATGACAAGATTTCCGAGGAGGACGGAATGCCGAGGCCTGTGGCAGAAAGCAAAGCCTCAGTATTACAAAACTCACAGGGCCGACTTAGCAAGGCACACCCCCTGCTCACGGCTCCCCTGAAAGTACAGCTCCCAGCAGCTCCCGGGGCCGGGGAGTCCCAGACGCTCTGCCTCCGCCCCTGCAACTCAGGGAAGGCAGCGGAGGCAGCCCAAGGGCCGGGCACCCACCACCCCGGGAGACCAGATGGACTTCTGGGCCAGGACTGTAGCTGGCCCGAACCCCGGCTGCTGTCGCTATCAGCAGGCGGGAGATTTATTGATTCTCACCCTCTCTCTCCCCTACCCCAGCTCTCCCCCCTCTGACTTTGACTTCATAGACATAAATTATCTTTAATAACAAAGTAAACAGAATCATATGTACTTCATTAAATGAAAATTGCCTGCTTTTTAAAAGATAACCAACAGACTGAAAAACAGGCAAATATGAAAAATTTGTTCAAAAATTATAAATATCTCAAAAAGTTTTTAAATACACAATCCAAACAAAACCCAACGGAGGTTGACACCTGGTGCAGGGGCCGTGACCACTGTCCCCACATCAGAGGGTGTGGGCGGGGCCCTGCTGGCTGCCTGATGGTGACAGCACCTGGGTTCCTAGCACCCACAGGTGGGCTCACGCTGAGTGCCAAGCTCCACGCCTGGCCCAGCCCCAGCTCCACCAGCCAGGGAGAGAAGCAGCAATTGAAGGACCTCCTCTTATCTGTCTTTCAAATAAATATTTAAAAAGATGGATCTAGAGCGCTAGCATTGTAAAGTCCTCGCCTTGCACGCGCCGGGATCCCATATGGGCACCGGTTCTAATCCCGGCAGCTCCACTTCCCATCCAGCTCCCTGCTTGTGGCCTGGGAAAGCAGTCGAGGACAGCTCAAGGCCTTGGGACCCTGCACCTGCGTGGCAGACCTGGAAGAGCTCCTGGCTCCTGGCTTTGGATTGGCTCAGCTCCAGCCATTGTGACCACTTGGGGAGTGAACCATCGGATGGAAGATCTTTCTCTCTGTCTCTCCTCCTCTCTGTATATCCGGCTTTCCAATAAAAATGAATAAAATCTTTAAAAAAAAAAAAAAAACTAGAGCCTGGGCTGCTGGAGCCGGGTAGGGGGACAAGCCGCTGCTGGTGAGGTCAGCACCCCAAATCAGAGCAACTTTTGCCCTGCAGCTGCGGGAGGAGGCCCCTGGGTCTTGAGGACGGACAGTCCCGGGGTCTCCGAGGGGGTCACTCCCGGCGACCGGCGCTCCGAGGGGACGGCCCGGGCTGTCCGCTCGCGGTGTCCCCTCCGCCCGCCGCGCTTACCCGGCTCGGCGCGGCCTCCCCGCGCTCCGGGGCCCGCGCAGGGCCGCTGTCCGCGCGCGGCCTGCACAGGGGCGGCCCACGGCCGGCCCACGCCGCCGGGCGGAGGCTCCTCCCGCGGGCCCTGCAGGCCGCCATGCCGCGCCTCCCGGTTCCCGCGGCGCGCGGCGGCGTCGCGAGGGCGGCCGGGCTGCCTTACGGCAGGGTCGCGCAGCGGGCGGAGGAGCCGCGTGCTTCCCGAGGAGACCGGGCGGCTCCGGGCGCGGCCGCCGCAGGGCAGGAGCGGGCGGGGTCCCGCGTCGCCCATTGTGAGGTCAGGGCCGGCGGCGAGGCGGGAGGCCGGGGGCCGAGACGCCCGGAGCGGCCGCCGCGGCCCCTTCGCCGGCCGCCCGTCCGGACCCAGCCGGGGGTGAGGGATGCCGCGCCCGGCCGAGGGCTGAGCGTCCACCTGGCCGCCGCACCCCCGGAGCCAAGACCGCTGCCCGGGTGAGGACGGGCGGGAGGAGCCGGCCGCGCGGCGGAGGGGTGCTGGGCCGGGCGGGTCCGGTTACGGTCCTGTTAGTGTCGGAACGCAGCGCACAGCGCGCGGGGCTCCCGAGGGCCGTGGGCGCGCGGCGGAGGTGACCCCGCGGGGTGCTGCGAAGGGGCGGGCTCCCTGGGCCCCCTCCCGCCGCTCACTCGCTGTCGCCCCGCGGTCTTGCAGTGCGTGAGAGGCGGAGCCCGGCAGAGCATGGAGATGGGGAACCAGCACCCCTCCCTCAGCCGGCTGCAGGAGATCCAGAAGGAGGTCAAGAGCGTGGAGCCGCAGGTGCTGGGCTTCAGCGGCCTGCTGGACGACAAGAACTACCGCCGGCTGGAGCGCCTGCTCACCAGGCAGCTCTTCGAGATCGACTCGGTGGACACGGAGGGCAAGGGGGACCTGCAGCAGGCCAGGAAGAGAGCGGCCCAGGAGACGGAGCGGCTGCTCAGGGAGCTGGAGCAGAACGCCACCCACCCGCGCCGGCTGGAGATCCACAATATCTTCCAAGAGGCGCAGGCCCTGGCGCGGGACAGGATCGTGCCCTTCTACAGCGGGGCCGGCAGCGTGCCCGACGAGCTGGAGGAGAGCCTGCAGGACGTGGTGCTGAGGCTGACCCACGTCAAGACGGGCGGCAAGGTGTCCCTGCGCAAGGCCCGGCACCGCGCGCTCAGCAGGATCTGCGCCGTGCAGGAGATGGTGGAGGACTGCCTGCGCAAGCAGCCCTCGCTGCCGCTGTCGGAGGACGCGCACCCGTCCGTGGCCAAGGTCAACGCCGTGATGTGCGCCGCCAACAAGGCCCGCGGCACCGTGATCGCGCTGCTCATGGGCGTGTGCAGCGACGAGACTTGCCGGCACCTGTCGTGCGTGCTGTCGGGGCTGGTGGCCGACCTGGACGCCCTGGACGTGTGCGGGCACCCCGACATCAGGAACTACCGCAGGGAGGTGGTGGAGGACATCAACAAGCTGCTCAAGTACCTGGACTTGGAGGAGGAGGCCGACTCGACCCACGCCTTCGACCTGGGGCAGAACAATTCCATCGTCAAGATCGAGACGGTGCTCAAGAGGATGCGGGAGGTCAAAAAGGAGCTGCTGCAGGCGCAGAACCCGGCCGAGCTCTACCTGGGCTCCAAGACGGAGCTGCAGGGCCTGATCGGGCAGCTGGACGAGGTGAGCCTGGAGAAGAACCCCTGTATCCGGGAGGCCCGGCGGAGGGCGGTGATCGAGGTGCAGACGCTCATCACCTACATCGACCTCAGGGAGGCCCTGGAGAAGAGGAAGACGTTTGAGGGTGAGGAGCACCCATCGCACGCCGCCGTCTGGAGCGTCCTGGGCAGCCTGTCGGAGATCCAGGGCGAGGTGCTGTCCTTTGACGGGAACCGGTCCGACAAGAACTACATCCGGCTGGAGGAGCTGCTCACCAAACAGCTGCTGGCCCTGGACGCCGTGGACCCGCAGGGCGAGGAGCGCTGTAAGGCCGCCCGCAAGCAGGCGGTGAAGCTGGCCCAGAACATCCTCAACTACCTGGACCTCAAGTCTGACGAGTGGGAGTACTAGCCGTGGCAGCCCACGCACAGTGCCTGCCGGCTGCGTCCAGGTGTCTGTGCAGAGCGTGTGGCTTGTGGAGCCCAAACGTGATTTGTGCGTGCATATTTCAATCTCAGTATTTATGATTTGAGCAAATTATATTCAGTACCTCTGCTGCCTTTGATGTCACAAAAGCCATGTCCTTGCAGCCGGCTCACGTCGCCTGCCGGGCCGTCCTCTGTGTGATGTGGCATGGCTCGTGTGGCCGGGTTTGCATTTCTAATCAGGAAATAAGGGGAGCTTTTGTAACTTTTCAGGTGGGGTGAACAGGCACGTTTAAGGGTCTAGAAGTAGACATGACTTCACGTGCCAGTAGAATTAGGAGAGAGGGGCTGAGTGTTTGGTTCGGCGTGAGTGACGGCCAGACACAGAAGCTAGGATGCTTTGTGATGAACGAAGCGGGGGCTTGTCTGCTGCCCCCGCCCCGGCGTGCAGACGGGCTTTCTGAAACCCTTCCTGGCCGACGCTCATGCCCAGCACGGTGGGTGGTATTTTTGTGCACAGTGTGAGGGGCTGGTGACCGCAGCCAGGAGGTGCCTTCAGGTGGTGTGGTTTCCAAAGGCTGAACTTGACGTTTTCTCTGGAAACAAGCAAAGACAAGGGCACACAGGCGAGGCTGAGGGGCCCTCTGTAAGAAGCGGAGACACCTGTCCTGCGTGGAGGAGGGGGCTGGGGCCCCTCCAGGCCCTGACGGGGCGCTCTGGGGCTGCTCAGGGCCAGCTGAAGCCTTGGTTCGGGTCCCTGTCTCCTGTGCATCTTGAAGCGCTTCCTGAGGCCGGGACAAACACCCCCAAGTCCTGGGAGCTGTCCCCACTCTCGGAAGGCGCTTTTCCGTCGGAGCGCAGGGCTTACACTAAGTACCTTACCTTTCAGACTCCCTTGGTAACTTTGTGCAGGGAAACTGGCCTTAAACACCTCACGGTAGCAGAGGGAACAGGTTCCTGGACCGGACAGCATGAGCCCCGGCCACGCCCTGGCTCCTCTTGGTGTTGCCTGGCGGGTTTCCTACGGGAACTGCCGTGGGACCTGGGCACCGGGCATGGCCAGAGGAACAGGAGCCCCTCCCACGCAGGGCCCCCCGTGACTCCCGCTCACCAGCTGGGCGCCCTGGGATGCCTCAACCTGCACAGAGCTCCTAGGATGAGACGGGAGCTCAGGCTCTGCACACTGGGGAGTCCCCTGCTCCCCCCAAGTCAGAGCTGGGCGTGGGCGCTGTGTCCTGCTTCCTTGTGGCCGGTGGTTCGACCCCATGGCGGTGGCCACCCTCCTCTGCACCGTCAGGGTCCCGTTCATGCTAGCCCTGGCTCAGCCACGAGCCGACCGAGGCGTGGGCCACGGCGGTCACCCTGCGGGTGGCCCCATGCATCCTGTGATCTGATTCGCTGTCTGCACTGGCCTTGCAGTTTGCACCTTGTGGGTGTGGGGGGTCTCTGAGCGAAGCTTTGGCCGCTGGCTCCCTGAAGAGGGACGGAGCTCGCTGCTGGTCGACGGCCCTCGGCTCGCTGCGTGGCGTTGTATTCCTGTGCCCGAAGTCACTCGCTGTTTTGAGGTGTACATAGCAAGTCTTGTGCCCTTCATGACTAACAAAATAAATCTTGGCTTACGTCTGGTGGAGAAAGGAAGCGTGTCCTTTTTTTTCTTAAATGTACTTATTTATTGCAAAGTCATATATAGAGAGGAGGAGAGACAGAGAGGAAGAGCTTCCATCCGATGATTCACTCACCAAGTGACCACTACGGCTGGTGCTGCACTGATCCGAAGCCAGGAGTCGGGAGCTTCTTCCGGGTCTCCCACGCGGGTGCAGGCTCCCAAGGCTTTGGGCCATCCTCGACTGCTTTCCCAGGCCACAAGCAGGGAGCTGGATGGGAAGTGGAGCTGCTGGGATTATAACTGGCACCCATATGGGATCCTAGTGCTTTCAAGGCGAGGACTTTAGCCGCTAGGCTATGGTGCCGGGCCCAGGGTGTGTGTTCTGTCCTGGCCTTCAGTCACCTTGAGATGCTGTGATGGGTGTGGCAGTGGGCTCTTCCCAGTTGGTGGTGGTGTGTGTCACTGCCTCCCCTCCTGGACAGCTCTTAGAGGGAGCACGTGTGCCTCGTGCTGCTCCCAGGCTATGGCTGGTGCAGAAGCTGACCTTATTTATAGACGGGGAAGAAGATCTGGCATATGTTCCAGAAAGTTCTTGCCAAGCGGTGTCAGGACACTGCTTGGCAGAGCCGTCAGGAGTGTGCAGGCTCCTAAGCCCCTGGCCCTGGCAGTGCCGAGTCCGTCCTGGAGCAGCATCCACTCCGTTTCTAGTCTTCCAACAAGTGCTTCCACCCACATGGTCCCCAGGTGAGCACCGACCTGGCCAGCCATGGCCCTGTGAGCCTCAGGTCCTGCAGAGGAGACTGGGGTGCTATGGTGACACCAGTAGCCCCTGTGGGCACCAGTTCCAGCCCTACCCTGCTAGTGCACCTGGAAGGCAGCGGGGCGGGCCTGAGCGCCGGGCCCTGCCACCCAGGTGGGGTACCTGGCTTGAGCTGGCTCCCTCCTCTGCCCTGGGGAGGGAAGGGGCGACTGGGGCCTCCCAGGTCTGTCTGGCCACCTCACAAATAGATCAAAGATTACTTCTTCAGCCATCGGGGAGACGCTGGTTAGGAGCTGCCACTGTGCGCTCAGGGCAGGCAGCTAGGGAGCATAGGCAGGGGCACCAAGACCCCTGAGTGGGGGTGGAGGGCAGTGGCCGCCCAGCTGCTTGGGAAGCACCAACCCATCTCAGCTTCCCATGGTCTTCTGAGCTGGCACTAAACCCTTCCCATGCCAAGCCCTCTGCGGGGGCATTTGAAATTCCCAGGGTGGGTTGGAGGGTCCTGACTCCATCCTGGGCCGCAGGGGGACAGAAGCTGCTTTCCGGTGAACACTGGCCGTGCAGCAGGGCCTCAGGGAGGCCCAGACCCTTGGGCCTTGGGTTCAAGTAACACTTTGCCACTCACAGTTGAGGGGGGTGGGCATGTGGCACAGCAGTTAAGACACCACTAAGGATGCAGGCACTGCTATCACCCCGGCCTCGGCCCCCCGGACGCTGCCCCCGCCCCAGCATCTGGGCTGCAGACATTCTGCTCCCATGGGTTGTGAGGCCTTCCTGGCGCCCGCAGCTCTGCCCTGCTCAGCCTGCCACGCTGAGCGCCTGCACCTTGCTGCCCAGCCATGGACACTTGTCACAGTGACCAATGTGCACCTGCCGGCTGCTCACCTGGCAGTCCCACCTCAGCAGCCCTCTGCGACCTCTCACCTACCTGCCACCTTACAGAGGGCAAGGCTGACCACCCACCTGGCCAACTGCCACAAGCAGCAGCAGTTGGAGCAGAGTGGCCTCAGCTCAGACCCTCCTGCCGGGGTCCCTCCCAGGGCCTGCCACACTCTGTCGTCCCCCTAACCCCATCGCCATCACAGCTGCAACAGAAGCTCCATTCTCGGCCAGGCTGGTGGCTGGAGTTTCCCAGGTAGCTGTGGGCGGGTGTAGCTCTGTTCCCTGTCGGGGGGCACCATCTCAAGGAGCGGTACAGCCTTGCCTGGCTTTTGGGTGGGGAGGAGATGGCGCCCCGCTGCTCAGGAGCTGTAAGTGGGTGCAGCGGTCCAGCCATAGTTCCCAGCACCCTTCTCCTGGTCTGCAGTCTCAGGGCACTCTGAGACAGGCAGGCATGGAGTAAGGGCCACCCAGTGGTCAACCCTCACGTAGGAGTCGGGTAAGGAGCCCTGGGGGTGGGAGAGCCAGGCGGCCTCAGAGGCACCACACCCTGACCAGAGCAAACATTGCCCGCATTGTAGCACCATGGACCCTGGCAGGCAACTGACCGGGACCTGGCTCCCAACCACATGCAGACATTTAAGCCTGGGTTAACACTGACAGGCAGGTGTTTGGCACAGCACCGACACCCACGGAAGGCTGCCAGCCTAGGTCAGAGCCAGAGCCCTGGGTTTGGGATGGCCCAAGTCCTTGGGCCTCTGCCACCCACCTGGTAGAGTTGGGCCCAGTTGCAGGGTCCCTGGCCCAGCCACCTGCAACACTCGCCGGCATTTGGGGAGTGCACCAGTGGACTGAATATCATCCCCTACCTCTGCCTTAAAAACAATCAAGGGGTGGGCCCGGCAGTGTGGCCTAGCGGCTAAAGTCCTCGCCTTGAACGCCCCGGGATCCCACACGGGCACCGGTTCTAATCCCAGCAGTTCCACTTCCCATCCAGCTCCCTGCTTGTGGCCTGGGAAAGCAGTCGAGGATGGCCCAAAGCCTTGGGAGCCTGCACCCGCTTGGGAGACCCGGAAGAGGTTCCTGGTTCCCGGCATCGGATTGGCGCATACAGGCCCGTTGGGCTCACTTGGGGAGTGAAACATCGGACGGAAGATCTTCCTCTCTGTCTCTCCTCCTCTCTGTATATCCGCCTTTCCAATAATAATAAATCTTTAAAAAAAAAAAAAAAAAAAACAATCAAGGGGTGCGGGGTGAGCCAGCATGGTAGCCTAGCGGCTAAACTCCTTGCTTTGCATGCGCCAGGATCCCATATGGACACCGGTTCTAATCCAGCAGCCCTGCTTCCCATCGAACTCCCTGCCTGTGGCCTGGGAAAGCAGTCCAGGACAGCCCAAAGCCTTGAGACCCTGCATCTACGAGGGTATCTGGAGGAAGCTCCTGGCTCCTGGCTTTGAATTGGTACAGCTCCAGCTGTTGCAGCCACTTGGGAGTAAATCAGCAGATGGCAGATCTTCCTCTGTATATCTGCCTTTCCAATAAAAATAAATAAACCTGGGCCCGGCGTGGTGGCCTAGCAGCTAAAGTCCTCACCTTGAATCCACTGGGATCCCATATGGGCGCCGGTTCTAATCCCGGCAGCTCCACTTCCCATCCAGCTCCCTGCTTGTGGCCTGGGAAAGCAGTGGAGGACGGCCCAAAGCCTTGGGACCCTGCACCCGTGTGGGAGACCTGGAAGAGGTTCCTGATTCCCGGCTTTGGATCCGCTCAGCTCCAGCCATTGCAGTCAGCTGGGAATGAATCATCGGACGGAAAATCTTCCTCTCTGTCTCTCCTCCTCTCTGTATATCTGACTTTGCAATAAAAATAAATAAATCTTTAAAAAAATCAAGTAGAGGGCCTGGCAGCATGGCCTAGTGGCTAAAGTCCTCGCCTTGGACGTGCCAGGATCCCATATGGGCACTGGTTCTAATCCCGGCAGCTCCACTTCCCATCCAGCTCCCTGCTTGTGGCCTGGGAAAGCAGTCGAGGATGGCCCAAAGCCTTAGGACCCTGCACCCATGTGGGAGACCTGGAAGAAGTTCCTGGATCCTGGCTTGGGATTGGCATAGCACCGGCCGTTGCACTCACTTGGGGAGTGAATCATCAGACAGAAGATCTTTCTCTCTGTCTCTCCTCCTCTCTGTATATCTGACTTTCCAATAAAAATAAAAATAAATCTTTAAAAACTAAAAAATAAAAAAAATCATGCTGATCAGCACGTGGCATGCTGGGTTAGCAGTCACCTGCAACACCAGCATCCTGGTGGGCACTGGTTGGGGTCCCGGCTGTGCTTCCAAGCCAGCTCCCTGTGGTGCGTCTGAGACAGCAGTGAGGGACGGGCCAGGAGTCTGAGTCCCTGCACCACTCACTGGTTCTCCGAATGCTCTTGGCTTCTGGCTTCAGCCTGGCCCAGCATCAATTGTTGATGCTTTATCGGGAATGAACCAAGCTGTCCCTCTCTCTAATTGCTGCCTTTCAAATAAATCTCTTTTTTTTAGGATGCATAGCTTCACTCTGCCCCCCACATGCTCAGGCCAGGCCAGGCAGGTCCGCTCCAGGGACACACCACCCACTGGGCCACATGCCTGCCCGGGGTGCGGGGAGGCTGTCAAAGCCAAGTGCAGCTGCCGCCCCCGACCCCCTGGTTCCCAACCTCCCAAGCAGGAGCCACCATGGTCCTAGAAGCCTCTCTTGGGTGGCTGCAGGAAAGTAACAGAAGCAGGCTCACAGGTCCTGACGCCCTGGAGCCTGCACCAGCACCTAGCTCAGCCAGGAGGCATTTGCAGACCTGCTGGCCGGGTCCAGAAGGCGCACACGCAACGCCCCCAATACACACCCCTCACAGGCCAGCTGCAGGGGAGCCAGGGCTGTGGTCCTCAGTATCCACTGAGTGGCAGCTGTGGGTCTTGGACACTCAGCTCAGGTGTGGCTGGCACTGTCCAGGAGAGGACACATCAGGAGAGCCCCTGTAGGGCTGCCGTCTTTACACTGAAACTAGGGGTGAGACCGCAGGTTCGGGGGCCTGGATAGAAAACAAGCCGAGAATGTGAGGAGAACGGTGGGCCCTGGGTGACCCAGGGGAGTTGAAGATATCGTAGCGTTGGACGCTGTGCTCACTGCTCATCCTGACAGCAGTGCTGGCCCCCAAACTGGCAGAATGGGACCAGGGGACGGAGAGCAAGAGGCAGAGCTGGGGAGCCAGAGGGGAGGATGTGGGCCACAGGGATGGTGGGAGCAGACAGTGGTAGTCATGGCAACAGGCCACAAAGCAGGTGCATGCTTCGGGCTGTTGGGCTTCAAGGCGTCTCACAGGCCTGACATGGGAATTGCCTGCAGAGCAGCCCTACGCGGGGTGCACAGGCCTCACTTCTCCGGGACCCCAGGTTCCACCTTCCCAGCAAAGGGCATCTCGCTGCCCTTAATCTTGATGGGCAGCCATCCTGTGACCAGATGGTCAGGGTGGCCACTGGGAAAGGGAAAGAGTGGAAGTGTCAGGAACATCAGGTGAGGTTGGCAGGACAGACTTCCCATCAAAGGCCTGTGTTCATCTGGGTCCCCCTCCAGGTGGAGCCTGGTGCAGAGGCGACGCCCCACACAGCCCCCGCCTGCACAGCACTTGGGGGGCTCCTTGAGCCTGGATTACTCCCACTACCCTGCTTCTCCAAACCCCAACCTGCCTGCCTCATCCTCCCAGCTCTGGCCACCAGATGGCAGCCAAAGTTAGGTTTTGCCCAGCCTAGGAAACTGGCAGAGGACAGGGCAGCCAGCCAACACAGCTGCTATGCTTTGGCCACCACCAGCTGCACCTGCCATATCCCGTGGTGGGCAGGTGGCCATGGGTTACAGCTTCTGAGCCTGGCACAGGATGGTTAGCATGCAGCCGACCCACCTAGCAGCTTCTAACTTGTTCCCGTGGGTCCCTCACTCAGCCATGGACTCAGGCCCTGGCCCTGCCGGGCTGGCCCTCTGAGAGCCATCAGCTTGGCAGGGGCCTGCTGCCTGGAGGCAGGGCCGTCCTTCCCCAAGGGGTCTGTCCACAACAGGGTCCCCATGGGCCACCTCTGGGGTCTGCCTCCTGAGAGAGCCAAGCTTGCTCCTTTCGCACAGCCCAAGCCCGGTGCTGCCTTTTACAGCAGGCCTTGGAGGAACCCTGTGCACTGGCCTCCAGACCGGTGATGCCCTGCCTCTGCAGACGCCCTGGAGCTGGGCACATGGCAATTCCTTTTGCCCAGGCAGCCTTTCCCCAGTGTTCCTGCCTCTGGAGGCAAGGACAAACATCTCAGTCCAGAGGTGGGCACTTGCACCAATTAGGACTCTGCCACCTGTGTGCCAACACACTTGGCTTCCAACTCCAGCTCCCTGTTAGCACACACCCTCATGATTCTGGAGGCCTCTGGCTGGGTCTGCATTTCAGGGAGGTGCTGGTGCAGTTTCAAGGGGCCCAACCTTGGTCTTGAGGGCACCAGGTGTTCTTCCTAGGAGCGGGCCCAGCCCTCCTGCTCTATTCTCAGCCTGCTTGTACTACTGTCCCCAGAGGGAGGAGGGCAGGCTAGGGGCCCCAGGGCCTCTGCTTCCCCAGATGTCATCCTTCGACGTCAAATAACAGCAGGTGCTGGAGTCCCCAGGGACAGCTGCCTCCTGCTGGCACAGGCAGCAGGTGGCCTGGCTGCCTGCCTGCACCATTTCCAGGGGCTGCGATCCCCCTCGGCATGGGCTGTGCAGGGATGAGCTCCAGGCCAGGCACACAGCATCGTGCCAGGAAGGCTCCCCCACCCCCGGTCTCAAGCCCTGTGCAGCCCGGGGTCGCTCCTGCAGGCCCGGCACAGGGGGGCACACTGAGCCTTCCAGGGTGGCTGCTCGTCCCCTCTTCCAAGCTGAGGCATGAGCTGCGTCTCAGCAGGTGGATGAGGTGGAAGGTCCTGTGGCCCCGCCAGTCCTCAAGAACACGCTGGTGGGGACCAGGGGTTCCCCAGCCCCTCTGTGCACACGTGAGCGTGCATCAGGTGCACAGGCACAGGGGCGCGTGTGTGCGCGTGTTTGCACGTGTGTGGGTGCGTGTGTGCGCGTGTGGGTGTGTGGGCGCGTGTGGGCGCAGTGTGGGTGCGTGTGTGTGCACGTGTGTGGGTGCGTGTGTATGCGTGTGTGGGTGGGTGTGTGCGTGTGTGTGCACGTGTGTCTGCAGTGTGGGTGCGTGTGTGCGCGTATGTGCACTGTGTGGGTGCGTGTGTGTGTGTGTGGGTGTGTGTGCACATGTGTGTGCGTGGGTGTGTATGTGCGTGCGGCTGTGAGCATGCATGTGCACTGGGTCCACGTATGTACTGGCGTGGCACAATGCCTCCCCCCGAAGCCCCGGGACGGGGGTCAGGACAGACAAGCAGCGCCCCTGTGGGGCCTGGGCCTGGGCAGAGGCAGCGGCTGGCTCGCCGCGTCCTGGGACCGGGCCCAAAGGAAGCCTGCCTGCCTGCGCAGGCTGCGACGGCGCCATGGCAACGCGGCACAAAGCCTGGCCTACTTCTACCCCGCCCCCGCCCGCGCTGCTGCCCGGCTCCAGGGAGCGACGAGGGGCCTCCCGCGCTCTCTGGGGGGGCCGCGCGCCCCGGCCTCAGGAGGCCAGAGCCTGTAACCTGGCCAGTGGGCTGCACTTTGCCCCAGGGGCTGAGAACCAGTGGGTTGCAAAGTGAGGTGGTTTCCCAGCTCCAGGAACCTCAGTGTTCCCAGGGGGACAAAGGCTAGAGGTCGCCACTCCAGGGAGGACCCTCCACGCATTCAATGCCAGGTGGGCCTCTGTCCTTGCCATGGTCAGGACGTGGTTAGGGCTGGCGTCCTGGCAGTGGGCCTGGCCCAGTGTGAAGTTGCTGTCTCCGCAGGAAGCCTGCCCAGGCTGGTCCTGGTGAGCTCAGAGCTGGAGGGCGGGGCAGGGCTGAGGAGGCTGGCCCTGGGAGCCAGGCCGGTGGCCCTTGTCCTGGACTCTGAGCAGTCTTTATTCCAACCCGAGGTATTTTGGACAACCCCCTAGATGGTCCCCACCCCTTCTGCCCAGGCTGCAGGACACGGCTACAGGCCAGCAAGGCTGTTAGGACACTTTGTGGAGCACAGCTGGGGACAGGAAACTGTTGGTCACTCCTGTGTCAGCGGACAGCACTCACAGAAAGCCAAGTGCGTTCCTGAACCTTCCTGGCAATGTGATCCCTCACGACCATGATCCGTCCGTCCCAAATCCCCCTCCAGTCCAGGAGCCCCGGCCTGCCACCAGACAAGGCCCAGTGCCTAGCAACCGTCTGTGGAATGAAGGAAGAATCAGGGTGAATGAGTGAAGGAGGCTTGGAGTGGGCAGCCTGGCACACCCCCATGTGAGCTGCCCCCTCACACGCTGGCTGCAGCCACTTTCCCCTCCCCCACCTGCCCCCCTAACTCATGCCACAGGAGCACAGCTGGCTGCCCTCAGAAAGAAAGGACCCTTCTCTGGCAGGCGGTGAGGTCACACAGAGGCCGCGCCCCCACCCTGCAGCGGCCTCTTTGTCTCCTGCTCACAGCCTGGGAGAGACCCGGGAGGCCCAGGCTGGCCTCGGGCAGGGCCTGCGCCTGTTGGGGGCAGACCCCGCCCAGACACCATGCTGGCCTGTTCTGTGTCCATCTGGCCTCCTGCTCACCTACTCTCAGTGGGGGCAAAAAGGGGTTCCTCCTGGTCATCACTGGCTACCGTGGGGTGGGGGCTGAGGCAGGGCTGTGCTGGACACTCGCAGGGTGCCTGCCGCCTGGCACGCAGGACGTACAAGCAGCCAGGCGCTTTGTGAGTCCAGCACTGTGCCTTGCAGGGCTGTGGTGCCCGGGGGAAAGGAGGAAAGTGTGGCCGTGGGCGCTGCAGGACTCAAGGCCTGGGGGTGACCTAGGGCTTCAGCCACCACGCCTCAGGGTGGCCACAGGCCCTGTGCAGCTGCCCGGCCCCACGGAAAGAGGAAGTGGAGCCAGAGCGACCAAAAGCAAACCTGCTCTTAGAGAACACAGTCCGGCGGGGTTTAGCAGGGCCGGGAGGTGGGTAGGTTCACCCAAGACTCCAACACCCGGCCAGCAGGCCGTCATCACTCCGGGAATCCAGAAAGGAAGGTGCCACAGCTCCAGGAGGGCAGCCGGTGTGCTCGGCCGTGCAGGGACAGGCACCCCCCAGAGCAGGGGTCAAGGGCTCCCCGAGCAATAGGTCCTGGACTGCCGTTTGGAGCTTAGCGACAAGTCTCCGTGGCTGCCACCATCCCCCCAGTGGCCGTCAGCTCTCCTGGACAGGCTGCATCGCTGAAGGCCCTGGGCTTCTGGGGTGGCCAAGACGCTGCCGTCTGCATGTGTGCCCAGTGCTGCCCGACCTGAGGCCTGGGTGACGGGGACGGTGCCTGCTGGTCAGCCTCCGTTCAGAAACGTCGCCACACGTTTCCCTCCTCTGGGAACAAGGAGCGCATGTGTAGGAAGCAGTCGGCGGCCGTGAGGAGGCACTGGGGAGAAGGGCTGGCCAGGAGGGAAGGGGGAGTGGGCACACGGATCCAGGTGAGAGAGACTGCCAGGGCCCTGGGCACGGCCACCCTTTGTAAGAGGACAATTGCTAGGATATCACTTGAATAACAACTGCTTGTATATACAAAACAGATTCCCCCTTAGGCAGGGGATGGGAACTAGCCCAAGAGGAGGATATAACTGCCTGCAGCCCTGCTCCCCGATGCCCAGGTGACCCTCAGTGGGGATTTTTTAAAATTCTTATTCAGATCTTTTCTTGTTCAAGGTGAAAACTGTACACTTGATTTTGAGATTTTTTAATTTATTTTTATTGGAAATTGAGATATACAGAGAGGAAGACCTGCCATCCTACAATTCACTCCCCAACGGCCGGAGCTGAGCCAATCCGAAGCCAGGAACCAGGAGCCTCTTCCATGTCTCCCACACAGGTGCAGAGTCCCAAGGCTTTGGGCCGTCCTCCACTGCTTTCCCAGGCCACAAGCAGGGAACTGGATGGGAAGTGGAGCTGCCGGCATTAGAACCGGCGCTCATATGGGATCCTGGCGTGTGCAAGGCGAGGACTTTAGCCGCTGGGCCCAGTAACCCTCAGTCTTACAGTCTGATGCTGTTAATAAACTTTGGCTATTGACCGTCAGTCAGTAGTTCACGTGTGCTATTGTCGGCTCCATGCACCAAGTACACCTCTGCGGGACGGAGGACAGCCCTTGAAGCCCACACCAGGAGCAGCAGTGGGCGTCACCTGCCCCTCCTTGCAGCCCCACAGCCTGCTGGGAACCCTGGCGAGGGCACACCGAGTCCTGACTGCCAGCACAGATGGCTTCCCTACACCGGGCCAGCCGAGGCCCAAGCGGCCCATGCCATCTCCCCTTCACTTACTGAGGCAGGTGAGACTTCCCACCTCCCACATGGCTACAGCAGCAGGGCAGGGCCAGGCTGACGCCAGGTACCTGAAATGCCAGGAACACCCCAGCAGGAAGCCCAAACTAGAAACAGAGTTGGCATTCAAGGCCAGGCAATGCCAACGTGGCTCAGAAGTGTCTTAACTGCTTGACAAATGCCTTCCTCCCCCTTTTTCCTGTAGACAGCAAAACAGGAAGTACACTTCTAAAAGCAACAGGAAGAACCCAGAGCCAACATTTTGCCTTGCAAAAAATTTTTTATTGTAGAAAATGCCACAGAAATGCAATAGCACACAGCAGGTCCCGCCTAGGCCTCCCTCCAGCTACCACCTGCCCCAGGGGCACTGGAGGGCACAGCCACCATGGGGACTGCGAGGGGTCGGTGAACTGGAGAAACAGGGCTCCCAGCAACCTTTAAATAGGTTGGTTCCTCTCCCAGTCCCAAGGCGGAGGCCTGTAAGACGGGGGCGGCAGAGGTCCAGCTTCCCTAGCCCAGGGCCCACACCTGCCAGGGCACCCACAGCTTGACCCAATGCTGCAGGGGCCAGCAGCAGGACACGGTAGGGGCCTCTCCTGTAAGAACAGACGCCCCTCCCACTTTGCCCTCCACTCTATTGTTCCTACAAATGTGCCCACACCACCTGCCCTCTTTGAAGGCACAGATGTCAGGAGAAAGCTGATTACTGTCGAAGGCTGGAGGCTGTGACCGGAGCGCCGGGTGAGCGTGACCCAATTCGGAGCTATTCTCAGCCTGGTGGGAGCCGCACTATTCCCTCTGCCAACGCTACTGCCTGACGCAGCCTGACTTTGAAACACCCTCACCCCACCTGGGCCATGTGGGGGCCCTGGCACCACACACAGGCCCGGGCCCAAGGAGCCCACGGTCACTGTTGCAGTCAGCTCCCTCACCTGCCCAGCACACAGCCCCTGCCCGTGCTTCGGCATCTCCTCCTAATGCAGCCATGGGCTCTTGGCCAGAGGTCAGGAATGTGACACACCTTGACCAGGGAGTGCCATGGCCCAATGTCATCAGCCTGGAGCTCCGGCGCTCTGGACAATGGCAGCCACCACGTGAAGCCAGCTGCTGCGTGAGGCCTGCAGGGTTGGCGACTGCCAGCCAGCATGGTCACCTTGTAAGCCAGGCTGCGCAGACCAAGAGTGACTCGAGTTTGCCAGGAAAATTTCTCCAAAAATCCTGAAAAACCATCCAGCTGTCCTTGGCCCACCAGGCACCAATGCTTGGGGCGAACTCCTGCCTGGCCTTGCGGAAGGAAGCGCGCTGCACAGCCTGGCAGTCAGTGGCCACTGCGGCCACCTTCTCCCACCACGAACGCCTCCGATTTGGCCCAGCATGCGGGCCAAAGGCCGAGAGGGCACTGTACCCGAAGGAAACACGCACAGGGCGGGGCAGCCCAGTGCATCGTGCTATCGTGCTGGCCGGGAGCCATGCCTCTGGATCCGTGTCCCTTGCCCCACTCACCCCTGGGCAGACCCGGCCTGCCCCTACAAAGCCCAGACAAGCCCAAGCACCTGGCAGCCGGCTGCGAGGTAGCAATGGCTGCAGGCAGGTGAGCCGTCTGAGGCCCAGGCCCACACTACTGCCCACGAGGCAGCCGGACCTCAGGCAGGCTGTTGGCTGGCTGCCTGATGCATCCCTGCCTTGTGAGGAACCCTGTGCTGCTGAATCAGAGGTG
Organism: Ochotona princeps; assembly: GCF_030435755.1. Lineage (NCBI taxonomy): Eukaryota > Metazoa > Chordata > Mammalia > Lagomorpha > Ochotonidae > Ochotona > Ochotona princeps. The sequence goes on from NC_080857.1 coordinate 914,558, forward strand.
ACCGCTGGCAGCTGCTGACTGCTGGCTCACGGGCGAGCTGTCTGCTCCCCTCTGCAGAACGAGGAACCGTGTGACCTCTGTTCCTCTGTGGGGGCAGGGACCAGTGCAGGACAACCCTGAAGCCCGCAAACAGAGCTGAATGGCAGACAGCGGCAGGCCAAGGCCCAGGACAAGCGCCTTCTCTGCAGGAAGACAGGGTGGCCACCTGCGCACCCCTTGTCCACTGAGCCAGACCACTGTCCTGGAGTGCACCTTGGGACAGAAAGGACACACAGGGGCCAGGAGTCAAGTGTGGCAGGTGGCATGTCCACTTCCCTTTCGGGGACCAGGGTGGCCCTCAGGATCCCATACTGATGCTGAGGAGACAAAGGCTGGTCCCTGAACCTTCAGGCGCCAGCTCCAGCTGCAGGGACTAGGCCCCTCAGAGACAGCCCTGCCCCCTGTACACTGCTATTCCCGGGGCCTCCTCCAGGACTTCCAGGGTGCCCAAGGCCTGGGATTATAAGCCTTGGCTGTAACACAGAACCCCCCAGGCCACTCAGAGCACAACTGTCCAGCTGGGAGCTCCAGCAGGCCAGGACAGCAGGTGGCTCTGCCCCTGCCTTCTGCTGGGGGTCCTCCTTGGCACGGGGAGGGCAGAGGAGCTGGGGTATGGGTGTAGGGCTCCACCAGGAACAGCAGCAGGCAGAGCTGTGCAGGGAACAGGGGGAGCTCTGCAAAGACCTTGGTGGGCAGTGCCAACCTCGGGCCTGGGCAGGGTTCTCTGCCCGCTTGCCACGGGGGTCCCCAAGCGCACAGGGAGTCAGACCCCTTCACATGGAACCCCTGGCTTCAAGATCAGGAAGGAGACAAGCAGAGACTTCATTCGGCAACACAAACGTGGCGCCTGACTGGAATGGGGTGTGTCTGGAGGCCTCCCTCCCCCAAGGACCAAAGGCTCCCCCTCCACCCCTCTCTTTAGTCACCCAGGAGGCCACAAGCTCCACCCCACCAGCTGTTCCCAAAACAGGTCAGACAGATGTCCGCTGACCATACAAGGCAGCCTCCGGCCTCCTGCCGGCCCAGTGGTACTCTCAGCATCCGGGCTCATCTGCAGACCACTAGCCAGGGCTCTTGGTGGCGAAGGTTAGGTAGCCGGTGTGGCCCACGGCCTCCTTCATGGGCGTGCCGCTGCGGAAGGGGCTGGCCTCAGAGCCAGCGGAGGGCCCATCGCTGGCCCCCAGGTCCGCAAGGGGCAGGCTGACTGTACGCACATTGTAGAGCTGGGGCAGCACCTCCAGGGTGCTGAGCTCTGTGAAGCCGCGGGCTGCCAGGGCCTGGCACGTGCGCTGCACCTGCTCGATGCAGGGTGAGAAGGAGCAGAAGCGCCCACCTGTGAGGAGGAGACGGGGTGAGGGCAGCGGGCAGCGGAACCCGAGCTCCCCCGGGGCTCCAGCCACCCCGCTGCCGGCTCGGGGCCCAGCTGCCCTGTGCCCACTAGGGCTCTGGGAGGCAGCGGGGCTGTGTCGGCACAGCCATCCTCACAGCTCCAGCACAGTGGGGATGTGGGGGCTGCTGCTGTCACAGGAAATTAGAGGCTGTCGCTTGCTCCGGGGAACAAGAGGTGCCTGCTCCAAGAACAGCCTAACAGCCTGACAGCCCCTCCCTGCTCCTCCCACTGTGGAAGCCACAGGCTTCACTTGGCCGGGCCTGTGGCAGGTGAGGCGTCCAGCCCTGGCGGGCACATGCTTGCCCTGGGCTGCTGGTGGCTCCTGCAGCTCAGCACCAGGGACCTGGCACAGGACACTGTGAGCTGCCCCCAAATGGCTGATCAAGAACGAGCTGGGGGGCCTTGGGACCCTGAACACCAAGTCCAGGAAGGAAGCCTGGGGAGGGTACTTGCAGGGCACAGAAATGAACAGCAGCAGGTCCAGGCCCCTTGCGCCACTGAGGAAGGGGGTACAATAACTGCTCTCCTCCCCTTGGCCCCAGGCCCCCTGGCAGACAGGGAAGGGGCGGGGCCCAGCTGAGCAGAGGCCCCCACCTCGCCAGCCATCGCGGATGGGCCGGGGCTCCTGTCCACTGGCCCTGCTCAGGCCTCCCGCAGGCAGCTCAGCCAGGTCGGGGGAGGGGAGGGCCCTGGCTGCTGCCTTCTCCAGAAAAGGGAAAAACCCAGAGTCCTCGCAGCCGCCTCCTGCCTCCCTGGCTTAGAGCCAACCTTCCGCAGGCTGCTACGCCTTCACCACAGCACCTTCCCTAAAAGGGACCGCTGGGCTGGCGATGCGGTGCCGGGGGGGAGCAGAGGCCCACACGGTGGGCAGTGCCAAGGAGGGAGTCCAACAGGGGTTACCCTTCAGGGCCTCCAGCCAGCATGACCCCTCCCGCCTCAGGCCACCCAGGCCCTGGCCCAGGAGCTCAGCCCCACTGCCTGACGCACCTTCGACCTTGAGGGCGTCCCAGGCATGGCCCACGGCCTCCCAGGGCGATGGGATGTCCAGAAACACAGCGTCGGCCACGTGGCTCACGCCGAAGCCACTGCGGCACACATCTTGTGTGTGCACGGTTACCCAGCGGCCCACACGGTGCTCCTGGAACTCCTGACGGGCCTTCTCTGCCCGCTGCTGGTGGAACTCCACTGTGTGCAGGTGGCCAGTGGGCGCCACTGTGCGGATGATGGCGTGGGACACAGAACCGCTGCCAGTGCCTGGCGGGATGGGACAGGAGAGGACAAGCGTTGGGCACCACCACCCAGGCTCACTCCGACACCTGCAGCCAGACCAGCAGCTGGCATGGGGACGGACAGGACAGGCAGGCCCCACTGTGCATCTGGGTGTGGTGGGGCTGGAGCCAGACTGAGGGCCCTGGTCCATCTCATCCCTCAGCCCCTTGCCCCAGCTCCTCCCATCCCCAGCCCCACAGGGCACAGCTATGCCCACCTGCAGGCACGTGGTGTTGTAACGCAGCCCATCTGCCAACATCACCTTCTCCTAGTCACCTACCCACCACAGCCTGGTGTCTGTCCCTCTGCCAGGGACGGCGTCCCCGAGTCCCTCCTGTCCACATTGCTGAGGACACGGCTGGGCCAGATCCGGCCCCACTACACCGGCTAAGGCTGCCCAGGCCAGACGCCAAGGAGGACTCCTGCACACCCTTCTGCCCACTCCATGTCCAGGTCACCAACACTTAGCACTTCCTGGCACACTTTGCAAGGTGTCAACCCCCTCCCTGCCCCATCTCCCTCTTGGCTCTTCACAAAGGCCATTGGTCTGGACTGGGCCCATGCTGGGTGACACCGGCAGCCCATGAGCCCAGTTGCTTCACTTCTAGTCCACCTCCCCGTTAATGTGCCTGGGAAGGCAGTGGATGGCTCAGGCACTTGGGCTGTGCGCCCACAGGGGAGGCCTGCGTGAAGGTCCTGGCTCTCCTTTCTTCTCTGGAACTCTGTCTTTCAGATAAATACATCTTTAAAATATAAACAAAACCTCACAGGCAGCACACCCTCCTGAGCCCACTCCCATACCTGCCCTGTGCACCCTGCGCACCCTGCTCCCGGGGCAGCTGGCTGCCTGCTGGGTCCTGCAGCCACAGACGGGTGCAGCCCAGGGTCACTGGTAGGTCTCCTCCTGTATGAGGGCTCCCCAGGCTCTTAGGGTTTGTAGGAAAACTGATGGGATATCATTTATATGACAGCAATTAACAGGACATTATTTGAATGAGAACAATTGATTGTATATATAAAACAAAGACCCTGGATTCCTCCCCAGGCAAGGCAATGGGAACCTGCAGGCCAAGGCAAGGAGACTGTCCTGCTGTTGAGATGTAAATGCCTCAACCTCCCCCCTTGTGCCTAGGTGACCAGCAGGCTTTAAAAAAGTCATGCTGTGAGACCAGCGAGGTGGCCTAAAGTCCTCACCCTGAACACATCAGGATCCCATATGGGCCCCGGTTCTAATCCCAGAGGCCCCATTTCCTATCCAGCTCCCTGCTTGTGGCCTGGGAAAGCAGTCGAGGACGGCCCAAAGCCTTGAGACCCTGCACCTGTGTGGGAGACCTGGAAGAGGCTCTGGGTTCCTGGCTTCAGATCAGCTCAGCTCCGGCTTTTGTGGCTGCTTGGCAAGTGAATCATCAGATGGAAGATCTTCCTTCCTGTCTTTCCTTCTCTCTGTATATCTGACTTTCCAATAAAAATAAACAAATCTTAAAAAAAAAAAAAGTCTGATGCTGTTAATAAGCTGTCAGTCAGTAGTCCACGTATTACACTGGCTCCATGCACCCAGTCAGGACAGTGAACAAGGGTGCACTTCCCCGGCCGTTTCACTTCAAACGTCTCCCCGACTCCCAGCTCTCCTGCTGCCTGGAGGGACCCCTGAAGTCGCAGCTGTCCCGGACCCACCCTAAGGTACTTGGCTCTGGTGGTCCCGCGCTTGTATGTGCGCTACGGGGGTAGATGCTGGCTTCCAGGTACCTCCAGCCATCCCTACCCAACAGCAGACGGTCCACAGCTTCAGGACCACAACCGGAGCCCAGCACCTTGGGCAGCGTCCGCAGCCCGGGCGGCTGCCAGAGCCCAGGGTCTCTCCCCAGGGTCTGCCCTAGCCAGCGGCCTCGGCCGGGCCCACTCACCGGACTCGCAGACCACAGAGCCAGGCCGCAGCTCCAGCATCATGGTCAGCAGGGCGATGTCGGTGGAGTAGAGGATCTGCGTGCGGTGCGGCAGGTTCAGCGTCCACAGCTCGGGCGTGGGGTGCAGCACGTACACCCAGCCCCCGCGGCCGCACGTCACCTTGGAGCCGAAGGGGCGGCCGATGAGGTCCACCGAGTGCCGCAGGACGCCGTGCCGGGTCTGCGTCTGCGCCCCTCGCTGGACGCGCACCGCCACCATCGCACCGTGGCCCAGGGACAGGATGGCCGTGTCACCCTCCTTGACGAGGTCCTCGTAGGACACGAAGCTCATGGTGGGACCTGGGGAGGCAGAGAGGCGGGGTGTGGGCCTGGGTGAACCCCAGACCCCGTGCGTGGCGGGCCAAGAATCCCCACAAAGGCAGTGCCCACCTCAGCCTTCTCCGAGAGGTTCTCAGCCGGGGGCAGTCAAGCGCCTGTAAGCTACCCCAAGCAGGGCTGAGCTCCGGGAGGGATGCAGGACGCAGGGAGCCGTGCGCACGCGGCCCAAGGGTCCCCAGGAAGGGCGCTCGGGGTGCACGGCCACCGGGTGCACGGCCACCGGGATCCAGCAGCTGCCCCACGCGGCTCGGCGACAGCGCTTCCGGCCCCTGGACGCGCGCCGATGACGTCCTCGGGCCCGCCCCTCGCGCGCGGGCTCCTGGGAGTGGCCGGGCTGCCCTTCGCGTCGTGCCAGAGGACGCGTGGAGCCCGCGGGGGCGGCGCCGGTCCCGCCAGCGCCCCTCAAAGCCCGCCCGGCTTGGTCCCCGCACACTGCGCGGGGGCCTGGGCGGCGGGGCGGACCAGGTTCATGGCTTCGACAGGGCCAGCGCCCCCCACCCGCCCTGGGAGCCAGGCCCCTGCAGAGCCAGCTCCTGGGGCTATGCCGGCCTTCGGGGCGCCCTCCGTGGGGGTGGCACAGCTGTCCCCATCGCCCTGCCCAACCCACAGCCCCCCACCCTGTGTCTGCTGAAGGCTTCAGGCCCCTGGGCCAGGTGGGCTGCTGCCCTAAGGTTGTGAACGTTCCCCGGAGGGCGGGCACCCTTGCTGGCCAGCCTGTCCGCGGATGTGTGGCCAGGACGGCGCCTGCTGGCAGCCTGAATTAGGGCTCCTGACTCAGCTGCGGTTTTCCCACTTCCCACTCACAGCCCTGCCTGGCTGCCTCCGGGGCCCCCTGGCCCCTTTCCCAGGGTGTGCTTGTGCCCTGGGACACCAGCTGAGTGTGGCGTCCTCGAGGGAGGGTTTGGGGAAGGAGACAGCTAGGCACCCCGCTGGGAGCGCTACCCCACCCGGATGCTGGGCTGGGACACAATGCCCGCCGCACTGCACTGGCACTGGGGCCCCAGCCCGCCAGGACACCCTCTGTTCCCCCACCCATGTCAGTCACCCTGCCTATTCTCTGGCTAAAAGGCCTGGGACTCCTGCGGGGCCCCTCCAGGCCAGTGGTTAATGTGTAACATTTGGAAGAAAACAGAACTATACATTAGGCAAAGTGATATCCCCCAGTCTCCTGCCCTGCCCTGCCCAACTGGCTCCTTGGCCCCCTCCCGGGACCGCAGAGTGCAGAGGGGAATGGCCGCAGGCTCCCTCCTAGCCGCCCCTGCCTGGTGGGGGTTGCACCACCACATTTGGGTCTGAAGACCACCTGCTGCTGCCCCCTCATACCACACATTCTAAGTTTGTCAGGAGGGCAGGGGGAGGGGCTCACTGGACCTCTGATCAAGCACTCTAGCTGCTCAGCTTGCAATTTGCTGCCGATCTGCAAAGCGAGTGTGCCTGTGGTGGCTGTGGCGGCCCCAGACGGGTGCCTCCTTGGGAGAGGGCGCCTCCTTGGGTGCAGGTCAGGGAGCGGGGGCTGGGGCCAGCTTAAGAGCTGTGAACCCAGAGGAGCCCCGAGTGCCCCCTCCTGCCGCCCCCAGGGTCTGGAAGACAGTGAGCGGGATGGCCACAGACAATTGAGCTTCCAGGCCTGCAGGTGGGGGCCGAGGGGGAGCAGCTGTGGACCCGGCTCAAGGCAGGGAAAGTGGGATTTTAGGCTTAAGGACACCTGCTGTCCAGCCAGCCAGGAACGGACCATTTGCCCTTTTGCATTGTTCTTACAGGTGACGTGGAACTGACGGGGTCGTGCCAAGGTCAGGGAGGGGAGCGGCGGGGGCCTGGGGCCCTGGGCCGGGCTTGCCGCGCCCTCTGGTGCTTGCCCAAGTGGAGGCCCAGCTCTGTTTGTCGCTCTTTGCCCCGTGCTGCCCGAGGCCCCTCCTCAGTGCTCCTCCAGCCTGGGCTTCCTGGACGCCCTCCACCCTTGCTGCTCACCCAGCCCCGGCTCCCAGCAGCCAGAGCACTCTGAGCCTGGCCAGCCGCGCAGGTCAGCACGAGCTTCCATCCTGCCTGTCCTTCCTTGGTTTCTGTTAGCAGAGGGAACAAGGATGACTGATGGCTCTGTTCCTGAAAGTGGGGATGCTGGGTTGCAGTGTGGTGCAAACAGGTTCTGTTTGTAGGCACTGCCAAAGCACTTTCCAAAAAGGACATAGTGAAAAGCTGGGCTCCCCCCATGGGTGTCCTGCAGGGTGTGGGGCCTGGGTCGGGTGCTTGTGTTTCCAGGATTCTGACTGCTAGCCTAGACTCTTCCTAGTCTCCTCCCATCTTCCAAGACGCGCCTCTGGGCACTGCCTCTGGGTGGGGTGCCGGCAGCTGGAAGGGCCCTCTCCCTCCCCCCGCCCTTGTCGGTTGCATCGCCTGGGCAGGGGCTTTTCCTGGTCACTGTGCCCCCCTACCAGGTGGCACCAAGTCCGTGATTAATGAGGTCCCTCTGGGGCTCCTAGGAGCCCTAGCTTCGCCCAAGGTCAAGCCCCGGGGCGCCTTGGGGCTGGGCCGGGAGATGCCCGCAGCACCTTGAGGAAGGTCACTGCTGCCAGCGCCCAGTAGCCCTAGGGCCTCAGTTTCCCCGGCCCAAGGCAGTGAAGGTGAGAAACGGAAAGGCCCCGAGGGCCTAGGACCTGCACTTCCGCTCCCCACTCCTGGGCGGGTGCCTGGACAGCTCAGGGTCCCAGCGAGGGGAAGAGCCGAGGGGGGCTGTCGGGGCTGTTGGGGGGCTGCAGGCGGCGGACAAAGCCGCGGCACCTCCCCGTTGCTCAGGCCAATGGAATGAATGGGCTATAAATAGCGGCCAATGGGCGGCCCGCAACGTGCCCCTTAAGAGCATCGGGAGCGCGGATCCGCCGCCGTTCGCCTGCGCCGCGCCCGGAGCTGCAGAGACGCCGAGGCCCCCGCCCGCTCGCCTGCACGGTGAGGGGCCCGAGGGACGGCTTGGCTTGATCGGGGGCGGCGTGCACGGTGTGGCCCTGGGAGCCGCAGCGTCACGGCCCGGGTTCGAGGCGCGCCACCGGGAGATCGCGCGCGGCGGTGTTGGGGGGGTGGGGGTCCGCCAGGGCCAGGATCCTTCGGCGCGCGCTGCGGACCCGCTGACCTTGGCCGCGTCCCGGGGGTGGGGGTGGACGCCGGGGACCCGTGCCCGCGGCGCCGGGAGCAGTTTGCAAGGCCCGACGGCGGGGGCGCTCGGTGCTGGCTGACCCGCGTCTCCCCGCAGCCCGCCACCGCCGCCGCGATGCCCTTCTCCAACAGCCACAATGCGCTGAAGCTGCGCTTCCCAGCCCAGGACGAGTTCCCCGACTTGAGCGCTCACAACAACCACATGGCCAAAGTGTTGACCCCCGAGCTGTACGCCGAGCTGCGCGCCAAGAGCACGCCCAGCGGCTTCACGCTTGACGACGTCATCCAGACCGGCGTGGACAACCCGGGTACGCGCGTCCCGGGGCCGGGGGGTCTCCCGTGGCGGCGGGCGCGTGCTCGGGCCCTGCAGTGACGTCGCTGTCCTCCTGCCCCCTCCGCAGGCCACCCGTACATCATGACTGTGGGCTGCGTGGCGGGCGACGAGGAGTCCTACGAGGTTTTCAAGGAGCTCTTCGACCCCATCATCGAGGACCGGCACGGCGGCTACAAGCCCAGCGATGAGCACAAGACCGACCTCAACCCGGACAACCTGCAGGTGCGCTGCGGCCAGAGGAAGGCGGGAGGGGAGGGCTCCTGGCGGCGCTCACTCCCTGCCCCTCGCTCCCCACCTCCAGGGCGGCGACGACCTGGACCCCAACTACGTGCTAAGCTCGCGGGTGCGCACGGGCCGCAGCATCCGTGGCTTCTGCCTGCCCCCGCACTGCAGCCGCGGTGAGCGCCGCGCCATTGAGAAGCTGGCGGTGGAAGGTAGGTGCCCAGGACCAGGGGTGGGCGGCCGGCGGCCGCACCCCGCTGCTGCCGCGCGCACTCCGGGTCCCCAGTCCCCGGCTCCGCCCCGCGTGTTTACCAGTCACCCGAGCCACTGCCGCACCCTTATCTGCGCTTCCCCGGCTCCAGTTTCCTGGAGGGGCCGGGCGGCCGAGGCCCTGTGGGACGCCCGGGCTCAGGAGGGCGCTGCCATCTGTGTCCACAGCGCTGTCGAGCCTGGACGGCGACCTGTCCGGCAGATACTATGCGCTCAAGAGCATGACGGAGGCGGAGCAGCAGCAGCTGATAGACGACCACTTCCTGTTTGATAAACCCGTGTCCCCACTGCTGCTGGCCTCGGGCATGGCCCGCGACTGGCCGGACGCCCGCGGCATTTGGTGCGTGACAATCCCCCACTCGGGAATTGGGCGCGGAGAGCCTGCGGAGGCGGAGGGGAGGGGCCTGGCGCGGTGGGGGTTGGTACTGGCCAGTCCTTCCTCCTGGGTCACCTTGGTATGCCTGGGGACTGAGGCCCCAGATGTCGCAGACGTCTTGTTTTCCCTCCTTCCCTCCTTGTCCCCTCGGGGATTTAGGGAGGGGCCCTCGGGGCTGCCCTGGTGCCATCCCTGCACTCCAACTTGAGTGGCAAGTAGGGGGGTGCAGTGGGACCCAGCCCCTCAAGAGCTTGGGACTAGTGGAGCCCCCCCCGCCTCCACGGTCCCAGGCACAATGACAATAAGACCTTTCTGGTGTGGATCAACGAGGAGGACCACCTCAGGGTCATCTCCATGCAGAAAGGGGGCAACATGAAGGAAGTGTTCACCCGCTTCTGCAACGGCCTCACCCAGGTCAGCTGAGTGGGGGGGTGCAGGGGAGGGTGTTGCACCCCTCCCTCCTCCCTGCCCGTCTCAGCCCTACCCTCTGCTGCGCCTCCAGATCGAAACCCTCTTCAAGTCGAAGAACTATGAGTTCATGTGGAACCCTCACCTGGGCTACATCCTCACCTGCCCGTCCAACCTGGGCACAGGGCTGCGGGCAGGAGTGCACATCAAGCTGCCCCACCTGGGCAAGCACGACAAGTTCCCCGAGGTGCTCAAGCGCCTGAGGCTCCAGAAGCGAGGCACAGGTGAGGGTGGGGGCGGCGCTGCCACAGCCCTCCCCCTTCCCGCGCCCCTGCTGACCAGGCTCTCCTCCCGCAGGGGGCGTGGACACGGCCGCCGTGGGCGGCGTCTTCGACGTCTCCAACGCGGACCGCCTGGGCTTCTCGGAGGTGGAGCTGGTGCAGATGGTGGTGGACGGGGTGAAGCTGCTCATCGACATGGAGCAGCGGCTGGAGCAGGGCCAGGCCATCGACGACCTCATGCCCGCCCAGAAGTGAAGCTGGCCCCTGCCTGCCACCAGCCCTGCCGCTTCCTAACTTATTGCCTGTGCAGCACCCACCATGCACCGCCGTGTTCACTGCGCAGCGGCTGAGCCCTTAGCCTCGCTGTAGACATCTTGCGTCGCCCTTCGTAGAGTTTATTTTTTTGATGGCTGAGATGTTGCTGATGCTGAAATAAACCAGGATTTTGGCCTGTGCCGTGTCTGAGCTGTGCCTCTCCTTGCCACACACATTCCAAGGATTGGGGCTGCCTGGGGGTTCACCCTTCCTCCACTTAAAGACTGTTATTTATCTGAAAGGCAAACAGAGAGACGTTTTCCATCCACTATGTCACTCCTTAAATGACAACAGCCAGCGCTGGCCCTGTGACTGCAGGGGCAAGGCACTGGGGCCGTTACCTGGCACACAGCAAGGACTGGGTTGGGAGGGGAGCAGCTGGGACGAGAACCAGCGTGCACCCTGCAAGTACCGTAACACCGGCCTGGCCTTCCCAAGGTGAGGCACTCGCCGTGAGCTGGCCCCTTGGTGGGCCAGGGCAGCAGAGGGAGGAGCTCCAGGGCTGAGCCCCGGCCTGGGCCCCCAATCCAGCACCTGCTCTGTGCCTCCAGAAACTTCCCCCCACGCCTGCCTCTACACCAGGCCCCAGACCAGCCCTCATCCCCTCCACTCCAGCCCCCCCCCAAGGGCCCTCAACCCTAGCCCCAGCTGCTGCAGTACTGCCCAGGGGTAGGGGTGCCCTGAGGGTCGGGCAGGAGACGGGAGTGGGAGCGTGGCTCCCAGGGCCTTCATTTCCTCAGCTTGAAGGAGCCTGTGCTGCCACCTGTTGGCTGGGACCTGCAAAGACTATGGCCATCACAAGCTTGTCCCCAGAGGCGTGTTCAGGTCAGCAGGTGAGGTGAGCAGCCCAGTGCAGCCGCTGGAGTTTCCTCTCCCAGGCCTGAGCCCATCCTGCCTGGGGCCAGCCTGCAAACAGCTCCCCCTTTCTCAGGCTCTGGGTGTCCTGGAGGGGGATGGGCAGTGACTCAGAGAGCGCAGGCAGAGGGGAGGGGCCCTGCTTGCCAACCAGCCCCTGCTGCCCTCCCTGCAGCCAGCCGGGCAGGAGCTAGGTCCCAGCCCCACCCGTGACCCAACGTCCTTGGGCCTCAGGTGACTTCCAGGAGGCCAGAGGGTGCAGGGCCCAGCACGGGACAATTTCTTCTTTGTGAGGCAGTAAAGCAGGGAAGGCCGAGACCTTGGGCTCACTAGTCCTGTAACACATGTGCACCAGGCTGCAACTCTGAGCCACGCCTGGGCTAGGCCCACTCCTTGGCATGGCTGGTTCCCTGCCTGCCCTGGCCACGCCACTGGTCTCTCCACCTGCTTTGCCAGCCTCCTCCCCCATTTTCTTTCACACCAACACATGTATTCTTGTAAACTTGGTCACTTTCTTTTGGGACGAGCCTGGACAGGACACAGACCCCTGGGTGGGGGAGGAGGGCTCTGCTTGGGCCCCACAGCCCAGGCCACTCTGTTCTCTGGATGCCAGAGACCAGAGGCGTTAACAGTCAAGTTCTCCTTGAGCTCAAGACAAACACAGCAAGCTCAAGAACCAGGTGTTTGAGGGCCACGCAGGTGCAGATGAGGGGTGGAGGTGCCCACGGGGCGGGCGTGCCAGGTACAGCCCAGCAGCAGGTGCTGGGTACGACCATGTGCCGTGGTACTGCACAGGAGCACTGCCTGTGACAGCCCATGAGCACTGGTCAGGAGCCACCCTCCAGCAGGGTCCCACGCAGGCAGTGATGGGTGGCATGCTGGGGTAGGAGCTGTTAGGACAGCCTGCACCATGGGAGCCCAGAAAGCGCGGCAGTCAGCTGTGGGTGCAGGGGCGATGGCTGATCATCTTCACACTTCATTTTCCAGATTTTTCTGTGAACATGTATTACATAAGCCAGAACAAAAAAAAAAAAAGTTCAAGTGTTAAAAAAAAAGAAAAAGGCAAGGCTCTGTAGTGCCCAGCCGGCCAGCACTGCACCCTGGGCCCTGCGGGGGTAAGGGCCTAGCCGAGGACCCCGGGGGTGGCCCTGGGCCCCTCTCACTTTCCAGGGGCAGGGCACTCTGCCGGGGAGGTGGGGAGCCCTTAAAAGCTGCAGTGCCCCTGCCTCATGTTCCTCAGGGCTGCGTGCAAAGCTGGCCTCTGCAGATGGGAGCTTGGCACCTTTTTCCAAAGCTAACAGGCCATACCTTTGGACTGGTTGATGCAGACACGGCTGCAGGCGTGGGCTAGCAGGACCTTTATGGCGCTGCTTGGGGGCAGAGAGAGGGCCCGGCCCAGCTCTGGGCATAACTGCCTCTGCTTTGCACCAGACAGTAAGGTGGGAAGAGGCTTTCCTGCCTTCCCAGAGCCTTCCCGGGGCTCAGGGATACTTCAAAATCTGGTAATCAAACACAACCACCACCAACAGGCATCTCTGGGCCTGTGGCTGCAACACTGTGTCCTGGTGGCTGCTCTGCCAGAGCCTGTGGCCCACTGTGTGATCCGGCCATGTGCCCACCTGCAAGAGGACACTCCCAAGACAGGGGACAGCCCATCCTGTGTGCTGCTGGGTGGGGCAGGGCTCCTGCCACAACCTCATTGCAGCACGGGGCTGGCTCACCTCACATCTGTTCCCACTTCATCTCTGGTAGGCCCGCCTGGTAAAAGGCTGACGCTCCCTCCCCTCCTGCCAGATGTACTCATTCGCTGTTGGCATGGGTACTGCGTCAAGAACATGCCAAGGCTAATCCCAAAACACGTGGCTCCCACAATGCCCAGAGCTTCTGTTAACCCTGAGGTGAGGTGGTCAGGGGCTTGTAGGAAGCTCGCATCCAACATGGGCGTGCCTGGCCTCAACTCTGGGCCCAGGTCCTCATCCCTGCTGATGCAGGGGGCCGGCAGCAGGCGTCCCCACCACCAGCATCTACGTGAGCAACCTGGACGGAGCTCTCGACATACACCCCCAAGACGCCCAGAGCTGAAGGTTGTCCTTACGATTGGCCCATTAAGTGCCCAACACAGCACCAGCACTTCAGGCGCGTTGCATGGTGAGGTGACGGAGATGGCGTGGACTTGTCCACACCCTGCCCCGTGGATGTGGCCAGCTGCCAGGGTCACTGTCACAGAGGCTGAGGCTCAGGTCTGGCCTTGTGCCTCTTCCTCCTCCTCCCTGGCAGGCTCACTGTCACACCACCAAGAAACTCAACCCTGAGTCGGCGAGTTGGCACTGAGGGAAGGGCACAGCACCGCCATGATGGATGACGGGAGGCCCCCACTGGCCCTGACAGCTGAACTGGGGGAGATCCGCTCCCCTGCACAGAGCCCATAGAATGAGGCGAGAGCCCAGACATGCAAGACGCTACGACCACAGGGGCTGGGGCAGAGGTGGAAGCCAGCCTGGAGCGGGGTCCCAGAGCCTAGAGTGTACAGGCATGGCGGGAAGTGGTGGTGTCTGCTGCTGGAAACAAGCGGTTCTCCTGGGATCCCCAGTGCCCAAGGACAGACGGCTGGTGCCACATTAATGAGCACGGCTGCGCTTGGAAACAACCGGTTCTCCTGGGATCCCCCAGTGCCCAAGGACAGACGGCTGGTGCCACATTAATGAGCACGGCTGCGCTTGCAAGCTCCCAGCTGACTTGCACCTAAAGCCCCGCTTTGAGGATGCCGGTGCCCCACCCTGTGTGCGGCGACCACTCCCTAGAGCGGCGGCCAAGGAGGCAAGTCTGCACACCTCGTCCCCATGGGCACAGGCCACACGCCAGGCCACTGTCTGGGTCCTGGCACCTTGCTGCCAGCTACCGTCGGGAGTGTGGGGGTCTGGCAGCTGCCCAAGTCTGTCCTGGGGCCCGGAGAGTCGTGACCGAGGTCCGTGACAGACACTGTTGGCCTGTGGACAGGACAGGGCCCTCCACAGGCCCACAGTCAGAGGGAGCAGTATGGAACTCATGCAAGCAACAGTGCCCAGCTGGGTCTCATCCTCGCTGGCCGATGGACTCCACGACACACCCTGTGACTTCGTGTCTTCAGGGCAGCTCTCCTGTCAGTGCCCCTGCAGATGTGCAGGCCACCACAAGGACACCTCCGGGTCATACTTGGCCACAGCGCGAAGAACAGGGTGGGGTGGTCCGGAGGAGGAATGCGGTGTTGTCCTCCGGCCTGGGAGCCTGACTTCTGGGGCAGGAAGCTCACATCAAGCAGTCACGCTGCAGAACTTACGTAACGGCGGAGCCTCTGCCCTGAGGAGGCTCTGCCAGGGGCACCTCGCCGAGTGGGCTGGACGTCCCCTGACAACACCCCACCTCTCTAACCCTGGCTGGCTCTGCGGAGGAGCTGGGAGCGGTGGGGATGTGTTTTTCACAGTCTGGGGCTGGCCATGGTGCTGCGACTGCCTGGCCCTGGGGCGAGCTGCCGCTCACTGTCCCGGCCCTCCAGCGCAGTGCTGTCCAGCCTGCCTGCCAAGCGCCTGCCCACATGCTCCCCACCCTCGCCCGGGCCATCTCCTTGCCACCTTAAACGTCTCTGGCTCCACAGCAGTGCTCACAGAACCTAGCTGTCCTTAGCTCAAGAGCCCCCTCCTCATCCACCCAGGACGGCCAGCATGCGCGGGCACACACCTCTCCATCACTGCGCAGGGCAGTGGCCAGGGCTGTCCCTTGGCACGAGGTCCCAGCACTCTGGCACCCCTCACAGCCTCGCGGGAAGGCCGTCCTTCCTACACCATCAGTCAGCGCACACTCTCCTCGCACTGCCCCCAGCGCTCCTTTAGCGTGGGCCCCCCGCAGCCCCTCACACAGTGCCTTCTTTCGTGGTGGACAGCATGTTTGTGTCCGATTATGCAAGCCCAGAATTGAAAACAGCACCCCAGTCACCATGCGACTTCCCAGTGAGGTCACTGCCCCTTAGAACCTTGAGGGAAGCTGCAGGTCTGGGGCTGATGTCAACCGGAGAGGATAAGCTACTGCACAGAGAACCCACCCGAGGCCAACAGGCCCTGCACCTGTCACAGGGCATTCGCTGGGCTTCAGCTGCAGCCACCCGTCCCCTTTCCTCTCCCAGCAAACCCAAGAGGTGCGGGGTGCAGCGGGGGCCACACTGTGCACGCACGGCGTTTTGCTTCTTGTCCCTGGTAATGCAGGATGCGACCCCAGTGACCGCCTCAGCCTGAGTCGTGAATGCAGCAGGAGACAAGGCGAGCTTTTACTGAGAAAAAGTGAATTTTTAATTATCTTGTGAATCTACTTAGAAAAACACACAAGCAAAGTTCACAACTATAAATTTAAACCTTTTCCACTAAAAAACCACAAACAACACACACAAAAGCACAGGCCTGGCTGTGGACCTGCATTAACTGTCCGCCAGCCTCAGGGTTAGTTTTCAGCAGTGAATCCGTACTCTCCTCCTTGGCAACTGTAATGTTTTAGCACCAAACAAGCTCCTGGGAGGCACTCGCCCCGACCAGCTGCCGGGCTGCGGGCTCAGGAGAGGCTTCTGAGAGCCCCCCTAGGAGGCACGTGGAGATGGTGTCCCACGCTGACCTCCGGGGCCAGGGAAATAAGACAGAGGCCACACGGGTCACACATCTTTAATGTAGTGCATCTGTAGAAAAAAGGCCAGCATCCGTTCCCCGGCGTGCACTCGTCCTCAGACTTTAATACCATGATTCAGAAGACGCAGGTGTCACTGCCTAAATATTAGTCTATACATTCCCATCCAGGTTCAGGAAACACTTTCAACTGCTATGTAATTTACACCACGGTTACTGGGTCACAGCTTCAGCTCGTTGGCGATTTTGGAGGCAATGTTCTTGAAGGCGATGGAGGTGCCCGCTATCCGCTTGAAGCGGACCCCGTTGAGCGACAGTCTTGGCAGCTTGCACACCTCCATCTCCCATTGCACGAGGCTCTCGGCGTGCCCGTCGCCATGTACACACAGCAGCAGGAAGCGCTCCCTCTGCTCGTACTCACAGCTGTTGGCGTCCAGCACCTTGCGGATCTCCCGCATCATGTCGCCGGGCTCCATGGAGCTCGTGGTCTTCATGCTCCACGTGAAGCGCAGGGAGCGGGGCCTGGCCTCCTTGTGCTCATCCCTTGGCTCGGCCGAGACATTGCGACTGAAATGCACACGGGCAGGCTTGTTAGCTGCCCAGGAAGGCCAAGCTCGCCAGCTCCACTCCGGCCCTGCAGACCCACGCCTGCAGCCTGGCCTTCACTGAGACGTGCTCCCTCCTTCCCTTCCAAACGCATGCGCCACACATGCACAAATCTACCGAGCCAGGAAACCCGCAACCACCCGTCCTTAGCGAAATTCAGAAAGCAACTTGGCAATGACGCCAGCAGGGTACAGAGAGCCCAGCTCTGGCGCTCAGGGAGGCAGCCTCGTCTCCTTCAACCACGCTGGACTCAGGTGGGGCTCACTCCTGCCAGCCGTGGGCCCTTCCCTCAGTCACTTCCCCTCCCCTACCTTTCCTTCTATTTTGTTACACTTACAATTTTATAGTTTAAAACAATCTGCTATAGTTTCCCTATAAAGGATGGGCAATGCAATGCTGCAGCTTGTATGTAGCAGCAGCTCCAAGTGACTTGTCTGGACACTAGGTGGATTCAGAGTACTTAGAGAGAGGCAGAGAGGCAGCAGGGAGCAGGTGCGGGCTGCGCGGGGCAGCAGGGGGCAGAGCTGCCACGATGGGGGCAGGAGAGGAGAGTGTCCACACAGGGACAAGACTGGAACTGGGAGCAGCAACTAACTCCCCTGACACCAAAAGGAGTCCCGTCACCACCCTGCTCCCATAAGGCACATGCTGCCTCGAGGGGGTCTAGCCAGGGCTGCAGAGGGGGCCACACCACTCTATGCATAGCCTTGCAAGGTCGTGGGTCGTCTGGCAGTTGGGGTCCCTGCAAGTCTGAATTCAGAAATGTCCAATGATGAGACCGATGGTTCAGAAAGGGGGCAGGTGCAATCTACCTCAGATCTATAAAACAGCCATACAAAATTAGCAAACCATTTGGTTACCTAATCAACATTCTTAAAATATACCTAACTTGGGCCCAGCGTGATAGCCTGGTAGTTAACATTCTTGCCTTGCATGTGCCAGGATGCCACATGGGCGCGGGCTTGTATCCTGGCTGCTCCACTTCCCGCCCGGCTCCCTGCTTGCGGACTGGGAAGGCAGTCGATGGCCCAAAGCCTTGGGACCCTGCATCTGCATAGAAAGAAGCTCCCGGCTTGGGATCAGCTCAGCTCTGGCCGTGGCGGCCACTTGGGGCGTGAACCAGCAGATGGAAGATCTTTCTCTCTGTCTCGCCTTCTTTCTGTAAATCTGACTTTCCAATAAAAATACGTACTTAAAATATATATACCCAGCTTGAAATATGAAAATTTTACTAAATACTTTGTTTTTATTCCTTGAGAAAGAAGCAATAAGGGAGTCACTAATGAGTCAAGAGCTTCAGACTCGGGTTTAAAACATGAAGGCTGCAGGCAGGACAAGGGGACGTCCTGTGACCAGGGACGCAGGTAAGGCACTGGCAGCTCGCAGGCGCCCTCCTGCGGCCACCAGGCAGACACAGCACACGCAGCAAGGACAGGACAGACCCCAGCATTGCTGTGGCCACAAAAATGAACTAAACATCTAGGAACGATTTTAAGTAAGAAGTTTCCCTCACCTTGAGCCCTCATATCTCCCGTTCCTCTCATATTCAGTCGGAAGCCTCAATGAACAGAATGTAGAAGAGAAGTGGGAAAAAGAAAAGAAATCTTACATGCTGGTCCAGACATGATAAAATGAACAGATCCGACATGTCTCATCACAGCTGCGCTTCCCCAAACGCCCCCTCGGCCCAGGGAAGCTGCCCGGGCGCCTTCACAGAGCAGCGCAGAGGACGGGCCACACACCGCACAGCAACGGCCATCGCGCCACTGTTCTGAGCAGCACACTTGTGCCTCTGGGATGCGCACAGCCTCTTTTTAAGCACTCCCCACAGTCAAATGGGCTTTTAATTAAAAAAAGGAAGTGGGCTACCTGTTAAATTCTATATTCAATAACATTTTCTGTACAAGGAAGAACATCCTAGCTGCGAAGATGAATTGAGCACGAGTCACGGTGGGGGCAGGACCGTGGTACAGTGGGCCAGGACGCCGTGGGCAGCGCTGGCATGCCACACAGGAGTGCCTGTTGCAGCCCTGATCCAACTCCCCATTAACGCACCGGGAAGGAAAGGACAGTCAAGTGGCTACTCAGGCCAGCTGGACAGGGCTCCCGGCTGCAGCTGCTCCAGCCCCGGCCCAGCTGTGGGCCCTCTGGCAGTGAACCAACATGCTTCCTCATCATGCTGCCTTTTAAATAATTTTTTTTTTCCCCAAAGATCATGGAAAAGGGCCCAGTGTGGTAGCCTAGTGGCTGAAGTCCTCGCCTTGTATGTGCTGGGATCCCATATGAGTGTCTCCTGGCTACTCCACTTCCCATCCAGCTCCCTGCCTGTGGCCTGGGAAAACAGTCAAGGACAGCCCAAAGTCTTGGGACCCTGCACCCGTGTGGGAGACCTGGAAGAGGCTCCTAGTTTCCGATCAGCTCAGCCTGGCTGCTGTGCTCACTTGGAATTTGAGTCAGTGGATTGAAGAATTTTTCATGTCTCTCCTTCTCTCTATAAAATCTGACTTCCCAATAAAAATAAATAAATCTTTAAAATAATAATAATAATAAATCATGGAATGGAGCTTCCAACAGGAAGAAAGCACTTTTGACAGAATTCATGCTACAGAGCCCTGCTGTACTTGAGCTTCCTAGAGCCCGCCTGGCCGTCTGCTGCCCGGGGCACGGGCGCACGGGCTCCATGGAGTCAGACCCCGCCAGCACGTGTGCACTCTGCCCGGCACTGCTTCTGGCGCTCTGACGTCACTTTCCTCTTGTTAGGGCCAGGCTCGAAGGGCAACAGTGGAGAAGCAGGCCCCACTCCGTGGCGGCTGGGGATCCCCAAAACGTTCCATGCACATGCTCACATTGCAATTTTTTTTTAAGATTTATTTTTTAATTTTCATTACAAAGTCAGATATACAGAGAGGAGGAGAGACAGAGAGGAAGATCTTCATCCAATGATTCACTCCCCAAGTGAGCCGCAATGGCCGGTGCTGCACTGATCTGAAGCCAGGAGCCAGGAACTTCTTCCAGGTCTCCCACACGGGTGCAGGGTCCCAAGGCTTTGGGCCGTCCTCGATTGCCTTCCCAGGCCACAGGCAGGGAGCTGGATGGGAAGCAGGGCCGCCAGGATTAGAACTGGCACCTATATGGGATCCCAGCATGTGCAAGGGGAGGACTTTGGCAACAAGGCTATTGTGCTGGGCCCTCACATCTCAATTTCTTAAAAAAAAAAAAAGGCAGAACTAAATCAGGTTGTTTGCACTCTCAGGGTATTAGCTACTTTCTCTGTGCTTTGCTAATTCAACGCTCAGTGACCACGTCACGGCTCACACACTTACCTCGCACAGCCTGCGGCTCAGCAGTGTCCGCACCCTAGTTACCGAGCACCCCATGCTCGAGAGGGAGCATGCCAAGTGTTAGTAGTGTTGAGACAGAATCATGGATGCTAATGAGTCTACCCGGGACAGCGAGTGCGCGAGCATGCACAGGCGCCACAGCGTCTACAAACGCCGGACAGATTTCATCTACTGCTCTCCAGCTTCCTTTCAAGAAAATAAATATTTAGTTCTCAGCAGAAAATTTAGTTTTTAAGGAAAAAAACAGGGCCAGAAAGCCAAACCTCATGTTAATTGCAGGAGCCACGTGGGGGTGAGGATTGAAACATATATGTGTATATACAAGTCCTACCTTTTGATAAACCTGAATGACATGTTTCTAAAAGAAATTAAGCCAAAAAAAAAAAATTAACAGAAGCAACCCACATAACAAAAAATCCAATCAGTTATCGCCAGCAGAAAAGCCCGACACAGAGCTGCCCTCCCAGCCGGCAGACGGCGAGGCGTGACTCGCGCTGGGGGTGCGGGATGACCCGCCACTGGGCATGCGAGCTACTCAGCAGAAGTGGAGAAACACCCGCCCTTGTAAGGCACATCTGACAGTGAACACTACTGACATTAGCCACAGCTTGTTTAAAGTTCTATGGGTGGGACACTCTTCAAATGCAATGTTACTGTTAAAAAGACAAATGATTTACAATGTAATAGTAATACATTTTAAATACTAAGAAATGTTTGTTATAGTGCTATGATACAAATAACTTTTTAATACATTAGAATTTAATGTGTGTTTCAAGAGTTTTAGATCCCAATGAAAATTTAGTGAACAGAGAACAGTATGAATTTTATGCATTTTAAGAAAAGATTTATTTGTTTGAAAGAATTACAATAGAGGGAGAGACAGAGACTGATATTTCAGCCACCAGTTCACGCCCACACAGCTGCCGAGGCCGGCCTGCGATGACCGGAAGCCAGGAGTCAGAAGTCTCTGTGGGTCTCCCACATGCACTCGGGCCAGCCTCCAGTATTTCCCCACATGCATTAGCAGGATGTGACGCAGTGCCCACACGGGATGCTGGCCACAGGCGATGGCTGTCCTCACTCTACCACGGTGCGGACCCTGGATATTAACTGTATCTAATGAGCTGGATAGGCCTGACTGGATGTTCCCAGCACTAAGGAGATGTGCAAACTGCAGCAGGTGCAGTGTGACCTGAGCTCAGAGTGCACGGTCACGTGCCCAGCTTCCCTGGGCAAGGGCAGCACGAGCCTTGCCAACCTCTACTGGGAAAACCAGCCCACCTATGAACATATTCACTCATATTTATTTGTTGGATGGAGCAATGAAATCCTTCATTTCTTGTAACTTGTAATAACTCACACTATTTTAATATTCATCAGCTAAAAAGCTAGCATGTGAAAACAAGGACTATGCTAATATACAGCAGTATTCTTTGAAAATTATGCTAATATACAGCATAATATTTGAAAAGTATTATTATACTACAGTAAAACTGGTTAAGCCTCTGCTTACAGTGCTAGAATTTCATATGGATACTGCTCCACTTCCCATCCAGCTCCCGATTAATGTGCCTGGAAAAGCAGTTGAGGGCGGCCCAAAGCCTTGGGACCCTGCACTCACATGGGAGACCTGCAAGAGGCTCCTGGCTCCTGGATTCAGATCAGCTCTGGCTGTTGTGATCACTTGGGGAGTGAACCAAAAGATGGAAGATATTTCTCTGTATATCTGCCTTTCCAATAAAAACAAATCTTCAAAAAGATGATCTTATTGTAAAAATTTGGGGGTAGAAATGGACTGAGAATTGTAAAATAAGACCTTTTCAAAAGCACTCAGTCCCCAGGCTCAGCTTAGGACAGTGTCACTGCGAGGGTGAAGAGGCTCACCTGCTATGGGCCCTGGCCGGCTCCCGGGGAGGCACCGCTCAGCATCGCACGCTCTCCCGAGTCCAGCGAGCAGGGGCAGGGCCCTGCCTGCTGAGCTTTCTGAACACAACCCATAACTCCGCAGAGGCTCATCGTAGCCTCCTCTTTAACGGGCCAGCACCGTGGGTAGCAGGCAGAGCCATTGTACATGGTCCGGCTTCCCACAGGGGTGATGCTCCACTTTCCATCCCGCTCCTGATGAACGTGGCGGGAAAGCAGTGGAGCACAGGCCCCAGCCTCAGCCCCGGCTCCCCACGGGGAGACTTGGAGAAGCTCCTGGCTCCTGGCTTCAGATCAACCCAGCTCTGGCTGTGGGGCCATTTGCAGTGTGAACCAGCAGAGGATGATCTTTGTCTCACCCTGTCTCTAACTTTGCTGTTCGGATAATAAATAAATCTTGAAATGACATGAAATAAAATTAAGAAACCCTACAGAGTAAACTGTGCAGATGACAGGAAAGGGAGTGTGTCATCGTTAGATCACACAGACACACCTGTGTCAAGTGACTGGCTTGTGCTCCCAGACAGCACCTCATGTTCTCACAGCAGCCTTAAGGGCTTTCCTGAAAGCAGCCTGAGAACTCGGCACTCCGTGAGAACACTCTGAGAACTCGGCATGGGCTCCTAACTGCTGCACGTCCCTGTCCTACTCAGGCCTGGGCAGCACTGCGCAGGACAGTGAGGTAAACAGCCAGGGAGAAGGGGCCTGGGCATCCTCCACTGCCCAACGTGCAGAGAAAGGCTTTGTTGTGGAGGTGAGTTAGGGGACAAGCAGAGAAAAGAAAGCAGCTCCTCTCGGGCCGCCAAGCTTTTCTCTTGCTGCTCAAGAACAGGTTCCTGAAACGCGGCAAAGCCACTCTGGAAGAGGGCACACTGAGACTTGCATCCTGTGCCGTCTTGTCATTGCTAAGAGACATCACATCACGGACCCTTCCCAGCCCGCATCGGAAGAGCACATGCCATTCAGTGAGACACCTGTAAGATGAATGGCCAGACTCAAAATAAAACCACCGAAGTAATGAAGGAGTCTTGTAATTAAGGGGCATGTGGCTTCTAGTTCAACCCCAGGAGACAGGCAGAAGCCCCCGCTGCTGCTCCGGCCAGTCCCTGACTGCAGGGGACACTCCTGCCGCGGGGCCTTTCCCTATGTGCTCCTGGCCCGGGGCTATCCTATCTGGTTCCTTGTGCAGCAGCCAATGTTTCTAGGTTTTCTTGCAAGTTCCACCCTAGGCTATGAGGACAGAGATAACTCAAGGGAAACTGTGAGTTTCGGAAGGCCCAAGGAAAGTATTTTATACACAGATACTGAAACTATGCTAAAGGTTTTATTTCTGAGAAAAGCTAATGACTGTAGTAGTTGTACAAACAACCTACTGAGAGCGAGAAAGAACACTAATAACTTGGTTCTCTTAATGTCAATGAAGGGAGAACAGGAAGTGTCTCCCACAGCTGGAGCGATCTTCACCGCTGCGTCACCCTCACTGGGGATGCCAGCCCCTCCCCCACTGCATCTGGGCTAAACGGCAGTGAGCACATGGCTTGATCGCAACAGCAAAAACCTCCCAGGTGCAAGATAACTACTGAGTGAGTGGAGACCCTGAGCAGCTCTCCTGTGTAAATTCAGACACGTGTGAAACACAGCGTGAGCACCCAGAGTGGGATGGCGGTCTCCGTGCAGCTCTCAAGGCGCCGCAGGGGACGCCCCTCCCTCTGGTCAGCAACAGGCGTCGCTGGCACTTACCTCCTTGTGAGCTTTGAAGTTAATTTACTAAAAAGATTAGTGGAGCCTCGGCTTCGAGTCTGGGACAACGGTGTGGCTTCGTGGGACAGGCTGGGGGAGGCAGGCGGGCCGTTGTAGGTGGCGGTCCGCCGCTCCCTGGGCGGGCCGTGGAAAGTGCTGCGGACGGCGGTGCCCCTTGGGAAGCGGACGGGGTCTGGGGTGGCTGCACTGCTCACACTGTGGGTTGACGCCACCGGAGTCCTGTGGTCAGGGACAGTGCTGCGAAAGCAGAAAACACAAGTCTGAGAGCTGCGTTCACAAAACTCACATCCCAATGGACCTCTACACCACACAACGGAGAAAACAAAGTATAACAAGCCCAAATCCAGAGGCATTTAGTAGGAGTGGGCAGGGCACCAGGGAGCTGAACAGCAGGAGAGAGATTCTTGGAGTTCAAGTCAGCCTGTGACTCTCATGGACAAAGTGAACGCGGGGAGACGGAGGACAGGAATGGCTGACTCCAGCTCGCCCCACCTGCTTCCCACTCGGGGCGTTCACACCTAGAGAACAGTGCCAATGTGAAATACAGATCACTCCTTCCGGTTCCGGCTCAGCCGTCACCCTCTGGGCCCAGGAGGCGGGCCTCTGGCCGCGAAGGGCAGCAGGGTCAGCACCCGGACAGCACCCTTTCTGCGGGAATCTGCAGATGCCGGCAGGCGCTCCCACATCCAAATATGCTGCCACTGCATCGTGCCACCGTCTGCGGGGCCCGTCACGCAGGGCTCCCTCCTGCTCGGCCCTCAGGGTCTTGGCAGAGGCTTCTGTCCTCATCCTTAGTGCTCTCCCTACCTCTAACCTACCTACCCACCCAACAGCCGTGAGCTCCCAAAGCTAACGGGGCCTGTCATTCACCTGTCCACAACCTTGTAATGCACAATGCGTCCAATTTCTCACCCACAGGTCAGGGCCCTGCATTCTGCCAGGTTTCCCCCAGAAATGGCACTTTGAGGGGAGTTCAATCCACCAACTTCCGTGGGAGACCTGGTGCCTTTCTACACACTCCTCACAGTTCCCCTGGGACCTGGATGCCGCACTGAGAGCCTGCCCTGCCAGGACTCGGTCAAACAGTGATGTGCAGTCCTGTTGGTGTGTCCCCAGCAGAACGGCTACTCAGTCCATGTGCTTCCCAGCAAGCTACGGTAGTCCACCAAAGAGCTCCCGGGCGGGCCGGCAGCGGCCGAGCAAGCTAACCTTCTACCTGTCTTGCTAGCATCCCATATGGACACTGATCTGAGTCCCAGCTGCTCCACTTTCCATCCAGTTCCGTGCTTATGCTCTGGGAAAGCTGCGGAGAATAGACCAAGTCCTTGGGCCCCTGCACCTGCCTGAGAGACCCAGGGACACTCTCGGCTCTGGATCAGCTCAGCTCCAGCCGTTACAGCCACCTGGGGAGAGAAGCGGCGGATGGAAGCTCAGTCCTTCTCTCTGTAAATCTGCCTTTTCACTAAGGAAGGAAGGAAGGAAAGCAGGCAGGCTTGGTGGTTGCCTGAACGTGTATCAAAACGTACAAAGACTTGAAATGAGCATTCTGAAAGTCAGATCACAGAGACAAAGAGAGAGATAAAAACATCTCTCATCCACTGCTTCACTCCCCAAGTGGCTGCATCAGCTGGAGCCAAGCTGATCTGAAGCCAGGAATTGGGAGCTTCTTCCGGGTCTCCCACGCGGGCGCAGGGCCCCAAGCTTTGGGCCGTCCCCTACTGCTTTCCCAGGCCACAGGCAGGGAGCCGGAGGGGAAATGATGGATGGGCATGAACCGGTGCCCACATGGGACCCCAGGGCACACAAGGTGAGGATTTAGCCACCTGGCTACTGGACTCAATTCTTAATACATGACAAGCAGATAAAACAATACAGTCAGTTACAAGTTTACAACTTAAAACTTCTTTGAACAAATCGCGCTGTTAACAGCATTGTGGCAGCTGCTTGGGACATTCTGCAGAGCCTAGCAGAGACTGCTAGGAGAGCAGAGGAGAGTGCAGAGCGGCTGAGAGTGGGCACCTCAGCAACATCATCAACTGCGGGGCCCACAAGCCCCTGGCAGGGTTGGCATGGAAACAAGCCCCTGGCAGGGTTGGCATGGAAACAAGCCCCTGGCAGGGTTACCAGCAGCAACACCACTTACGCTCAGGAGAGACACTGCAGGTGACAGGAGACTCCCTGGAAACACGTGGACTGAGTCAGAACGCACCACAAAGAGTGACCAAGGCTGCCAGGACCCCAAGCATCAGTCAACGCTGGGGTCAGGCCACTTTTAGAGCCCGACAAGCACGCTAAGGCCTGTCACCAGGAGGGTCACAGCAGAAGCATCTGGTTCCCAGAAACTTCACAGAGAATCACGCACGGGTCTGCATGGCAAAGGGACAACTCGTGAAACCTGCACCTGCCCTCACACACTTCTTCGGGGGTGGGGGGAATCACCCTATTCTTTGAAAATGATTTTTTTCCCCGAAAGCAAATTTATTTATATGTATTTACTAATTTATGTATTAAATGTGTACACATACAAAATCTGTTTATTGATATTTACATAGGGAGATGAAGAGACAGAGAAGGGCCCAGTATAGTAGCCTAGTGGTTAAGGTCCTTGCCCTGCACAATCTGGGGTCCCATATGGGCACCAGTTCTAATCCTGGTAGCCCGGCTTCCCACCCAGCTCCCTGCTTGCGGTCTGGGGAAGCAGTGGAGCCCAATGCCTTGAGACCCTGCACCTGTGTAGGAGACCCAGAAAAAGCTTCTGGTTCCTGGCTTTGGATCGACTCAGCTCCGACCATTGCGCTCACTTGGGGAGTGAATCATCAGATGGAAGATCTTCCTGTCTCTCCTCCTCTCTGCGTATCTGACTTTACAATAAAAACAAATATCCACCTGCTAGCTTATTCCCCGGAACTAGAAAACAAAACAAAGGAAAAAGAAACAAAGCCCAAATCGCTGTGGAGCCGTGACTACCAGAGTGAGAGCAACTCCGAGCACAACAACAAAACCTGAGGGGCGGGCGGGGCCGCCTGGCCCAGTGGCTGCCACCTCCGCAGGGATGCCCATATGGGACATGGGGCTGCCCAGGCACCATCCTCCTGCTCCTCACGCTAACACTGAGCCTGGGCAGGCAGTGGCAACGGCTCGCGTAGCTGTCCCGTCACCACACAGCCAGGCTGCACTGAGTCTGACTGCCAGCTTCTGCTTTGCAGGCTGCTGTACACATTCTCTCTCAAATAAACTAAACTAAAAGCAATGAAGACACCCTGCCGTGGACAGCATCCCTCACCTGGGTCTCGGGCAGCAAGGGACTCAGATACGGACTCACGAACTGTTTCTGGGTTAAGTCTGGGATGGGAAATGGGATCCCAGTGTGTGCAAGGTGAGGACTTTAGCCACTAGGCTACTGTACTGGGCCCCTTCATAAAGTTTTTATTGGCCACAACTGTTCTCAGGCTGCAGCTCTCAATAAATTGTTACAGAAGACAAGACTGAAAATGAACTGGCCGCAGTGCGACAGCTTGACTGACTAATCCTCCCCTTGCTGCAAGTGCCAGGATCACATATGGGCTGATTTGTGTCCCGGCAGCTCCACTTCCCATCCAGTTCCCTGCCTGTGGCCTGGGAAAGCAGTGGAGGACAGCCCAAAGCCTTGGGACCCTGCACCCGTGTGGGAGACCCGGAAGAAGCTCTTGGCTGGTGGCGGTGGATCAGCTCAGTTCCGGTTATCGTGGCCACTTCACGAGTGAACAAGGGATGAAAATCTTTCCTTCTCTAAATCTGCCTTTCCAATAAAAATAAGTAACTCTTTATTTCAAAGGCAGAGTGTGGAGAGATTTAGATTTTCCACCCGCGGGTTCATGCCCCCACATGGCTGTGTCAGCCGGGCTGGCTGGGTGGAGCCAGCATGGAGAGGCTCTCTCAGGTGGCTGGCAAGGACCCAGGGACTTGGGCCGCCACTATGGCCTCTCGTGGTGGAGTGCTGCGAGAGCGTGACATCAGAAGCAGAAGCACAAGTCCTACCAGGCACTCCAACACGGGATGTGTGCCACCGCTGCCCCATAGGGCGGCAATTAAGGAAAAACCCCACAGGTGACTAAAAGGGTGGGCCTCATTTTGTAGGGCCCGGTGTGGTGCCTCCTGCTGGCTGAGACACAGGCAGCACTGCCAGACGCCAGTGAGGAGTGCTGAGGGGCTGTGAGGCCAGGGACCAGGGAACTGCAATCAGTCCCACACGAAGACATCTGCAGCAAGAAACTCAAGTCCTAAAACTCCTTCCAACCTAATGGACTGAGGAATGGTGGCAAGGGCACACAAGCAGACAATGGGCACAGGCAGAGGGAGGAGAGGCGAACGCTGCCGCTCTCGGCACCGGCCAGATCCGACTGCCCGCACAGCACCAGGTGCCGCAGAGCGCAACAAAACACGCATCCCTTTTTTTTTTTTTTAAAGATTTATTTTATTTTTATTACAAAGTCAGATATACTGAGAGAAGGAGAGATAGAGAGGAAGTAGAGCTGCCGGGAATAGAACCAGCGGCCATATGGGATCAAGGCGAGGACCTTAGCCACTAGGCCACACTGCTGAGCCCACACGCATCCCTTTTGAACTTGCATTTTTAAAACTAATATGCTTGACAGAGAATAAGAAAAAAAAAAAAGAGAACAGATTACCACAAAGAACTGAGAATACTATCACGATACATTAGCCCGGCTGCTAGGCAGGGTCATGATTTTTAGTCATAAGGCAAACGGGAGTCAGAGAACACGAGGGAGAGTGAGCGCCCTGAGCAATAGACACCATCTTCCAGCACATTCAGAGTCCAGGACGGAAGCTGTGGGGCAGGGACATGGCACGCAGGACAGTTCTCAGGGCGGACAAGGGAGAATCGGCTTCATCTCCCACTTCCTGTGATCAGTAAGATCTAAGCCCAAAGACCTCACCCCACAATTCACTGCGCCTTGGTGATGACAGGCACGGGGCCAGAACATGGTTTATATTTCAACCTTGGGACTTAGGTCGTGAATGTCATGTTTTTCCACTCAGCTTACACAAGACTTCCAAAACTAAAGGCAAGCCTTAAGAACTTGTAAATTTGTTTTATGTACAATGTGTCTATAACTCTTTTCTTCCAATGCAACCTCTTTCTCTTTCACCACAAACTAACCTTTCCTTACAGTTTCTGGAATTGTCCTGATTTTCTGCTTATTTGCTCATAACTGGCATTAATTGCCTTCTCCCTCCTGACAGGTTCTAGGCTGGCCCGCCCTTCTCCCTCCCTACAGGTCCTAGGCTGGCCCGCCCTTCTCCCTCCCTACAGGTCCTAGGCTGGCCCGCCCTTCTCCCTCCCTACAGGTCCTAGGCTGGCCCCCCTTCTCCCTCCTGACAGGTTCTAGGTTGGCCCCCCTTCTCCCTCCAACACGTCCCAGGCTGACACCATCCCTGCACGGCCAGCCCTGCCCCTGGTGCACCATCGTCCTCCAGAGTCGCTGTCCTCCACGGTTTACAGCGATCCTACTCATTACCACAGCAGGCTGGGAGCACGCGCTCCAGACAACAGTCTGCAATCCTAGCGTCTTGCAAAAAACAAATTTGACTTACCTTTAGAAAATACTTACTGAATTGTCACTATAAAAACAGAAGTTAATAATAATGCTCTCATTTCTCTTGACAAAAAAAAATTTCTTGCACACACAGGAAAAATTTCCCACCTGTTCTCTTTGCCATTCTGAATCACTGAGTGTCGGTCAGCTGTGGTTCTCTCGCTGCATACGTAAGTATTTCGCCGTGTCATCCCACCAGACGCTGTGTTACTCTACAACAGAGGGCATTCTGTCGTAAGCTACTTGGCAAGTATATCACAATAAGAAAAAAAAACAATAACTCTCCTCCACAGACAAGAGTACTCAGTGAAGATAAATAAAATGCTGACCCATCGTGATCAATTCACTGAGCACCTGAAGCAAGACAGCAGGAAGGCATGGGGCTGGTGAAGCGGCACACAGGCAAAACCACGGCTGAGGTCAGCACCCCTTAAGGGGCAACGGAGTGTCCTGGGAGCCCCATTTCTAATTCAGCTCTCTGTTACTGGCCTAGAAAAAGCAGCAAAAGATAGCCCAAGTGTTGGGGCCCAAGCACCCACATGGCAGACCTGGGTTGAGCTCCTGGCTCTGCCCACGATAAGCTCCTGGACAGTAGCAGATGGAAGCTCTATCTCGACCTCTGACTTTCAAATACTTAACTGATTTATACATGGGGCTGGAGCTAAGGCTCAACAGTCTAATCTTCCACCCTCAAACTCCAGCCTCCCATATGGGCATCGGTTTACGTCCCGGTTGCCCCATTTTCCACCCAGCTCCCTGCTGATGACTTGGGAAAGCAGCAGAGGCTGGCCCAAGCCTTGGGACTCTGCACCCGTGCAGGAGACCTAGAGAAAGCTCCTGCTTTCAGGTCAACTCAGCTCCAGACACGTGGCCAACCGGGGAGCGAACCAGATGATGAGGGACCCTTCCTTCTTTGTCTCTCCTTCTCTCTGTACATTTGCCTTTCCAATAAAAATCGGCGAATCTTTTATTATTTTTTTTAACTCATAAAGTAAAAGGCTGTAAAACATGTACGTGACACAGGATTCATAGATATGACCCCCACAAGTATGAGTAACTGAAGAAAAAATGTACGGTACACCGTTATCAAAATTAGAATTCAGGGCCGGCGCCGTGACATAAAAAGCTCAGGTTCGAGTCCTGGCTCTCTGCTTCAGACCCAGCTCCCTGCTGATGTGACTAGGGAAGCAGCGGAGGATGGCTACTGCACCCACATGGACGACGGGGAAGAAGCTGCTGGCTTCAGACCGGCCCAGCCCCGGCCGATTCAGCCTTTTGGTGGGGTGACAGCAGTCCGAGATCTCTCTGCTGCTCCTTCTCTTCGTAACTCTACCTCTCAAATAAAACTGAAAATCTAAAACACAACCTGACAAGCAAGTGAAAGGAAACTTATACAAAGAAAATATTTGGGGACCGGTGGTGTGGCCTAGCGGCTGAAGTCCTCGCCTTGAACGCCCTGGGATCCCACATGGGCACCGGTTCTAATCCCGGCAGCTCCACTTCCCATCCAGCTCCCTGCTTGTGGCCTGGGAAAGCAGTCGAGGACGGCCCAAAGCTTTGGGACCCTGCACCTGCATGGGAGATCTGGAAGAAGCTCCTGATCAGCTCAGCTCTGGCCGCTATGGCCACTTTGGGAGTGAATCAGTAGGCGGAAGATCTCCTCTGTCCATCTAACTTTGTTTTTAAAGATTAGTTTTTACTTTAAAAACAAACAAACAAAATGCAGAGGGCCAGCATGGTGGGTCAACTGGATAATCCTCCACAGGCAAGTGCACCCTATATGAGCTCCAGTTTATGCTGGCCTGGCTGCTCCCTCGCTTATGGCCTGGAAAGCAATGGAGGATGGGCCAAGTCCTCGGGACCCTCAATCCAGCCGAAAGACGCAGAAGCTCCTAGCTCCTGCATCCCAAATGGATGCTGGCTTCAGTCCCAACTGAATCTTTTAAAACAATGGTATAAGACAGGTAAACCTTGAAGGAACCATGCTGAGGCAAACACGTCTCATTCAGAGAGCTCCATGTCGTTTGACCCCTAGCAGAGGTCAAGGAGATGGGCAGTGATGGACGCTGACAAATGTGTCACACATCCCTGTCAGCGAGCAACATGCCACTCAACTGCAGGCTTCAGTCACACTGATGTCACACGGATTCTCTTTCAAAAGAAAAAGGAACAAAAATCACATTTAAAGATTTTTCTCACACAATTTTTACACCAAAATAGCATTTAATCTGCCAAATGGACTCAGGTACAGAGGAGTTCCAAAGACAATAAGAAGACGTTAAACTTGCAGATTAGTTTCTTGTTAAATAATCACCTGTGGGCGACCTACTGCCCACTCTGCTAAAGGGCATCGGGCAGGCATGTTGGGGGAAGGGGCGACAGCCCAGGAGGGCAGACCCTGAAGTCCTGCTCATCTCAGTCAGGTGCCAATCCCGATTGAGGACTGCATTCAAACAGCAGGATTCTGGAAGGCCAACTAAACTCCACAGCACTCAGGGCTGGCAGGGACAGCCACAGCCCTGGCCCCCAGAGCCATACAACAGAGGATCTGGGTTCCCCGCGAGCTGCTGGTGGAGGTCGGGGGTGTGTGTAAGGCTGTATCATGGTCAGCTCTAAGGAAAAATGCGCTGAAAGCAAAGCCTCAACATAATTCGCAACCTTGCAAATCCTAGAACTGCTTCTTTGAGTGCTGCTACATGGATAGAAGATAGGTCAATCCACGGGAAAATGGCTCAAGCCAAATACATCCAGTTGAATGGACTACATACTACCCACTGCCCGAGCAGAAGTCTTAGAGGGTTCAGCTGAAGAGCTGGACTCAGGTCCGCAGTATAATTTTAGGCAATTACCTTATGTTCTCATTTTCTCTCCTTTATAATTGTGTTAATCCATGGGCCCTGGCACATGGTAAGGGCTCAAACAATGTTCCCTTCTCATGGCAGCATGCTGAAAACTGAGCACGGCACGCGGCAGCGACGGCCTGGGGAGGCATCTGTCGGCCGACCCCGTGTCCCACACTCTGCCTGCTAAGAGGTCCTCACGGGACGTCCCAGCTGGCAGACAGACAGATTCTCCATCACTGGCTTGCTCCCCCAGTGGCCTCCAGGGCAGGACAGAGAGCCAGAAAGCCACCAGGTCATGTCAATTGGGTGGCAAGGGCACATGAGTCACCGCCTGCCTC
This sequence comes from Ochotona princeps, assembly GCF_030435755.1. Classification (NCBI taxonomy): domain Eukaryota; kingdom Metazoa; phylum Chordata; class Mammalia; order Lagomorpha; family Ochotonidae; genus Ochotona; species Ochotona princeps. The sequence goes on from NC_080857.1 coordinate 946,795, forward strand.
CAGGCTCATCCGCGGAGATCAGGATTGGAAGTGAGGCAATCACGACCCTCGCTGGTCTCCTGTGGGATGCTGATGTCACAGGTCATGGACTAACCAACTGTCAACATGAGCCCACAAGGAGCCATCTTGGATGCAGAGTACAGCCTCTCCAAATACCACACCTGTCTGCACTCTCATCTTGGGCTGTCTACCCTCTAGTCAAAACAAATCACCCAGTCCCCAGTACCCTGGCAGAGCAGCAGGAAGAGACTAGGAGAGGGCATGTGTCAATCACAGATGACTCTGCAGCCCAGCACTACTTACACTGGGGGCGACGGAGCTCTTCTTGCGTTCAGGAATATCTGCCTTGTTGGGGTTACTCGCATTCCCAAGCATGGGACTGGCTGGAGCAATCCCCTTCCCTCCAACAGCACTGACGCTCGTTTTCCGGGAGGGAATTCCATCTTCTTTGAGGTCACTATCTGCGGTGCTGGTCTGACTTCTCTTTGGGTATGCCACAACTGAAGGAACCGCTGGGCCAGCTAAAATAAAGAGTTCAGTTTTAAGATAGAATATCATTCCTAACTTACTAAGAGAAAAACAAAAACAAAACCAACAACACACATTTTTAAAGGTAATCTAAGACTGTTAAAGGAAGAAAGCAATAAACCCTCTAAGGTGTTTTCCATCGACACATATTCACTCTATACAATTAATTCAATTCTGAAATTACACTTACTAGTTAATTTCTGCTTAAAAAAAAAAAAAAAATCACGCCCAGCATGATGGTTTGATTGGCATATCCTCACCTCGAACGCGCCAGGATCCCATATGGGCGCCGGTTCTAATCCCGGCAGCTCCACTTCCCATCCAGCTCCCTGCTTGTGGCCTGGGAAAGCAGTTGAGGACGGCCCAAAGCCTTGGGACCCCGCACCCACATGGGGGACCCAGAAGTTCCTGGTTCCTGGCTTTGGATCACCGGTTGCTGCTGCGCTCACTTGGGGAGTGAATCATCGGATGGAAGATCTTCCTCTCTGTCTCTCCTCCTTTCTGTATATCTGAGTTTATGATAAAAATAAATAAATCTCAAAAAAAAAAAAAAAAAGCTGAGTTTTGCCCTGTCACCAGCAGGAATCTGGTACAGAAACACAGCAAGCAGGATGTGGCCTGTGTCCACGTGGGACACCACAGCAGCGGCCAGGACGTGGCCTGTGTCCACGTGGGACACCACAGCAGCGGCCAGGACGTGGCCTGTGTCCACGTGGGACACCACAGCAGCGGCCAGGACGTGGCCTGTGTCCACGTGGGACACCACAGCAGCGGCCAGGACGTGGCCTGTGTCCACGTGGGACACCACAGCAGCGGCCAGGACGTGGCCTGTGTCCACGTGGGACACCAGTGTTGCAGATTGTGACTTAGTGTGCTGCACCACAAAGCCAGTCACTTTGTTATTTCTATTTTTTAAATATTTACTTATTGAGCCCGGTGTGATTGCGTAGTGGTTAAAGTCCTCACCTTGCATGCATGGAGATCCCATATGGTTACTGGTTCTAATCCCGGCAGTCCTGCGTAGTGGGCACGCGGACAGTTCCCTGCCGCCTGCCTGACACCATGCTGAGCCAGAGCAGACCACAGGCAAGAGCACAAGGAGAAGTGGACATTGAGCCAACTGTTGTCACTTAAAAACAAGAACCCGAGGCAGACAGCACGAGCCACGTGCGGACAGACAGAGCTTCAGTCTGTCTTACTCTGCAAACGCCTCCAATTGTCCTGGGGCAGGCCCACTGCTGGATCCAGAAGTCGGGAATTGTGTCAGCATTCCCAGGCAGGTGACAGGCGCTGAACTGACTGGCCATCACTCACTGCCTGCAGAGTCTGACATCAGCAGTCAGCGGGTCTGCAAGCAGAGCCAGGACCTGAACCCACACACTGCACTATGGAATGCTGAGCCTAGGAGCTTCAAGCACGGGGCCAAAACCAAAACTGTGGGGTGAGCCTTTGGTATGTCAGCTGTCAGTTGGGATTCCTGCAGCAGACACCGGCTCCCTGTCAGGTCTGCTGCTGACATGGCACTGCAGAACGGAATAGGCGACGGAGCACACCAGCCCCATAAGGGAGGCCTGGGCTGAGTTCCAGGCTCCTGCCCTGTCTCAAGCACTTTGGGGTGTGAATCAGTAAATGAAAGATTGTTCTGTCTCTCTTCTCTGCCTTTCAAACAAACCAACCCCACAACTCATTAAACCTACTTACATCTGGAATGTTGTGTGTTTCAAGTGCCAAATCTCAGACATAACACAGAGGTGAAAAATGTCCAGAGAAGGAATGGAACAGATCAGGAATGAATGGCAGGTGGAGGCAGGTTCCCTCTGAGTTTGTGCCACACTTGTGGGCAGGGTGCCATCTGAGACACCTGCGTTGAAACCACATGCCCATTTCTCGTCCCGGAAGCCCTGTGCCTCTGACAGCTTCCTGGATGAATACCGGAGTTCCTCCCACCCACAAAGGACACTTGGCTGTCCCTGGCTCCTGGATCTGGCCTGACCTCGCTCTGGCTGTTCCAGATATTTGGCAAATGAGCCAGCGGACAGAGCTCCATCATTCTTTCAAATAAATAACTAAATACATTAAAAAAAAAAAGGAAAAGGATATGACTAGACTCATAGAAATTAAGTTTATGAATTCTAAGATATTTAAGTTGCAGAAATAACTATTTTTTTTTCTTCTTAAATATTTATTTATTTATTTGAAAAAGCTAGAGGGAGGGGGAGAGAGATCTTCCAACTGCTGGCTCACTTCTTAAATTACTGCAACAACTGGGAGTGCGCCAGGCAAAGCACAAGCTTCTTCTAGCACCCTACATGGGTACAGTCGGGCCATATTCTGTTGCTTTTCTAGACACAGTAGCAAGTGGCAGCTTCATCTGCTACAGTACACACTGGTCCCAACACCTACAACATGAACATTCATCTTTTAGGGTAAATAAACACACAGTACAGACCTGGGACTTCAACCTGGGAGGACTGACTTAAAGGTAGAGCTATGGGGGAGGGGGAGGTCAGCGAATGCAGCCTCTGGGACCTGAAGCTTTAAAATAGTGGCTACTATGATAAATTTTAAGAATAATGGTGGTTTAATTATAGCAACAATAGAGTGTAGATGAGAATGGCAAAGCAAAAACCAACCAACCAACCAACCAACCAAAAATCCTTACACCAATTGAGGCTCCTCTGGGTTAGCCTGTCCAACATAAAAGCCACAAGGCCAGGCCCAGCTGTGACTGTATCACTTCATTTCTTAACTGAGGCACACATTTCCATGAGTACTGGAAGCTCCAGAGAGCCAGGCTGGAGGAGTGGGACAGAGGGTGTGGCTGGCAGACAGACAGCCCAACAGATAACCTCACTCAGCAAAAGCACTGGATGTGTCCCACCAGCCACCACAGGGGGGCTGAGAAAGAGAAAGAACGGGCGATCGATCCCAAGGGAGCGAGGGCGCCCAGTGCCAGCAGCTGACGACGCGGGGGAGCAGCCTCACACTCACCGTGGTCACTGTACCTTCGCTGCTTCTGGCTTGAAGACACACCCCTCTGCACTTTGTGGTGAGGGGACTGGCCAGTACTGTTGTTGAGGTCACTGCTTGGCCTGACCTTAGCAAGCGAGAGATTGCTGCTAGAACTGGAGTCACTGGCATCCAGCTAGAACAAACAAGACAAACAGGGCAGAGCACAACCCGGACCCAAATGATTTAGTAGGAAACTAAACTTCTCACAGCACATTAAGTCCTCAAGTAGCTCATCCAGACATAAGAAGAATTACAATGTTCAAAGATAATAATCTGAAAATTAGGTAAAAGTATTTCTTATGGCTGCTGGAAAAATCCAAAACAGCTTATATCTGTCATCCTTCTTGGAGGCTTTTTCAAATGTTCGTTCTCCTCTGCTCGTTGTCTTCCACGATCTCTGCGCTGGCGAAGAGCACGGCTGACCTACGGTACCGCAGCCGGGCCAGCACCCACCACCACGGGGCACAGCTAACCGAGCAGCTCATAGCAGTCCTAGCAGGCTGCTTCGCAGGCAAATTTGAAAAACCGATTAAATCTACTACATACACTGAAGAAAACGTGAGCACAGGCAACTGACATAAAGGCACCTGAGCCCTTTCTCGACTGCCCTTACCTCTGAAGATTTTCTCCCCAACAACAAGTAGGTAGCTGTGATTTCATCGTATTTCATTTTACTGAGAGATTCCTGAATTTCTTCTTGTGAATATCCCATTCCGACCATAATATCTAAAACAAAGAATAATACAGTTAATGCTTGAATACAATAATTTATCTGACCTAACACAAATGAGCAACTTACTGTTTCAGGAGTAGTGGGTGCTACTGCAGGAAGCTGCAGGCTTTGAGGTCTCATATGTAACAACAGATAGGCCGACTCGCACAACCTGGGCCTAACTGCCCACGAGCGGAGACAGAAGCGCATAAGCACACACACTCAGCCACAGGGTGATTACCTATTCTTTTCTGATCTGAGATGTCCAGTTCTGGTTCAACAAATGGTTTCAGTTCATCCTCCTCATGTCCTGCGTTGATCCATCTGTCCTTCATGATTTGCTAGAAAGACAAGCTGTTTGTCAGCAGCATAAAATGTGCCAATAATTACAATAATCAGCAAAATTTATTTTTAACATTTCAATAATTATACGAAGGAAAAACTTGACAATGCATTGCTAATGCTTCAATTCAGTCTTAAGTGGTGCCAGGACAGTGCTCAGTGTGTCAGACAAATGAAGCGGTTACTCATTTGCATCTGGGGTTACCTCTAGAGTGCCTCGTTTAATTGGGTTTAGCACCAGGAAACGTTTGAGAAGGTTTTCGCAGTCCGTGGACATGTAGAACGGGATTCTGTACTTCCCTCTCAACACTCTCTCTCTTAGTTCCTTTGAGGGGAGAGAAGAAAGAAAGAAAGAGAGTGAGCTGACTTGCCATGTTTTCAAATTCTTCTACAGTTCTGTAAGTCCGTGCATGAAATGCATACCTTTAGGTTCTGGCCGTCGAAGGGCAGGGAGCCGCTGACCAGCGTGTACAGAATGACACCCAGACTCCACACGTCAACTTCCGGCCCGTCATACTTCTTGCCCTGGAAGAGCTCTGGGGCTGCGTACGGAGGACTGCCGCAGAAGGTGTCCAGTTTACTGCCAACAGTAAATTCATTGCTAAACCCGAAGTCTGCTATTTTAATGTTCATATCTGCATCTAACAATAGATTTTCAGCCTAGAGGAAAACATCAAGACATAAATGAAATTAACTCAAAACGGATTCCTAAACATGATAGGATTAGGTGTTTTCAAAATGATATGACGTTATGATCAACTAAATTTTTTTTCCTACAGAAAAAAAAGAGGCAAATGAGAACTCTTAATTGTATAACATTAACAATCAGTATCAGATATGAGGTACAGATTAATTACAGTTCTAACCTGAACATCAAATGCCTCGGATCAACAAAATGGATATTGCTTCTACACTCGGCTCCTCAGCTATTTCTGCTTTCCCGCCACCACAGGACATGAGCGGCAGTCCAGGGGCCAGACGTGGACTTCTGCCACCAATGGGGAAGACCGGGACCGAGCTCTTAACTTGAACTTGGCTGGGTTCCTCTAAGCAAATAATTAAGAATTTTTTAAAGATGTATTTACTTTTATTAGAAAGACAAATTTACAGAGTGAAGGAGAAATAAAGATTTTCCATCTGCTGGTTCAGTCCCCAAGTGGCAGCAATGATGGGAATTAGGCTAATCTGAAGCCAGGAGCCAGGAACCTCCTCCAGGTCTCCCACGCAGGCGCAGGGTCCCAAGGCCTTAGGCTGTCCTCGACTGCTTTTCCAGGCCACAGGCAGGGAGCTGGATGGGAAGTGGAGCAGCTGGGACACAGACTGGTGCTCGGGTGTTCTTGGCACTTAAAAAGCAACGATTTAGCCACTGAGGCATTGCACTAGATCCATCATTAATAATGTTAAAACAAGAAAGAAACAAAAACATTGGGGCCATATTATTCTGAACCCCCAAAACTGCAAGATGAATAACTTAGCTTCCTTGAACATTTCTCTGTAGTGATAAAAGGGTGACGGGCCTGGTGCAATAGCCTAATGGTTAAAGTGCTGACTTTGCATTCGCTGGAATCCCATATAGGCGCTGGTTCATGCCTGGCAGCCCTGCTTCCCATCCAGCTCCCTGCCTGTGGCCTGGGAAAGCAGTGGAGGACGGCCCAAAGCCTTGGGACCCTGCACCCGCGTGGGACAAAGTTCCTGGCTCCTGCTTCGGATTGGCGCAGCACCGGCCGCTGTGTTCACTTGGGGAGTGAATCATCGGACGAAGGTCTTCCTCTCTGTATATCTGACATCCCAATAAAAATAAATAAATATTAAAAGAAAAAAGGTGACTAACACAGCATTATTTCATAAAACTGCTAAATAGTATGAAACAGCCCTTCTGGAGGAGGGAGATCCTAAACCTGATCCAACAGAGCAGTCAGGATCACCTCAGCTTGGGATCTGCACGTACAAAGATGAGCAAGGGGCAAGGCCCTGCCCGCAGGAGCCCAGGGCTCACAAGGAGAAGTAGGAAGGCTACGAGGTACGCAGGACCTGAGGCATGGGGACAGAGGAAGCCCCAAAAGATGCAGCACAGTGCAGTGGGTGACTAGTGAAGCACAAGGTTACACTTGGGGAGGTGGCTGGGAGGAACCCCAAAGTGCCACCAGTGACACCTGTTCCGCAAGTTTGGGGAGTCATTCTCAGGCGACCAAGGAGCCCTGAGAGGTGCTAAAACAGAGAAGAAATAATTGTTCTCCGATTAGCAGACTGCTGTTTGCTTAATCAGAGAGACAGAGACAGCGCGCTCCTGGGAGTTCTGGAACCTCTGTGACAGCAGGGGTGAGAAAGCTTCCATCTGCAGGTTCACTCCCTAGATCTGTGAAAACAGTTGGAGGCGAGTCAGGCCAAAGCCAGGAGACTGGAACTCCAGCCTGGGCCCCGCGTGAGCGGCAGGGAGGCGAGCACGGGGGCTGTCCTCTGCTGCCCTCCCAGGACCTTAGTAGGAAGCGGAAATGGAAACAGAGCAGCTGAGGTTCAGACTAGGGCTCCGGAAGCGCACGCCAGTACTCCAAGCGGCGGCTGACCCTGGCCCGCGGTGGTTCTCTCACCTTGACCTCCTCCACCTGCTCGTTTACTCTCCAAGCCACAGCCAAGAACCCAGAGGTCAATTCAAGTACCCCATTTAGGTGACAAGGACCCAAGCATTCTTCTGGTTCACTGCTCTGACAGTTGCAGCAATAGCGTGGGACATAAACAGTTACACGTCTGGGATGGCCGCCTTGAGAGCCTGCACCCACATGGGGACCTAGAAGGAGCTCCTGGCTCCTGGAGACAAGGGAGACCTGGAAGGAGCTCCTGGCTACTGGCTTCCGAGTAGTGCACCTCCAGCCACTGTGGCCATTTTGGAAGAGAGCCAACAGATGGACGATCTCTCTCTAACGTTCCTTTTCAAATAAAAAGAAAATAAACCTTTAAAGACAGAGAACTCTCGAGTCACTGAGGAGCAGCAACAGAACGACCTGGTCACTGAGCTGCAGGCGGAGCAGCGGGAGGAACACGGGGATGAGTCTCGAGCATGGACGTGCGGACTGCGCTGCAGCAGGGCTGACGGCTGGGGCAACCACGGTGCCAGAGAGGCTTAGGAGAAGGTTCTCCACAAACTGGCTCTGCAGCCCAGGACAGCTCTGGCTGGAGAAACGATCGGTGACCAGCTACGTGACGTTGGACACTGCAAATACTAAGACGAGCCAAACGCCCCGTGGGCAGCGGCAAGCAAGCACCGTGAGGAAAGAGCTGAGTGTCAAGAGAAAAAACAATCTAGAAAATCCTCAAACGATGGCTCTGCAGGAAGAGCAGACGGTGCCTCAGGTGAGCAGTGTGACGCAGCAGGGCTTCCCCTGACCCAGCATCCCGCTAGGGCGCCGGGGAGGAGCAGTGTTTCAAGTGTCTGAGCCTGGCCACACAAGGCAGACCGGGGCGCCATTCCAGGCTCCCGGGTTTGGGCCAGGCTGGTGCTGGCTCTTGTCCGTATCTGCGGCCTCCAGGATTAGAACCGGTACCCATATGGGATCCCAGAGCGTTCACGGTGAGGAACTTAACCGCTATCGAGCCGGGCCCAACTCTACCTTTTAAATACAAAAGTCTTAGTTAAAAAATTAAAAAGATAAAGCAAAGCACTACTAGAAATAGGAAAGGAGCAGAGAAACAGAAGCACACAGCAGGCAGCTCTAAGCAGGCTGGTGAGGCGCAGCCACACATCGCTGGGCTCCTACGGGGTGCGGCCCTCCTGTAGACTGCGCTACCAACTGCTTCCACTGCAACCCAACCCTCAGGACAGCTCATCTCTTACTGTAGCTTCATGAACCGTACTCCAGGATCACAACATTTATTGCCTTCTTCATCGTACAAACTAATGCTCTCATTTGTATAATGAGACATATAAATGTAGCATACACTTGGTGTAAAGGAAACTGGACTCACCTTGAGGTCTCTATGCACGATGCGTTTTTGGTGGCAGTACTGCACTGCAGACACGATCTGGAGAGAGAGAGAGCGCCTCGTGAGTCAGAGCTGCTAGGATGTACAACGAGGATGACGCTCTAGTCATGCTTACACATGCAGAACAGTCGCTTAGCACTTGAAAAGCTCTGTACATTTTAAGAAGAATTTTCTGGAAAATTTCAGGGACAACAGCAAATGGAGCCAGCCAGGTGAGAGGACTTTCTCCATTTCCTGTTCAGCCTACAGGTTGCATTCTTTTTGTGTGCATGAAAGGCATACTTATTTCCTGGAAAGTCAGAGTTACTACAGAGAGAGAAGGAGAGACAGACAGAGATATTTTATTAGCTGGGTCACTCTCCAAACAGTCATGCCAGCCAGGGCTGGGCAGGCCCAAAGCAAGGAGCGTCTTCCTCCTCTCCCGTGAGACAACAGGGGCCCAAATCTCGGGTCGTCCGCTGATGCCTCTCCAAGCCACGTTCAAGGAGCTGGATGGGATGCAGGGCCGCTGGGACACGACCAGTGCCTACACGGGACCTCGTGTCACAGGTGAAGGGTCAGACTACCACCCCACCACCCACACCCAGGAATCCCACTTCTTCTCTTTTTTAACATGAAGTTAGTTTTATGGTAAAGTCAGGTTTACAAAGAGAAGGAAAGACAGAGAGATCTTCCATCCGCTGGTTCACTCCCCAGGTGGCAGTAAAGACCAGAGCTTGGCCGATCCAAAGCCAGGAGCCAGGAGCCTCTTCCAGGTCTCCCATGCAGGCACAGGGTCCCAAGACTTTGGGCCGTCCTCGACTTCTTTCCCAGGCCACAGCAGGGAGCTGGACGGGAACTGGAGCATCTGAGACACAAACCAGTGGCTATATTGGATCCCAGTGGATGCGAAGCCATTAGGCTACCACACCAAGCCCCCTTTCTGTTTAGGTTTATTTATCTTAAAGGAGAATGTCAGAGGGAAAGAGGGTAGGGGACTTATGGGGAGGAGAGGACCAAAAGCATCTTGCAGCCCCTGGCTACTGAGATGCTCGCAACAGCTTGTGCCAGGACAGAAGGAAGCCAGGAGTCAACAATGGCCTGGATGTCCCACAGGTTCTTGGGCCATGGTTAACTACTAGCTCTCAGGTACATCAGTAGGAAGTTGGATTAGAATCACAGAGCAGGGCCTGGCACAATGGCTCAGGGGCTGTCTTTGCCTTGTGCGTGCCGGGATCCCATATGGGTACTGGTTCAAGTCCTGAATACTCTACCTTCCATTCCTGTGGCCTCGGAAAGCATCAGAGGATGGCCCAAACCCGTGAGACCCTGCACCCACATGGGAGACCCATAAGGAGGATCCGGGCTGCTGGCTTCAGATCAGCTCACCTCTGGCCACTGCCGCCAATTAGGGGAGTGAACCAGTGGGTGGTAGATTTTTCCTGTCTGTCTCTCCTTCTCTCTGTAAATGTGAGTTTCCAACACAAATAAGTTTTCAGAAAAAGAGGTGCAGAGTAGACACCAACTCTGTGGGACAGGAGGTGAGGCCTGTACCTGTGATGCTGGCATCCCCTATGGTGCTGGTTCAAGATCTGGCTGCTTCACTTCCAATCCAGCTCCTTGCCAGTGTGTCCTGGGGAAGTAGCAGAAGATGGCCATAGGGCTTGGACCTTGTATCCATGTGTGAGACACAGAAGCAGCTCCAGGGACTTGATTTTGGTTCGGCTCAGTCTTAGCCATTGTGGCTATTTGGAGACTGAAACAGCAGATGGACAAGTTTCTTGCAAAGCAGGTAGCTGGGTCAGAAGTGGAGCAGCCAGGACTTGAACCGACACCTGCATGTCATGGTGGTGATCCAGATGGACTTTGTAATAAAAATAAATACATCTTTTAAAAAAATTACCGTACAAACGAAATTTTTAAAAATATTTTTTTTAAAAAAAGATTTATTTTTGTTGTGAAGTGAGATATACAGAAAGGAGCAGAGACAGAGAGGAAGATCTTCCATCCGATGATTCACTCCCCAAGTGAGCCGCAACGGGCCGGTACGCGCCAATCCGATGCCGGGACCAGGAACCTCTTCCGGGTCTCCCACGCGGGTGCAGGGTCCCAAGGCTTTGGGCCGTCCTCGACTGCTTTCCCAGGCCACAAGCAGGGAGCTGGATGGGAAGCGGGGCTGCCAGGATTAGAACCGGCGCCCATATGAGATCCTGGCATGTTCAAGGTGAGGCCTTTCGCCGCTAGGCCACCGTGCCAGGCCCTGTATGCTATGCATACTAAATTTTATTATTACATTTCCCTAGTGAAATATAAGACAAGTAAAAAAGGTTGTCTTAGTTGATTAAAAAAAAAAAAGGCGGCAGGCCAATGCAATGGCTCAGTTGGCTAAACCTCCCACTGCAACAGCTGGGACCCATGTGGGCACCAGTTCACGTCCCAGCTGCTACAATTTCCATCTGGCCCCAGGCTTCTGGCCTGGAAAAGCAGCGGAGGACGGCCAAAGGCTTTCAGACCCTGTACACACATGGCAGACTAGTAACAAGTTCCTCGTTCCTGGCTTTGGATCAGCTTATCTTCAACTGTTACAGCCATTTGGCGAGTAAATCACTGGATGCAATATCTTTCTCTCTCCTTCTCTCTGTAAATCTGTCTCTTTAAAAATAAAAATAAATATATTAAATCCTTTAAAAAAAAAAAAAGCAGCAGTGAGCACTCAGTGAGGCGCTCCAGCTCCCGGGCCGTCTCCAGCGGATAGAAACCCTCGTGGAGGCTGTGGGTAGTGAAGCAGCAACAGGGGACCGGCGGCCTGGAGGACGGCGTGGCACCGCAACCAGGCTTCCGCCAAGCAGACTGTTATTTAAGATGAACACACATTACATTAGATGCACCATTAAGTAACGAAAGACACAAACATCCTGGTCCAGAGACACATTCCAGAACATCTACTTCGCCCGATTACCAGCACTGCCGCTGCACGCTGCGCTATGGAAAGACAAACAGCTGAGATCCGTGCACTGTTCTCAGAACTGGTGCCCGGGGCCCGGCGGCGTGGCCTAGCAGCTAAAGTCCTCGCCTTGAACGTGCTGGGATCCTATATGGGCACTAGTTCTAATCCCGGCAGCTCCACTTCCCATCCAGCTCCCTGCTTGTGGCCTGGGAAAGCAGTCGAGGATGGCCGAAAGCCTTGGGACCCTGCACCTGCGTGGGAGACCTGGAGGAGGTTCCAGGTTCCTGGCTTCGGATCGGCACAGAACCGGCCGTTGCGCTCACTTGGGGAGTGAATCATCGGATGGAAGATCTTCCTCTCTATCTCTCCTCCTCTCTGTATATCCGCCTTTCCAATTAAAAAAAAAAAAAAAAAAAAAAAAAAGAACCGGTGCCCATACGGGATCCCGGTGCGTTCAAGGAGAGGACTTTACCTCTAGGCCACGCTGCCGGGCCCCTGAATTTTTTTCTCATACTGAGATTTCTTATATCATTTCTAGCCTGCTTTTGACTCACATTTGACCATCTTGCCCATTCTGAAAGCAACAATGAATTTATTTTCCTTTAGCTCCAAAATAATCTGACGCCTCAGGCAGAACCCACACTGCACTCCGCCATCGGGCAGCGCGTGGGGGCCAGCCTGACGCCACAGGCCCACTGCACTCCGCCATCGGGCAGCGCGCGGGGGCCAGCCTGACGCAGCTGGTCCGAGACGCCAACACTGCCAGCCACTGAGCTAGAGGAAGAAAGAGCGAGGATCTAGAATTCTCTTTGAAAAGAACACAACTCACTTGGTGAGGAAACAATGCCGACAAACATGGAAACAAGCCCTTGTCTATGGCAACAAGCTCATGCTGCGTACTGTGCTTCAGTGGGACATCTTCCTATCGGCCTCTCACAGGAAGGTTTTGTTACTTAGTGAAGGCGGTGACCATCTACCAGCCCCCGGGAAGCGTGGCACTGAGAATCCACAGGCAGCACAGCCACCACACCGGCTCCTTGCAGAGAAGCAGTCTGGGGCAAACGCCCTGCCTGGCACAGGAGGTTACAGTAATTCCATGTACTGGAAATCCAGTCACACTGTAAAAGCACACACAGAGAACTCTTTTTTTTTTTTAATTTATTTTTATGACAAAGTCAGATGTACACAGAGCAGAGACAGATAATTCCGTCCCATAATTCACTCCCCAAGTGAGCGCAACGGCCGGTACTGTGCTGATCCGAAGCCAGGAGCCAAAACCTCTTCCGTCTCCCACATGGGGGCCTTGGGCCATCCTCGACTGCTTTCCCGGGCCACAAGCAGGAAGCTGGATGGGAAGTGGAGCAGCCGGGGTTAGAACCGGCGCCCATATGGGATCCTGGTGCGTTCAAGATAAGGACTTTAGCCGCTAGGCCACAGCACTGGGCCCAGAGAAATCTTCTTTCCTGGTACGAGGCTTTGAATTTTGGCAGCAAATTAACATACAAATCTGGGGCCCGGCATGGTAGCCTACTGGCTAAAGTCTTCACCTCGAATGCACCGGAATTCCATCTGAGCACTGGTTTGTATCCCAGCAGCCTTGCTGGAGCCGGGACATGAACCGGCGCCCATATAGGATCCTGGCATGTGCAAAGTGAGGACTTCAGTCACTAGGCTACCATGCCGGGCACTAAAGGCTCTACTTCTTTTTTTTATTTTATTTTACTGTATTGTTGTTGACAATCTTTACATAGTTAATTGCAGTTAAAAAAAAGGTTCGGGCCCGGCTGCGTGGCCTAGCGGCTCAAGTCCTCGCCTTGAAAGCCCAGGGATCCCATATGGGCGCCGGTTCTAATCCCGGCAGCTCCACTTCCCATCCAGCTCCCTGCTTGTGGCCTGGGAAAGCAGTCGAGGACGGCCCAAAGCCTTGGGAGCCTGCACCCACGTGGGAGACCCGGAAGAGGTTCCTGGTCCCGGCATCGGATTGGCGCGTACCGGCCCGTTGCGGCTCACTTGGGGAGTGAAACATCGGATGGAAGATCTTCCTCTCTGTCTCTCCTCCTCTCTGTATATCCGGCTTTCCGATAACAATAAAATCTTTAAAAAAGAAAAAAAAAAAAGGTTCAGCGGGTATAGGGAAGTGGCAATACTATTATGTCCATATTGTTTCCATCATGTATCTGAGGTAAAGGGGGATATTGAGGGAGAAGCCCCACCCCGTCTCCCGCCCACCCCAAGTCCCGGATGTGGGGCATGCTCTGAGATATTTGCCCAAGTGGTGTTAATAGTTCTCCAGTTATGAATCGTTGCCAGTTTCGCTCGATGAGGTCGTCCACTGATTGATATAGTCCATCATAAAGTCTCCATTTGCCCCATATTTCGCTGCCAACATATAGCTGAGATGAATGATTGACCTGTTCTGTCTTCTGTCCTTTCCTGGTTAGAGTTCTGAATCCAGCAGTTCGATTGGGGAGATCTCCAAAGAAACCTTGAGGTATTCCCAGACCAGATTCTTTTACGTTCTAGCAAGCACAGGGCCCGGCACAGTCCATCACCCAGATCAGCTGGTGGTTGCAATTGCTGGGTTGGTTCCGTTTTCAGTCCCGAGTTGCACTGGAAACAATGGGTGTTGCAGTCCAGTCTGGTTCTGCCCAGCACATACTCGGCCCTTACATCAACCAGTGGGGGCTGCAGCCTAGTCGGGGCGACGCACAATAACCCCCACCAGGCCCACCCCCTACCCTGGTTTGCCAGTATGTGTAGCAGTAGACCAGTCTGTCCCCCATCCCATTTGGCTCTTGTACTTGTCAATGGGTATTAAAGCTTAGTTCCATCTAACCAGCTCAACTATCCAGCCCTCACGGATGTTGTTGAGTGCCTCTCTGTCTAGCCACCCCAGCCCCCGTCCTAGTTTTCATGCCCTCCCGTGGGACTAGTGACCCAGGAAGGGGGAACCCACTTTTTCCCTCCCAGGTGTCTCTCAGTCCCGGTTTATGCACTCTTTAGGTGGTTCTGTGATTTGACTTGACAGAATTAGTCCCCAGTGCCAGCTTCTGCCAGCTGATGCTGCGGCCAAGCCCAAACATCCCTCACCTGCTCCAATTTATGCTTGCACCCACAGGAATAATCAGCCCAGCCTGGCTTTTCCCTGATCTAGTCCACATGCAGTGCACAGGTGTTGCAGCCTTGCTTAGTCTGGTCTATCCTCATCCCAGCCCACGCTCTCCAGTGCGAGTAGCTGTCTGGCGAGGGGACCAGCCCCTTAATCCCCCTGCCAGCTCTGTCCCTCCCTTCCTGGATCTCACGTGTGCTGGTTGGGTGCTGCAGTCAAATCCAGTACAGGCAACCTCACCCTGGCATTCCATAATGTGTACTGGTTTTGTCGCAACCAAACCCGGCTCAACCCACGCTCTGTTCTGGTGATCGGATTTGCCAGTGGATGACATGAACTGATTCAGCCAGGTCTGCCCCGACCCATGCCGAATGTGTGCCAGTGGGAAACTTTCCATGGCCTATTCTGGACTGTTTCCTATCATGCTTCTTGCGCTTACCTGCAGGGACTGTGTCCTGTCAGAGGAGTTGCCCAGGCTCCTCCATCAGATCCCCTCCCAATGCCACATTTTGTGCATACCAGGGGGTCCTTGAGCCAACCCTACTCAGTTCACCTCCTGTCCTAGCAGGAACAGTGGCTTTTCCCGGCTGGCTTTCACCCCATTCTGGTTCTTGTTGTTGGATGTTTCAGCCCAGCCATGGCTCGTCCATATCCACATAGAGCTCACACATGGCTCAGTAGGGGGTTGAGACCCAGCCTAGTCAGTCCCACATCTACCCTGGTTCTCCATGACACCAGATGGTGTTGGGGCTCTACTTCTTAAATTTCAACTGTTAAAAAACTGAGGGCTCAGGGTGAGGCTGACATTCCAACCGTCACCCTGGAATGGCACCGTGACTTGCCTCGAGCAGGGCACCTCCGGCGTGGGAGCGGCTGACCAGCCTGTGTTGTTGGCGTCACGCTGAAGCAAGAAAACCTTATTAACCACGGAAAGTCGTGTCGTACCTGTCTAAATTTAGCTCTTGCTTCTTTTTCCTTCATTCTTCCGTGTGCAACCAAATAGTCAAATACTTCACCTACAATTGAGAGAAATAAAAGTGAGCAGGAGTCCTACTTCTGGCCATGAATTCTGGCATCAACTGATAATGTTCTATTTCCAGCAAGGCTTTATTTTCTAAGTAAAGCTATGAAATTAGCCAGAAACAGGTTGAATTTGAACTAAACTGGTCTAATGGCTTGGACTCTAGGCATTTGAATTAATCAACATAATCTTTAAGCTGGAGAAAAGCTTTAAAATTAAATTCTCACATGCTTAAACTAGATAAAATTTGAAGGGTATTTGCCTTCTATACACTTACGTAAGAACTGAGCAATGAAAACTGAAACTTGAAATGAACTAGGTTATTTGGTTTAGAAAGCCCATCCTCACGGGGACTGGAGAGCCAAGTGCTCCTGGCTGTGTTCATTACTGCGCAGGCATTGGCCAGGCTCTGGGGAAACGCAGCACTACGCACCACACAACCTCTCTCCTCACGAGGACCCAAGTTAGTAGGGGAAGCCAGGCTGGCTGCATTTTTAATCTATCTAGGAAAAGAAACAAGAGCTTGTGTGTGCTGACCAGCATAGCTCAGGCCCCGGGAGAAACTCGGGATGTCCCCGAATGAGCTGTGCAGCACGGACAGGCGACTGAGGCTAGAAAGGACGCTGCCACCAGGCCCAGGGAAGCCCAGGCACCTCACAGCGGGCAGAGCTGAGCTGGATAGCACTACGAAAGGGGGGCTCAGCAGAGGTGAAACCAGTGACCCCCAAAGGACATGTGTGGGGGTTCACGCAGTGTCAATTCCTTGAGCAAGAAAGTGACACTAGAGGACATAGCAGCACTGCCGACTGTTGCAATGTACAACAGAGACCAGCTCTGAGATCCCAGACAAGCTCGCGTTGGGAAAGCAGCACAGACGTCCTCCCAGATCCGTCACCTCAGGCAAGCGGCACGGAGAGCTGACGTAAAGCCAACAGTTCTGATTTTTAAACTCTCAATTTTAATGCTGAATAAACACAGTACAAATCACATATATTTCCATGTGATTGTTGGACTGCATAATGATCTTTTTTATCTGAAAATATTTCAAATAATACAGCAAGTATGAAAAGTTGCATACTGACTTTTAAAAAGGTCTACATTGTCAGTTTACACTAAAGGTTCATTGAATGAGGACTATGGGTTAAATGCTGGCTCAGAAAGTCAACACTTTCCAAATGAACGAACTTCTATTTGCACAAAATCACACAATGTGAAAACAGGCAGTTAATAAGTGAAAACAAGAGGAGTGTACAAATCGTATGGAAATAATTTTAACTTTCAAACAAAATCATACAGTTTATGCCCAACAGTGTGTGTACTTTTATAAATACAAGTGCAACCTAAATCTCTTCAGAGGTTTCTGGAACTACAGCCACGTTCACAATTGCTAAGTTGTAAGTCAGGAAGTAAACTTATAATCCAAGAATTCAATCCAGATCTTTTCTCTTTTTCCCTTAGTAAAAATATATTAAGAATGGATTAAGCAGTTATACTGAAATCTCCGAAGGCCTGGAGAGGAAGGAGGTGGGACTGCATGACAGAATGTCCCCCGGGTCTCGATGTCTTCTACAATCTCAGTTACCCTGGATGAGTTCTAAGATTCTAGCAAGTCAACAGCTTGACGGAGGAGCTGGCGCTGTGGCATAGCATGCAAACCCACTGCCAGAGACACCAGCATCCTAGTGGGTGCTGGTTCATGTCCCAGCGGCTCCACTTCCCATCCAGCTCCCTGCCTGTGGCCTGGGAAAGCAGTCGAGGACGGCCCAAAGCCTTGGGACCCTGCACCCGTGTGGGAGCCCCGGAGCAGGCTCCTGACTCCTGCATTCTGATCAGTTCACCTCTGGCTGCTGAGGCCACTCGGGAGTGAACCAACAGATCTCCGTCCCTCCTTCTCCCTGTGAATCTGCCTTTCAAATAAAAATCAATCTTTTTTAAAAATGATAGCACTTACAAACAGATATTTCAGAAAACATTTACAACTTTGAAACCTTGTAGGCAAATAAATACTAGTCTTTCATTTCTACTTTAACAAAAATATAGTCCTAATCACTATAATCATTTCTGGTCTTTGGAAAGACGGCGTGAAATGTGATACACAGAAAGATACAACAGGGAACACACATTTATTCCAAACAGACAAAAACACTAAATATATCAAAAAATCCAACACTTGGGATAAACAAGTGTGTGCTCATATGCACGCGCCTACACACACACACACACACACACACACACGGATTGTTCCTGATTTAAAAGGAAGTTCTTGCCATATGCTATGACATGGATGATCTGGAAGACACTATGCTGACTAAACAAGGCAGTCACGCCAGGCAAAGCCAGGACGGCAAGGCTCTGCGCAAAGCAGGGGCCGGGGTCCTGCAGGGTCGCTGCCTGATGAGGAGAGCGCCAAGGCTCCGGAAAGAATGGTGGAGGGCTGGGCGCCACACGCATGTCCTCGTCAACAATGAGCGTGCACTGGGCCCTGCACAGAACCGCCAACCCTGCATCATGTACATTTTACGACAAAACAGGTCCTGAACGTTATCAACTGATAACCCTAACAGTGATAACCTACACATCTGCCAAGTCTGTACTGTGACTCTGGGTGTTAGCAAAAACCTCAACAGTTACTCACACAGGTAGAGCGTCCTTTTAGAAGAAAGTAAGTGTTCTTACCTCCGCTTGCATACTCCATGATTAAGTAGAGTGTCTTTTCAGTTTCAATGACTTCAAATAACTTCACTGGGGAGGAGATGGGACACAGCAAAAAAAGAAACCATTGTCTGTATGCACAAACCACACTTAAAAATCATACCCACAACAAGCAACTCTGTTAAACATTTTAACAGTTGGTCCTCAAAACTTCCAGTGAATTTTATTGTATATTACAAAGAAAAAGACAGTAACAAATAGAACTCCATAAACATCCTTTTCCTGGGTGCCCACACAGTGTGACTTCAGAGCCCCCCATCCAGGCCCATCTGCCCTCCTGGGCAGCCCTCCCAGCAGCCCCTCCCAGCAGCCCCTCATCCCAGAACAGCTCAGGCTTACTACACTGCTGCAAGGACAGGTCCAAGCATCCGTCACCACGGCCTGAACGACCAAGCAGCACTTGGTGTTCTGGGAACCGTCACCAAGAGCAAGACTCCCTCCCAGGCTGTGGACTGGACCAGGAAAGTGTGACACTGCTGGCAGGAAAGCAGCGCTACCGCCGAGTCTGTGTTAAACGCACCAGCGTGCCGGCAGAGCTGTCTAATCCTTAAGACATGCAGGCAGGCCAGCAGACAGGGCCTAGGACCACTGAACTCAAAATTCCATCCATGGGCTAACTTGGAGGATTTGTGGTCTGCCCAAGGAGTGCATGTGTCAGAACTGGGTCTCCTCAGTCATTAATCCGGTGCAGTGGACAGCATGCCCAGATCACTTGGGGGACATGACAACCAGTTCACTGATGCCTGCAGAGGACGTCTAGTACCATGGAGGGCAAAAGAAACTGGACAACTTTCCTGGTCATGCTCTGACGGCAGGTGTCGGAGCGCGGGGAGACCCTAAGGTGGACTGTGTCGGCCAGTGGGCCTGGCGAGGATTTCTTCATCCTTGGAGCAACAAAATCGATGCATCTCAGAGCTGCCAGAGCCACTTCAGCAGCAGCCTGAGAACATGCTCCACACTGGGGACCTGGGGTAACGGCACGCAGCGTCCCCCGTCCCACGGCAGTGACGCGATGGAGCTGCAGGAAGCAGCCCTCTCCCCCAGACACACGGAAAAGAAAAACCCTCAGAGACCGCAAGCAGCTGTTCCACCCACTTTGCCCGTCTCCTCAACCCTCCCGACCCTAATCGGTGGTCCACATGGGCATGCATCCTTAACTATATGAACATAAAAAAATTTATTATTAAAAAAAAGGGTTCCTTGAAGCAAGAATGGATCACACTGCAAATCAGTGTAAAGAACAATTCTCAGTGGGTGAGACGTTATCAAAGCAATGCGTTATTACTCAAACATTTCCACTGCCATTAACAAAACAAGCAGAAATAATTACTTATTAAAATCAGCAAAACTGAATCCAAGACTAAGCAAGCCATTCTGCCTATCTCCTGAATGTTGCTATTTACGGTAGAATTAAATTCAGTGGAAGTGAGAGACAGACAGACAGACAGACATGCTGGTCTTCTCACTATAGGGGATTTTCTGCTGTTACAGTAGTGTAACAGGCCAAAGGGCTCACTACACTCAGTACCCACAACTGCTCCTTAACCTCTGCTTCGTTCAGAAAGTAAAGGCATACGAGCCACGAACAGGTAACGCAGAGATGAAGCACTCGGGCCGGGGCAGCGGCTCACAAAGCTGACCTTCTGCCTACTGCACCGACATCCCAGACAGGCACCGGTTCAAGTCCCGGCGGCTCAATCTTTGAGCCAGCTCCCTGCTTATGGCCTGGATAAGCACTACAAGATGGCTCAAGTTTTTGGCCCCTGTACCCATGAGGCTCACCTGAAAGAAGCTCCCGACCCCATGCTAGGCAAGTCAAGGCCACTGCAGGCATTTGGGAAGTGAACCAGCAAGTGAAAGATCGATCTCTCTGTCTCTCCTTCTAACTGTAAACCGTTTCTCAAAGAAAATAATGTTTAACACAACAAAACAAAACTCCAATGCAAAACTCCAATTTCCAATGCAAATGTTGTCCTTACTAGAAAAATTACTTTAATAGCAGGGATTTTTATAAACAGGAAACAGTATCAGGCTCCAATTTAATTACTGAAAAGACAAATCAAGGGCTTGTGAACTTGCAGAGGGTCTGAGGAATGGCGTTGGTGGGGGCATGCAGGAACCTGGGTGCTTGCACCCAGGAAAGTAGAGTGAGCCTAGGGATTTCCACACATGCTTGATGCAAGACAGGTTGGTGAGGAGGGAGAGCCCTAGGTTAGCAGGCTGGCAAGGCGTGCTAGTGGACTGGGCTTGAGTGAATGTGAATATGTTTGGGCCTTAGGTGGGCGGAGGGGTAGGGTCCCAGGCCAGCCCATGTGCCAGGAGCTTGGAAACTATGGGCAGGCACAGCTCCAGGTCAGCATACCACCCCACCATATGACTGGACTCCGCAAAGCTACGCTGGGAAGCCCATGCACTCCTGGGCACAGAAACTGTACACTGAGGAGGGAAGGACATACAGGGATAAGAGGGAGGGAGGACCTCTGCAGGAGAACATTGTAGGTGGGGAATGACTTCTGGGGACTTCCACCAACAAGGCCACTGTACTTGCAGGTAAGCAAGCGGGTTGAGACTGAGTGGTTTCGAGGAGGTAAGCCACTTTCCGGATCACACTAATGTACCCACCCACAAGGAAGACCAGAGCTGGGCTACTGAGCATCAACCACTGTCAACTACCACCCACCAGCATACACTAAAGCTAGGAACAAAGGCCTGCCTGGCAGGGCTAGCTGACAGTACCCACCGGGGACAGGTAATGTTAGGTTGGGCAATGACACTAAGCAGCACATGAGAGAACCACATCTGGGCCCACACTTGCGGAAGTGTAATATCTGCTGGCTTGCTCAACAGCTGCAGATAGTGATGGGCAGACCTAGGCATGACCCGGGAACCCTCTGACACTCAAGGGCACAGAGGCTGAGAACAGGCCGGGCTGATTCAAGCTGCAGCACGTACAAGTGCAGCGAACAACAGGTTGGGTGGCCCACAACGTCTGACAGAGGGGCAAAATATGTCAGGTAAGGGCCTAGCACCCACTGGCACATGTGAGATCTGGCTCTAGGAGTGGTGGGGGAACTTGGGAAACTCCCCTGGTGGGCTGCAGCTCCTGGCTGTGAGCATATGATTCAGGCCTCAGGCTGGGCTGGGCTGGGCTGGGCCAGGCTGTGATATGCAATGGCCAAGGCAGGATGGGCTCTGCTGGGCTGAGTCAGAGCAACCACTAGTGCAAGATCTGTGCCTGGGAGCAGGTCTGATCACCAGCTAAGAGAACGCCTTGGTTGGGTTAGAGTTCCCATTGCTGAGCACAAGAGCCAGCATAGCTGAAGCGGAGGCTGCCACTCAAACCTGGGTCTAGATGCAGACCGAGCAGGGTTACTGGGGGTTGCTCCACTAGGCTGCAGCTTGCTGGTACACATAAGGACTAGGTCTGTGCTGGGCTGGCTGCGTTGGGCCATGACAACTGCTGATCTGCATGAGCTACAGGGTTGGGGTGGAACTGATCAGACAGCTGCGTCCATGGTGCTGCCTGGTGCAGGTGACAGACTGAGCCTGATCCTGCACTGCACGGTGCATGTAAGACTCAAACCTGAGTCATCCCAGGTGAGGTTTCTTGGGGAACACAGACTAGACTGTCAGACTCAGAACCTGGCCACAGGGCGAGGCACAAGATGTGCACACCAACCTTGAAGCGCAGGTGTCGGGACTGTCCCAGGCACCTGCAGAGCAGAACAAGGGCGATGCCCCGAATCCTGCGGCAGCCCTGGACAGAGCTCTGCTCACAGGACAATGTGAACACAAGTCTGCTTCAGAAACAATCCCCAATGAATAGCTCATTAGGTAGAAAGTCTCCCATCTTTTAAATATTATTCTGTACGTATTTTCTTAGAATCAGTCAAAGCAAGATATTAGGCCTTCGAAGACATTAATTCTGACTTGCTACAATTCTTTCTACTAATGAAATGTAATTAACTTTATTTCTGAATATATTAAAATATTATAAAATTAAAATTTGGCTACAATGTTTCTACCAAATTGCTTTAAATTAATGTTTGATACTTACATTTTTAACCTATTTTTAGTCATTTCAAAAAGCTGATACAAAACCCAGTAATTTGCATATATATAGATTTTATTAAAAGTGTACCTGGCTGTGGGAGAAGAGCCTCCTTCTACCACTTCTGGAATACATATTTAGCTTCATGACATACTTTCAACAATGTATTTAGCCCCAAAAGTATTTAAGAAAGCGAAATACCTATGTTTGGATGATTTAAAATCTTCATTATTCTTACTTCTCTGAAGAGCTAAAACAAAACAAACAAAAAAGGCACATGATTTCTGCAAAGTCAGTCACGAAGCAACACATCCCACAGCTGCAGCAGAAATGGGAATGTTGCCTTAGGCTCCAGGACCAACGTGACGGGCCGGCACGGTGCCCTGGCAAGTGGGTGTTCCACCTGCGGCACCAGCACCCCATCTGGCACTGCTCCCCATAAGAGATCCCAGTGCGTTCAAGGCGAGGATTTTAGCTGCTGGGCCACCGTACTGGGCCCTGTAACTGAGTTTCTAATCATATAAATAAATCTGTAACACTCTAAGTGCTCATAGTTCCCAGGCCATGCTGTCTTATAAGTCTGACGTGGATTATCTGAAAACTAAGTAGGGCTACCTGCGTTCTAGCTTATTCTTCCCAACAGCATCTTTCATGCTGTGCTGATCCAGGAGGCATGCTGGGATATGAACCGGTGACCATGTGGGATCCTGGCGCATGCAAGGTGAGGACTTTAGCCATAAAGCTACCACGCCAGGCCCATAAATACATCTTAAAAATAACCTAATTAAATTTTAAATATTCCAAGTTGCATTCATTTCAGCATTAGGAAGGTTTATTGTACTAAACATAGTATATCTGGACCTGGTACGATGGCTCAATGGCTAAATTCTCACACACACACAAAACAATGTACATTAAAACAACTGAGGGATGGGGGCAGTGCCATGTCATGGCAGCCTCATCATGTGCTCGTGCAGCCAACATCCAACGGGGGCACTAGTTCGAGTCCGAGTTCCTTCACGTCACGTCCAGCTCCTTGTTTATCGCCTGGGAAAGCACACGAGGACAGGCAAAGCGCTGGGTCCCTGAACCCAAGGCGGGAATCGGGATGCAGTTCCTAGCCATGAGCAAGGGAATGGAGACATTTCTCTGTCCATCCTTCTCTCTGTAATTTTGCCTTTCAAATAAAAAATAAGTAATACTTTAAAAAAAAAAAAAGTATTTCTGGAACAATTACATGGAAATTAGCACTAAAAATAATAACCTTACCTTTTGTAGACTTGTTGGATTCAACTGAGTTTTGTCAATTATTTTTATAGCAACCTAGAAAAAAATATTTAAGAATTTCAGGTTTTAGTAATTACAGATGCTAACTGGTAATAGCTTTGTAAATATCTACACACTCATTAAAAAGCAAGTAAACTTGGCCCAGAATGGTAGCCTAGCAGCTGAAGTCCTCACCTCACGCACTAAGGGATCCCATATGGGCGCTGGCTCTAATCCCGGTAGCCCGCTTCCCATCCAGCTCCCTGCTCTGGCCTGGGAAAGCAGTGGAGGACGGCCCAAGGCCACCCGCATGGGAGATGGGGAGGAAGTTCCTGGCTTCTGGTTTTGGACCAGCTCAGCTCCAACCACTGAGAACCAGCAGAGAGCTCTTTCTGCCTCTCCTTGTATCTGTAAACTTGCCTTTCCAATAAACACAGACCTTAAAAAATAACAATAAATAAGCAAATAACCGCAGTTTCACCCCCTCTATCACCACAACAGAAGAGCTAAGGAAACAGGTGTGAAGTGAGTTCTAGGCGGCCACACCCTGCCTTGTCCTCCACCATTAACAAACAGACAGATGAGCTAAAGCCAGGAGACTTTGAGTCCTAAGGAAAAAACAGGATAAGAAACTTATTTTGTTTAATACTATTTATGAAAAAAAAAATTTAGGTATTTTACTTTGAAATAGATACAGGGAGAAAAGCAACGAGGCTATGCGTGCACAGGAGACAGACAGAGATCTTCCATCCACTGGTTCCCTCCCTCAACAGCCACAGTAACAACACACAGGCCAGTCCAAGGTCTGGAGCCAGGAGCTTCCTCCAGGAGCCCAAGCCAGGACTTTTAACTGTTATGCTATCAAGAAACGGTAAATAAATGCTTTAGGGCCTGGCGGCGTGGCCTAGCGGCCAACGTCCTCGCCTTGAATGTGCCGGGATCTCATATGGGCGCCGGTTCTAATCCTGGCAGCTCCACTTCCCGTCCAGCTCCCTGCTTGTGGCCTGGGAAAGCAGTGGAGGACGGCCCCATGCTGTGGGACCCTGCACCCGTGTGCGAGATCTGGAGGAAGGTCCTGGCTCCTGGCTTCGGACTGGCACAGCGCCAGCCATTGTGGTTACTTGGGGAATGAGTCATCAGACGGAAGATCTTCCTCTCTGTATATCTTTGTAATAAAAATAAAACAAATCTTTAGATAAATAAATACATAAATAAATGTTTTAAAAACTTGTTACAGCTTTCCTGGAGCTGGCTGGGCCACTCCCTATGATGCTTTCCATGCTGCGAATTCCTGCTCAAGTTGTTGCTTGCCTTCACCTCCAACTCCCTGCAAATGTGCCTGGGAGCAGAGGATGGCCAGCTGTGTGCCCGGGAGCAGAGGATGGCCAGCTGTGTGCCCGGGAGCAGAGGATGGCCAGCTGTGTGCCCGGGAGCAGAGGATGGCCAGCTGTGTGCCCGGGAGCAGAGGATGGCCAGCTGTGTGCGTGGCAGCAGAGGATGGCCAGCTGTGTGCGTGGCAGCAGAGGATGGCCAGCTGTGTGCGTGGGAGCAGAGGATGGCCAGCTGTGTGCATGGCAGCAGAGGATGGCCAGCTGTGTGCGTGGCAGTAGAGGATGGCCAGCTGTGTGCGTGGGAGCAGAGGATGGCCAGCTGTGTGCGTGGCAGTAGAGGATGGCCAGCTGTGTGCGTGGCAGCAGAGGATGGCCAGCTGTGTGCGTGGCAGCAGAGGATGGCCAGCTGTGTGCGTGGCAGCAGAGGATGGCCAGCTGTGTGCGTGGGAGCACAGGATGGCCAGCTGTGTGCGTGGCAGCAGAGGATGGCCAGCTGTGTGCGTGGCAGCAGAGGATGGCCAGCTGTGTGCGTGGGAGCAGAGGATGGCCAGCTGTGTGCGTGGGAGCAGAGGATGGCCAGCTGTGTGCGTGGCCACACGGGAGACATGGATGGAACTCCTGGCTCCTCAGCTCAGCTCAGCCCAATCCCAGCTGTGATAGCCACACAGGAAATGAACCAGTGGGATGGGACATTCTCTCTCCCACTCTCTCCCTTCCTCCCTCTCTGTAACTCTGTATTTGAAACAAAATAAATCTGAAAAAAGAAAAAAAAAAAAACAAAAAAAAACACATTAGCACCTTCCTAAATATTCCCAGTTCAGCAGGGTTGAGGGGTCCAGATTCCATCACCACAGTGATAAGAATTACAAAGCATCTTGCTGGCAGGTTCCTAATTGGTTAGGCAGCCTGCATCCTGTATCCGAAAGCACAGGTTCTGGTCCTGGGCGCAGCTCCCAACTTGCGTACATCCTGGACACAGAGGGAGGACGGGGAGACCCCCCAGGCCCCTGGCTACAGACGCGCTGCCTGTGACACTGGGTCAGTCAGCTGAAAGAAGCACACACTCTCTTTCTCTCCTCTCTCTGTATATCTGACTTGGAAATAAAAATAAATAAATCTAAAAAAAAAAAGAAGCAGCACACAGGAGCCTTCCTCTCTCCAACAATCTCAAGTTATAAAAATGTGTAAGTAGGAATAAACGTAACAAGAATTGTACAAAATCCAGATGAAGAAAATTACAAATGCTGATAAAACTGAGACACACCTTATTTTCTTGGACCGAAATCAATTTGTATATTAAAATATCACACTTTCTCACTAAATTAATTTATAAGCCCAACCAATTTCAAAATTTCAATGAGACTGTTTTTCAGAACATGCAAATGTGATTCTAAAATGCACCTACAAGTATAAATGGCAGAAAGAATCAGAAAATTGTTGAAAAAATAAACATGATTAGCACAGATACAACCTATTCCAAACCACCAAAATACACGAATGTTGCAGCAATAAAACCACCCCAGCGTGCGTCTGAGGCTTAACAAGCAGACAAGACAAACAAAGGACACGCATCACAATTTAGGATAGGAGTAAGTCACAAGAATGAAGTCAGGTGGCTGGCACTGCAGTGTAGCACCCCACAGGAGTGCTGCTTCTAGCCAGCTCCTCTGATCAGCTCACTGACAAGGCACTTGGAGAAGCAGCGGAAGATGGCCAAGTGCTTGGGCCCCTGCCCCACAGGAGACCCAGAAGCAGCTCCTCGGCTCTTGGCTTCATACTAGCCCAGCTCCAACCACTGCAGCCATGTGCGGAGTAAACTAGCAAGCAGATGCAAGAACTCTGCCTTGCTAATTAGTTCTTTTAAACAAAACACAAACCACACACACACTGACTAAATCAGACTCCTCTACTTCATGATAATCCCTTGGAATTTCCAGCAGACCTATTAAATATGCAAGATGAGACATAATTACAATATAGAATATTTTTACAATCTTGAGACAAAGTAAACCTCATAATGTAGTAAGTTTCACATTCTTTAATTTTTAATTTATTTCCACAAAAAAACAAGAAACTATTTCTGTGCAAATAAACTGTACAATGTCCTAACAGAAAGAAGCGTGAGTCGTATTTACCTCTCTGCCTGTGAGGATATGCCTTGCCAACTTCACCTTTGCGAAGTTGCCCTTGCCGATGGTCTTCAGCAGCCTGTAGTGCCCGATGTGAGGCTGCTCATCCGCACAGGACGCGATGGAGTTCCTGCACCGAGCTGCAGAGCGCCCCGATCGGGAGGGGACTTCTTGGCGCCCGTCTCCATGGGACGTGTGCTACAACAGAACACACACAAAGACAATGCGGTGAGAGAACACACCGCCGTACTTGCCAAGTCTTAAGAGCTTCTAGTTGAAGAAACAAAACATTGTGATCACATGATATAAATGTGGAAAACAAGAACATTGGTAAGAAAAATACCAAGTGTTCAGGGGCTGGCATAACAGCTCAACCAGCTAATTCTCCACCTGCAAGCATCAACATCCCATATGGGCACCGGTTCTAATTCCGGCAGCTCTACTTCCCACCCAGCTCTCCGCTTGTGGCCTGGGAAAGGAGCAGAGGATGGCCCAAAAGCCTTAGGACCCTGCACCGGCATGGAGACCCAGAAGAGGTTTCTGGCTCCTGGCTTTGGATCGGCTCAGCTTGGACCACTGTGGTCATTTTGGAATAAACCAGCAGATGGAAGGTCTGTTTCTCCGTCTCTCTGGATATCTGATCTGCCTTTCCAATAAAATTAATAAATCTTTAATAAAAAGATTAAGAGTTGAAGTTTAATGAGGTAAATCAAGGAAATACAGCCCCACATTTATGACACCTCCACTCTGCGGATCCCTTCCCAGGCTGGTGGTAACACGGCCCCATTCCTTTGATCCTGGCAGTGGAGGCCCACGAGGGGAGCCAGGACGGTACAGACATCTACCAAAGGTTTTTGGCTACAGTGCACAGTAAGTTACATGAAATAGCCAATGCTTTATAAAACAGGATTTATACTAGATGATTTTGTCTCACTATAGGCTAACACAGGTGTTCTAAATCCAGTTAAGGTAGCATGGACCAAACTAATACTCAGAAGGTTAGAAGTCCTGAAGGCACCTGCAACCTCAATTGGGTCTATCAGTAAGGCATGGGCTTGAACACACAACAGGAGGGACAGGGCTACGGAGCCTCACTTTATTAGAAAGGCAGATATGCAGACAGGAGGAGAGACAGGAAGATTTTCCATCCGCTGATTCGCTCCCCCACATGGCCACGATGGCTGGAGCTGAGCCAGTCTGAAGCCAGGAGCCACACGCTTCCTCCAGGTCTCTCATGCGGGTGCAGGGTCCCAAGGCTTTGGGCCGTCCTCGGCTGCTTTCCCAGGCCACAAGCAGGGAGCTGGATGGGAAGCGGGGCTGCCGGGATTAGAACCGGCGCCCATATAGGATCCCAGTGAGTGCAAGACAAGGACCTCAGCCAATGAAGCCACTGCACCGGACGCAAAGAGCTTCACTTTATCCATGGGGGCTGGCACTGTGGTGCACGGGCTAAGCTGCCATCCGCCATAACGCTGGCATCCCATAACAGAGTCCCAGCTTCAGTCCCGGCAGCTCCTCACTAAAGCAGCTGGGAACTAATGACGGCTCGCAGTGTCCAGGCCTTGTAGATGTGCAGAGGACCTGGACAGTGCTCCTGCCGCAGCTAGGCCTCCTCCAAGCTGTGCCCGTCCGGGAAGCGAACCCTGGCTGCAGCGGGGCCCCATCTGAGCTTGCGCCCGTCCGGGAAGCGAAACCTGACCACAGCCGGGCCTCCTCCGAGCTGTGCCCGTCTGGGAAGCGAACCAGTACAAAGATGAGTCTCTCACCAACCCTCTGTTGTTCTCCCTTTAAATATAATTTTAAAGGAAAGTTTAAAAGGCTGTGGTAAGAATCAAATGTGTTTTCTTTATTTCCATGAGAGGGTAGCCCCCCACCAGCCCTTCCCCCCGTCTGGGCAGCAGGGGCAGCGGTCACTGAGCAGCCTGTTGCATTACTCTAGGTGAGTAATCCAAAGAGCACCCCAACTCCCGACTGCTACCAAAACCATGCACTAAGTCAAACATAACAACACTACGCTAACAATCCAAAAGCAATTCCACATGCACTTCAGCCCCTTCAATCCCCTTTATACACTCCTCTTTTCCATCTTTTTGTCCAAGAAAATGTCCTTTCGTTCACTGTTCATCTACAAATATAAAAAACTACTTTGTAATATATTCACACAGAAGAAGATGAAAAGCAAGTCTTTTAAAGCAAAAGAAAGTTTAAAATTCACACCACTGACCACTGATGTTCCCAAATGCTGGCTTCACACACTGTCTGCATTACCGCTGTGCCAATCCGAAGCCAGGAGCCACGAACTTCCTCCAGGTCTCCCACGCGGGTGCAGGGTCCCAAGGCTTTGGGCCATCCTTGACTGCCTTTCCAGGCCCACAGGCAGGGAGCTGGATGGGAAGTGGAGCTGCTGGGATTAGAACCGGCACCCATATGGGATCCCTGTGCGTCCAAGGCGAGGACTTTAGCGGCTAGGCTACGCTGCCAGGCCCAATCATTATTATTATTTTATGATACAATTCCACAGGCTCTTTACAGACACACACACACTGATTTCCCCAACATTATCACAACAGTACAGAGTTCTTCATAGACAGTCATATGTCCATCATTGCAGGCATGGACAATGGCAGAAAGTCCAGCATCCTATTGCCAAGATATAGTAAAGTTTCATTGGGAGTCCATCTTTGATCTGGACGTAGAGATGCATACTGCATTGTATCCTCACATCTGGATAGGATAGTTTCCATTACACAGTTACTATATATGCCCTTAAATGAAAAGCCATAATCAACAACAGGAAGAAAAATAGAAATTTACAACACCATGACGTTAAATAACATGCTACTGAGTGACTAATGTGTCACTGAAGAAATGAGAAATGAAAAAGAAAATGAAGAACGTTCTTGAAGAAAATGATGCTACTGTATGGCCTATGAGTTAGTGAAGAATGTAACGGGGGGCATTAAATGAGCACCCCTGCTGCCACGTTTTGATTAGTCACCGGCGGCGCTGTGGCCATGGTCACACAAGGAGCTGACTGAGGGAGTTGGGGGTGGCGGCGACCCCGGTGTGGACCTGCCCCGGCACAGGAGCGTCCCGGGGTCCGTGGGGAGCAGGAGAACAGGGCGGTGGCCTGACCCGGGCGGGCAAGATGTGGAACAATATGGAAGGTGCGGGAGCTGGTGGACAAAACCACCAATGTTTATGAATTTTTCAGAGATAGAGTTTAAGGTTCAAGAAGCAACAAGCAATGATCCTTGGGCACCTTCTGCGAAGCTCAGGAGAGATTGCCAAGGCAACATTTATGTATAAACAGTTTCCAGAACTTATGAACATACTTTGGTCACAAATGTTAAAAGACAACAAAAAGAATTGGCGAATAGTTTCTAAGTAATTGCTGCTCCTAGCTTACCTCAGAAGGAATGGATCAAGGCGCGTTGTTACAAGTGCCAGAGAACACATTTATGATTTGCAATCCCTGGAAAATTACCACTTTGTAGATGAACATGGTATAAATATTCGCCAGCAGGCAAAGGAGTTGGTCGGATTTGCCCAGGATGATGACAGACTTCATGACGAGCAGAAGTCCGAGAACAAGGACAAGTGTGTCGGTGTTTCCTGACAGTGTCGGAGGTGTCAGACACAGGGAGAGGTATGATCCTGAGCCCAATCCAAACGGGACGAGTGGCATAAAAGCGAGAGCGCTTTTGCAGTCAGTGATTAGGTGAACTGAGTGACAAATTGGAAGCACAACCGATGACACCATCAGCAAGTTCCGGAGGAAAGACAGAGAAGATTCTCCAGAGATGCAGCGATAGCAATGAGGAAAGAAAGCCTGAAGAGGGAGATCTCCCAAAAGTGAATTCAAAGACGAAGAGGAGACGGCGACGACACAGCATACCCACAGCACGCAGGCGACAGAGACCACCACCTCCAGACACCAGCGCACTGCAAATCCTTGCCGCACATCACACGGGGGCAAAGCCAGTCCAGAGCAGGATGCTTCCACCCACACCCCTCAGGCTTCAGTGAAGACACCAGTGCCCAGCAGCCAGGCCTCTGCTGAGCTGGTCCATCTGTCTGATGGCCCCAGCCCGTCCGCAGCACGGGGATGTGCTGATGTATCTGGAGGGCGCGCGGACTTTGGCTCAGCAGCGGCATCAAGCAGTCTCTCTTCCCAAGCAACAAGTGGAACGGAGACTGGTGGTAGAGTGCCTCGAGCCCCGTCAGGCCCTGTGCTTCCAGTGGCGAGCTCTTTGGCAGTGCCACACAATCAGCAGAACTTGCGAGTGGGTCACAACCATCTTCAGGTCCTCCAGCAGCTGCCCCAAACTCTTTAGACCTGTCTGATCTAACGGGCTCATCCCAGGCGACTATGACGTCTCCCCAGTAGGAATTTCTCTATGATGAGTACTAACACTGCAAGACCTGGTGTACCCATGTCAACATCACAGCCTTTGCAAAATGTTAGCACAGTGCTGCAGAAACTAGTCCTCAGCAAAACCCTGTCCTCAACTTGGTCCGCCCCCAGTGTGACCATCAGCCTAGACAAGGGCCACCTGCTGTGCAGCCTTCCAGATCCCAGGGGCCATCGCTGAATGATTCAACAACCGAACAGGCAACAGCCTACGAATGTGATGACTCAAAGTTCTGGAGCCATGAACCTCAGTTCTTCCTGTACAGCCCCAAACTACCCTTTGCCGGGGGAGCCATGCCTACGAGCATGCCCAGGACCATGACCAGCACCATGGCATCAACAGGAACTCAGAAATGTCAACTCCTCGGATGGGCATGATGGGCATGGCCATAACTTCTGGAACTGTGCAACCTAAGATGCCAACTTTAGCAAATAAGAGATTGTAAAGAAGCAGAATAAACGAAGAATTTTTAGCTGTGCAGACAGGTGATGCAGGCATGGACAGTGCTCATCAACTCCACATTCTTTTATCAGCTAATTAAATAAACCTACGTAATAAACCAAACAAGCTATTTTCTACAGGTGAAGTATCCAGAATTTCAGAAGGCCAGGCAGGAGCACTCCAGTAAAGACAGTCCTTCCCATTGATGACGGATCACGAGCAGAGTGGCAAGAACACTGAAGGCCTTTATAAATCAGAGAGTCCGTTTAACATCATGCTTTGTGCGAGTATTGAAATAGGGCTGAGTACATGTTAGAATCTCTAATCTCTTTCGTTTTCCTGAGGAACTTGATTTTGCGGTCCCTAAATCGCCTTGTCATAATTGGGTCTGTTCCTTTTACTACCACTCGAGTCCATATATGAAATCAGTAAAGTTAGATGATTGGCTTTTATGAAAATATATATTTTTGTCCAAAAAAAGCATACATTATGGAATTAGTTGACATGCTACTGAGTAACCAATATGTTGAAAGAGAGAAAAAAAAAAAATGCAAGTTCTGAACCACATCCTGTGACTTCTACATTGACATTTCAATTATTAGTTTATATACAACCGGGTTCTATACACCTTAAAATGGCTATAGATTACTATTCAGCTGTCTCATGTCTAAATTGTTACTGATGCAATGTCGGGGCTTTTAATTGATCGGGATGATACTCTGCCAGCTCTACCTTCAGACCAGAGATGGTCTCCCCAAGAAACCGTTGAACTTATCTGGACAATAAGATGCTGGACTTTATGCTTGGTAGATGCTTGCAATGAAAGAATCTCAACTGAATTTGAACTGTGGTAATGCAACAAGGTGGAGGAATCCACCATGGGGGGTGGGGAAACCCAGTGTCTATAAAACTGTGTCACATAATGCAATGTAATCAATAAAAAATAAATTAAAAAAAATAGTCAATCCAAGAAAAAAAAAAGACAAAAAAAAGCATACATATGTGATTATAGCTAAATCAAAGGAAACTGGTGTGTATATACTTTTGCTAATGTTCCAGCAACACTGCTATTATCCAAATTTTTATTGTATAAAACTTAAAGCAATTGGTAATAGCTATGGGACTTTTCCCATGTCTTCTGCTCTAATTATCCTTTGGAGACCTAGGAAAAAAGTTTTTTTCAGGACTGCTCCATGGTTTTGTTTAAAATCAGACAGTATTTTGTTTGTTTCTTGGCAGTCCTGATTCACAGTTTGCAGTAACTAACTCGGCCAGGCTTCCTTCTGCGTTTATCCCTGCAGCCATCATTGAATCAGGAAAAGTCAAGAGAAAAATACTTTTAGGGGCCTGGCGCCGTGGCCTAGAGGCTGACCTCCTCGCCTTGAATGCGCCAGGATCCCTTATGGGCGCCAGTTCTAATCCCGGCAGCTCCTCTTCCCATCTAGCTCCCTGCTAGTGGGAAAGCAGTCAAGGACGGCCCAATGCTTTGGGACGCTGCACCTGCGTGGGAGAACTGGAAGAGGTTCCTAGCTCCTGGCTTTGGATTGGTGCAGCACCGGCCATTGCGCTCACTTGGGGGGGTGAATCATTGGATGGAAGATCTTCCTCTCTGTCTCTCCTCCTCTCTGTATATCTGACTTTGCAATAAAAATAAATAAATCTTAGAAAAAATAATATTTATTTTTTCCATGTCTTTTCAAAAGAAGTTGAACAGGTAAAAATTCGTTAAAACCTTAAGTTAAATATCAATGTTAGAATGCAATGTTCATATTTAGATTCTACACAGTACTTGTTTTGTCTGGGTTTTGAGTGTGTGTAATATGGCGTTAGCAATATGGCTCCAACAGAGGCGTTAAATATATATGATTAAAGGGAAACCTGCAGCAGTCAAAGATTTTATAGATTTAATGACAGATAAAGGAAATTAATTAAAATGTTGTGTTTTCCTGCTATAATTCCGCATTGAGCTCACATGAAAATCATGATTCTAGAGTTTGGAATGCAAGATTGCTTCACCCTCAAGCTGGGAATATTTTTTAAACTAAATATTATAGTTATCAAACTATTATCTCTCCACTTTATGTTTAAATTTTTTATTAAATTGATAGAACTTTGTTTCCATTGTATTCATAATGTTCTGTTACACACAACATTAAAATGTTCATTAAATTAAAAAAAATAACTTCATGAGGGGAAAAAAATTCTGCAGAAATGAAAACAGAAACATGAAAATCCACGAGATATAGTTTCCTCTGATCTTTACTGGTGAGCTGTGTCTCCTGTAGGCAACAGACAGACGGGTTTGGTTCTTTGAATCCAGCCTACTAATTTCCGCTGTTGGACTGATGGCTACTGTGAATAGGTGGTAATTTGGTCCTGTCATCTACCTGAAAGGCAGTCATACAAACAGGGGAGACACAGCTGGTGTGCTGCCCAAATGGCTGCAGTGGCCAACACTAGGCCACTCATCCGCTGTCCACGCGGTGGGAGGGACTCATGCTCCGCAGCCTTCACAGGCAGCAGGACCAGAGGTGATGGCCCGACACGGGCGCTGGGGCTGCAGTCCTGGGCTGCACCTCTGCAGAAGCGAAGCAGCCCTGCCTCTCCTGTGGCACTGTGCTGACCCCACGTCACTCACCACCCTGCTGCTGGACAGTGCAGAGCCCAGCCAAAGTTCAGCCACCAGCCTTCTCCACTACCAAGAGAGAACACAGGCAGCTGAATACACAGTGGAGCTTCAGGTGGCCATGCAGGCTCTGGCCAGTCCTCACCAGTTCAATCTGAGAACTGTGTCTCCTTCATCACTGCTCATACACTGTCTGTCAGCACGCCTCCCGGCCCTGAACGCAGCCTCGCAGCGAGAGCTGCATGCTGTCCTGAGCCACAGGGCTTCAAACATGAGAAAAATGAAGAGAGCATTTTTAAAAGCCGCCAACTCCCATCTTACTGAACCGCTGAGCCAAAGCTAGAAGCTTCTACCTCTAGAGGAAAACAATGCAATTTCGTTATCTTTAATCCAAGTACTCCCCAACAAAAGCCATGAAAAGGCTCACAGAAAACAGGTATTTTGACAAAACTATGTGTACAGATTTCAGAATTTTCAAAATTTTTTCAAAAACATCTTTTAAATCCAGTTTTCTCTAGAAATTTTTTGAAGTCCCCTCATCGGGGACCAAATCAAGTAGAGACAAAAAGCAATTTTAGGGCCCAGTGCGGTGGCCTAGCAACTGAAGCGCTCGCCTTGAACGCACCAAGATTCCATATGGGCACTGATTGGTGTCCCGGCAGCTCCACTTCCCATCCAGCTCCCTGCCTGTGGCCTGGAAGAGCAGACGAGGACGGCCCAAAGCCTTGGGAACCTGCACCCGCATGAGATCAGGAGGAGGTTCCTGGCTCCTGGCTTCGGACTGCCTCAGCTCCATCTGTTCAGCCACTTGGGGAGTGAATGATCGGACAGAAAATCTTTCTCCCTCTGTTTCTCCTCCTCTCTGTAG
Source organism: Ochotona princeps (assembly GCF_030435755.1). Taxonomy (NCBI): domain Eukaryota; kingdom Metazoa; phylum Chordata; class Mammalia; order Lagomorpha; family Ochotonidae; genus Ochotona; species Ochotona princeps. The sequence goes on from NC_080857.1 coordinate 982,262, forward strand.
ATCTAACTTTGTAATAAAAATAAATAAATCTTAAAAAAAAAAGTAATCTGGGGCCCGGCAGCGTGGCCTAGCGGCTAAAGTCCTCGCCTTGAACGCCCCGGGATCCCATATGGGCGCCGGTTCTAATCCCGGCAGCTCCACTTCCCATCCAGCTCCCTGCTTGTGGCCTGGGAAAGCAGTCGAGGACGGCCCAATGCATTGGGACACTGCACCCGCGTGGGAGACCTGGAAGAGGTTCCTGGTTCCCTGCTTCGGATTGGCACAGCACCGGCCCGTTGCGGCTCACTTGGGGAGTGAATCATCGGACGGAAGATCTTCCTCTCTGTCTCTCCTCCTCTCTGTATGTCTGACTTTGCAATAAAAATAAATCTTTAAAAAAAAAAAAGTAATCTATAAAGCCAACTTCTGATGATAGTCATCCTTCAAGACAAATTGGAGTTTTTAATTTTTATTCTAATTTCTGAAGGAGAGAAAGATTTTCCATCCACTGGCTCACTGCAGAAATGACCACAACGGCTGCAGCTGAGCCAATCCGAAGCAAGCAGCCAGGAGCCTCCTCCGGGTCTCCCATGCAGGTGCAGGGTCCCAAGGCTTTGGGCTGTCCTCAACTGCTTTCCCAGGCCACAAGCAGGGAGCTGGATGGAAATGGAACTGCCAGGACTAGAACCAGTGCCCATATGGGATCCTGGAGGATACAAGGCGAGAATTTAGATACTAGGCTATTGCACTTGAACCAATCCGACTTTCTGGAAGGAAATTTTGGGGCAGAGTGCAATGGCTCAACTGGTTAATCCTCCCCTAGCAAGCGCCAGGATCCCATATGGGCACTGTTTTGTGTCCTGGCAGCTCCACTTTCGTCCAACTCTCTGCATGTGCCTGGGAAAGCAGCTGACAATGGCCCAAAGCCTTGGAACTCTACACCTGTATGGGAGACCCAGAAGGTCCTAGCTCCTGGCTTTGGATTATTAGCTCAGCTCCAGCCATTGTGGCCATTTGGGCAGTGGGCCAGGTGAGGGAAAATCTTTCTCTTGGTCTCTCCTTCTGTCTGTATAGCTGATGTGCCATTCCAATAAAAAACCAACAGAAGCACTCTGTAGGCCAGCTGCCCTGCTGGAGACCGGGCTTAGCCACCTGGAACGGGAGCCGTGGACTGCCTAGGAAAGGGTTTTTCGGGAAGCGGAGGGTGGACCACTGAAGGAAAATGACGTTACAGGTGAGAAACAACTTCTGGGGAACTGCCACCAACCGCTCTGCTGCACTCCAAGGTGAACAAGGGGGCTGAGACCTGGTGCTCAGGAGGAACTGGAGAACCTGTCTGGGTCAGACCAGTACACCAGCCCAAGCGGGAGACCTGAGCTGGCCTTGTCGGCATTGACCACTGTCCACCAGTGCACACAAAAGCCAGGCCTTGGGGGCTTGCCTGGCAGGACCAGGCCCAGTACCAACCGGCGTCAGGCCAGGGGGTGGGCTACATTAGACTGGGCAATGACTCTAACTAGCATGAGAAAGTACCAAGACTGGGGGGCAGATTCTGTGGGAGATTTATGGGTTCACCCCATTGGGAGTACAATAGACACTGGTTTTCACAAGAGCTGGGGGTGGCAATGAGCCAAGCTAGGAATGACCATGGAACTCACCCACACTCATGGAACTGGGCTGGAAATGCGTCGGGCTGTAGCACCTGCAGCTGCACCCAGGAACCGAGTGTGGGGTGAGCAGCACTCCAACATCCACCAGCACACACAAAGGCCAAGACTGGGGAGCAGACTCTGCTGGGTAGGGGCTTAGCGCCTGTTGACAAACCTGAGCTCCCCTGGTGGGGGAACTCCCCTACCGGGATATAACAGCTCCTGATGGTTAAGCAAATGAGTCAGGGTTCGGTGTGGGATTGGCTGGGCAAGGCTACTCCACTTGACAGCAGGCATGTGGGTTGACTGTAGGAGCGGGGCATGGGGGATGGGGGAAGATGGACTGGCAGGGCCAAGACAAGCTGTAGCACACACTGGCATGCACAGGAGTCAGGACGGGGCATGGGACCATGCTGGGCCAGATTACTGCACCCACCAGTTCACACAAGCCAGGGATGGGGGTAGACTGAGCAGGGCTAGGCTACAGCATCCGAAGGCAAGGGTCAAGACGGGGCAGGCCATGCCAGGGTGGCTCAGAGCAACCACCAGCACACACAGGATCTGTGGCTAGGAGAGGGCTTGGGAGAGGAGCTAAGGGGATTCCCTTGCCAATCGCAGTTCCCACTGCTGAGCTAGCACTGGGGGTAGACCAGGCTGAACATGGCTGCAGCATCCCTTGGTATGTGTGTGGGCTGGGTCTGGGGGCATGCCAGTCTGGGCTAGGTTCCAGCATCTACTGGTACTCCAAGAGCCAGAGCAGATGTGCAATGAGATGGATCCTGAGCCTGGGGATGGCCAGGCGAGACTGGACTGCAGAATCCACCAGTGAGAGTCAGAATGGGTGTGGACTGCTTGGGCAAAGCTGCAGTACATGTCTATGAATGCCAGGACTAGAGATGAACCAAGCCAGGCTGGCCCAAGCACCCACCAGTGTGCGTACAACACACAACAGGGCTGTTTTGATAAGGAGCATAGGAACTCTCCTATTAGAATGCAACCCCCCGGTGCCCGGCAGCGTGGCCTAGCGGCTCAAGTCCTCGCCTTGAACACACTGGGATCCCATATGGGCGCCGGTTCTAATCCCGGCAGCTCCACTTCCCATCCAGCTCCCTGCTTGTGGCCTGGGAAAGCAGTCAAGGACGGCCCAATGCATTGGGACACTGCACCCGTGTGGGAGACCTGGAAGAGGTTCCTGGTTCCCGGCTTCGGATTGGCACAGCACCGGCCTGTTGCGGCTCACTTGGGGAGTGAATCATCGGACGGAAGATCTTCCTCTCTGTCTCTCCTCCTCTCTGTATATCTGACTTTGTAATAAAAATAAATAAATCTTTAAAAAAAAAAAAGAATGCAACCCCCACTGGTGAGCTCAAGTCAAGGCCAGTGGCAGCCCAGGCCAAGTTAGGCCAAAAACCCCTGCCAGTTCACACTGGAGTCAAGACTGGGAGCTGGCTGGGCTGGGCTGCAGCATCCTTTGGCACATGCAAGACCACCGGCTGGAGATGAACTGGTGAGGGGGCTGCACGGAGCCCCCATGCTGGGCCATTGCTCCCACTGGGACCTATAAGAGCTGGGACTGGGTGTGGTCCAGGCTGGGCAAGGGTGCTACAACTGTCAGCCTGCGTGAGAGCTAGGTTTGGGGAGGGTCAGGCTAAGCCAGGCCACTGCCATCTGCTGGCACATGGAGGAGCCAGGATAAGTGCCGAAAGGCAAAGTCAAATAACTGGGACTTGGTGCAAGTCGTGTCAGACTGGATCACAGTAGCCCTTAGAAAATACAAGCTCCAGAGCTGGGAGTGGGCCTAGTATGGAACTGTGGGCACTCTCCTGCAGGGCTGCAGCTCCTGCTGGTGGGTATGCGAGCCAGGGCTGGGTGCAGGCAAGGCTGGACAAGGTGGCAGCACCGCTGGCATATGCATGAACTGGTTCATGGGTTTGGGTGGGATGAGTTAAGCCGCAACACCTACAGGTGTACATACAGAAGAGTCAGATGGGAGGCAGGATGGACCGGACTGATCCGATGCACAGGAACAGGCCTAGGCGAGCCTGGTGGGGATTACTGGGAGATGTCCTAACTAGGCTGCATTTCTCAGGTTTGTGGCAGGCTAGGTAGGGATGAACCACAACACCCATCAGTTTGCATATGACAACGGGCTAAGGACAGAACTGACCAGGCAACTGTAACCTGCAATGCATGCAGAGACCAATGCAGGTGACAGACTGAGCCAGACTGAAATGGACCCCATATTGGCTGGTGCATACGTGTCAGGTCCGGGGTCACACAGGTAAGGTTTCTTTTTTCTTTTTTTTTTTTTTTAAAGATTTATTATTATTACAAAGCCGGATATACAGAGAGGAGGAGAGACAGAGAGGAAGATCTTCCATCCGATTATTCACTCCCCAAGTGAGCCGCAACAGGCCGGTGCGCACCGATCCAAAGCCAGGAGCCAGGAACCTCTTTCATGTCTCCCACACAGGTGCAGGTCCCAAAGCTTTGGGCCGTCCTCAACTGCTTTCCCAGGCCACAAGCAGGGAGCTGGATGGGAAGTGGAGTTGCTGGGATTAGAACTGGCGCCCATATGGGATCCTGGCGCGTCCAAGGCTAGGACTTTAGCCGCTAGGCCACGCCGCCGGGCCCCACAGGTAAGGTTTCTTGGGGGACTCCCTAACTAGAATGCTTGGACTCAAAATACTGGTCACCACATGCAAAATCATAGAATTTGTGGTCCAGGCCCGGCACAGTGGCCTAGCGGCTAACGTCCCAGCCTTGAACACATCAGGATCCCATATGGGCGCCAATTCTAATCTCAGCAGCTCCACTTCCCATCCACCTCCTTGCTTGTGGCCTGGAAAAGCAGTGGAGGACTGGCCAAAGCCTTGGGACCCTGCACCCGTGTGGAAGACCTGGAGGAAGCTCCTGGCTCCTGGCTTCAGATCCACGCAGCACCAGCCGTTGTGGTCACTTGGGCAGTGAACCACCGGAGAGAAGATTTTCCTGTCTCTCCTCTCTGTATATCTGACTTTGTAATAAAAATAAATAAATCTTAAAAAAAAAAAAAAAAAAAAGAATTTGTGGTCCAACTGTGAAAGGCATATATTGGGACTAGACCTCCTCAGTGATTGATTCCTGTGGACTGCATCCCAGATACACATGGAGGACATGATCGTCAGCTCATCCAGTCCTGCAGAAGGAGTCAAGGGCCACGTCAGAAGCTGGAGAGCAGAGCAGCTAGGACAGCTCTCCTGGCCGAGCTGTGCCAGCAGGTGTCTGGGTGAGCGATGCACTGGTGTGGACTCGGTCAGCCAACGAGCCATGGAAGAATTTTCTCAACTTGGAGCAATGAAACCAACAACATATCAGACCTATCAAAACTACTCAAATAGTCTCAGAACATTTTTCTACGCATTGGTGTTTCTAAGAGGACCTCCAGTGGACAACCCCACCCCAGGTGCTGATGGGAGTCCTTCCCCTCCTCCCCAGAGAAAGGGAAAAAAGGAAAACTGGAAGCATTTGTACTACCCCCTTCCCTCATGTTCTAAAGCTCCCCAACCTCATCAGTGGTCATCATGAACATCTTCGTCAACTGCATGAATAACATAAAAAAAATAAATAAAATTTTTGGGTATGGAGCAGTCGCCTAGTGACAAAAGTCCTCGCCTTGCACACGCTGGGATCCCATATGGGCACCAGTTCTAATCCCGGCAGCTCCACTTCCCATCCAGCTCCCTGCCTGTGGCCTGGGAGAGCAGTCAAGGACGGCCCACAGCCTTGGGACCCTGCAGCCGTGTGGGAGACCCAGAAGAGGCTCCTGGCTTCAGATCAGCTCAGCTCCTACCGTTGTGGTCACTTGGAGAGTGAATCATTGGCTGGAAGATCTTCCTCTCTATCTCTCCTCCCATGTGTATATATGCCTTTCCAATAAAAAATAAAGAGGGCCCGGCCCAGCGGCCTAGTGGCTAAAGTCCTGGCCTTGAGCATGCCAGGATCCCATATGGGCGCCGGTTCTAATCCCGGCAGCTCCACTTCCCATCCAGCTCCCTGCTTGTGGCCTGGGAAAGCAGTGGAGGACGGCCCAAAGCCTTGGGACCTGCACCCATGTGGGAGACTTGGAGGATGTTCCTGGCTCCTGGCTTCAGATTAGCTCAGCTCTGGCCATTGCGGTCACTTGAGGAGTGAATCATCGGACGGAAGATCTTCCTCTCTGTCTCGCCTCCTCTCCGTATATCTGATTTTGCAGTAAAAATAAATAAATCTTTTTTAAAAAAATAAACAAGCCTTTAAAAAAATAAATCAGGGAATGTACACCATGGCATGCCACCCTACCCAGCTCCTGCTAATGTGCCAGGGAAAGCAGCAGAGAAGGCACAGTGCTTGGGCCTACACCCAGGCTGAAGACCCAAATGAACGACACCCCAAGATCCTGCCTTCAAGCTGCCCCAGCCCCAGATGTCAAGTTCCTTTACGGAGTGAGCCAACAGGTTGAAGATCTATGAATCTGTCTCTCACATAGCTACGTGGGGACTGGAAAGGCCATGGATGGCCAGAGAAGCCTTTATAGGGAGAGGTGAAGAGTGTTAGCCAGATAAAAGTGTCCCCGGCAAAAAGAGCGGCTGAAGTCCTGAGGGTCCGGTGTCTGTAAGCGTCCCAAGAACAGCCAGGTCACAGAGGCAGGAAGTGACATCGAGCTTAGGGAAAGCAACCTTGCTTACAGTCATTAGTGTTGCCAACAAAGAAGTTAAACAGCATGCTGAAAGACACATGATAAAACCCTAGGTCAAATTATAAACCCGAAGAAGTCCTGCTTTTGTGGTTTCAAAATATGACTACTGAAGTCTGACTTCCCATTAAGGTCTACACCCTTTCCCACGGAGTCAGTGGGCCTGCAGCTGCGGCCAACGGAGACGGCAGAAGCCGGCATTGCTGTCCTGGCTCTCAGCACCGAGCAGCCACAGGCAAGACAGGACCCTGAGGCCTCCTGACCGAGCACCCCGCTGAGCCCAGTGCCAGGCTCCTGCCTCGGCCTAGCCTACTCTATCGTTACATGGAGAGTGAAGGGGCAGATGCAAGCTGCCTGGGTTGCTGGCTTGATCTCCAAGTAGATAAGTACAGAGTTCTCTCAACTGAGGCTCTGACTCCATCGACCAGAGGCAAGACATCTGTGTCTGAGCGTCTTCAACACAGTCCATGAGCATAAGAGAGTACCCGTTGCCTCCTATTGTGGTATAGTTAGCTTGAAGGCAGTAAGTAGAGCAAATAAATGATAAAAGCAGTAAATAAATGTTTTGAACTTGATTAGAAGAAATCGACATTAGAATACATTACCGAAAGCAGAAATTTCTTGATCACTCAGAGTCTAAAATGTCTACCTGGTGACCCTGATGGGCTGGCTGAAGGGAAGAAACACAAGCTCCTTACTCCGTCCACCAGCAAAGCTGCAAGTGTCCGCACGCAGCCCGGCAGGCCACGGACAGGTCAAGGCTCAGCACGGGGGACAGCAGGGAGAACATGAAAAGAATGGCGTCAAAAGCAGCCTGGAATTCCTTCAACACCAAAACATACTTGCCCAGTTCAAGTAACCCTTCTGGGTCAGTCTATCAGAAGGCAAATTAGGAAACTGTTCTAACTCCACTACTCTCCAGCAGTATCATTCCAGAATCTACCACTGTAGTCATGGTAGACATAAAGCCATTGAAAGTGGACCCACAGCGCGGTAGCCTAGCCACTAAAGTCCTCACCTAGTACGCCTGGGATCCCATATGGGCGCCAGTTCATGTCCGGGAGGCCCCACTGCCCATCCAGCTCCCTGCTGTGGCCTGGGAAAGCAGTGGAGGACGGTCCGCAGCCTTGGGACCCTGCACCTCTGTGGGAGACCCAGAGGCTCCTGGCTTCAGATCGGCTCAGCTCCAGCCACTGTGGCCACTTGAGGAGTGAATCATTGGACGGAAGATCTTCCTCTGTGTCTCTCCCTAAAATCTAATCTGCCTGCCCAAGAAAAATAAGCAAATGTTGAAAGGGGGAAAAGGCAGACTGAAACATGAAGGCGTGGTCAATTAGTGAACCACGAGCTACAAACTACGAGCTACCTGATTTTCACAATGCTAAAAATCCCAATTTAAATACATTACATGAGAATAAAGGGCCTCCACACCCCTAGCTGTTTTAAAGAGTGATTTTAAAACCACACACAAAAACCATGAAATACTTTCAGCACGTTACTCTAAGAACAAATGAAGAACGGGTCAAGACACCGAGCAGCAGCCACCTACCTCCCGCAGTCCTGAGTAAAAATAGCACAGGCCTTCCCTGGCTGGGCTCAGACCTGCACGCACACGGACGGAGCCTCCCAGAGCACAGAGCTGTGGCCCTGCCGGAAGCTCCTGCTCTGAGTCCCGTGAAGTGCAGCGTCCAGGGAAGCTGCTCCGTTCCCCTCAGCCCTGTTTCAGGATGCAAGCCACACTGCCCAGTGCTCCCACCCTGCCCGCAGCCCAGTGCTCCCACCCTGCCCGCTGCCCAGTGCTCCCACCCTGCCCGCTGCCCAGTGCTCCCACCCTGCCCGCTGCCCAGTGTTCCCACCCTGCCCGCTGCCCAGTGCTCCCACCCTGCCAACTGCCCAGTGCTCCCACCCTGCCAACTGTCCAGTGCCCCCACCCTGCCCGCTGCCCAGTGCCCCCACCCTGCCCGCTGCCCAGTGCTCCCACCCTGCCCGCTGCCCAGTGCTCCCACCCTGCCCGCTGCCCAGTGCTCCCACCCTGCCAGCTGCCCAGTACTGTCACACTGCCCGCTGCCCAGTGCTCCCACCCTGCCCGCTGCCCAGTACTGTCACACTGCCCGCTGCCCAGTGCTCCCACACTGCCCGCTGCCCAGTGCTGTCACATTGCCCGCTGCCCAGGGCTCTCATTCTGCCCACTGCCCCGTGCTGTCACACTGACCGGTGCCCACTCCCCCACCCTGCCCGCTGCCCAGCGCTCACGGCCCGGGCAGACACAAAGGGCCCCTGGCCTCGCACGCCCCCGGCAGGCAGACGCAGCCCACGGCTCCCCGGGCGTCCAGGCCCCGGCTGGACAACGGTCAGGACTCACGTTCTCAGTGTCCCGCTCATTCACCGTGGGCAGCGGGGTCCTAGTGGACATCTTCCTGCGCTCGGGTTCCGCACGGGGCGCGGGCGACGAGGACACGGCGCGGCCGCAGGAAGCCGGCCCCTCCCCGGCGGCCGTCTAGATCCCGGGCCTGGGCCGGGCCGTGCCCCGCAGGCTCCCGGGGCTCATCCTCCCCTCCCGGGAGCCCGGCGGGCGGCGTCCCCGCGCCTCAGCCCCGCGCGGGCCGGGCCGCTCCGGCTCCTGCTCGTCCTCCGTGCCGCCCGGGACTCAGCTCCGGCGCCTCCACGCAGCGCCGCCGGCAGCCCCTGAGGACTCGGAGGATGCGGACGAGGTGGAGCGCACGACAGGCCGCCGCGGGCTGCGGGCGCCGAGCATGGAGCGGGCTGTGGCGGAGGCTCCGCACTCCCGCTCGCTCTCCGCCTCAGCCGCCGCCCTGCCGGCCGCCGCTCCCGGCACCTCAGGGCCTCACGGACCAAGATGGCCGCCGCGCCGCTTCCTCTGCCGTCTCCGGCTGCCGGAAGTGACGCCGCGCCGCCTCCGCAGGCCGCCAATCGGGGCGGCGGACGCGACGCGGCCCGGAGGCTGTTGCTAGGGGCGACTCGACCGGGCAGTGTCCGAGGGGCGGCGCCGAGCGCAGGCGTCGCTGCCCGCTCCGTCGGGCGTCCGCGAGGAACCGGGACACCGCCCCGAGCGGCTGCGTGGGCCCGCCGGGCCACAGAGCTTGCTGGCCGGGGTTGCAGTTGAGCGCTTACCGCGTGCGTTTGGAGATGGCCAGAACACAGGACGCAGCAGAGTCACTGTGACCCCGGCGTCCACACACCTTCCTGCCTCTGCCCGTGGCATACTAGGCGCACATGACCCCCAGAGGACCTGGCCATCAGGAGGAGTCAGATCTGGACAGGGCAGCGAGGGTGACACAAAGGGGATGGGGAGGAGGGCAGGCCGAGAGGCTCCAAAGGCCTTTGGGGGATTTGTAACCAGGGCCAGTACGCAGCTGCCAGGAGGCTGGAGCGCCTCGGGGTGTCGGCAGGAACCCTTCAAATGCCACCTCCCCTGCTGGGTCTTATTGTTCAGACAGGGACTTTTTCTGCTGCGGGAGATATATGTATTTGTTTGTTTTTGCTGTTTGAACTACATCATCATAGTCACTCCCAGAGCTGCTGGAGGCTCCGGGGAATGAAAACACCTGCACGGTAAGCACCTGTCAGCTGCTCCCACATCACCTTTCAGGGTGGTCCCCCAATGATGACTCAATGGCTAAATCCTCAACTTGCAATCCCATATGGGCTCCAGTTCATGTCTCAGCTGCTCCACTTCCCATCCAGCTCCCTGCTTGTGGCCTGGGAAAGCAGTCTAGAATGACCCAAAGCCTTAGGACCCTGCACCCATGTGGGAGACCCAAAAGAAGCTCCTGACTCCTGGCTCTGGATGGGTTTAGCTCCAGCCATTATGGCCAGTTGGGAATTTGAGCCAGTGGATGGAAGATCTTTATCTCCTTCTCTCTATGAATCTATGTAAAGTCTGTTGGGGATGTGTGGGCCCAAGCCTGTGGAAAGAGGTGGGGTGGTGATAGAATGAGCTAGATGTGACCATGGAACCTGCCATCACTCACGGGTAAAGGAACCGACAACAGTCTGGGCAGGTCGAGGCAGCAGCACCCAAATGTGCATCCTAAAACAGGGTGTGTGGTGGGCCAGCCTGCAAAGTTTACCAGCCCATACAAGGCCAAGATAGAAGGGTAGACTATGCTGGGCACTGGCCTAACACCCACTGGCATGTATGAGATCTGGGTCTGGGAGTGGGTCAAGTGGGAGAACTTGGGTAACTCCCCTAGTGGGCCAAAACTCTCACTGATGATCACATGGTCCAGGCCTGGGGGTTGGGCTGGGCAAAGTAGCTCCAACTGTTGGCTAAAGTGCAGGTTGGTTATGGAAGGGGGTGGACCAGGCAGGGCTGAGCGAACCTTAGCTCACCAGCAAGAACAGAAATTAGGCTGGAGTACAGGTCATGCCAAGCTAGGATCTTACACCTACTGGTCTGCATGAGCCAGGGATGCCAGCCCACAGCATGCAAGGCAAAGACCAAGACAGGTGAGGGGCTGTGCCAAGCTGTGTCAAAGCAACCACTGGCACGCATGCAATCTATGGCTGGGAACAGGCCCGGTTGGGGAGCTAAGAGGACACCCTGGCTGGGTGTGTTGGATCATGACCACCGCCCACCCGCGGGTGGGATAATATCAGCAAGCTGTTCATAGCTGTAACGGAAGCTTTCATGGACAATCCGCTCCTGGGCTCCCCTCGGGCAGAGCAGAAGGAAGATGGAGGTGAAAAGGGTAGCTGAGATACGTGTCCGGGAGTTTCATACTCCTCTAGACACGTGGGCTGGCAGTTTCTTTTGGGATCCCTCCAACTGAACTGCTGATCTCAGAACCCCAACCATAAAGAGAAGTGCAGGTTCCATGGGCTGACCATGGAGTATATTTGTAAGCTGAGCCTCCTCAGAGGCTCTGAAGCAGCAGTGGACAGCATAACCAGGTGCACATGTAGGAAATGACGGTCCATTGGAACCCGCAGAGGACACCTGATACCACAACAGAGGATGGAGGACAAAACAAATTGATCAACTATCCCAGCCAAGTGTTGCCAGTGAAAATCTGGGCAAACACCGACTCTAAAGTAAAGTATGCCAGCCAGTGGATTCAGTAGAGATTTCATCGTGCTTGGAATGGTGAGATTGGCAGCAATTCTGAACTGTTGAACTATCAAAACCACTTGAGCAGTGCCCTTGGAGCACGCCCCACATCGGGGACCTGGGATGGATGGGAGGCTGGGTGGGGCTTTTCCCTTTATCTCCCCACTTACTCCAGATACAGAAATAATAATATGGAAACACGGGTCTTATTCAGTTTCCTGTAGCCCTTCATCCTTTGTGCTCTAATCAACTATGTAAAGATAACCAAAATTTTAAAATAATTTTAAAAAATGGAAAATGGACCCGGCATGATATCCTAGCAGCTAAAGTCCTCATCTTGCATGCGCCCGGATCCCATATGGGCACTGGTTCTAATCCTGGTAGCCCTGCTTCCCATCCAGCTCCCTGCTTATGGCCTGGGAAAGTAGTTGAGGCTGGCCCAAAGCCTCGGGACCCTGCACCTGTGTGGGGGACATGGCAGAGGCTCCTGGCTCCTGGCTTCAGATTGGCTTAGCTCCGGCCATTGCTGCCATTGAGGGAGTGAGTCAGCGGACGGAAGGTCTTCCTCTCTGTCTCTCCTCTTCTCTGTGTATCTTTTTATAAAAAGAAAAAAAATGGAAAACCATGGTGATTTTAGAAAAGAATTAGCGAAAGAACAATTCCAATTTTGGATAGATCCTCCAAGGAAAGCAACCAGGATGTTGAGGAAATATTTGTTCATCAATGTTGATAGCAGCACTGTATAAAATAACTACAACATGGAAACAAAGTGCCCATCTTTGATGAATGCTTATGCAAAAGTGATAAATCCATATAATGGAATACTGTCCAGCCTTTAAAAGGGCTGTGATGACCCGAGGACACTCAGTGATCCAGGTGAGGCACAGAAGTGCAACTTGTAGTGTGAGAGTCACCTGGAGACAGCAGGATGGTGGCTGCTAGGCCTGGGATGAGGCTGGGCTTCATGTTCACCAGCAGTGGAGGTTCAGGTTAGGAAGAGATGATGTGAGGGGCTGGAGCTGTGGTGTGGCGGGTCAAGCCACTATCTGAAGTAACAGTGTGCCGTATGGGCACCAGTTTGAGTCTTCCCATCCAGCTGCCCGCTGATGTGCCTGGGAGAACAGTGGAAGCCAACAGAAGCTCCTGGCCTCTGGCCAACCAACTGCTGTTGCAGTCATTTGGAGAGTGAGTAAACCAACAGATGGAAGATCTCTTTTTTAAAAAAAGATTTATTTATTTTCATTACAAAGTCAGATATACAGAGAAGAGGAGAGAGGAAGATCTTCTGTTCAATGATTCACTCCCCAAGTGAGCGCAATGGCTGGTGCTGTGCCGATCCGAAGCCGGGAACCTGGAACCTCTTCCAGGTCTCCCACACGGGTGCAGGATCCCAAGGCTTTGGGCCATCCTCGACTGCTTTCCCAGGCCACAAGCAGGGAGCTGGATGGGAAGAGGAGCTCCTGGGATTAGAACCGGTGCCCATATGGGATCCCGGGGCGTTCAAGGCGAGGCCTTTAGCCGCTAGGCCACGCCGCCGGGCCCAAAATCTCTCTCTTGTTCTCTCCTCTCTGTACTCCGCTTTCAAATAAGGAAAGTTCAAAAAAAAAAAAAAAAAAGGAAAGGAAAGGGAAGCCCACACATGAGCACAGGGAACATGTAAGAAAAGCATGGCCTTAGTTTGTCAGAGAAACTGCTGAAACTGATTTCATGTTCACTACCTGGCAAATTGGAGAACCCAGCTGCTTCACACCGAGAAACCGTGTGCAATGGAGGAACAACCGCCTCCAGCTTCACGGGCTGTGCCTGGATCTCAGCAACCTAACCTTGTGTGGAAACCAGTACAACTGAGGCTACGCCCAGCGTGATCCCACCCAAGCAGGGCTACACGGACAGGCTGGGAAAACCCGAGAGCGCGAGTGTCCCACGCCGCTACAAGCTGCTGGCAACTGTGGCATCTCCAGACCTGTGGTCGGTCACCTCCTCTGCCTGGACAGTCTCATCTCCCTGCCTTTGCCGCACCAGGATGCTGGCGATAGTGTGTCCTGCCCTCCCCGCCCCAGTTCAAGTTCCTTACCATCTGATTACCATTCGCAGTTCTAGGGGGTCAAGGGCCCCTGCCCTCAGGTTTGGTCAGCTAAGGAACCTGACCAAGGCCACCAGCTCAAAGTGACGAGACAACCAAGAACCTGTGATGAAAACGTGTCGTGTGTTCCCAGATCCTGCGCTTTTTTCACTTGATGCTAACTTGTTCTTGAAGTGAGCGCACCAGTGGATGAACCGGCCAGCTGCTGTCCCTCCTGGAGGCTGGCAGGGAATGGTCCCCACCAGAGGCTCTGCCCCCCTTCGCCCCTGGCTGCCGCCTAGGGAAGACCCTGCCTTCCCTCGTCCACATCAGTGGCTGCCAGGGTGACTTCAGGTCGAAGGCGGGATGGAGTCTCGGCGGTCCAGTCTGGGGTCCCCGTGGATCCCTGACCTCACCTGGGCAGGGCGGGCAGCAGAACTGTCTGGACAAGCTCCGGGGCCTGCTCCCCGCAGGTGCCTCCTCAGACATGAGCTGTCCGGGGCCTCTGACTCAACCCTGAGCCCCACCCCACCCCTCCCTTCCCCTCCGGGGGCTGCTGGCCTCAAAGCGTCCTTTCACGGAGAGGCCAGAGAACGCCGATGCGGCCGTGTGCCGGTAGGCAGGTGGCCAGACACAGGAACCGCTTCCCAGCTGCTGGAGCCGAGGACAGTTCTGTAGAGCAATCTCTCCAGCCCAGACCTGAGGCCAACAAGCCAACAAACACCCCATCTTCCTGGAACCCCTCTAAAAATGGAAACTTCCTTGGAAGAGTCTATTTTTGTGAGCATGTTATTAAACAACTACTACTACTATTACTTGTTTGGGAGCTGGCACTGCGGTCAGTGCTTTAGGCCTCTGCCTGCTACTCCATTTCCAATCCAGCTCCCTGCTAATGGGCTTCAGAAGACAGATGCCTGCCACCCATATGGGAAACCTGGAAAAAACTTCAGGCTCCTGCCTTTGCCCTGACAAAACCCCAGCCTTTGTGGCACTTGAGGAGGGAACCAAAGCCAGAGCTGAGCCGATCCGAAGCAGGAGCCAGGAGCTTCTTCCAGGTCTCCCACACGGGTGCAGTGTCCCAAGGCCTTGGACCGTCCTCGACTGCTTTCCCAGGCCACAGGCAGGGAGCTGGATGGGAAGTGGAGCTGCCGGGATTAGAACTGGATTTCACATGGGGTCCTGGTGTGTTAATGAGAACGTTAGCCACTAGGCGACCACGCTGGGCCCTGCTTTTTAAGATTTATTTATTTAGGGCCCGGCGGCGTGGCCTAGCGGCTAGGGTCCTCGCCTTGAACGCCCCGGGATCCCATATGGGCACCGGTTCTAGTCCCGGCTGCTCCACTTCCCATCCAGCTCCCTGCTTGTGGCCTGGGACAGCAGCCGAGGACGGCCCAAAGCCTGGGATCCTGCACCCGCGTGGGAGACCTGGAGGAGGTTCCAGGTTCCCGGCTTCGGATCGGCGCAGCACCAGCCGTTGCGGCTCACTTGGGGAGTGAATCATCGGATGGAAGATCTTCCTGTCTCCTCTCTGTATGTCTTTGTAATAAAATAAATTTAAAAGATTTATTTATATTAGAAAGTCAAATTTAGAGAGAGAAGGAAGGAAAGAGGAACATCTTCTGTCCACTGATTCACTCCCCAAAGTGACCCCCAATTGCCAGAGCTGAGTCAATCTGAATCCAGGAGCCAGGAGCCTCTTCCGGTTTCCCCATGTGAGTGCAAGATCCCAAGGATTTGGGCTGTCTTCAACTACTCTCCCAGGCCACAAGCAGGGAGCTGGATGGGAAGTGGGGCTGCTGGGACACCACAAACTGGCGCCCATATGGCATCCCAGCACATGCACGGTGAGGACTTTAGCCGCTAGGCGACCACGCTGCGCTGATGTTTTTCTAAGATTTATTTTTATTGGAAAGGTAGATTTATTGAGACAAGAGACAGATCAGTCATCTGCTGGTCCGTTCCCCAAACAGCTGCAACCGCAGGAGGTGAGCCCTTTTGTTTTTTTTTAAAGATTTTATTATTGGAAAGCTGGATATAAAGAGAGGAGGCGAGACAGACGGGAAGATCCTCCATCCGATTATTCACTCCCCAAGTAAGCCGCAACAGGCCGGTGCTGCGCCGATCCGAAGCCGGGAACCTGGAACCTCTTCCAGGTCTCCCGCGCAGCAGCAGGGTCCCAAAGCTTTGGGCCGTCCTCGACTGCCTTCCCAAGCCACAAGCAGGGAACTGGATGGGAAGTGGAGCAGCCGGGACTAGAACCGGTGCCCATATGGGATCCCGGGGCGTTCAAGGCGAGGAGTTTAGCCGCTAGGCCACGCTGCCGGGCCCACAACAAACCTTTTGTTTTAATGAGATACTTTATTTGAATGAGTTAGAGGATCCAGCAGTGACCTAGCAGCAAAATTCTTGACTTGGAAATGCGCCAGGATCCCACATGGGCACTGGTTCATGTCCCAGCAGCTCCACTTCCCATCCAGCTCCCTGCTTGTGGCCTGGGAAAGCAGTCGAGGACGGCCCAAAGCCCGCATGGGGGACCTGGGAAGTTCTGGCTGCTGGCTTTGGATCAGCTCAGCTCCGGCCATTGCAGCTGCTTGGGGAGTGAACCATCGGACAAAAGATCTTGCTCTCTCTAACCCTCTGCATACCTGACTTCGTAATAAAAACAAATCTTCAAAAAAAAAAAAAAACATAAAGTGCTTAGCAACCAGTGCTGTGTGTCCTCCTTGGGACCTGAATTTCCTGGGCTGTCGCGTATTGCACACTCCCCCAGGTCAGAGCAGCTGGCCAGGATCGCACCATCTGCACAAGCCCTGCTCCTTCAGTAATGCCGCCCTCGGCATCCCAGGTTGTTCTGGCGTTGGCACTCACTTTCGGGGCATTATGTGCAGGCCTGTCATGGCCGCTGGTTCGGAGCCAAGGCAAAGGCATGCACTGGGGCATACGGACGGGCAGCGGGCATAGTCCACTAGCCCGGCTGCTCTCCAGCATGACATGCTTTCTTGTGGCAGTAGAAACCCCAAAGCCACACAGCAAAGTACGCACTTAGGCAGTGGGAGATATATTGAGGCTTGGCCTCAAGCATGCTGCTGCCCGCCAGTGCCACCGATGCTACAAGTGCCAGGGCCACTTCCTCTGAAGGCCTGAGAAGGCCTGGTTTTCTTCCAGAACTTGGCTGACGTCAGTTGCAGCAGTGCAGGAGCCTGGCCCGGCACGGCCTTCTCTGCACTTGCTGCCTGTGGCCATCCCTCAGGGACATGCTGCTTGCTGTCCCCTTCCTGCTCCAGTGGTGACCCCGTCTCCCGTTAATGTCCCAGGCACTATCAGTCCCATTGTGCTCTCTGGGGCACAATTCAGGTTTGAGTTCCAGGTCCAAGTCAATGTTTTCCATTCAAACAGAAATCGCTGTCCAGAAAACCAAATGACAGGCTCTGCAGACCCCACCACAGACCCTCTGTTAGATCCTAGAGCTCCTCCTGGAGGCCCAAGACCTCCCTGAGCTACAAGTCCAGGCCCCTTGCGGCCGGATACACGCACCAACCCCCAGCCTGCAGCAGGGCACACAGGTGAGGGCGAGCCCTCTGTTGCAGTGAGGGTAAGCCGAGGCCTGCACAGCCCTGCGAGGGCCTGTTAGCAGGCACCATGAGCAGCCAGCCAACCGCATAAGCGACACCAACCATGACACACCAGCTACAAAATGGGCAATGTCAACGCTTTCACTGTGAAAGGAAAATTGTAGTTTTAATATTAAAGCAAAGACAAAACACCATTTTAATAGTTTTAATCAAGTAATGTAGCTGTTCGAGACAGGAAATTTTAAGACAGTCCAACAGAGCCAAGAGAAGGATTCCCTCTATCAGGATAACCTCTGCAAAGAACACTTTGATTATGTGAATTTTAATTCCACTGGAAGTTTGGCACAAGACTGAACATAGCCCAAGCCAAAATCCTCTTTAGTGTTGAGATGCCCTAAACGTATTTCCTTCAAGTTAAAGTAAAAAAGCTCTGTAAAGAGAACCTCATTAGCTTGACACTGTGTAAGTGAGTTTAACTCGGGTCACCAGGACCTCTTGTAGCATTTCGGTCAGTGAAAGCAAACCGGGCACAGGGCGGGTTTGAAACCTCGGTCACATGGCGCGTGCAGACCCCCGGCATGACACAGCACACTGCACCAGCACGTGCGTCCTGCGCCATCTACCAGAAGGCAGCTGTAAACAAACTCTCAAGTAAGACTGCTAAGTTTAAATTCCTTGAAATATCAAGCTAACAAGGTTTTATTTTATCAAATGTTTGTATAATTTCAATGTGAAAAATTTTACATACATTTGTTATTTAAAGTCTCATAATCTGTGAGATGGGTCACAAAGAAAGGGAATGCTGTGCAGCCAATCCTCCCACAAGGTCACCAGGCGAGTTCCCACATTTTGCAGAAAGAACCAAACAGCAAATTTGCATCTTGAAGATGATTACTTAAATAGAGTCAGAACTCGGATCAAATGAGGTTATATGGGCTCCCGGGCAGGAATCCCCGCGCTTGGGTCCGACCCTGACACCCGGAGGCTGCCTGAGGCCCGGCCATCTGCACAGACTTCCTGGGCGTCTGCCTAGATTCAATGTGAAGTAAAAAATATCCCAAGTCTTACACCAAAATAGAGGCTCTGACTTAGAAATATGCTTTTAACCTTATTTTTAAAATAAGACAGAAAAAAATCAAGTTTGCAACACAGTAACACTTATTTTGGCAAGATAGCAACCAAAATCTAGAAAGCATAAGCTATGTGGTTCAAGTGGGAAAGGCATTGAACAAACCATAGGGTCCGGGGCAAAACCACACTCAACAAAACAGTATGTCTAAGCATTCTGAAGTTATAATTTAAACCATAATGGTAAAAGCTAAAAACTACGATCAGTTCCTGCTAGAGATTAAGTGCACCTTGACCTGTTTTCCCCAAATAAAATCGACTATTTAATCATACCCCAAAATCTGAGTTTTCTCTTAGATGAAGCAACCACTCCAAGTACATACATAAATGTGCATTTGTTAATGTAGTAATTTCCCTGGCTCCTCCAGCGTGCAGTGCAAACGCACAGGACTTCAAAGACTACAAATCTGGGGAAAGTACACACAAAGTGGGAAAACAAAATTTCAAGTTTCAAAACCTGCTCTTGGATGAACTTGGACAGGACACTCGGGTCATTTCTGCCCCTCAGTCGGATGCTGCACTGTGGAGCAATGAGCAATGTACCTACGTGACCAACATCCGCCGTGGGGCTGGAGGTAAAACTTTCATAAAGTATTGTGTTTCTCAACGGCTGAACAAGGTCATTGCAAGTACAGACCCTGACAGCCTGAAGCCTCGTCCTAACCCAGCAGGCTCCACAAGTCCAATCACGGGCGAGGCTGGATGGTGCGTTACAGAAAGGAGCCGAGGACTTCAGCCAAGTCATTCAGAGCCAAAAATCTTAAGAATGACCAAAATCAAATCTTTATTTTTAACTGTATAAATGTGATCCAAATGTGTCCACTAGTTTTTAAAAAGAACATGCTGTTAGTAAGCAAACTACACCTGCTCACTGGTGTGTGGGCTCCCTGGGTGTCCGGACCACTCCCAGATCAAGTGTGGCATGATGTCGGGCTGCTTTAGCTTTTGCACATACATGTTGCACTTCTGGCAGCATCACACTGTTAACTGGGCTGCGTCCGCTCCTTTAAATGGCATCGATGTCGATGTCGTCATCCTTGCTGTCAGACTTCACAGTTTCGACTTTCGGAACGCTGGCAGTCTTAGAATACACCACCTGAGGGAAGAGATGACCGCCTGGAACTGCTCCAGTCTCGACCCGAGCAGCCGCAGCGCGCACCGCAGGTGCAGCCACCCTGCCCCGGGCCAGGCCTTCGCCAAACTGCCCACCGGCTGTCATGTTCATTTTTGTTGACTGTCATTTAAAATCTCTTAACGATTATTTCCTGGAGCCTGCAACACAGCTCAATTAACTAATCCTTTACCTGCAAGCGCCAACATGTCCTATGGGCACTATGTCCTGGCTGTTCCACTTCGCACCCAGCTCCCTACTTGTGGCCTTGGAAAGCAGAGGATGGCCTCAGCACCCACAGGGGAGAGGGAACAAATTCCTGGGTTTGAATCAGCTCAACTCCAGCGTTTGCAGCTTTTTGGGGGTGTGAACCAATAGATTAGCCTAGTGGCTAAAGTCCTTGAACGTGCAGGGATCCCCTATGGGCGCCTGTTCTAATCCCGGCCCAGCGCCTTGGGTTCCTGCACCCATGTGGGAGACCCAGGAGAGACTCCTGGCTGCTGGCTTTGGATTGGCTCAGCACTGGCCACTGCGGCCATTCGGGGAGTGAATCAATGGATGGAAGATCTTCCTCTCTGTATATCCAACTTCCCAATAAAAATAAATAAATCTAAAAAAAAAAATTTCTCCTTTTGTGTGTAAATCGGACTTTCCAATCAAAATGAACCAATTCTTTCCCCACTTCCCCCCGACTACTACACTGCTCAGTCCCTCCAACCCTCACACACCATCACCAAGGCTCTGTTGCCGGAGCACTTACTTCAATGTTCTCATCCTCCTCATCGTCTTCACCACCGGAAGATTCTTCCTCTGCCTCCTTCAGCCACTTGATGAACGGTTCTGCTTTGACACGAATCTCTTTGGCAAGCTCCTTTGAGACGTATTTCTTAGAAGCCTAAGAACCGATCAGTATAATTTTTTTTAGTCTGAGGATATGAAGAGTAATTCACTCTGGATTGAACAACCTGCTCACGTAAGGTCTTTGACTATATCACATCCCAGTCTCAAAGCTTCAAGAATACAAACTCAGTTAATGCTAGCGCATGTGCACACCAGCAGCATCGTCCCGCCCAGCGTCCCACACCGCCCCCAGCCCCCACCTTCTCCGCCCAGCTGATGACGACCTCCTCTTCTAGAAGGTCGGCGTCGTACATCTCCTTCAGGATGTGCGGGATCTTGGGGACCAGCTGCGCTTGGTGCATGGCCACCACACACTCCAAACCGTGCAGGAGGTACCGCTGAGCCTTCTTGTTGTTGTGACAAAACTGTGGACAGACGACATCTTGGCACTGACATGTTTCTGACACGTTAAGTGACGGGAGCTAGACCCAAGAGGAACCGTTTGTAGTTTCACTATAAATCAATTTGCTTACTCGTAAGAAATGGCGCCTGTATTTCTTAATTTGTTCTCTAATCTTCTCATTAAAAAGAACTTCAGTCAGGACAAGCGGACCCATAGCCTTCACGTCCAGCCTCTCCGCCTCAGCAACAATCTCCTTGTCAGATGAGTCAATAATACCCTCTTCCTTCTTTTTCTGCAGTAGAAATTCCAAGAAAACGGAATAGGTTGAAGACATCAGGCAGCCCCTGTATGGCTGTAATTACACCCAAATACTGTTTCTTGAAAGGAGACTCCCCCACTCAAAGAGCCATCAGAACATTCCCAAGATAACGAAGATTTACTTGCCCGTTAATTAGCTAACTCAACAATGATCTCAAAGGCCCACGCGTGAGCAGCCACTCTTTCCAGATCCAGCGTTTTACCTTAACAAAATCAAACAGGAGGTTGACACGCTCCTCCACAGTTCTCTCCAAGTCGTCGCTGAGCGTCAGGACTTTGGCGTGGTCACTGATCTCGTCCATCCTGCGCCTCTGCGCCTCCTCGGTGGTGTCCTCCCCCCAGTCGTCATCCTCCTCCTCTTCCTGCTGACAAGACATTCAAGTCAAGGCCTTGAGAATCCGCCCAGACTGCCAAGTTTATGCAATCAAGTTCAAGTCTACTCTTCAATTAGGCCTATCTTGTTTCAACTAATCAGGAGCCCCCGGAGCTACAGCACTGTGGCACTAGGTGAGGACCCCAGGTGAGGACCCCAGGTGAGGAGCTGCAGCCACTCTGCGCCGCACGCCTCAGCCCCGCGCTGCGCTTACCACAGCATGTGGAGGAGGACTGATTTCGTTTGGCGGCGGTGGCGGAGGCGTTTCACTGCTCGATACAGAACCATTTTCCTTGTCTTTGCCCTTCCTAGTCTTCTTTTCTTTTTCTTTCTTTCCTGTACCACTGTCACTATTCTCTACAGGAAAACAGAATGGATATACTATTTTAATGTCACTGTTCGTTTACTATGGATCATCTCAGAAAACCAAACACAACATTACTCTAACTCAAAACATCAAGTACCGTACCAATATAGAAACCCTGAAGATCACACTGATCTTGAACATGGCTACCACCTCACCCAGCTCAATACTGTTTAAGTCTGAATAACGGTCGGCCTCACAGCAGAGTGCACACCGGAATAGGTTAGACTTCCTTGCTATAGCAAGCGCAAATTGTGTCAGATGATCGACGCTCTGCCACAGAGTGTTGCTTGCAATGCTGCTACAACCTCGGGGACATGTTCAGCCAAGCTGTCCACAGCCCTGGCAGGACTCCCTCCTCCCAGGGTCCACAGTGAAGAGCAGTCCAACCGCCTGCGCCTCGGCTTCCACGGCACAGAGCGGCAGTCGGGACCGAGTACCGCGCCCTTCTCGCTCTCATGCTTTGTGTGACACAAAACTTCCCATTCTGCTCCGTGAAGACTTACCAGGTGGGTTTTTGAGAATGAACGTGCAGAGCTTATGATGGGTGTCAAGCATGCCTCGGTAGCCACAGGCTTTACAGGAATTACCTATTGTTTGCTTCTTCGGATTGACATGCTGCCCAGGAGGGGGGAAAAAACTATGTCAACTACACTGTAAACAACCTGTGCAAGCCAGTGTGAAAACACCGGAAATAGTACATCTCCCAAATGCGAAGCATCTCAAGGCCCTCCTCCTCCGTACCAGCACACAGCTGTTGACAAGGCAGCCGAGTCCTTATTGCCAACCTCAGGACACGAAGCCCGGGCGCGGCATGCACTCACCAGATCTGTTTCGGGATTCTCACACTCGGGGCAGAGAACAAACTTTTTAATGAATCCATCGAGCATGTCCTGCAGCTTGTTGGCCTCGTGAGAGCCGTTGACAATGTAGCGGTCATTCTTGACGTCAAACTGGGTCTGCGCTCCCAGCTCACAGCCGAAGTACTTGGTGGGATCTAAGCGGGGAGAGGCAGGTCCAGTCTGAGGTCAGTCACTCGGCCACACACACACCTGCTTCCCTCTAACCCACGTGGGGTCGAGTCAGGGAGAGGCAGATCCGTCTGTAGGTCGGTCCTCCACACACACACACACTCACACTGCTGTCCAAGCCGCGGCTGCACCCTCGCCCCCGAAGGACGCTGTACGGCCTGCAACAACCTGCCCCAGGGCCCGGACTCCCAAGGCCACTCTCGGGACACGGTCCCCACTTCTCCAAGCAGCTTTACTTACACGTTGGAGGCCGATTCAGCGCCTTTGCAACGTCAACCATGTTGACTATAACTGTCTTGATTCCATTTCCTTTGCCCTCAACCTAAAGGAAACACGAGGCGGGTTTTGGCAGGTCACCGGGGGAGAGCCGCAGGGGGCCGCTCGCCCGAGCTCCGCGTTACCTTGGCGATCAGACGGGGCATCTTGTACCGATAGAACTGGTCTGACACGCTGCGGTTGACGTTGACAGACATTGCGCCTTATTAGTGGCTTTATCAATAAGATGAAGAGATCTTTGATTGCAACTTTTTGGTATCTTCTGTCTGGAGAAGAAGGGATGACATAAACGACTGCAAGAGTTCTCGGTCTCTGACATGAAAAAGTCTTGGCCACTGAGGCTGCGGGCTTCTCGCTCGTGCGCTAGGCTGCCCCAACACAGGTCCCGGCGGCTGCGCAACAGCTCTGCAAGACAGGAAGGCGACACGACGCCCGAGTCCCCGCACGCCCCGCACGCCCCGCCGCCGCCCGCCCGCACGCGGCCGCGCCGTGACTCACGCTGCGGCAGCGCCGCCCCCCCGGCCGCGGGGTGCCGGGCCCCCAAACTGCGCCACACGCCGCCGTCACGCGCCCGCCGCGCCGCCATCTTGTGCGGCCGCCATCTCCCGCCCGCCACTCACCGTTTTCGTCAAATAAAGACATAAACCCAGCGCTGCTCGCCCGGGCCTGGGAGGAAGCGAGGCGCGCTCCAAGCCGAGTCGGGGTGCGGGGTGCGGGTCCGGGGTGCGGGGCGCGGGTCCGGGCAGCGCAGCGCGGGGAGCGGCCGGGCCGGTGCCGCCGCCGAGCAGCGGGAGGGGCTGTCCCAGCGACGTCCGCGGGCGGGCAGCGCCGAGCGGCGACCTGGCGCGGAGACACGGTCAGCCGCGGGGCCGCGCGGGCCGGGGGAGGGGCGCGGCCGCCGCCCCGCGCGCGCACTCACCTCTCGAAGCTTCTCGCGCGGACTGAACAACGCCGCCGCCGCGCTCCAGCTCCCTCGGCCCCGGCGCCCGCCCCCCGCGCCGGGCCCCGCCGCCCATTGGCTGCCGGCCCGCCCCAGCTCGCTCCGCATTGGCCCGCGCGCCGCGTCCATCGCGACGTGCCCCGCCCCTCCGCCCGAGGCCGCTGGTGCTGCCGCGGCCCGGCTTCCGGCCTGCCGTCCGCTCCCCTCCCCCTGCCCTTCCCGGCGGCCCCCGCGGCGCAGGCGTCCGGTCTCGCGAGACGGCGCGCCTCCCCCGCCGGAGCCGGGAAGATGGCGGTTGGCGCCCCTCCCCCGCCGGCCGGTGTCCGCGCGTCGCCCGGGCTGGCCTTGCGCTGACCGCAAGGGTCCTTTGGACGTTTGTGCCCGAGTTGGAGGGCCGTGAACGGAGGGCTGCTGGGCGCGATGGAGGCGTGTGTTCTGTGTGCCCCAGGTCACACACACACCCCATCCCCCAGGTTACACACACACACACACACCCCATCCCCCAGGTCACACACACACAAACACACACACCCCATCCCCCAGGTCACACACACACACACACACACCCCATTCCCCAGGACACACACACACACACCCCATCCCCCAGGTCACACACACACACACACACAAACACACACACCCCATCCCCCAGGTCACACACACACACACACACACACCCCATTCCCCAGGACACACACACACACACCCCATCCCCCAGGTCACACACACACACACACACCCCATCCCCCAGGTCACACACACACACACACCATCCCCCAGGTCACACACACACACACACACCCCATCCCCCAGGTCACACACACACACACCCCATCCCCCAGGTCACACACACACACCCCATTCCCCAGGACACACACACACACAAACACACACACCCCATCCCCCAGGTCACACACACACACACACACACAAACACACACACCCCATCCCCCAGGTCACACACACACACACACACCCCATCCCCCAGGTCACACACACACACACCCCATCCCCCAGGTCACACACACACACACACCCCATCCCCCAGGTCACACACACACACAAACCCCATCCCCCAGGTCACACACACACACACACCCCATCCCCCAGGTCACACACACACACACACACACCCCATCCCCCAGGTCACACACACACACACACAAACACACACACCCCATCCCCCAGGTCACACACACACACACATACACCCCATTCCCCAGGACACACACACACACACCCCATCCCCCAGGTCACACACACACACACACAAACACAAACACACACACCCCATCCCCCAGGTCACACACACACACACACACACCCCATTCCCCAGGACACACACACACACACACCATCCCCCAGGTCACACACACACACACACACACACACACACACCATCCCCCAGGTCACACACACACACACACACACCATCCCCCAGGTCACACACACACAAACACACACACCCCATCCCCCAGGTCACACACACACACACACACACCCCATCCCCCAGGTCACACACACACACCCCATTCCCCAGGACACACACACACACAAACACACACACCCCATCCCCCAGGTCACACACACACACACCCCATCCCCCAGGTCACACACACACACACCCCATCCCCCAGGTCACACACACACACCCCATTCCCCAGGACACACACACACACAAACACACACACCCCATCCCCCAGGTCACACACACACACACACACCCCATCCCCCAGGTCACACACACACACACCCCATCCCCCAGGTCACACACACACACACACCCCATCCCCCAGGTCACACACACACACAAACCCCATCCCCCAGGTCACACACACACACACACCGCATCCCCCAGGTCACACACACACACACACATACACCCCATTCCCCAGGACACACACACACACACCCCATCCCCCAGGTCACACACACACACACACACACACACCATCCCCCAGGTCACACACACACACACACACACCATCCCCCAGGTCACACACACACAAACACACACACCCCATCCCCCAGGTCACACACACACACACACACACACACACCATCCCCCAGGTCACACACACACACACACACACCATCCCCCAGGTCACACACACACAAACACACACACCCCATCCCCCAGGTCACACACACACACACACACACCCCATCCCCCAGGTCACACACACACACACACACACCCCATCCCCCAGGTCACACACACACACACACACCCCATCCCCCAGGTCACACACACACACACACACACCCCATCCCCCAGGTCACACACACACACACACACCCCATCCCCCAGGTCACACACACACACACACACCATCCCCCAGGTCACACACACACACACACCCCATCCCCCAGGTCACACACACACACACCCCATCCCCCAGGTCACACACACACACACACACCCCATCCCCCAGGTCACACACACACACCATCCCCACCCCCAGGTCACACACACACACACACACACACCATCCCTCAGGTCACACACACACCCCCCATCCCCCAGGTTACACACACACACACACACACCCCGTCCCCCAGGTCACACACACACACCCCATCCCCCAGGTCACACACACACACCCCACCCCATCCTCCAGGTCACACACACACCCCATCCCCCAGATCACCTCCCTGCCCGCTGCCTGTGGCCTGGCTCCTCAGCTCTGAACTTGGACCAGATGGCAGGTGTGGTCAGCACAGGCTTCTGAGGTCTTGCCCTTTGACACCCGTGGATTTGCGAGAAAGTTCAAGTCAGAAGATTGCTGGTTGTTTTACATCAAGCCCAGGGTTATTACCCTGCTGACCTGTGGGCTTTGCCAACTGTTTGAAAACGGATGCTGTGCTTGGAGAGCAGGACAGCCCTTGGCAGTGGCAATGAAGTGGTGTGCGCCTCACGGCAGTGTGGGACCTTCCAGGGTCAGACGCCCTGCGTGGGTATACATCAGTCACAAGCCTCCCCAGAATGCGGCCCGTGGAGGGAGCATGACTTACCAGCAGAGACACATTGGAGTTTTGCTGGGCCACACGCAAATGACCATTATTTCAGAAACTTCTGGAAAATAGGGGTGTGAAACTTGGGCTGACATGAGAGGCTTGTGTTGCAGACAGGAAAGTTAATTTGTGAAAGGACCAGGTGAGCAGGGAAGGGAGAAGGAAGGGACAGCACCTCCTGGGAGAAAGCCAGGAAGTGGGGTGCCTCCCCAAAGGGGGAGGAGAGACACCAGAAACAAAATTCTAAACAGCCAAATACAAAGGGATTTTTTCTTTTACTATGGCCCAGTTTTGAATAGTTGGCACTAATTTTAACTTTGGGTGTGTGTCCCACTGAGGGATGTCATGTCAGATTCTTCTTACACTGGGTTTTCAGTGCTTACCCAGCTACGGCATTTACCGAGTTCTTTGCCTTCTCTTACTCACAGCCTAGACCTCCCATCTCACAAATGTGCAAACAAAGGTAGTGGAAAAAATTGAGCAACTTACCAAAGGTCAGCAGAGAGCAATTTAGAAAAGTCATGGAACTTTTTGATTAAGTTTATTGCGGCACAGGAACAGTCTAGAAAGCAGGCGCAGTTCTGCCCGCAGTATGCCGTTCCTGGACTGTTGGGAGACCCCTTGGTACACTCAGATTCCAGGTCGCGTGTTGTGTGTGTGGCTAAGTAAACTGATCTTGGGGGCCTGGCTGCAATAGTCTGGTGGCTAAAGTCCTTGCCTTGCAGCCACTGGGATCACATGTGGGGACTGGTTTGTGTCCTGGCTGCTCCACTTCCCTTCCAGCTCCCTGCTGTGGCCTGGCAAAGCAGTCAGGGACAGGTGAACCAACAGATGGACAATCTTTCTGTCTTTCCTCTCTTTAAATTGAATTTCCAATAAAAATAAATAAATCTTTTCAAAAAAGACTTATTTATTTTTATTGGAAAGGCAGATATACAGAGAGGAGAGACAGAGAGGAAGATCTTCTGTCTGATGACTCACTCCCCAAGTGACCTCAATGGCCGGTGATATGCCGATCTGAAGCCAGGAGCCAGGAACTTCCTCCAGGTCTCCCACGTGGGTGCAGGGTCCCAAGGCTTTGGGCCGTCCTCGACTGCTTTCCCAGACCACAAGCAAGGAGCTAGAAGGAAGTGGAGCTGCCGGGATTAGAACTGGCGCCGGACCTGTGGTGTTCAAGGTGAGGACTTTAGCCACTAGGCCACGCTGCTGGGCCCAAATAAATAAATCTTTAAAATTAAAAAACTGATCTTGGGCCCGGAAGAGGTTCCAGGTTCCCGGCTTCAGATCGGCGCGCACCGGCCCGTTGCGGCTCACTTGGGGAGTGAATCATCAGATGGAAGATCTTCCTCTCTGTCTCTCCTCCTCTCTGTATATCTGACTTTGTAATAAAATAAATAAATCTTTAAAAAAAAACTGATCTTGGAATTGCAGTCTCTCACAGCCTTTCGGAAGCCCTCCTCACACAGCTGGTGTTCTGCAGAGCTAGGATTTACAGCCTGATTTGTGGGGTGTCTAAAGCTCCCTTGAACACTGCCAGGCGCAGCCTCTCCCTCCAGGTCTGCACAGCCCCGCTGGACGGCAGCCCCGTGAGTCCCTGCTGTCTCAGGGTGTTGTTATGCCCACTTTATGGGTGAGGAGGGACTCGAGAAGGGGAAGCAGCTCCTCGAAGTTTCCTGTCTAATAAGCGCAGGCAGCGTGTGGACTCCAGCGTGTCTGACGCCAAGCTCGTTGCACAACCCCGCCTCCCCTCAGGGCCTGTGCCTCGCAGGACTCTGATCTCCTCACAGGTCGGCCTGC
The DNA here is from genome assembly GCF_030435755.1 of Ochotona princeps. Taxonomy (NCBI): domain Eukaryota; kingdom Metazoa; phylum Chordata; class Mammalia; order Lagomorpha; family Ochotonidae; genus Ochotona; species Ochotona princeps. The sequence goes on from NC_080857.1 coordinate 1,010,905, forward strand.
TGAGGTGGTAAAGGAGGGACCCGGCAGGTGTTCGTGAGGACCTGGTGCGTGTGCAGGTGTCAAGGTGACCGCATCGGCTCTCCAGTGGCTTAGAGGTGTCACTCGGCTTCAGCCGCCCCCTCCAGCTGAACTGGCTGGTGGCCTAAGAGACCACTTGTCCAGCAATTCAGTGCCCACTTAAGGGGCCGTGTCCTGGCACCCTGCCTCCTGAGGCCTTTATCCTCTCAAGCTTGCAAGTTTTCAAAAATCCTCATTGTCTAAAAGGTTTGTTTTTATCAGAAAGGCAGATTTACAGAGAAAAAGCTCTTTCACCCAAAATTCCCCACATGGCTGTAATGGCCAGAGCTGAGTCTATTAGGAACCGAGAGCTAGGGGATTTGTGGATCTCCCATGCGGATGCAGGGTCCTTTGCAGCATGCTCCGTTGCTTCCAGGCCACAAGCAGGGAGCTGGAAGAGAAATGGGCTAGTTAGGACGTGAACCAGTGTCCATATACGATACTAGCACTTGCAGGTGCAGGATTAGCCAATTGAGCCGTCGTGCTAGCGCCCAAATATTTAGGGGCTGGTGTTGTGGTTTAGTGAATTAAGCCGCTATTCAAGACACTGGCCCGGCTATTCGAGACACAGCTGCTCTGTTTCTTTCTTTTTTATAAATATTTATTTTTTTTATTACAAACTCAGATATACACAGAGGAGGAGAGAGAGAGAAAGATCTTCTGTCCAATGATTCACTCCCTAAGTGACCGCAGCGGCTGGAGCTGTGCCAATCCAAAACCAGGAGCCCAGAGCCTCTTCCAGGTCTCCCACACGGGTGCAGGGTCCCAAGGCTTTGGGCCGTCCTCGACTGCTTTCCCAGGCCACAGGCAGGGAGCTGGATGGGAAGTGAAGCAGCCGAGGTTAGAACTGGTGCCGATATGGGATCCCAGTGTGTTCAAGGTGAGGAGTTTAGCCGCTAGGCCACGGTGCTGGGCCCTCCTTTTGCTAATCCTACTGCACAGGATAATAATAGCTCAACATGCTAAAATGGCTTTTTAAACGTCACAGAGTTAGGAAGCTAGAAAGTAAAATTATCTCCTTTCTCCAAGAAAGATTTTAATTTGAAAATTGTGGAAAAACACGAGAGAGAAGAAACTTCACATAAGTATGTACAATCTAATTTAAAAATACATTTATTTGTGTCCAGCGCGGTGGCCTAGTGGCTAAAGTCCTCGCCTTGAACGTGCTGGGATCCCATATGGGTGCCGGTTCTAATCCCGGCAGCTCCACTTCCCATCCAGCTCCCTGCTTGTGGCCTGGGAAAGCAGTCGAGGACGGCCCAAAGCCTTGGGACCCTGCACCCGTGTGGGAGACCTGGGAGAGGCTCTGGGCTCCTGGCATCGGATTGGCACAGCACTGGCCATTGTGTTCACTTAGGGAGTGAATCATCGGACAGAAGATCTTTCTGTCTCTCCTTCTCTCTGTATATCTGACTCTGTAATAAAAATAAACAAATCTTATAAAAAGGATTAGGAAAAGGAAAAAGCTTAAGCCATGAACATGATTCAGCATTAGGCAGGACCCAAAGGGCAGGGAGCTCCTCCCTCAGCGAGCTTGGTGACAGGTCAATGGCACCAGCGAGATAGCAGTGGGCGTGTCTGGCCAGTGGCTCACTCCTTTCTGCTTACATCTGCTCCAGGTGCTCAGCTCTGGAAGGGCTGCAGGAAACCCAACCTGGACGTTTCAGGGAATAAAATGTGACCAAGCGGCGGCAGCCTCACACGGTGCCTCACTGCTGCCTAGAAACAGCTGGGTCGCCCCTTCTCCCTGCCAGTAACATATCCTGCCAAGTCTGAGTTTGAATCTTTTTTCAAGAAGCACAAATAAATTTAATTTCATTTTACCAGCCCCCAGTACTTCTCATCAGAAATTTTACTAGGCACATTGTGTGCCAGCTAGAGGGTAAGTTGGTTTGGAAAGCAGAGCCACAGAGACAGGATCTCCATCTGCTGGCAAGTCCCCAGGAGTTGCGCAGGACATCGCCACCCCCCAGGGATGGAACGCCTCTGTCCAGGGAGACCCAGCCCCGCGAGGCCCTGCCTGAGCAGGAGAGCCGCCTGTTAACACCCCGGGGCTGGGGCCGGGTCCCTGCACACCAGAACTCCCACAGCCCCGGGCAGGACGTGACCTCTGGTTACTGGGGGCGGGGACACACATTGAAGCATAATGAAAACAAATGGGCTGAAAAGGGACTGGACCCATAGAGGGCGCCCGCGCAAGTCCCCTGGGACAAGCCATGCCAACGCTGCAGGAAAAATCCATTTGGGTGGGCTGTATTCAGGAAGCCCAGCTCCTTAGAGCAGCAGCCTGGCGAGGCGGCCCGAGAGCTCCCAGGTCACTAGCACCCACTCCTCACAGTGTGTGGGTCACCCTGAGGCACTGTTCCCACTTAGTCCAGGTTACCTAGGGTCCGACCCTGCTGTTGCCTATCCTGTTCTGTTGAGCGTTTTTCTGTGTGTTTGTTTAAGATTTATTTACTTTTTTTTTTTTTAAGATTTATTTTATTTTCATTACAAAGTCAGATATACTGAGAGGAGGAGAGATAGAGAGGAAGTGGAGCTGCCGGGATTAGAACCAGCAGCCACATGGGATCAAGGCGAGGACCTTAGCCACTAGGCCACGCCGCCGAGCCCATGATTTATTTACTTTTTTTTTAAAAGATTTATTTATTTTATTACAAAGTCAGATATACAGAGAGGAGGAGAGACAGAGAGGAAGATCTTCCATCCGATGATTCACTCCCCAAGTGAGCCGCAACGGGCCGATGCGCGCCGATCCGAAGCCGGGAACCTGGAACCTCTTCCGGGTCTCCCACGTGGGTGCAGGGTCCCAAGGCTTTGGGCCGTCCTCGACTGCTTTCCCAGGCCACAAGCAGGGAGCTGGATGCTATCCCGGGGCGTTCAAGGCGAGGACTTTAGCCGCTAGGCCACGCCGCTGGGCCCAAGATTTATTTTCTTTTATTGGCAAGTCAGATATACAGAGAAGAGGAGAAACAGAGAGGAAGGTCTTCCCTCCATTGATTCACTCCCCAAGTGGCTGCAATGGCCAGAGCTGAGCCAATCCGAAGCCAGGAGCCAGGAGCTTCTTCCGGGTCTCCCACATGCGGGTGCAGGGTCCCAAGGCTTTGGGCCATCCTCGACTGCTTTTCCAGGCCACAGGCAGGGAGCTGGATGGGAAGCAGGGCTGCTGGGATTAGAACCGGCGCCCATATGGGATCCTAGCTAGTTCAAGCTGAGGACTTGAACAGCTACCCTATCACACCTGGCATTTTTTTTTTTTTTTAAGATTATGTCTTTGAAAGGCAGAATGAGAGAGGCCTTCCATTGACTGATTCACTCCCCAAATAGTAACAATGGCCAGGGTAGGCGGGGCAGATTCCCAAGCACTTTGGCCACCTTCTGCTGTTGTCCCAGGAGCCTTAGCAGCAGGCTGGATGGGAAGCAAGGACTTGGTCACATGTTCCAATACGGGATGCCTGCATTGCAGATGGTAATTAAGCTGCTGGGCCATAGTGCTGCCACCCTGCCTGCAGTCTGAGGTCATTTATTTTGTCAGTTTGTTTATTTGTAATCCTGGAAGACGCACCCTCAGGTGTATTCTGGGTTTCCAATCGAAGGCTGAAGCCAGGGCCCTCCACACCGCTTCTCCCAGGGTCCCGGGTTCTGTTCCCTTGTCCTGCTGCTCCTGCTGGCGGGGTTCCTCTGAGGGACCTCCTGGGACTGGCCTCTCCCTGGGCCACGGCTGGGGTCTCCCCAGCCACATTCCTCCTGCCTGACACCTCTCCCTGAACTTGCCCCCTGATGCTTTCATGGTAAGATGTGGGATGCCCGTCTCCCCCGAACCCCTCCTTCTTGGCTGTACACTGTAGGCCAGTGCCCGGGGCTGATGCAACTTTTCGAATGTTTCTGTGTCTGTTTCTGTGTCTGTGGTCAGTTTCCTGGTGACCATCGCACTGTGCCAGCATCTGAATGCTCGAGCCTTTGTGCCCTGTGTCCAGTCAGCCACTCTGGTGGGCTGGGCATGAGCTGGGCAGACGGGTCTCCGAAAAAGGCCCAGGGGAGAGAGCACCAGAACGTGCTCCTGGGCCGGACGGCTGCCCTGTAGACCCGGCCTGGCTCCTGGAGGGGCAGCAGGTCTCCACGGACCTCGCCGGTCAGAGCACAGTCCCTGAAGTGGAGGTGAGCGCCGGAACGCTGCCGGCCTCTGAGGGCCAGGCCTGGGTCAGTGCCTGCACACCTGCGGCCCTGGCTGGCAGCAGCCATGGCAAGCCGAGGCTCACAGCTCAGCAGCGGCATCTGGGCCTGCTCCCAGGAGCCTCATGTGGCATCACAGGAAGTGGCTTCACCTGCCATACCACAAGCTGATCCCTGCCCCAGGTTACTCTACAAGAGGTTACCATGGTAACCAGAGGAGGGCGGAGCTTGTTCCCAGGCAGGGAAATGGACCACTGTAGGAATGACACCTGCTTCAGTTTCCCAGTCAAGAGGAGTTTAAACCCCGTTGCGTGGCGCTTTCTGGTTTTTTTTCTTTCCTTTGCAGCTTGGTCTGCCTTTTCGCTGCATCGGGAAGTCAACCTCGTGACCATGGTTCCCTGAAATACAAGCCATCGGAATTCTTTTTCTATTATTCAGCTGATGTGTTCCTTACCTGGTGATTGGTGGATCTAACAGTGTGGGAAGGTGTCGAAGGTAACATAGCCATGCACTTGCTGTTCCCTCAGCCCCCACACAGGAGAGGAATCCCCGGCAACCGTGGGCCCACAGCAGGAAGGTGGGCAGGTAGTGGGGTGAGGTCGCGGGAGGAACTTGGGGAGCATTCAAGCACATTCTTGCACCCCAGGAAGCCTGCCGGCAGCCGGCACACTGAGGACAGGAATTCCAGCAGCCCCTTCTGGCATGTCCCGTTCCTGGTTGTCGCTGAGTTGTAGGTGGCTGGGAGCCCCGCTGGCTTCGGGGGCCGAGTGCCCTTTGGTGTTCACAGCAGCTCCCCGCACACTGACATCCGCAGGAAATCCGTGAGGCCGCCCTGGCAGGGTCCTTCCTGACTCGCTGGCAGGAAACAACAGCTTCTGTTCCAGGCTCTGCGGAGCCTCCAGGCCGCTGGGTGTCACCCGGGACAGCTGCCCTGAGTCCCAGCCCCAGCCTCAGGCTGCAGCCACTGCCTCAAGAGAGTTTAAGACAGAGACTGTGCCAGGAGCCAGCGGCTGTCCTCGCCACAGCTCCCGCCTCGGGAGCCCACACATGGAGCTTCTCCCTCCCTGACGAGGGCCATCCTGGGTCTCCTGGCGTAGCAGGGACCTAGCTACTGGAGCCCCCACCTGCTCCCTCCCAGGGTGTGGACTAGCAGGGAGTGAGGCTAGAGTGAGTCCAGCCCCCTTGATACGGGATCTGGGAGTCCCCAGGCAATGTCTGAACTGAAGGCTCGCCCCTTGTGGGCGGCCATGCTTCTCCCTGGCAGTGCCCACAGGAGTGGAAGCTTGCCGGAGGAAGTGGCATGCCCACAGAATCTTGCCAGGGGATGCAGTGTGCCTGCAGAAGATGGAGCTGGAGGCCTGCACAGTCTTCATCTCTGATGTGGTTAGCACCCATTCCTGTGTCTTGGAAAAACAAACAAAACTGTCCACTCTAAGCTGGCAAGTGTCTTGTTAAAAATTACTGATTTGTGAAATACCAGTCCCACTTGCTGGGGTGCCCAGTCAATTGTTTGAAAGTGTCCTTGGGTCAGTGTGATGGCTCAACAGGCTACTCCTCTGCTTGTAAGCGCCAGGATCCCATATCACTGGTTTGTGTCTTGGCTGCTCCACTTCTACCCAGCCTGAGAAAGCAGCAGAGGACGGTCCAGGTCACTGGGACTCTGTACCTGCATGGGAGACCCAGAAAAAGCTCCTGGCTTTGGATGGGCTCAGCTGCAGCCTTGAAGGCCACTTGGGGAATGAACCAGCATATGGAAGATCTTTCTCTCTCTCTCCTCTCTGTACATCTGCCTTTTCAATGCAATTAAATACATCTTTGGGCCCAGCGGCGTGGCCTAGTGGCTAAAGTCTTTGCCTGGAACACGCCAGGATCCCGTATGGACACTGTTTCTAATCCCAGCTGCCCTGCCTCCCATCCAGCTCCCTACCTGTGGCCTGGGAAAGCAGTCGAGGACGGCCCAAAGCTTTGGGACCCTGCATCCGTGTGGGAGACCGAGAGGAAGTTCCTGGATCCTGGCCTCAGATCGATTTATTTTTATTGCAAAGTCAGATATACAGAGAGGAGGAAAGACAGAAAGGAAGATCTTCTGTCCAATGATTCACTCCCCAAGTGGCAACAGCCGGGTGCTGCACTGATCCAAAGCCGGGAACCTGGAACCAGGAGCCCAGAGCCTCTCCCAGGTCTCCCACACGGGTGCAGGCTCCCAAGGCTTTGGGCCGTCCTCGACTGCTTTCCCAGGCCACAAGCAGGGAGCTGGATGGGAAGTGGAGCTGCCGGGATTAGAACCGGCGTCCATATGGGATCCTGGCGCATTCAAGGCGAGGACTTTGGCTGCTAGACCACGCCGCGGGCCCAAAAATAAATCGATGTTTAAAAAAAAAAAATAAATACATCTTGAAAGAAAGAAAGAAAGGATAAAGGAAGAAATAGATAAAGAAAAAGAAAGCGTCCTGAAATTTTATGGGCTCAGACATATTCCTTGTTTTGTCCTGCACGTGGAGGTCCCACGTCCAAGGATGCTGCAAGCTCCCAGGCCAGGGATATCCGACCCTGTGTGTTCTTCCGAGAGCTGTGTGGGGTCAGTGCTGCTGTCCAGGTCTGCCCCCTGCGAGCTCACGCCTGTGTGCCGGCAGCAAGCCAGCCCGTGAAGCTGGTCATTTCCCGCTGCAGACCTGGCCACCGCAGTAAGGGCTCCGGCACAGGTGAGTGTGGGGGATTGGGTGAGCACTCAGCCCCTTGCATGGCTCTGCAGTCTTGGCAGTGGTAGGTGGAACTGTCGCCACTCTTGCCAAGGCTCTGGTGGGGGCTGCTTTCTTCAGGGCTCTTTGCTCCTGGGTGTTGGTGGGACACCCCAGGCCTGTCCCCCGTCCAGGCCTTTTGGGGCTGGGAGTGCCGTCTGTCGGATACTCTGCTCCCACCAGAGGGCGCCAGACCCCAAAGTTTGCCAGGCCTGGCTGATACGCGTCTGTGAGAGCCCCCCCACCCCCGTGAGGCTGCCCCATGGTGAACTTGGTCTGGAACAGCCCTGGGGAGGGTACCCTGCGAGGCCGGAGCCCTGAGTGGCCCCCAGGCTCCCAGAGACTCGCTGGGGCCCCCAGGGGACTCGTAGCATGTTCTCGAAAGTTACGTCCACCCTGTCCTTAGGGGTTTCACAGCATTAAGTACTGGAGCAGGGTCCTGCACCTGCTGGCTTCCTGGAGGGCCTGCGCAGGGACCCCTCGGCTGGCACAGCCACTCGTTGCCCTCGTGGAGCCTTCCACGCATGGGTGAACCTGCAGCCTTCAGCTCCCTGCCTTTGTCCCTCTGTCTCCCTGCATCTCGTCACTCTGCATCTTAATAATCGTGTAGAAATAACCACTGGTTAGAAGTGCCATGTTGGTGTGTGCCCAGCCAGGCCACAGAACGGGAGGCAACCAGCTTCCTGTCAGCCTCACTTGAGGCGCCACTCTCTGAGGAGAAGGAGCGGGGATGTCAGGAGAGCAAGGTGGGCGGGGGTGAAGACCTTGGGGCCTAGGAGCCCCAGGACATTGCTGGGATGGCGACCCCTGTGCCAGGTGGCTCAGAAAGGACTGGCTGGGGCCGTTGTACTGTGTCCGCGGTTCTGGGGCTGGAGCCTGGTGACCAGGCTAGGGCCACTTTGGAAGGGCGCCTGCCTTGCCAGCTGAGTTCGGGGCGGTGATTTGTGGGTTAAACATGGCTGAGCCAGCATCCCTGCCCTGGAGCCCAGGCCTGTCTCCTTGTCCCAGGCTCCTACGGGCCCCCTCTCTCCTGCCAGCCTCCTGGCCCCCTTTCCTTGGGTTCAGCGCTGCTGACTTCTGAGGATAATGTAGAAATGTCCCTGGCAGCATCAGGTCACCAGGTCGCAGCCCTGAGCAACAGGTGTGTCCCCGGACCAGAGCCCCCAAGTTGCCCCTGCTGCCCCAGGCCCCCTCTCTCCTGGGACAGCTTCCTACCTGTCTGCCTCAGCCCAAAGAACAGGGCAGAGAGTGGGCAGCACAGGGGCATTGGGAAGAGAGGAAGGCCCAGGGGCCCCAGTCTGGGGTCTGCTCCAGGCAGCTGCAGGCCTGGGCTGCTGCTTAGCTTGCCCACTGACCCAAACCTTGACCTGGCCAAAGCTTTCACGGATAACTGACGGAGAGCTGACCAATCCCACCGGGAGCTGTGCCAGCCCTGCCCTCAGGGCGCCACCCATACCTCTTGCCACTGCGAGCTTTTCAAGTGCAATCCTCTGCGGGGTCGCTCTCTGAAAGCACAGGCGTCTGTTACACGAACTCTGTGTGTTTGAAGTTTATTTTCTAGAGACTTCCGTGCTGGTACAGTGAGTGAAGCTGCTGATGGCAGAGGCTGCAGTCCCCAACCCTCCCTCCAGCCCAGCCCTGCTAGGGCACCCACGCACATGGTCCAGGTGCTGCTGTCTGCCACCGTGGCACACTTGGCTGGCGTGCTTGGCTGGCATGCCTGGCTCAGTGCCCCAGACCTGGCTGTTGCAGCCACCTGTCTCTGGAAGACTGACCTCACTCTTTTTCAATTAAATAAATCTCTCTTTTTTTAAAAAAAAGTTTTCCAATTTCAAAAAGCATTTCATTACAGACCATGTCCAAAGTTAATGCAGTATAAAGATGACGAACAGCGAAGTGTGTGGGTAAGCAGCTTCTTGCTATGCTTTCATCCTCACAGACCTGAAGAGCTAAGACTCGCTCTCCATCCCAGCCGTCGTGAAGGCAGAGACAGGAGGGCTGGTGGTAACCCATGCCCCTCCCCCACAGGTCCCGTGCCCGGGTGGCTCCCAGCCTCCAGGGCACGCTGTGTGTGGTGCCCGTCGTGGGTTTTACTCCGTGAGTTTGTGTTCATCCCATAACGTCTTGTGAGTGACGGAGCATAGTCCTGCCTCACTCTGTGACCCCACTGTGGAGTGCAATGGTTGTTTCTCTGGTAACCAGCGGGCTAAGCCACCAGCAACAGCACCAGGACCCCACAGAGCACTGGTTCCAGTCCCGCCTGCTCTGCTTCCCATCCAGCTCCCTGCTAGTGTGACTGGGAAAGGAATGTGAGATGGCCCAAGTCCGTGGGCACCCGCCACCTGTGGGAGACCTACGGAACTCCTGGCTCCTGGCTTTGGCCTGGTCCAGCCACTGTGGCCATGTGGAGTGTGAAGCACCTAATGGAAAATTTGTCTCATGCTCTAAATCTACCTTTCAAATGAACAAATAATCTTATAAAAAAAAAAAAGGGAACTAGAATGTCTACTTCCTGTCTGTCCTGTTCTGGGAGTTTCCAATCTCTGATATACAGCTGACCGCTCAGCTTTGTCCCATTGTCTGTCTGACACGCCCTCCCTCTCCCTCACCTGTGAGGCATGAGCCCGCCAGGTGCCTCTGAGAGGTTTCCGTGGACTCTGAGACCAACAATGACCCTGACACCTCCACCAGGCAGCACCACCCACGAGAAACAGAACAAATCCCAACTTTCCACATGGACAGATTTTTCTTTTTTGAGATTTATTTATTTTTAATGGAAAGGCAGATTTAAAAAAAGGTCTTCCATACACTGGTTCACTCCCCAATGGCTGCAGCAGCCAGATCTGAGCCGATGCAAAGACAGGAGCCAGGAGTGTCTTCCAGGTCTTCCACATTGGTGCAGTGTCCCATGGGCCGTCCTCGACTGCTTCCACAGGCCACGGGCAGGGAGCTGGATGGGAAGTGGGGCTGCCGGGATTAGACCCGGGGTCCCCATGGGATGTTGACATCGCAGAGGGCAATTTGATGTGCTACACCACAGTGCAGGCCTCTGTATCCTCATTTTTTAAAAAGATTTATTTATTTTTTTAAGATTTATTTATTTTTATTACAAAGGCAGATATACAGAGAGGAGAGACAAAGAGGAAAATCTTCCGTCCAATGATTCATTTCCCAAGTGACCGCAACAGCCAGGTGCTGCGCTGATCCGAAGCCGGGAACCAGTAACCTCTTCCAGGTCTCCCGCACGGGTGCAGGGTTCCAAGGCTTTGGGCCGTCCTCGACTGCTTTCCCAGGCCACAAGCAGGGAGCTGGATGGGAAGTGGAGCTGCCGGGATTAGAACCGGCGCCCATATGGGATCCCGATGCGTTCAAGGTGAGGACTTTAGCCGCTAGGTCTTTGCGACGGGCCCTATTTATTTTTTATTTATTTTATTTATTTTTTCTTTTAAAGATTTTATTGTTATTGGAAAGCCGGATATACAGAGAGGAGGAGAGACAGAGAGGAAGATCTTCCATCCGATGTTTCACTCCCCAAGTGAGCTGCAACGGGCCGGTACGCGCCGATCCGAAGCCGGGAACCTGGAACCTCTTCCGGGTCTCCCACGTGGGTGCAGGCTCCCAATGCATTGGGCCGTCCTCGACTGCTTTCCCAGGCCACAAGCAGGGAGCTGGATGGGAAGTGGAGCTGCCGGGATTAGAACCGGAGCCCATATGGGATCCCGGGGCTTTCAAGGCGAGGACTTTAGCCGCTAGGCCACGCCGCTGGGCCCACCTATTTATTTTTTATTAGAAAGTCAGACATACAGAGAAGAGAACAGAGAGGAAGATCTTCCATCCAATGGTTCACTCTCCAAGTGACCGCAATGGCTGGAGCTGAGCCAATTTGAAGCCAGGAGCCTCTTCTGAGTTTCCCACACGGGTGCAGGGTCCCAAGGCTTTGGGCCGTCCTCGACCACTTTCCCAGGCCACAGGCAGGGAGCTGGATGGGAAGTGGAGCTGCCAGGATTAGAGCTGGAGCCCATATGGGATCTCATCACGCTCAAGGTAAGGACTTTTGTCACTGGGCTATTGTGCTGGCCCTGTGGCCTCATTTTTAAGGCCCGGCTCTGACAGTCTTCAGAACTGGCTCGTAGGAACAGCGCCGGGAGGGCCCTGGGATGCCACATCACGCACGGGAACCTCTGGGTTCAAGTCCACTGTGCTTTGTAGCCAGCTTCCTGCTGCACACTCGCGCCCTCCAGCCATGGGGAGGCTCGGGCCTGAACTCCTGGCTCCTGGCCTCTGCCCGGCTGTGCGAGTGAGTTAACAGACCTTTTGTTTCTGCCTCTTACAGATAAAAGGCAGATAAATACAAAGCAAATTAAAAGGAAAGTTTACTGAGATAAAAAGGATAAGAAATTAATGGTATCTTAGTAAAAGCTGAACAAAAAGCACCTGGGATTGTCTGACTTCCCCCGGAGACAGCACAGCACGGCTCCTCAGACAGGCCACCTCCGCCTGAGCACCACTTCCATGGCTTCACTGATGCTGCGGTCGGGGGCTGGCACTGTGGCACAGCGGGTGAAGCTGCTGCCTGCAGCACTGGCACCCCACTCGAGCACAGGGTCCACATCTGACGCAACTCCCTGCCAACACACCTGGGAGGGCAGCAGAGGGTGGTCCATGTACCTGGGACCCTGCACCCACGTGGGAGACCCAGAAAAGGTTCCTGGCTTTGGCCATTACCGACATTTGGGGAATGAACCAGCAGATGGAAGATTTTTCTCTGTGTCTCCATCTATTGTTCTGCCTTTCAAAGAAATCAATCAAAACAAAACAAAAACCTTGTGATCTGATGATGGAAAATTCTAGAAATGAACAATTTGTAAGTTTACTTTTGTTACAGTATGTTATTGCTTTATCAGTGATGTCCGTCTGTTCCTGCTTCTGTTGTCAGCGTGTGTGGACAGAACAACCAGAGCCCAGACTGCAGAGGGCTTGGTGCTCCCAGCCACCTGTGGGGGCCACTGCACTGTGAAACTGAACCCCACCGACTCCACACCAACAGCCGCCAGTTCCCTCCCAACTCTCCCAGAACCAGAAGCAATGTTCTATCCATTTTTGGACAATCTATGGGACAAAAAATGTCCCCGACAGCTTTATTGACGTGTAATCGATATGGCATGCAGTCAGTCCTGCCTGTGTGTCCTTGGGAGTGTGCTTCCAGAGCCTCCATCTGTCCCTATGACCCTGCCCACTGTCCCTGCTGTCTACCCTGCGCCCGCTGGCCTGCCCTGAACCGGTCACTCAGGTGCTGTCACCACACTGCCAAGCCCCTAGAGGACCTGGCCCCATGAGGCAAGGCGACCCCTTCACGGCTCCTCCTGCTCTGTCCTCTGGCACCCACACCAGGGACACATGTCCCACAGAGGTCACTTGGAGGTGCAGCCAGGCACTGGAAACTCCCTGAAGGTCCATCAGGAACGGGATAGTCAGAGGCTGCACTTAACAATGCAGCTCTGTGCGGCAGGGACGTGGAAGGCCCCTCGGCCGGACGCAGACAGCCCAGGGAGGTGCTGGGAAAGGCCGGTCCAGAGCAGGCACTGCCTTGGCTTCGTCCCTGTGGGAGGGCACGCTCTACACCCATGACCCTGCCCTGCTGTCGTCCACTGCACCGCCCGGCCTGGAGCAGACGCTGGACGGGCACCTGGCGTGGCGCTGTGCCTGGGCCTCTGTGCTTCCTGCTGGTTCTGCTCCACAGGCCTTGGTGCTTCTCCAGAGTGCACAAGAGTTGGCCAGGGGACGAGACGCTGACAGGTCCTGCAGCACCCGCGGGCTGGCTGAGCGTGGCTGTTGAACACTGCCAGGCTCAGGTCCCGTCTCTGCTTCCGATCCAGCTTCCTACTAGGACACCGTGGGAAAGCAGATGACGGCCCGTGTCCCTGGATTCCTGCCACCCAGCAAGGGGCCTGGCAGAAGTCTGAGTGCCTGGCTCTGGCCTGTTCAGCCTCAGGGGTCCAAGGCATTTGGTGAGTGAACTGGTAGATGGAAGATCATTTTCTCTTTTTCAGACAAAACAAACATAAGTTTTTACAGATGTAAAAAGCAGGGGCCAGTGTTGTGGCACGGTGTGTTAAACCTCTGGCCTACAATGCCAGCATCTCATACAAGCAGGAGCTTGAGTCCCATCCAACTCCCTTGTAATACACCTGAAAAGGCGGTGGAAGATGGCCAAGTCCCTGGGCCCTGCACTCAGCGGAAGCCCTCCACGAAGAGCCAGGCTGCAGCGTGGCCCAGCCTTGGTCACTCTGGCCAGTTGGGAGTGACCAGCAGATGGGAACTCATTTTCTCTTCCTCTCTGTAACTCTTCTAGATACAGAATAGATTAAAAAAAAACTCACTTCCACTATTTGACTTTTGCATATGTCAACCATTTTTCTCTGTTTTTTAAAGATTTATTTTTATTAAAAAGTCAGAATTACAGAGAGCAGGAGAGACAGAAAGAAAGATCTTCCATCTAGGTTCACTCCCCAAGTCGCCACAACAGCCAGAGCTGAGCTGATCCGAAGCCAAGAGCCAGGAGCTTCTTCTGGGTCTCCCACGTGCGTCCAGGATGCCAAGCTTTGGGCCGTCTCCACTGCTTTTCCAGGCCACAGCAGGGGTGGAACGGAGGTGGAGCAACCAGGATACAAACCAGCACGCATACGCTGCAAGGCACTTTAGCCACTAGGTTACTATACCGGGCCCATTTCTTTTTTTTTTTAAAGTTTGTTTTTATTTGAAAGGGCAGAGACAGAGAGGTGCCTGTACATCTGTTGGCTTACTCTCAGGTGCCTGCACAGTCGGGGGGCACTCCCCGGAACTCCGTGCACATGCCCTGTGTAGGTGGCAGGACTGAGGAGTATTGCCTGCCGACTCCTAGGGTGCACGTGGGCAGCAAGCTGGCACGGGAACCCTGGGGCAGCCTTCTGAAGCACAGACTTATCCCACTGTGCCGCCATGACTCACCCCGGTGCCTCCCTCTCCTCCTGCCCCTTTCCATTGCATGGTATCAGTACCACAGTCACAGTGTCTGGGGTTGGCATTACAGGGCAGTCGGAGGGGACAGGGGACAGGGGACTCCTTGGGCTGGGGCTGAACTTGAGAGCCCATCAGCATGGCTGACAATGGCTGACATGATGGCAGGTCTGCGGTAAGAGGACGGATGCGTGGTGTTCGGCAGGAAAACGTGCAGTCCTGCCCATGGTCGCTGATGGCCACCATCATGTATCCCCAGCATCCCCCGCCTCCCCCCACCATGGGTAGTACCGGGCTTCGTCAGCACAAGAAGGGAAAGGGGGAGGGCACCTGCCCAGCAAGGTCCACCCACTCTGAGAGCAACTTCCTGCCACTGTCTCAGGCACAGCACAGTGGCACTGTGACCCACGTTGCCAGATCCCCCTCCTCGGGGACCATGCAAGTGCTTCACATACGACCTGTCACACTGCCAGGCACTCCATCTGTCTCGGCACCTCCTCTCTCTCTAGACTCCTCCAACTTCACTTGGCCTCAGGGTCCTCTGCCTGCCCTCCCAGCCAGGAGCTTCTTTCCAGCCTCCCTCGTGGGCGCAGGGACCACTCAAGCACTTGGTTCATCTTCTGCCTCTTTCCCAGGCGTGTTAGCAGGAGCACAAGCGGAGCAGCCGGGAACTGGCGCCCATGTTGGATACCAGCCTTACAGGTGTCAGCTTAACACACTGCTCCTAGTGGCAGCCAGGCCGGGGTCTCTGTAAAACCTGGCCAAGTGCCTTGTCCTTCACCCCTCAAGGAAGCGGGTTGCAAGTTTGTCAACTCCCTGCCCTTGCCACACTGACTGCACAGCCAGCCCTCACACCCCAGCACCCCTTTCTGCTCCAGCAGCAGCCACAGCCCCAGGGGTCCTTCCCCATGAGGCCCAGGGGAGTAGCTGCCACCCCACTCCACCACAGGGTCCCATGTTTCCCTGAGACCACCCCCACTTCCCAGGCTGTTCCCTCATCTGCAGGCTGTGCCAGGTTTGGCCCAGGGACCTCCTCAAGTCTGGGGCCCCAATCAGTGGGACTGCAACTCCTAAAGCCTCCCAGTATCGCCCCTAGCAGGAACTGCATCCTCCCACACCATGAAAAAGCTCAGCTGTCCCAGGTTGTCCTGGGGAAGTCGCAGGGCCTCCCTCTGCTTCCTGGGCACCTCTGGGCCAGGTGGATTCCATGCCCACTGTGGGCTCCATACCACAGGAGCCTCACCCAGCAGCGCAGGGCTCCAGGAAGGCACCCCACCCCAGCCCCTTCACCTCCTTCTTCCCGCGCACTGAGGCGGGCGTCCTGGAGAGGTCTCCTGGCTCCAGCTCCCGTGCTCCTCCGGGGCTCCCCTCCCTTGGAGTGGGGTGGGTCCGAGATGCCGAGAGGAAGGGAACTCTTCTCTTCCCTGCCTTCCAGAAAGCACACTGTTCCTGCTGGGTCCATACCTGCATGCTCACTGCAGCACTGTCACAGGGAGGGCACGTGGCGGGGCCCTCCCGGCGAGCCAACATAGCCTAAGTCCCAACAGCCCAGTCTGGGAAGCAGCCGCGTGCCCACACCCCAGGCGCTGAGCACCCCTGCCCCCGCCACCCGTTCCCATGCTCACCTCGCAGCTCCCCAGAGAAACCAGTCCACAACCATCTGTGAACTCAACTTTAATACCAAACTATCAAATCCCAGATCCTGTCCAGAGGGCACATGCACAAAAGTAGCACTTAGGAATATTAACAACATCCAACAAATGTAGAGACCCGTGTGCATGGCTTGGTAAGGCAGCACTGGGCAGGACCTGGAAGAGGTAGGCTGCACTGGAGGTCCTCCTGGGACCACCCTCAGCCTGACTGTGGGGGCACTCAGTTATGGCCATATCTGAACTGGCCCCTTTCACCTGGGGAGGGAGCCTGGGGCCCAGGGGAGGAGTCGGGCCTTGGGGTAGCAGAGTCCCAGCCTGGACCGATCTATGTTTCCCCAGGGTGGGATGAGGTGCCTCCACAGGTGGTGGTGGGTGGGGTGAGGTTACCCCAAATATGTCTGCGCCCTGGTCCCTGAGCCTGTGTGACCCTATTAGGTTCCACTGCAAACAGGACTTACAACTGCAGGTGGAATTAAGGTTGGCTTCCATCTAACCTTAAAATAGAGAAGGGCTGGGTTTCTCTCAGTGGACACCTGGGCTGGAAAGGCAGAAGTGCGTACTGGGGCGTGGTGGTAGGAGGGGATCACTGGGCTGTGGCTGGCCCTCAAGATGCAGGCCACACATAGCTGGACATGGTGTGGCCTTGAACAACTGGGAGAGATGAAGCAGTGAGCCCCGCCCTTCTGCCACCTGCCACAGGTCCTGCATCCGCCTTCAGAGTGGTCATCAAGTTTGTGGATGTCTGTTACAGCAGCAAGAGGCAGCAGAGGCCACAAGCTCACCCGGCTCCTGCCCAGGCCTCTGCCACATGGTCAGGTGGCAGTGGGGCCTGTCCGCATCCGGGCAAGTGACCCTAAGAGGCCCTGTGCCTGGGCTCCAGGGCCACCTCAGGAGAAACCTTGGGGGAAGGCAGAAGGGGTCCAAGCCCGGGGGTCAGTGGGCTGATCTTGGCTCTGCCCCCAGTGTACCAGGAGAACCCTGGGGGTCAGTGGGCTGATCTTGGCTCTGCCCCCAGTGTACCAGGAGACCCCGGGGGTCAGTGGGCTGATCTTGGCTCTGCCCCCAGTGTATCAGGAGACCCCTGGGGGTCAGTGGGCTGATCTTGGCTCTGCCCCCAGTGTACCAGGAGACCCCTGGGGGTCAGTGGGCTGATCCTGGCTCTGCCCCCAGTGTACCAGGAGAACCCTGGGGGGTCAGTGGGCTGATCCTGGCTCTGCCCCCAGTGTACCAGGAGACCCCTGGGGGTCAGTGGGCTGATCCTGGCTCTGCCCCCAGTGTACCAGGAGACCCCTGGGGGTCAGTGGGCTGATCCTGGCTCTGCCCCCAGTGTACCAGGGGACCCCAGGGAAGAGTTGCCCCATCCTTCTCCCCTTTCAGTTCTGTCTTTGACTCCAGACCTGCAGAGCCCGTTTCAAGCCATGCACACAGCCTGAGGGAAACAGGGAGGGCGATGCTTGGTTCTTGGCTCCGGGGATCTGGAGGGGACGCTGAGGACCACCCACGAGAGGGATGGTGGTGAGGCTAATTGTGTGAGGGTCCTGGCCACACCCTCCCTCTTGGTTCAGTCCCATGCACACTCCACCAACTGTGGTTCTAGAAGGACTTTTTTGGGCATCACCTTGGGGGCACCCCTTAATGGGTGCCCTTGCTCCACCAGAGGTCTGTCTAATTCCAGCGCCTGTGTGTTGGCCAAAAGGGGTTGTGGGGGCAGTGTCGGTGTGGACGGCTTCCAGAGCAGCCTGCTCTGTGCTCGGTCGGGGCAGGCTGAGCTAACCAACATTTATCAATGAGAACAAGGACCTGGAGGATTCCTGCACCCCCGTGTTGACGTCCAGAATGTTCCGGATGCTCCTGGCCTCACTGCTAGACAGATTCCCCTTGATGGCCAGGATGGCGCTCAGGTGGCCCTTGCTGCATGGAGAAGTAGTGTCCTGTCAGTGGATCAGGGCCCAGTACCCCTGCTCACTGCCCCCGGCACCCCAGATGACTATGACCCATATGGGCGCTTGCTTCCCCTTGCCCACTGCCCACCCGTCTCCTTGTCCCTGGCAGCAGCCAAGCTTTAGCTTTCTGAGACCCCCAGGGTCTCAGCTTTAGCTTTCTGGGACCCCCAGGTCCCAGCAGAATGGTGAAGTCGGGTCTGCTGTCATTCAAGATCTCGTATGAACATATTTATACCTTGCACATGCATTTCTTTGCCTAACAGTGTCATGACTACTGCCCCTCCACAAACCATCAGCTACGTGAAGCGGGGCTGAGACCTAGCTTGCTTTATACTCGATTACATCCCAGCATCTAGAACTGACTGCCAGGTCATGGTTGGGATGGATGGGTAGATGGATGGTTGATAGGCTGGTGGGTGGATGGATGGCCGGACAGACGGGATGGATGGATGGGTGGATGGGTGGATGGATGGATGGGCGGATGGATGGGTGGATGGGCGGATGGGTGGATGGATGGGCGGATGGATGGGTGGATGGGCGGAGGGTTGGGATGGATGGGCAGATGGATGATTGGTAGGCTGGTGGGTGGATGGATGGATGGGCAGATGGATGAGTGGATGGGCGGATGGATGAGTGGATGGGCGGAGGGTTGGGATGGATGGGCAGGTGGATGGGATGGATGGTTGAAATGGATGGGTGGATGGATGTGTGGATGGATGAGTGGATGGGCAGAAGGATGATTGATAGGTTGGTGGATGGATGGACGGGTAGATGATGGACTGACGTGTAGGAGGACAGCTGAGCGGATGAGTGGACTGACAGAGGGGGATGTTACAAGCTGGTAGATGAGTGCGGGGGTGCAGTAGCTCAGCCAGGAAACTGGACTGGGCTGAGACATGTCAATTCCCTCTGTCACATCAGGGGACCCAGCCAGAAGACCCCATGTCTTTAGCTCACCAGACCCTTGGGTAGCCAGAGAAGCCCTTCTCGACAGGGCACAGGCTGCAGCCCCCAAGAAGCCCTAGATCGGGTGAGTGGTGGACACTGCTCTCCCGGACCTTAGTGTCCCGAGTGTGAGGAGAGAGCAGGGTCTGTGGGCCTGACCATCGAGCTTTGTCTCTAACCCATCCATTATCCACTCTGGCACCCTGGCCACACCTCTTAAGCTCTCAGGCCCATCTGGAAGCCAGCGGGGGGTGGGGGGGGGCGGGGGAAGACTAAATGCACAAATCCTGGCACCACTCGCAGCATCATGCTAGGTGTGTGGCTGCGGGGCCTCAGCAGGGCAGAGCACCCATGTCAGACCCCAGCCCACAGAGGGCCCGTCATCCTTACCTGAAGTCGGGGTACCAGGTGGCATACATGGCCACCTCAATCTTGATGGCACTGGGGTCTTGCAGGCGAATGATCTCAGCTAGGGTTGGCAGGGCGTGATGCAGCCAGGCTGCAGGGGAACCCTGTGGGCACAGCTCTGGGTAAGACACCCACACATACTCAGGGGCCCTGAGAGCTCCGGATAAGACACCCACACACACTCCGCGGGGGGGCCCTGAGAGCTCCGGGTAAGACACCCACACACATGAGGGGGGGGCCTGAGACGCCATTCAGCTTCAGTGGAGATGAAGGGAGTGCTGGAGGGAGTGCTGGAGGGTTGTGTTGGAGGGTTGTGTTGGAGGGTTGTGTTGGAGGGTTGTGTTGGAGGGTTGTGTTGGAGGGTTGTGTTAGAGGGTTGTGTTGGAGGGTTGTGTTGGAGGGTTGTGTTGGAGGGTTGTGTTGGAGGGAGTGCTGGAGGGTTGTGTTGGAGGGAGTGCTGGAGGGAGTGTTGGAGGGTTGTGTTGGAGGGTTGTGTTGGAGGGTTGTGTTGGAGGGTTGTGTTGGAGGGTTGTGTTGGAGGGTTGTGTTGGAGGGTTGTGCTGGAGGGAGTGTTGGAGGGTTGTGTTGGAGGGTTGTATTGGAGGGTTGTGTTGGAGGGTTGTGTTGGAGGGTTGTGCTGGAGGGTTGTGTTGGAGGGTTGTGTTGGAGGGTTGTGTTGGAGGGTTGTGTTGGAGGGTTGTGTTGGAGGGTTGTGTTGGAGGGTTGTGCTGGAGGGAGTGTTGGAGGGTTGTGTTGGAGGGTTGTATTGGAGGGTTGTGTTGGAGGGTTGTGTTGGAGGGTTGTGTTGGAGGGTTGTGTTGGAGGGTTGTGTTGGAGGGTTGTGTTGGAGGGTTGTGTTGGAGGGTTGTGTTGGAGGGTTGTGTTGGAGGGAGTGCTGGAGGGTTGTGTTGGAGGGTTGTCCTGGGCCCTGGGCAGTGCATGGGGGGCTCCGTGGGGGGCTCACGTTCTGAGTGCAGAAGCCGTGGATGAGCTCGGCATTGGCCAGCACGTGCCTGGCCAGCTGCTGCTGCTGCTCGGCCGTCTTCAACACCAGGCGCCGCTTGCATAGACGAGTGATGTACTCCTTCACCAGGTGCAGGTGGACAGTCTCCATGAGCTCCTGGGGGCCGGGCCAGGGCGTGTGTGTATCCACACGTGTGTGTGTGTGGCGTGCGCACATGTGTCTGGGCTGTCCCTCCATCCCCAGGCGGCACCAGCAGCCCAGGGCCCCTCACCTCCCGGAAGCAGTCGTGTAGCTCCAAGAACTCAGGCAGTCTGCCCACCATGGAGCCGAGGATCGCCTCCAAGATCTCCTCTGCGGCCGCCCAGCGCGTCTGTGTGAGCCTTTTGAACAGCGGCTGGCAGAGACAGAGACGGGCAGGAGGTCTGGTCACGCTCAGGACAGGAAGTGTCACCAGCCACAGACGGCGCAGATGCCAGCGGCCCCAGGCAAGCCGGGCAGGACAGTGCAGGTCCTGCTCACAGACAGGAAGTGGAGGCGGGTGTCTGCCCCCTTGTGCAAGGTTACTCAGCTGTAGCTCAGAGCCAGGACAGCTGGTCTGCCAGCTCCGAGGCCTTTCCAGTGCCTTCTGCTTACATAAATAAACTTCGGTATAAACAAGGCCTTGTGTTGGCTGGGTCAGTGAGGGCTCATGGCTCGGGCCCCTCCTCTTCGTTTCCAGGGATCCTGTGTTACCCTGTGCTGTCCCTAGGTCCCAGCAGTTGTGTTCAGGGCTGCATCTGGGGGAGTTGGGCAAAGGGGACCCCTCGTGGGCTCTGGGCTGGTCTGGATGGGACGAGCTGTCTGGTTCTGGGGGGAAGTCAGGGGTGGGTCAAGCCAAAATGTTAAGAAGAACAGACTGTTTGCCAAGGTCATGGGCCCTCCAGGACCCCCAACCTCACACTGGGAGCAGGTCCTGTGTGCCCTTTGCCCCAGCTATCCCCCTCCCCCAGTCCCTCCCTTCCAGCTCCTTGCCCAGGGAGAGGCTCCCACCTTTAGTTCCAAGAACAGTGTCTGGAGCAGTGCGTTAAAGCCACGGCTCTTGAGCTCGTTCAGGGGGGCCAGCAGGTGGCTTGGGGGGTCCCGTGGGATCTGCCAGTTTTGTTCCATGGATGTCCTGGAATGTAGAGGCAGGGAGGTCACTCAGGGAGCCCATCTAAACACTCAAACCTTCCATGGCTGCGCAGTCCAATTGGGGATGCCCACACTGTCCAGTTCCCCATTATGCACCTGACGGTGGCAGGTCCCTCACCTCCCCCATCCCCACCCCTCCCAGCACCTCACCGGAAGGACAAGCAGTTGTTGATGTTGGCCATGACATTGGCCCTGTAATTTCCCAGCTGTCTGCCTTGCTCCAGAAAGTCATTAAAGCTGGCCTGGTAGCTGGTGCAACAAGAAGGGGTCCGTTCAGACCCAGCACATGTGCCAGGGCCAGAGCAGCTGCCAGAGGGCTCTTCCAGTGTGCCTCAGCCCCCGCCAGCAGCCCAGGAGAGGGCAAGAGGCCCTCCGGGGCTGGCACCACCAGGGGTCCTCGGGGGTGGAGGGGGCCACCACACAAGGCGAGGGCAGTTGTGAGGAGGAGGTGCTCTCAGACCCCCAACAGCACACTGTGGATCCAGAAGCTCCCACACTGCTTCGGTAGAGCTTGGATGACCCGAGGCTCTTGGTGCAGGCGGGAGGGCCCACCATGGAGCAGCCCCGTCCTAGGCACTGTGGGTACACACACCTCTGCAGGAAGTTGGTCAGCTCCGCCAGCAGTATCTGCTTCATCACTGAGCCCAGCTCAGGGGTGATCCTCTCGGCCTTGGTCTGGCCTTGGGAGACGATCTGGGTGTCGGGGGGAGGGCAGGGGAGGTGAGCGAGGCTGGAACTCAGGGCACTGGGGGTGGGGGACGGGCATACAGGCAGCGATGAGTGGACGTGGGGCCGCTCTGGTAGACGCACCTGGAGGACGTCGATGGCCAGCTCGCTGTGGCAGCGGCCGTCCAGCCTCTGGGGGGCCGCACCCTCGGCCCAGCGCTGCGACTCCACCTCCAGGGCGCGGGCCATTAGCTCCTTTATGTTGGCCTGTGGGTTGTGTGTGGCAGCACCCACCACACGGCTCAGCTCAGTGGGGTTGCATGCCGAGCTCCTGTCCAGCCCCGTCTCTTGTCCCTCCCAGCCACTGGGAGACTCACCACCTCGTTGGACAGGAAAGCGGTCTCCAGCACCTGGATCTGCCTCGGGGGCAGGAGGCTGCCCAGCTGCAGCCCCTGCAGCTCACCTGCCAGCTTGGGGCTGCTCAGGATATCGCTGTGGGCAGCAGGGGGAGGCTGGAGTGAGGAAAGACGCCCTCTCCATCAACAGCCCCTCCCTCAGCCCCCTTGGTGCCCCCTTGGTGACCTCTTGGTGCCCCCTTGGTGCCCTCTTGGTGCCCTCTTGGGCTTGGGTGTCATCAGCCATGCACTCCTGTCCCCAGGCTCCCCTACACTGTCCTGGGAGCCACCGGTGTCAGCAAGCTTGGTCCTCAGCCGGCCACTACTTCTGGCCTGGCTCGTTGTCGGCCTGCCCCTCTGCCTGCCAGCCCTGCTGTGCCTGGGGGTGGGCTGCCGTGGGCAGGACGGGTGCCCCCACCTGCTCCTCTCTCTTCCACTGTGGTGCCTCTGTAGTAGGGGTGATGTCTCAGAGCTCCCAGGTGACCTGCCCCACCTTCACAGGTCTGAAGGCACAAGAAGGACCCCACCCAGCTTCCCATATGGGCTCCGGTTCACGCCCTAGTTGCTACACTTGATTCAGCTCTCTGCCCATGGCCTGGGGAAGCAGTGGGAGACGGCCCATGTGCTCTGGGCTCCTGGCTTTGGCCTGGCACAGTACCAGCCATCGCTGCAATCTGGGGAATGAAGCAGTAGATGGAAGAGTCTCTCTTTCTCTCTCTAATATATAAGAATCTTTAGGAACAAGACTCTCCCTGCCCCTCAACCAGGCTGCATACAGCTCTGCTCCCCACACATCTGGCCAGTCAGGCCTAAAGTGTCTCCCTGGACCACAACCTGGTGCACGGCCCCCCAAGGCTTTGGTTTCCTGCCTGGCTGACTGCTCTGGACCTGAGTGGGAAGGGTGTGAGATGGGCAGAGGGGGGGTGCGTTGGTATGTGAGGACCAACATACAGGAGCTGGCCTCCCCGGCACTCCTGCCCTGGTAGCCACTGACCCCTTGCCCACTGCCCACACCCCTACCCTGGGAGCCACTGACCCTTTGCCCACTGCCCACACCCCACACCCCTACCCTGGGAGCCGCTGACCCTTTGCCCACTGCCCACACCCCACACCCCTACCCTGGGAGCCGCTGACCCTTTGCCCACTGCCCACACCCCTGCCCTGGGAGCCATTGACCCTTTGCCCACACCCCACACCCCTGCCCTGGGAGCTGCTGACTCTTTGCCCACTGCCCACACTGGCTCTGCCTGTGTCTTCCTGCCTGAGGTTGGTCCATCAGCTCCCACAGGCCCCACTGGCACCTGGAGGCTCCCCAAACCCTCAGATGTTGTTTGCACAGCTATAGACCCAGCACAGGGGTGCCGAGGCCACCCACCTCACCCTGCCCGTGGCTGGGCATCTCCCTGCCTCCGTGGCAGTTTCCCATGCGGCTCTTGTGACATGTCTGGCTGGCTGAGGAACAGGTGGAGTTGGGGTCAGGTAGGGCATGCCTGAAGCTGGAGCAGCTATGGCATGGAAGGACTCCCTGGGCACAGGCAGCCGACCACCCACCTGAGGGTGCTAGGCCTCGTGGCCCAGAAACCCACCATGTGGGGCTCATGAAGTGACCCCGCTCAACACGTTCCGCTCCACGCCCCAGCCAATGCCTGGCTTCCCAGAATGCCCCTGGCTCAGCCTCCCAGTGCAGGCAAGGACTGTGCGCCACCTGCCCTGCCTGCACGTGCCTCCCCAGGGGCGTCCTGACTCCAGGCACCTGCTCAGCGCCCCTCACTGTCAGACTCAGCCCCTCCCCAGCCTGCAAGCTCACAGAGGAAGGAGGCCCAGGCCTCAGTCTCCCCAGGTGGAGAAGCTGGCAGGAGCCCAGGAAATGCAGGGGTTGGGGTGCTAAGCTGCTTAGTCAGACACCCCCGGCAGGAGGTGAGGGGAGTATGGCACAGACTGCCCTTTGAGCCCAGAACCCCCACCCTTCCAGCCACCACTCACTTAGGATAGAAGTTTTGCACCCAGACCAGCAGCATGTAGGTGTCCCGCTCACACAGCTCGAACTCTGTCAGGGCAGCCAGGTGGGCAGCGAAGTGCTCGTGGTAGCACCGGGCGTAGGTGGCCATGACGCCCAACTCGGCGGGGAACAGCGGCTTCAGGCGCTCGGCCACAGTCTCCAAGTCCTCCTTCATAGTGCGGCCCATGTGCAGGAAGGCGCTCTCGGCCTCCGAGCGGCCGTCGGTGCTGCCCGCGGCCGGCCTCTGGCCCAGGCGCTCGGCTGCCACCTCGGCCACGCCGCGCCGCCACAGCTGCAGCCAGCCGCGTGGGCGCGTGGGCGCCAGGGCCGCCGCCCCGGGCGCAGGCTCTGCCGCCACCTGTGCGTCCTCGCGCTCCTGCTCGGCCAGCACGGCCAGCGCCAGGCGCAGCCGCTCGGCCGGCACATCCAGCGGCCGCCGCAGCACACCCAGCACCTGGTCCCGCAGCAGCACGTACAGGGCCTCCACCTTGCTCTGGCGCCGCACCAGCTCCTCGGCGCTCGTGCCGCCCGCAGCCGCCGCCGCCTGCAGCTCTCTCTCCAGCTCCAGCAGTGGCCACGCCGCTTCCAGCTGCCCGTGCTCCAGCGTCGCCTTCAGCTCCTCCACTGCGGCCCAGAAAACCGCATCAGCACGGGGCACGTGCTGGCGGGTGGCACTCACAGGCTGGCCGCGCAGACGCCCCTCCCCGCCTCGGAGGAAGGCTGAGCCCGCCCCAGGCTGAGGCCCCGGGAGCCCCTTCAGGCCTACCCGTGGGCGGGGGTCCCTGCAACCCTGGCCTGGCCTGGCCGGTGGACTCGGCGGAGCTGGACTGGCCCTGCTTCTTCTTCTTCTTCCCTTTGGTGAACACGCTGAACATGCTGGCCAGCGTTTTGGGCTTCTTCTTGGCTGTCCGCTCCTCCTCCTTGTCCTGGGGCACCAGGTCGCCGGAGGAGGCCTCAGACATGGAGGCTTCGGAGGTAGAGCGCAGCTTCTGGGGGCTCCCCAGGAAGTCGAGGACTCCTGGCACAGACTGCTGGCCGAGAGGGTCTCGGAGGAAGGTCATTATCTTCAGCATCCCCTGGCGTGTGCCTGCAGGGGCGGGGCAGGCGGGAGGCTCAGTGGTCCCTCACCGCACTCTTTCCTCCTGCCCAGCGAAGTACCAACGCTCTGCCCCTTGCCCACCACTCCTCTCCAAGCCGCCTCTGACACAGCCCCTCCCCAAGAGAGGCGGCTACAGTACCCCCATTCGCGAGTGGGTTGCTGGCCCACGCACGGGATCAACCAACCAAGGATGGAAAGCACTTGGGAGGCATCCGTGGGTGACCCCATCACAGGCAGATACTTTGTGGGGGACAGCTCCTCTACAGCAAAGGATCTATTCACACCGCAGTTGGCACCCTAAGTTAGTCAAAGGACATGGGCTAGGGCCAAATGCCACACATTTACCAACGGGCCTGGTACACCCATGCACTTAGGTCTCTGAGGGTACTTTCTGGACCCCTTTCCCTCTGTGCAGAAAGCAGGAATTGTGGGGAAGCCCCTCCCTGGATCCCACACACCCCAAGGAACAGGCTGGTTGCCACCTGTTGTCCCTTGGGACGAAGCAAGGCCAGGGGTAAAGAATGATCATGGTCGGGCCCCCAGACGCCTCTCCAAGGCCAGGCCCCAATCTCTGGCTGTGGAGTCACGGGGGGACCCCTGCGCAGAAACAAGGGGAGCAGAGCCTAAGCGCTGTGCCCTGTGTGAGGTCTGCAGAGAGCACAGCACGGCCAGTGGCTGTCAACATCACCAAGGCTTCTCGTTTCTCTGCCCTTCCTGGGCACCCGTCCCTCCTCTTCCTCTCTTCCACCCAGAAGGGCCTCAAGCTTAGCCTGAAAGTCCGTCTGGTCAGCAGCCTGGATGTGGAACCGGGTCATCTACCGCAGAGCCCAGCCCATCCTTCTCCAGGTCCCCTCCCCCCGCCGCCTTCTCAGCTGTATCCGGAGAGGTGGAGTGACCCCCTCCAGATGCCCAGGTCCCTGAGAGCTGACAGAACTGGTGGGAGCCACCACGGAGACTCTGGCTGACACCCAGGGCAGGAGCAGGCAGGGCTGGTTCCCCAGTTCCCAGCCAGAGGGTCCCCACCAAGAATAAACAGTCAAGCTCCTGATGACTCAGGGACCCAGGAAAAGCTGTGGCTGCAGGGTGTAATGCTTTGCTCCGAACTCTGCAGGGGCGGGGGCTAGGGCTGGTCCTCATCCCTTGCCCCCTCATCCACCCTGCTCCCTGGAGGGGCTGTCCCACATCCCACAGCTTGGTCAGAGCCACTTCTTGGAAACAAGATGCCTGGTGCCTCTCTCTGCCCCCTCTCCATCTGCCTGCACCCTGGTGCTGGTTGGCCTGGGAGTTCCGCTCTGGATGCCGTGGTCACCAGGGGAGAGGCCGCCAGGCAGCCCTGCCCTGCCCATGCGGCATGCCTGCACCTCTTCCCAGCACAGGCCCCTTTCGTGCCAAATACCCACATAGCTGGTCCGACAAGTGGGGCCCCATCACTGTCCTCCTGGGGAGCAATTAGGGAAGGGAAACAGGGAGGGGGGCTGCGTTGCCTGAGCAGCCCCTAGGGGAGGGGGCTCCCAAGCCTTGTCCTCCAGGGCTACTGCAGTAGTGGGAAGAGAACTGTGTGGGCTCAGCTGGGCCTCTCAGCAGCGTGCCCCTGGGCACTGGGCACGTCCTTCCTGCACAACCTCAGCTTTCCCCCTGGGCAGCGGCAGGGACTCAGAGCCCGACCCTTGCTTCGGGGGAGGCACGCAGGGGTCAGCTGGGGCACCCATGTCCTTGAAGCGCCAGAACCACCGGCCTCGACGCCGCTCTCTCGTCCCCTCCCAGCGTCCCGGGTCCCCTCAGGGCGCCGGGCCCTGCCCGCGGGCAGCCAGCCGGCCCGGAGCGGCGGCGGGGTCACTTACTGCATCCAGATCCGGCCGCCGCGCTCCGGGTCCCGCACGGCGCCGCCTGAAATAGCCGCAGGCCCCACCCCCGGCCCTGCCCGCCCCGGCGGCCGCGGAAAACCCGCGGGCGGAGGCGCAGCGGCCAGAGCGCAGCGCCGGAGCGGGCGGGGAGCGCAGGGGCGCAGACTCCCCCTGCCCGGCGCGGCGGGGCCGTCCGGGGTCCCCCAGACAGCCTCTGATTGGCCGCCCGGGAGGGGCCGGGCGCCGGGCGCCGCCTTCCCGCGTCACAGAGCGATTCCTGCCGGCTCCCACCAGGGGCCGGCGGGCTTCCTGGAGGAGGCGAAGGGGCGCTGTGACCGACTCAGGCCCTCGGGGCTCGGACTGGTCCCCGCTTGCCCAGTGGGCCAAGAGGCCGGTCACGCACGCACCCCACCCCCCCGCCCCGGTCTGGGCCTCAGGGAGGTAGAACCCACCGAGGGCTCCCAAGCAGCTCTCCTGCTCCGTTGTCACACCCTAGAAATTCCTGCCTTCTGGAAAGTTCCCTGACACTCAGGAATTTCCCGGGCGGGCACCAGCTTCCCCTTCTGGCTACAGCCTCCGCTCCTCCCCCTTTTGTCTCCCCTTCCCCCACCTCCTCCCTCCTCCCCCCATCAGCCTAGGCACACAGGCCTTTGAGGCTGGGGAGGGGCTGTTGAGGGGGTGGGTGCCTTCAGGGGGTGTCCCTTGGGGGGGAGGACTTCCTCTTCCTGCTGTGGGCCAGGTGCCAGGCTGGGTTGGGCTCCACTGCCCGCCACTGCCCTGCCTTGTGTGGGGGTGGGGGGCTTGCTGGGGGCACAGCGCGGAAGGGTCCCTGGGTGGAAGGGGGCTGCCAGAGGGGTCAGCTGGACCCAGGAGAAGGGACAGGGTCTTTGGGAGGGGCTGGTGGTCTGGCAGTGCCCACAGGGATGGCCAGGAGAGCTGTGGGCACCAGGGTGTGAGAGGTCCTGGCAGCACTCTCCAAGGCGAGTGTGGGGCTGGGAAGCAGGGTCCACTAAGGCGTTGAGGTCCTCTGACGGCTCAGACGGTTGCTCCTTCCGCCCTGACTTCTCCCCTCCAGGAGCCCCCACTTCAGGGGTGGCCGTAGGGTGGCACAGCAGCTGGGCCACCTGATTCCAGGAGCGCGGGAGACCCTGGCAGGTTGCAGGCTCTTGGTTCTGAGCCGCATTGCATTTGGGGAGTCGGGCACTGGATGCGGGAGCCCTATCTTCCTTTAAATAAAATGGAAATGCAGATTTGAACTGGCAGGGGAGGGCTGGTACGGTAGCACAGCATCCCATATGAGAGTGAGAGTTCAAATCCCAGCTCTAGACTGACTGACTCAGTTTCCTGCTAGTGTGCCAGTTAGGCAGCTGATGACTCGCCAAGCGCTTGAGCCCCTGCCCCCATCGGAAGGGGCCGAAGCCCAGGCTCCTGGCTTCAGCCTGACCTGGGCCCGCAGCTCTTTGGGGAAGGAACTTTCTCTGTCAGTCTTGCAAGCAAGTCAATCATATACGTATGTCAAATGTCAAACACATCAATGAAGATACAGCAGCTCCTGGTCCTTGTCCAGGGTCCAGGGTGACACTGCAGTGAAGCCAACAAGGTCCCAAGGGTCAGGCCCAGCTCAGTCAGGGTAATGGGGTGAGAGCCAGAGGCGCTGCTGCTGCCAAAGCCAGGACAACACCTGGCACAGCCACCTCTCCTGTGGCGCTCCCACACCAGGGAGCCCTCCTAAAAGATGACTCAGGGCTGATAGCCCACGGCCCCCGCTCCTGACAGGAGCAGAGCGTGTCCAAGGGCCCTTCCCTGAGCGGGGGAGCCACAGGCCAGCCAAGAATCCCTCCTCCACCAGGAACGGGGGTCGGCTGCTGGCTGGAAGTTTGTGACCAGCAACTGGACTAGCGGCCAGCTCTGCGGGGGCGGCTGGAGACAGTGGCCGGCTTCACCCTGCAGGCAAGATAGACCCAGAGACCAGGCCCCGGGCACGTGAGACTTGCCACCCTTCCCTCTGCTCTGGGGACGACTGTTTCTTTTCATTGTGATGAACTGAGCAGAACAACACTTCCTGTTGGGAGTGGACAGTTCAGCAGGACTCGGGATAGTCACGACCCTCACCTGGCAAAACCGGACTCTGCCCAGTCCCCCTCCCCAGTCCCTAGCTCTCCTGAATGTCTCTACTCCAGAGACTCCCGGTTGGCAGCCCATACCATATTTGTCTTCCCTCCCCTCATTAAGCAAAGATTTACGGGGCCCAGAGCGATAGCCTAGTGGCTAACATCTACATCTTGCATCCGCTGGACCCCATATGGGTTCTAGTTTGTGTACTGACTGCTCCTCTTCCGTCCACTCCCTGCCTGTGGCCTGGGAAAGCAGTGGAGGACGGCCCAAAGCCTTGGGAGCCTGCACCCACGTGGAAGCCCCTGAAGAGGCTCCTGGGTTAGCTTTGCCTTAGCCGTTGCAGCCACCTGGGAAATAAACCAGTAAATGGAAAATCTCTGTGTCTCTCCTCTCTGTATATCTGACTTTGTAATAAAAATAAATAAATCTTTTAAAAAAAGATGTATGTATTTCACAGGCAGAGTGGAATCAGAGAGATTTTCCACGGGCCCATTTCCCAGATGTGCACAACGGGGCTGAGCCTGGAGCACACACCTTACCCAGCTTCCCAGCCGTCCAGGCTTGCTGGCTGAAAGCTAGGGGAAGTACGGAGCAGCCAGGACTTGAAGCAACTGCCATGACAAGCAGCCTTCCCAGCCCTGGTCCCACCTGCTGTGCCACCGTGCCTGTCCTGACTGGTTGGCTGCAGTGTCTTCAGCACAGCATGGGTAGGTACGTGTGAGCTGCATGGCTGCTGTAAAAGGTGCAGTCATTGATTGATTTGAACTGGAACAGGAGAGAAAGGGAGAGAGAGGCAGGGAGGAGGATCTTCATCCGCTGGCTCACTCCTCTGGGCCAAATCCAGGAGCTGGGAACCGCATGGCGTGTCACAGGGTGGCAGGGGCCAAGGGCTGCTTTCCCAGGCCAGTGTCAGGGTGCCAGTCGCAAGTGGAGCAGCCAGGATTGGAGCCAGGGTTCCAATAGGAGATGGTAGTGTGTTGCGGTGGCCACCAGAGCTGCTGGGACACAGTGCTGTTCCTGGGCCCGTCTTATTGGTCTGTCCACTTTCAGAAGGGCTTCGGGGGCCGCCCCTTTGGCTGTTGCGGCTAGTGGCTCCGCGAACATGGGTGTGCTCCTGCCTCCGCTGGGCTGCCAACTCCTCCCCATGGCAGCGGATGGCTGCGGGCCTCACGGGTGCTGGGCTCTGCTGCCGCTGCTCAGGCACCTAGTAACAGGCACTTGCCTCCCCAGGTAAGGCTACTGAGGCATAGATACTCAGGTGGGTGCCGGTCGACTGGAGCCTGAGCCCCCTCGCTCATCCCTCAAGCGCTGCTGTCCTCGCTATCCCAGGCCAGAGTTCAGAGGGCAGCATGGGAAGGGACACTGGCCTCTGTTCCTTCTCCATCTTCAGGAATCCCCAGTCTTTCCCTGGCCCACGCCCACCCTGTGACGCAGCAGCCAGGGCCCACCCTGCTGGGTGCTGAGCCCTCTCTCCACCCTCCCTCTGTCCTGAAGGTGGCTAGGGGGAAGGAGTCAGGAGCGCAAGTTGGAGCAGAAGAGCCTTCTGGGGCAGGGGTCAGCAGGGGTCAGCAGGGGTCAGCAGGTGCAGTAGGCTGACGGTTCCACAGTCACAGAGCCTGGGCCTATCAGGAAGCATGGCCAGGAGGCCTGGGTCACAGGTTGGGGGCTACGTGGGGGGGTTCTAGAGGGAGGTCATAGGGTGGGGGGAGCATGGGGGTTCCTGGGAAGGGAGGCCAGACCCCTCCCCCCATGCTGGACCACTTCCTTCTTCCCTGTCACTTGCACTTCCCACTCACTGCAGTGACCTTGGCTTGGGGCAGTGGGGGCTGGGCCTCCCTGGGCCCTTCCCATGCAGGGATCCTTCCTAGGGCCTTCTGCTTCCTGGGGTCCCCTCACTGGGACCTGCCCCTGTGGGGCGGTAAGGATGGGCTCACCACACAGCCTGCCCCTGGAGGGGAAGTGGTTTGCCTGGGATCACTTGCAGCTGCACGGGGCTTTGGCCAGAGTCTGCTGACCGCTTTGGGGATCATGGGACAGCCACACAGCAGCCCATGAGCCGCCCTCGCAGCCCCTCTTCCTGACACAGGGGGTGGTGCTCCCGGGGCCCACCTCCGGGTGAGCTGCCTGCTGGGTGGAGGCCAGAGCAGCCTGGCCCAGCTCCGTCCTCAACACAGGCCGCCTGGCAGAAATCAGGGCCCCTACACAGAGGAATTCAGTGGGGGTGCACACACTGAGGCCATCTGCCAGTCCTACGCGGGGCACACTGCCCTTTCTCCTGCAGCACCTCTCAGATGACACTTCCAGCCCTGTCCAACACCTGCTCCGTGCCTCCAGGACTTGGCAGCACAGTGGCCCTGCTCTCCAAAAAAACGACACCGTTTCCAGGAAAACAGCTGTGGCTGCGCGTGTGGGTGCACTCTGGGGCCTCCCACTGACACAGGCAGGGGCTCCCCCGGAACTGCCCACACAGCCAGGGCTGGAAGGGGAGCGAGGCAGACTTCCCCAGAACACACAGGGGCCTCAGAGGAGGAAGGCCTGGTGGTGCTGGCTGGGCCGGGAAGCTCCTCAGGGACTCCCCGTGGGATGGCGGTCCCCCTCCCCCCGCTCCTTCAACGTCACCACCGGCCAGGCACGTGCGGTCAGAGAATGATTCCCACTGCTGCCCAGCCTTCAGAAGCAAAATCATGGATTTTCTGTCTTCCAAGATTGGAGACTCCCACGCTGGGTGGCGAGGGGGGAGGGTCCACCCCCAAGCCTTGGGCTCAGGGCTGGCGTGGCACCTGCCTCTCACCCACACTGCTGCACTGCCCTACCTCTGACCCACCTCCCCACGTGGGAGGCCTGCATGGAGCTGCAGGCTCCCGCCAGCCTCGCCACTTGGGGATGAATCAGCAGATGCAAGATCTCTGAGTCCCGTCCTGCTGCTCTGTCACGCAGCCTTTCAAGTCAGTAAGTCAAAGAATATTGAAAGTCTAAGACTTCTCTGCAGTTTTATCCGGGGAGGAATCAGGAAGGGATGCTTGCGCTCCCAGCCCAGTGTCCTCTCCCCCACGGTCCCCAGGTCCGCTGTCCTGCGGGCAGCTGTGTGGCATCTGGTGGCGTGGTGGGAAGGGGCAGGGGTCAGACTGAGTCTGTACCTCAGACCCTGCTTAAGCCTGATTTTGACCCATGTCATTTTACCTCGAAGTGAGGCAGAGACACACAGTGGAGCAGCCCGGGGCAGATGGGTGGCCTGCACCCGAGGACCGGACATCCTAGCAGCGGAGTGGCCAGGGCGGAGTCCCACAGCCGAGTTTCAGTTCCCTTCAAGGATGTCACAATAGCAGAGGACCCAGGAAACAGGATGGGGTACCGACAGCCCTCAGTCTCAGGTTCTCCCGACAGTGCGGACTCTGGGCATGTGCCCCCAGCAGCCACCGCCGTGTCTTCTCACAAGAGCCGGCACAGCCCCCTGCCCAGCTTTTCCAGGAGGCTGGCAGGGACCTGGGCAGGCCAGTCCCCATGGCCTGCTTTACTTTCCTAAGGAGCTAACGAGGTCTCCATGCTCAGGCCATCCGGCTCCACAACCCCCAGCACTTGGGAAGTAGTAAGACATAGTTCCTTCTGAAAGGGCACTTGTGAGGACCATGCGGCCGACACACTGACTGGGAACTCTGCGGCTCGTGAGGTGGATCTGTTAGATGAGATAGGAAGAGAGTTTCTTAAAAAAAAAAAAAAAAAAAAAAAAAAAAAAAAAAAGATTTCTTTTATTTTTATTGTAGTCAGATACACAGAGAGGAGAAGAGACAGAGAGAAAGATCTTCTGTCCACTGATTCACTCCCCAAGCAGCCGCAATGGCCAGTGCTACACCGATCCAAAGCCAGGAGCCAGGAGCTTCTTCCAGGTCTCCCACACGAGTGCAGGGTCCCAAGGCTTTGGGCCGTGCTCGACTGCTTTCCCAGGCCACAAGCAGGGAGCTGGATGGGAAGCAGAGCTGCTGGAATTAGAACTGGCGCCCATATGGGATCCTGGCGTGTGCAAGGCGAGGACTTTAGCCACTAGGCTGCCGTGCCAAGTCCAGGAAGGGATTTCTGAGCCCGGGATAGGCAGGGCCTGTGTTGCTAACCAGCAGGAAGCAGCTACAGAAGCTGTGATTCCACATGCTTCAGCAAACCTTAAGACACAGCTTGGAAATCTCTGAGGGGTGAATGCAGTGGTCCAAGGCAGCTAGATGTAGGTCTTAGGGTCACCAGCCTGGAAGCCTCGCTGTGCTCAGCTGTGTGACCCTTTCTGTCCACCGGTGAATCAGATGACGCCCACCCATCATCTCCTGGAGCCTGAGGGGCAGGAGTGCTGTGTGTAAGCACCAGTCCCCCAGGCCGACGGGGCCGCGTCCTCCTGCAGACAGACTCCAAGGACAGAAGAGGCCACCCTTCTCCCCTTCCCTTCCTGGCCCGCTCTCTGGACACAGCCCACGCAGGGATTCCTCACCCTCTGGATACACTACCACTTGCCTACGCCGAGTCAGTGTCTCTGTGCTTAGAATAGTTTTTACAGGCAAAGACCAAGAACCTAGAAGTAAGGATTTGGCCCAAAACCTAGATCACAACCCTGGGACACTCAGCCCTGTAGGCTTTTCCTGGGCTGGACACTGATGTCCCCTCTCCTGCCACAGGCACACACATGTGAACATGCACACATGGAGACACTCAGACACAAACAGGCATGAGAACATACGTGAGTACATATACCACACATGGACACACATGTAGACACACCTGTGCACGCACACGGGACACACAGACACACAGTGGACACACACGCAGAGTGAAAACACATACACATAGACACACACAGTAGGCACACAGTGGACACATACATGTGCACACATGTGGACACACAGCAGGTATAAACAGAAGGCACACAGACACACATGAACACACATGCACACTGGGCACACACGTGGGCACACACTGGGCACACACTGGGTACACACACAGTGCCTCTGGCATCTGCCCTCAGAATCTGTACTGGCCTCCCAGCAGGGCCTGACTGGAGCTCCAGAAAATTCTCTGAGTTGGCCTGTCTGAAGGCCCCCAGGTGTGGGACAGAGAGCAGGGCCACCCCCAGGACACAGGGGGCCCTGGAGGAGGCCACGGCAGTGCTGAAGGGGGGCGAGCAGCACTCTCGTTAAGCCACTGGAAAGCAGAGGACTTGAGAGACATGACTCTTGTCCAGACTCACACAGACCCCTCCACACTCCTGCTTGCCTGGGAGCCAGCACCAGGGGATCCGGGAGGGGAGGGGATGGGACTCAAAGCAGGGACTCAGATGGAGGTCAAGGACTGGACATTAAGGACTTCAGGTTCTGTCCAGCTGACCTGCGATTCTTGCCCAGTCCACTGGAGGCACCAGAGGGGCAGGGAGCAGGTGGGCTTGTCCTCCCCTTCCCAGAAAGAGTGTTGGCTGACACCCTGAACCCCCAAGGACCACCCAGTGGCTTCAGCTCTCCCATCCCAGCCTTCCCCAGACCCTCCACTTCCTCATTCCTGCCCCACCTACCTCACCCAGGGAGCTCTGGCTACCCCACCAAGCCAGCCCTGCCCCTGGCATCTAGCCCTGGCCTCGGGAAGAATACTGCCCTTCCATCTGTTCCTAGAGGAGTCTAAGGACCCCAGGACCCTAGCCAACTCAGGCTCAATTCTGCCCAGTCCTGGTGCAGGGCACAGGCCAGCCTGCAAGGGGCACAGGGCACAGGTCACAGTACCGCCTGCCCGGCCAGACCGTGGCCCAGCCTCAGGAGATCTTACTCGGTTGCCTCTTGGGCTGTGATCCACCTGCTGTTATCTGGCCCCCACTCTGGCCTCGGTCAAGGACAGGTAGCAAGGCCTGCAGTGCCAGGGGAGCCTCCATCACCACCTGCCTCAGTTTCCTCCTGGAAATCTCCCCCTCTTGACTTACAGCCTTCTCGGAAACCCCGGGATTGCCAAAGCAAGCAAGCAAATGTTCCCAGCAGCCACAAGTGGTTACAGCCAAGTGTCGGTGCCAGCTCCCCTGGGTAGAAGGGGGATTACAGGCGCGTCCCAGAAGCTTTCTCCTGGAAGCTCCACACTGAGCCCTGAGGTCACCTGTGACTCAGACCGCCCCCCCCCCCCGCAGCTTCAGAACAAGCCCTGGTGTCTTCCGCCTGCCCTGGGGTGGAGGGACGCAGCAGTACCCTCTGCCACTCAGGCCCAGCTTGAGGCTGTCTCCCTCTTCCGTTTCACACTGAGCTGGAAGGGGGTCCCCCAGTAGAGCCCCCTGGGCCCTACCCCTCTTTTAGAGACATGCTGAAGTTCAAATTTATTTTATAAATAAATACTCTGTGGGCGCTCAGCCTGGGGTTGGGGATGCCCTCCCCACTCCCCCACAAACGCCTGACATGCCCTTGCACTGCTGGCATGCTGGGCAGCTGCGCCCAGCTGGCGGGGGACGGCCCCTCCCCCGGGGCTCCCCGCAGTGGTGGGGGAGGGGCGGGGCACTAGAGGCAGGTGATGAGAACGTCCACGGAGGTGGGCACCTCGATCTGGTTGAAGAGCGCGCGGCGCGGGGGCACCTGGGCTGTGGCCCTCAGCAGGGTCTGTGCGTGCTGCAGCAGGCTGTGGTTGCGCCGGGACCCCAGGCGGCGCAATGCCAGGATGGCCAGGACATGATCCCGCCTGCCGGGACAGGCGCCAGCTCAGGATGGGCCCAGAGCAGTGGGGGCACACGGAGGAAGAGAAGAAAGGGGTGGGAAATGAGGCCCCGCGGGAGGGGGCAGGCTAGGTAAGGCCCCCTTCCCACTAGGTCCCAGTGTGGAGGTCGCAGGCTGACCAAGCTGGGGAAACCTAGGCGCCCCGAGAAAAGGGCCAGACGCAGCCAAAGCCTGGGGGTGTGCGGCGGGGGCTGGGGACTCTGCATTCCGTAATCTCCAAGGTCACCGAAATTGGATCTGGGATTTCCATGGCCTGTGATGACTCATGGTCCCAACAGCCCATGGATCCCAGCTGCCAGCCTCCCCCGACTGCAGTGGGGGTCAGTTGTGCCTGCCCTCTGGGAATCCTATTCTGTGAACCAAGGCACGTGGCCCCCGCTGCAGGGGCGTACCTGGCTTGGGTTGGCCCCAAATCCTCCCTTCATCACTGAGCCGCAGCCCCCCAGGACTCCACACAGGGCCGAGTGCCAGCCCGCACACCTGATGTCGGGGTAGGACTGGATGAGGGTGCTCAGGTGCCTCCGGATGTCATCCTTATAGGTCTCGCCCATGATTTCAGCCACACACGGGATGGCTTGGTCCAGCCATGTGGCCTGGGAACCCTGTGAGCCCAGGGAGACACGCACACATGTGCAAGCTGCCCACTCACCCTTGCACCCTCTGCAGGTACCCACATCCCTGTTGAGCCTCCTGCCACTGGGCGCCAATGACTCAACCACCTGAGCACTGAGTGGAAACACACTGAGAATGAGGGCCAGCAGCTCAGAAGGCGTGGACTGAAGCAGCGCCCAGCCCCAAGGGCACGTGCTCTAGGGGCACTCCGTGGACATCTTGCACGCAAAGACCCTCACAAAGATTTCCTGCACACCACTCAATTACCCTGTCTGCTGCATGCAAATGGATGCAAACTTACCACCAGGCCCCCTCTCCACCTGCACCGCCCCCTGCAGCCCAGCCAGTCAGGGACAGCTCGCAGTGAGCACTACCTTACCAAGCCCCGGAAGGTGTCGCTGATGGCCTGGGCATCCAGACTCATCTTCTGGGATGCACTGACACGTTCGGTGCCCCGGAATCGCTCGCGTGGCCTCAGCACCTGGGCCAGGTACTGGCGGACCACCAGGCGGTGCATGTCCTGCAGCACTTCCTGGGCAGGGGCGGGTGGGTCAGGGACGGGGAGACCCCAGCTCTTAGCACTCCCAGCTCATGCCTGCCCTCCGCTTACCTGCGACTGTGGCGGCACCACATGCTCAAGGTGGCCAGCGAAGGCCACCGTCATAAGGGCCAGCCAGCCCTGTCCTAGGGGTCAGGGCCAGAGGTCCTTGGTGCAGCCAGCCTTGACAAGCAGCTTGAAAAGCAGCTGGACAGCATGAGGCCTTCTTCACGCTGAGCGCTCCTCTCCCTGGCCACCCTAGGTGGCCACTGCTGACCTCCCCTCATGTCCTGGCTACTGGCCTGCCTGACAGGGCCCAGCCAGGCCGGTGAAGGAGGGTGTCAGATGGGTGACCTGGCTTGGGGGCTGACCCCCTAGGAGAGGGGGCTGAGGTGAAGGTCATCCAGTCTCACCTGGTGGACTCCTCTCTGTCCTAC